>NC_135232.1:523138934-523767571 GCF_051348905.1 Ranitomeya variabilis
GCGGAAAGGTGTGCTGATTTTCCAGAATGATTTTGGTAAATCCGCAAGAAATCCTTACTGCGGAATTACCGCGGATTTACCACGGTTTTTTTCGCAGTTTTTGTGCGGACTCCACCTGCGGGTTTACACCTGCGGATTCCTATTGAGGAGCAGGTGTAAACCGCTGCGGAATCCGCACAAAGAATTTGACATTCTGCGGAATAAACAATGCAGTGTTTCCGCACGTTTTTTTCTGCAGCATGTGCATTGCAGATTTTGTTTTTCATAGGTTTACATGGTACTATAAACCCCTGGAAAACTGCTGCGGACCCGCAGTGGCCAATCCGCTGCAGATCCGCAGCAAAATCCGCAGCGTGGGCACATACCCTTAGGGATTTCATCTGAATCTCATCACTAGGACATTCAGATGGAAAACCCCAAGTAATTTCTCCGCGAAGAGCGCAGGATAAATGTGATCCCATAAGTTATGTAAAATGTTCCCAATAAGAGCTTCAAATCAATCCACGAAATAAGCCCCCACTCAGGTCCATCATTAGTCAACGAAAATATAGGGGGCTTCCACGTTACAGTTAGTACAAAAGGCTCTGGATAATCAAAATGGCTCCTCGCCATAATAGTAAAATATGCACTATAATCTGGCGCTCCTTCTTTTGTGAGCTTTGCACTGTACCAGAGAATTATTTCCCTATTTACATTTAGGGTATTGCCGCACTCGGGAGAAATGTTTGTAACCAACCGAGGTGCATTTTTTTCTACTAGCCCTTAGAAAAATTAAAAATTTGAGGCTGAAACAACATTTTAGTGGTAAAAAAGTAATTCTTCTTTCTTCACTGCCCAGTGGTATAAAATTCTGTGAGGCACATGTGGTGTCCGTATGATCACTGCACTCCTAGATAAATTCACTGAGGGGGTGTAGTTTGTGAAATGACATCACTCATGGGAAATTTATGCTGTTCTGGCATCTTGGGAGCTCTGCCAGTGTGACATGGCCCCCTCAAACCATTCCAGCAAAATCTGAACTCCAATATGGTGCTTCTTCCATTTCTGAGCTTTCTACTGTGCCTCAAAAGTAGTTTTCCCCCAAATATGGAGTATCCATGTACTCAGCAGAAATTACACAATGATTTTTGGGGTCCAATTTCTCTTTCAAGGATCTGCTATCCTTGTGAAAATGAAAAAATTGGGGGCTAAAACATTTCTAGGAAAAAAAAATTTTTTTAAATTTTCACAGCTCAACGTTATAAACTTCTGTGAAGCAAGGTGCTCCCCATACATCTAGATAAATTCTTTGAGGGGTCTAGTTTCCAAAATGGGGTCACTTGTGGGGGTTTCCACTATTTAGGCATATCAAGAGGCTCTCCAAACACGACATGACACCCCCACACCATTCCATCAAAGTCTGCGTTCACAAACATCATTCCTTCCTTTCTGAGCCCTGCCAAGTGTCCAAACTGTGGTTTTCCGCCACTGTATGTTTGGGTTCGGCCGAACAGTTACAAAAAGTTTGGGTACCAGAACAGTACCCGAACCACATTCACTTAAATGGGGCTCCGAAAATCCAGTGTTTGCCACGCTGTCATGTGCATGACAGAGCGGCAAACACCGCTTCTGATCGGCGGTGAAATCATCCCCGCTGGTCAGAGAGCCACTGTTCCCACGCTGTCTAAAGACAAGCTTGAGCATGCAGCTGTGATTGGAGGTAAAAAGTTTACCTCTAGTCACTGGTGTCAGCTGATGGGATTACTGCACCCACCAGCCGACTCCTGCTGCCACTAATAAGTGAGTTATCAAGAATAGAGGGGTCCCCACGCGTGCAGAAAAAGAAAAAAGTTATAGCTCTCGGAATAAAGCGATGCAAAAATAAGTTTTTTCCTTTAAAATGTTTTTGTGTAAAAGCACCAAAACATAAAAAATGATATAAATGAGGTATCACTCTATTCATACTGACCCGAAGACTAAAACTGCCTTATCAATTTTACCATATGCGGAACGGTATTAAAAAAAAGCAATTCCTGAATTGCTGGTTCTTGTTCATTCTGTCTCCCAAAAATCGGAATAGAAAGCGATCAAAAAAGTCATGTGCATAAAATTGGTACCAATAAAACCATCAGCTTGTCCCGCAAAAAACAAGCCCTCGCATGACTCTCTTGGCCGAAATATGAAAAAAATTATAGCTCTAAAAATATGGTGATGCAAAAACTAGTTTTCACAATAAAAAGCATCTTTTAGTGTGTGACAGCAGCCAAACATAAAAACCCGCTATAAATCTGGTATCGCTGTAATCGCACCGCCTCGAAGAATAAAGTTGCCTAATCACTTGTACCACACAAGGAACAGCATAAAAAAAATAACTAAAACCAATTCTTCACATGCTGTGGATTTTTTTCACTCTGCTTCCCAAAGATCGCAGTAAAGCTCGGTGCACATTTATTCTGCGCTCTGCGCTGAGCGCTTACATCGTGGTTTCTGTGTAAATCTCTGAAATACGTTATTCAGATAGAACCTCTGGCAGAATATTCCCCATAATGAGGCAGATGGAGGCACTGTGGACGCCATACGACCAGTGATCCGGCGGTGTCCATCTTTTTACAATTGCATAAAAAGTGCCGTCGGCCAGTTTTGTGCACTTCTGAAAAAAAGGACACCACGCAACAGAGACCAGACGGAGTCCAGAGTAATTCTGCTGCCTCACTATAGTGAATGTATCCATCGGGGGTTTCATCTGAGTAACGTCACTCGGAGATTCAGATGGAAATCGCAAAGTGCTCAGCGTAGAGTGCCGTATAACTGTGATCCCAAACATTATGTAAAATATTCCCAATAAAAGCTTCCACTCTATCCACAAAAAAAGCAAGTCCCCACTCAGATCTGTCATCTGTTAATGGAAATATAGGGGGCTTCCATGTTACTGGTAGCACAAAGGCTCTATAAAAACGAAAAGGCTCCTCATCTGCCAAAAGAAATTCATCAAATTCTCCGCTCCCAAATCCAAATGCCTCCCTCCCTTCTGAGCCCCAGTGTGTCTAAACCACATTTAGCTCCCATATGTTTGGCATTTCTGTAGTGATGAGAGCCTGCCTAATTTACGGGTGCGTGTCTCCAGAACCATGAGCTGGGCATAATGTACTAGTCACTACTAGTGATGAGCGAATATACTCGTTACTTGAGATTTCCCGAGCATGCTCGGGTGTCCTCTGAGAATTTTTTAGTACTCGGAGATTTAGTTTTTCTTGCCGCAGTTGATTTACATCTGTTAGCCAGCATAAGTACATGTGGGGGTTGCCTGGTTGCTTGGGAATCCCCACATGTACTTATGCTGGCTAATAGATGTAATTCATTCAGCTGCGGTGACGAAAACTAAATCTCCGAGCAGTAATAAATACTCGGAGGACACCCAAGCGTGCTCGGGAAATCTCGAGTAACGAGTATATTCGCTCATCACTGGTCACTACAATGGCAGTTTGCAATGTTCACTCAGCAACATCCACTGCTGCTTGTTTCTGGAAAACATAATGGAGTCAAAATCGTCACTACATCTGTAGATAAATTCGCAAAGGGTTATAATTTCCAAAATGGGGTTAATTATGGGAGTGCATCTGCACTGTGATATGGCGCTACTTCACTTCTGAGCTTTGCACTGTGCTTCACAAGGGGTATCGATGAACGCAGGAGGAATTGCACAACTAACTTCGGGGTCCATTTTCTCCTTTTGCCCTTGTGAAAATACAAAATTCTTAGCTAAAAAAAATTTTGTGGGAAAAATTAGATTTTTTTTTTTTATTTCCACGGCTCTACGCTATAAACTTTTGTGAAGCACCTGTGGGTTCAAGGTGCTCATTACACATTTAGAGAAGTTCCACAAGGGGTCTGTTTTCTAAAATGGGGTCACTTGTGGGGGGTTTCCACTGTTTAGGCACATCAGGGGCTCTCCAAACGCAACATGGCGTCCGCTAATTATTTAATCAAATTTTGCATTCAAAAAGTCAAATGACGCTCCTTCCCTTCCGAGCCCTGCCTTGTGCCCAAACAGTGGTTTTACCCAACATATGAGGTATCGGCGTACTCAGGAGAAATTGCACAACAAAATGTATGGTCCATTTCACCCTTGCGAAAGTTAAAAAAGGCTATGTGCAGACTTTTCTGCACTAAATCTGCATCTCCTGACAGAATCCGCAGGTTCAGATTTTCTGCAGTTTTTGTTGCAGATTTTGTGCAGATTTTACCACTGCGGATTTTTATCATGGAGGGGTGCAGAAACGCTGCAGAACTGCACAAAAGAAGTGACATGCACTTCTTTTAAATCTGCAGCAATTCCGCACTGATTTTTCTGCACCATCTGCACAGCTTTTTTTTTTTTACCATTGATTTACATTGTACTGTAAATCACGGTGCGGAACTGCACCTTTTCTGCCCAGAAAAATCCGCTGCAGTTCTGCAGGAAATCTGCAACGTGTGCACATAGCCTAAAGGAAAATTTTTGTGAAAGAAATGTAAATATTTATTTTTTTCCTTCCACATTTCAAAAATTCCTGTGAAGCAGCTGAAGGGTTAATAAACTTGAATGTTGTTTTGAGCACCTTCAGGGGTGCAGTTTTTAGAATGTTGTCACTCTTGGGTATTTTCCGCTATATTGACCCCCCCAAAGTCACTTCAAATGTGAGGTGGTCCCAAAAAAAATGGTTTTGTAAATTTTGTTGTAAAAATGAGAAATCGCTGGTCAACTTTTAACCCTTATAACTTCCTAACAAAAAAAATTGTTTCCAAAATTGTGCTGATGTAAAGTAGACATGTGGGAAATGTTATTTATTAAGTATTTTGTGCGATATGACTCTGATTTAAGGTCATAAAAATTAAAAGTTTGAACATTGCAAAATTTTCGCCAAATTTCCGTTTTTTTTCACAAAGAAACGCAGGACATATCAAAGAAAGTTTAACGCTATCATAAAGTACAATATGTCACGCGGAAACCTTCTCAGAATCACCGGGATCCGTTGCAGCGTTCCAGAGTTATTGCCGCATAAAGTGACAGTGGTCAGAATTGTAAAAATGGCCCAGTCAGGAAGGTGCAAACAGGCTTCGTCTCAAAGGGGTTAAATGTTCATTTTTTTCCTTCCACAAAAGTGTATTAACCCTTCAGGTGCTTCGCAGGAATTAATTTCTATTAATTCCTGCAAAGCACCTGAAGGGTTAATACACTTTTTGAATGTGGTTTTGAGCACCTTGAGGGGTGCAATTTTTAAAATGGTTTCAATTTTGGGTATTTTTTTGTCACATAGGCCCCTCAGTCACTTCAAATGTGAGGTGGTCCCTAAAAAAAAAATGGTTTTGTAAATTTTGTTAGAAAAATCAGAAATTGCTGTTCTAAGCTTAACCCTGTTAACTTCCCCAAAAAAAAAAAAAAAAAAAGATATATATATTGTTTCAAAAAATGTGCTGATGTAAAGTATACATGTGGTAAATTTTATTTATTGACATAACTTTCTGGTTTGAAAATTGCAAGATTTTCAAATTTTTTTGCCAAATTTCCTTTTTTTTTCTTTTTCTTTTTTTCACAAATAAAAGCAAGTCATATTGAACAAATTTTACCACTGTCATGAAGTACAATAAGTCACAAGAAAACAATGCCAGAATCAGTGGAATCCATTGAAGCCATCCACAGATATTACCACATGACACTTGTCGGAATTGTAAAATTTGGCTTGGTCATGAAGGGGAAAACAAGCTTGGGAGAGAAGGGGTTAAATGAGTACTCTAAATACTCATGATTGCAGCAACAGATAGAAAATATAAATGGGTCTATGGATTTACATGTCAAAAAGTCACATGCCCATATACCGTATTTTTCGGATTATAAGGTGCTCCGGATTATAAAATGCACCACAAATTTTCATTGATACCTCCTCAGAAAAAAGGTGACAAAAAAGACATATAGAACCAATGTGGTAAAAATATGTAAATATTTATTAAATAATGTCTTAAAAATTCACATTAAAAAAGGGGAAAGACAAAAACATCAGAACAATATAAGGAAACCCCATAGTGTGATCATTGGAGAGGGCTATAGGACATAATTATAAAAGGATACATAAATAAATCCTCTAATACATAACCAACATCTATTTTACAAACATGTATTCAATATAAGTTAGAGTGTGGCAAAGAGAAAAAAAGAGGAACGAAATAACATAAGTACCCTAAAACATAGACTAGTCCATACCCAATGAAATCCTGTTAGCTCCAACGCACGTTTCGCCTGGACGTGGCTTTTTCAAGGAGTCTTGAAAAAGCCACGTCCAGGCGAAACGTGCGTTGGAGCTAACAGGATTTCATTGGGTATGGACTAGTCTATGTTTTAGGGTACTTATGTTATTTCGTTCCTCTTTTTTTCTCTTTGCAACACTCTAACTTATATTGAATACATGTTTGTAAAATAGATGTTGGTTATGTATTAGAGGATTTATTTATGTATCCTTTTATAATTATGTCCTATAGCCCTCTCCAATGATCACACTATGGGGTTTCCTTATATTGTTCTGATGTTTTTGTCTTTCCCCTTTTTTAATGTGAATTTTTAAGACATTATTTAATAAATATTTACATATTTTTACCACATTGGTTCTATATGTCTTGTTTGTCACCTTTTTTCTGAGGAGGTATCATTTAGTTTATAAAGGTGATTTCTTGTTCGTATATGATTTCTTGTAGCAGTTGTATTACAAATTTTCATTAATAAAATAGGAAAAAAATTATTTTTTATAAAATGGTGCTTATTATAATCCATGCGTCTTATTGCTTACCGGGGGTGGTGGCTGCGGTGAGGAGGGGGTCGCTGGTAGAGGAGGCAAGAGTTGAGCTATGCCGCAGACTGGGATGAGTGGGTGTTCCAAAGTGCGGCACGCCGCTGCGGGTGTCCTGGTGGCGGTGCTGCGCCGTGTCCCCAGTGGCGGTGCTGTGGGGGGCTCTGCCGACATTTTGTGAAAGGCCACAGCCCCCCGCAAGTTCCTCCATGGTGCCATCCGCAGCTGCACGCCGATAATTTATATCCGCATTATAAGACACACCCCCATTTTCCCAAAAACTTTTGGGGAAAAAAAGTGCGTCTAATAATCCGGTATTTGTTGTGAGGGGGGGGGGGGGGGGGGGGTTTTAGCCTAGATTCAGCCAATGGGCCTTTATTTACATCTTTCTATTGAATTTGTTGGTCGTTTAGAATATTAAGAAGTTTTCTGGTATTTTACTTCTAATACAGACCAATTGAGGGCAGCTTCGTAATGGTGTTTGAGAAAAATTATATATATATATATATATATATATATATATATATATATATATATATATATATATATATATATATATATATATATATATATATATATATATATATATATATATATAATGTGTGTGTATATATATATATGTGTATATATATATATATATATGTATATGTGTATATATATATATATATATATATATATATATATATATATATATATATATATATATATATATACATATACAAAAAAGTGTTTAGTCAGTCAGCAATAGTGCAAGTTCCACCACTTAAAAAGATGAGGGCCTCTGTAATTTACATCATAGGTAGACCTCAACTATGGGAGACAAACTGAGAAAAAAAAAACCAGAAAATCATTGTCTGTTTTTTTTATCATTTTATTTGCATATTATGGTGGAAAATAAGTATTTGGTCAGAAACAAACAATCAAGATTTCTGGCTCTCACAGACCTGTAACTTATTCTTTAAGAGTCTCCTCTTTCCTCCACTCATTACCTGTAGTAATGGCACCTGTTTAAACTTGTTATCAGTATAAAAAGACACCTGTGCACACCCTCAAACAGTCTGACTCCAAACTCCACTATGGTGAAGACCAAAGAGCTGTCAAAGGACACCAGAAACAAAATTGTAGCCCTGCACCAGGCTGGGAAGACTGAATCTGCAATAGCCAACCAGCTTGGAGTGAAGAAATCAACAGTGGGAGCAATAATTAGAAAATGGAAGACATTCAAGACCACTGATAATCTCCCTCGATCTGGGGCTCCACGCAAAATCCCACCCCGTGGGGTCAGAATGATCACAAGAACGGTGAGCAAAAATCCCAGAACCACGCGGGGGGACCTAGTGAATGAACTGCAGAGAGCTGGGACCAATGTAACAAGGCCTACCATAAGTAACACACTACGCCACCATGGACTCAGATCCTGCAGTGCCAGACGTGTCCCACTGCTTAAGCCAGTACATGTCCGGGCCCGTCTGAAGTTTGCTAGAGAGCATTTGGATGATCCAGAGGAGTTTTGGGAGAATGTCCTATGGTCTGATGAAACCAAACTGGAACTGTTTGGTAGAAACACAACTTGTCGTGTTTGGAGGAAAAAGAATACTGAGTTGCATCCATCCAACACCATACCTACTGTAAAGCATGGTGGTGGAAACATCATGCTTTGGGGCTGTTTCTCTGCAAAGGGGCCAGGACGACTGATCTGGGTACATGAAAGAATGAATGGGGCCATGTATCGTGAGATTTTGAGTGCAAACCTCCTTCCATCAGCAAGGGCATTGAAGATGAAACGTGGCTGGGTCTTTCAACATGACAACGATCCAAAGCACACCGCCAGGGCAACGAAGGAGTGGCTTCGTAAGAAGCATTTCAAGGTCCTGGAGTGGCCTAGCCAGTCTCCAGATCTCAACCCTATAGAAAACCTTTGGAGGGAGTTGAAAGTCCGTGTTGCCAAGCGAAAAGCCAAAAACATCACTGCTCTAGAGGAGATCTGCATGGAGGAATGGGCCAACATACCAACAACAGTGTGTGGCAACCTTGTGAAGACTTACAGAAAACGTTTGACCTCTGTCATTGCCAACAAAGGATATATTACAAAGTATTGAGATGAAATTTTGTTTCTGACCAAATACTTATTTTCCACCAGAATATGCAAATAAAATGATAAAAAAACAGACAATGTGATTTTCTGGATTTTTATTTCTCAGTTTGTCTCCCATAGTTGAGGTCTACCTATGATGTAAATTACAGACGCCTCTCATCTTTTTAAGTGGTGGAACTTGCACTATTGCTGACTGACTAAATACTTTTTTGCCCCACTGTATGTATGTATGTATGTATGTATGTATGTGTATATATGTGTGTGTGTGTATGTGTGTAT
Organism: Ranitomeya variabilis; assembly: GCF_051348905.1. NCBI lineage: Eukaryota > Metazoa > Chordata > Amphibia > Anura > Dendrobatidae > Ranitomeya > Ranitomeya variabilis. Next base: position 523,148,106 of record NC_135232.1, read on the forward strand.
ATATATATATATATATATATATATATATATATATATATATATATATATATATATATATATATACACATATATACACATATATACACACACACACACTCAGCAGTGAGGGACACTCACTTCAGGAGACTCTCACATCTCTTCCCGGACTTCATCACCATGAAGGAGGAAGAGAAGACACACATCCTGCTGGGAGAAGAAGAGAGAGCAGTGGAGATAGCAGCGCGGTATGTGAGCGAATGTCATAGACTGCGAGAAAGACAGCCATGATGCCATGGACTATAGCCCCCACCCTGGATCTGCCCCCATCCACCTTCCCTATGCCATGGACTATAGCCCCCACCCTGGATCTGCCCCCATCCACCTTCCCTATGCCATGGACTATAGCCCCCACCCTGGATCTGCCCCCATCCACCTTCCCTATGCCATGGACTATAGCCCCCACCCTGGATCTGCCCCCATCCACCTTCCCTATGCCATGGACTATAGCCCCCACCCTGGATCTGCCCCCATCCACCTCCCCTATGCCATGGACTATAGCCCCACCCTGGATCTGCCCCCATCCACCTTCCCTACAGCTCCTACCCAACATCCCCACAGTCCCTATCCCTATTGCCTTTATACACTTGCTTTGGCAAAACTGATGTGCATTTGGTCCTGCCAATAAAGCTTCTTTGAATCTGGAATCTATATATGTGTGTGTGTGTGTGTGTGTGTGTGTGTGTGTGTGTATGTATGTATATATATATATATATATATATATATATATATATATATATATATATATATATATATATACATATACATATATATACACATATATATACATATATATATATATAATTATTTTTATTAAGCAAACTTTTTTGAGACACAGTTATACTCTATGATGGGGTGAGTCTGTATGGTGAGATGTATATTAAATAATTTAACATTGTTTTCTTTTTCTCTCCACCACAGAGAAGTATAATTCCAGGTCCGCCTTTTCTTTTTGGCGCTTGCTCTGTACTGTTGTCCTTGCTTGTGGCACTCTTCATCCCGGAACACACCAGCCTTACACTGCGCTCTGGGGCTCATAAAAAGCACAGCAATGGTGCTCAGAGCCATGCACTTCTACCTCCTGCCCATCTCCCTGAGGGCAAGGAACCACTCCTTGATGATGATAATAGCGTATGACCCAAGGAATTCATAAGGGCAACCAACATCAAAGATTGCTCCATGATTGTAGAGGAAACTTTAGCCACAACAGCAGATGAAGAACGGACCAAATGACGGGAAACTTTGTAATGTCTTTTCCAAATGTGCCACTACAACGTGATTACTGAGGTGGATCTGACTGTTAGAAGCTCGTGGCCAAGAAAAATATAAAGGAATAGTTCATCTGTTATGTGTTGGATATGTTTTATTGGGGACTGGCTCAGTGAGAAGATATCAGAAAATCACTTGCCAAATATAAGAGGAGGAGCTGCCAGAAGTTCTCCATCTAGGCCTAGGTACAGAAGACAAACCCTTAGCATTGTGGCAAACATGGCAACTTTTTTTTTTTTTGTATATTCTGTTTTCTTTAGTTTTTTGGGGTTTTTTTTTTTAACTTTGGTTTCCAACATTTTTCTAGTGCCATAGTGCAGCCCGAGGGGGCTGTTGGATGAAGAGCTCTTATATTGGTCTGATAGACCAGCCTCCCTATATACAGAATTAAAAAAATATTTTTTCCTTTTCCCAAGCAACCTTCTTGTTAGTTAAAATAGTTTGGTTTGGAGATGAATGTCAGCATTTAGTAATTAGCAGGGTAAATAGTGAGATATGTATGTGTGTATTTACATATATATATATATAGAAAACTAAAGTACTGTGATTACTAAGTTGCATCTTGTGTTTTCAACTTGAGATTGAATTCTGCTTTGACAACTGTCAAAAAAAACCCTAAAAAAAGTAGTTCCTACCTACAATCAATTTCTTTTTCAAGTGTTTCCGTGACCAGCTTTCAGAGGACAAACTGCATGCATTATTACAGAGCTCTTAGACCTTATGAGGCTGGTTTACTTACTTTTAAAGTCTGCTTTGCTGTAAGATCCCAATACTATGACTGTTTTATGAGTTCAGTTAAAGCTGGACTCGTAAAATACATCATTTTAATGTCTGATAAGTAAATAAAAGAAAAAAAAAGATTATTCTGCCATTTCTAAGTAAGCTCCCCAGCCTCATTAGGACTAGGAGACCTAGTTAATAATCTATGCGGCCTGTATTTTAAAATCTGGTGACAGATTCACTTTAAAGTGAAGCTATCGTCAGAAAATTACATATTGTTAAAATCAGGTTTTTGTGTTGCATGTATTTTGTATTTTGAACTGTTTTTTTTAAGATATCAAGACCTGTATTTTAAGATAAAAAGGGAAATGTTGCAATTTTAACATTGGCCACTAAGTTGTTTTTTGGTTTTTTTTAATTCTAACTTCCTATTGTTTGATGAAACATGGCCACCATAAACAGACCCCGAGCCGATCTTTTGTATTGAAGTTTCTAATGGCCCTGTGCACAAGTTATTGTGAAGGGAGGGTGGCAGGGGCAGGTGCAGCATCACCTATTGTGATTGGTGGATCCTGTGATATCGGCTGTGTATAGAGGGGTTACCTGTCATTGCAATCCTGCCTTGCAATGATTCTTCAATAACTCCAGTGGCCAGTGTGAAAATTGCTGGGTTATTTATATTTATTTTGGTACCAAAGATGGCAATATGAAAGAGAAAACCTTGTCAAGATTTAAAAATACATCTAATACAAAAACCTGATTTCTGATGGTATCTTCCCTTTATCACTAATATTGTGTTCTTTTACAACATTTAACATGTCTGCCTCATTTACTCAGACAGCCCCACTATTCCTTTTTTAAATAGCCCCACTTCTGTAGTTGGCCAGGATCGCTGCTTTTGAACTCCATTGGCGAAGCTATTTTGTTTGTCGTTGTTACACAACAGGGACTTTCTCAGCCACTTCTACATTCTTTTCTAACTTCACCTCTGGATTTTCCGATAGAGCCTAAGCCTTAGAAATTGTGTGTTTCCTAGAGGAAATGGTATGCAGATATGAAGACCTTTCAGATAAAAATGTGCTGTGCACTACATGCTCCAATAAAAAAGGAACACTACAATTCTGCCAGTAGTCTACCTGTTAAGTACACACAAGCACAGATTCTCTCAGTGGAAGACTTTTTCTGGAATAAAAAGCTACTAAGACTTCGTTTGACTGTTTTTCTGTAAATAAACGTAATCCCTGTATAATCAGAATTATGCAACTTTTCAATGAACTCTGGATTTTAGTTTCTCGCCGTTGCTGTCAATGAATGAGTACGTATTTTTTTTAGTTGAGTATTATCCACGTTTGTATCATCTTTGAGCAGCCACAATTTTTCCCCTGTATACCATAGCTGGAGAAATACATGGACCGCACGTCCAAAACTTATACATTGATCTATTGCTGTGGCTAAAAAAAACCATGAAAAACTGAACATGAAGTTGTTAGTTTAGCATTCAAATCAGACTGTATAAAGCTCACTGCCATGTTGCACTGTCACGGTGAACCTCTTTTTCCGCTTTATTCCTATAGACCTACATATAATAGATGGTCCCGCCTGATCCTCCAAAACATGTGCCTCTTTAGAGCAGCTGTAAACTATCATACATTAAGAGAAAAATAAGTAAACAGAAATCATATATATCACCTGTGTCTTAGATATTCTAGAACTACAGGTGCTTCTCACAAAATTAGAATTAAAAAAAAGTTAATTTATTTCAGTTGTTCAATCAAAAAGTGAAACTCACATATAATATAGTCATTACAAACAGAGTAATCTATTCAAGTGTTTATTCCTGTTAATGTTGATGATTATGGCTTACAGCCAATGAAAACCCAAAGTAATTATCTCGGTAAATTAAAATAATTAACAAAAACACCTGCAAAGGCTTTCTAAGCTTTCAAAAAGGTCCCTTAGTCTGTTTCAGTAGGCTCCACAATCATGGGGAAGACTGCGGACTTGACAGATATCCAGAAGGCAGTCATTGACACACTCCACAAGAAGGGTAAGCCACAAAAGGTCATTGCTAAATAAGCTGGCTGTTCACAGTGTTGTATCCAAGCACATTAATGAAAAGTTGAGTGGAAGGAAAAAGTGTGGTAGAAAAAAAGTGTACAAACAACCGGGATAACCGCAGCCTTGAAAGGATTGGTAAGAATAGGAGTCGTTACTTCAAGAGCCACCACACACAGGCGTATCCAGGATATGGGCTACAAGTGTAGCATTCCTTGTCAAGCCAATCAGGGCCAATAGACAACGCCAGAAACATCTTACCTGTGCCAAGGAGAAAAAGAACTGGACTGTTGCTCAGTGGCCCAAGGTGTTGTTTTCAGATGAAAGCAAATTTTTCATTTTATTTGGAAACCAGGGTCCCAGAGTCTGGAGGAAGAGTGGAGAGGCCTCAATCCAAGCTGCTGGAGGTCTACTGTGAAGTTTCCACAATCTGTGATAGTTTGGGGAGCCATGTCATCTGCTGGTGTAGGGCCACTGTGTTTTATCAAGACCAAAGTCAGCGCAGACGTCTACCAGGACATATTAGAGCACTTCATGCTTCTCTCTGCTGACAACCTTTCTGGAGATGGAAATTTACTTCTCCAGCAGGACTTGGCACCTGTCCACACTGCCAAAAGTACCAATACCTGGTTTAAAAACAGCATTATCACTGTGCTTGATTGGCCAGCAAACGCTTCTGACCTTAACCCCATAGAGAATTTATGGGTTATTGTCAAGAGGAAGATGAGACACCAGACCCAACAATGCAGACGAGCTGAAGGCTGCTATCAAAGCAACCTGGGCTTCCATAACAACTCTGCAGTGCCACAGACTGATCGCCTCCAGGCCACGCAGCATTGGTGCAGTAATTGATACAAAAGGAGCCCCGACTAAAGGTACCTTCACACGAAGCGACGCTGCAGCGATAGCGACAACGATGCCGATCGCTGCAGCGTCGCTGTTTGATCGCTGGGGAGCTGTCACACAGACCACTCTCCAGCAACCAACGATGCCGAGGTCCCCGGGTAACCAGGGTAAACATCGGGTTGCTAAGCGCAGGGCCGCGCTTAGTAACCCGATGTTTACCCTGGTTACCAGCGTAAAAGTAAAAAAAACAAACAGTACATGCTCACCTGCGCGTCCCCCAGCGTCTGCTTCCTGACACTGACTGAGCTCCGGCCCTAACAGCAGAGCGGTGACGTCACCGCTGTGCTTTCACTTTCACTTTAGGGCCGGTGCTCAGTAAGTGTCAGGAAGCAGACGCTGGGGGACGCGCAAGTGAGTATGTACTGTTTGTTTTTTTTACTTTTACGCTGGTAACCAGGGTAAACATCGGGTTACTAAGCGCGGCCCTGCGCTTGGTAACCCGATGTTTACCCTGGTTACCAGTGTAAAATATCGCTGGTATCGTTGCTTTTGCTTTCAAACACAACGATACACAGCGATCGGACGACCAAATAAAGTTCTGGACTTTATTCAGCGACATCACAGCAGGATCCTGATCGCTGCTGCGTGTCAAACTAAACGATATCGCTAGCGAGGACGCTGCAACGTCACGGATCGCTAGCGATATCGTTACAAAGTCGTTTCGTGTGAAGGTACCTTAAGTATTATGCATTTACTGAACATATACTTCAGTAGGCCAAATAAACACTTGAAATAGATCACTCTGTTTGTAATGCCTATATAAAGAATTTAACTTTTTGTATTGAAGAGCTGAAATAAATTAACTTTTTGATGATATTCTAATTTTGTAAGAAGCACCGGTATGTATGGTATGTAACCAAAGATGAAACTTTATTTTATAGTGAAGTGGATAGTAAATGCCATGTTTTCGTTATCTAAATAAAATCATAACATGACGAATAATTTCAGAGCTTTTTCCACGTTTAATGTCCCCTATAATATGTACCAATCCATAGAGAAGCAATCTGAAATAATTTTGAGGGGGGAAAAGGGAAAATGACAAAACTAAAATAATTTGGTTGCATAAACATGCATACCCTTAAGCTAACACACCCTTTGAATTTATGACGGTATTCAGTCTTTTTTAGGTGTGAGTCTATCAGCATGTCACATCTAGAATTGGCAACCTTTGCATACTCTTCCTTGTAGTAGCTCTCCAGATCTGTAAGATTATGAGGGGCATTTCCTGTGTACAGTCATCTTCACGTCACCTGCAAATATTCAAATGGATTCAGGTCTGGGCCATTCCAAAGGCTTTATCTTATTCTGGCAAAGCCATTCTCTTGTGGGTTTAGTGGTATGCTTAGGGTCCATTGTCATAAAGCTGAAATTTTTCTTCCGCATCTTAGCAGAGACCTGAAAGTTTTGTTGCAAAGTTGACTGATATTTGGAACTGTTCACGATTCCTTTCACTTTGACTAAAGCCTCCGTTCCAGCTGCCGAAAAAAAAACCATAAAGCATAATGCTTCTACTATGCTTCTCTGTTGGGATGGTGTTATTTTGCAAAAAAACATCCAGCTTCAAATAGAGATGCATAGAACTAAAATTTCTTCCTCATTTATTTCATAATGAAAAATATGTATAACAGGCAATTCTGTATGGCACCTAAGCATAACTGCAATTGGGAATGAGGGGTACAGAGGAGAATAAAAAAAAAAGCAAATACATTTCAAACGTTTCTATGCATTCTTAGACTGATTGAAGAGTCAGTCTGAATGGTGTTGGTTTTGAGCCAAACATACTTTTTGGTATTATTGCCAGAACTTGCAACCTTGAACTCACCAGGCCATAATACATTTTCCCTCAAGCGTTTGACAGACTTGTAAAATTTAACTGGGCTTGGATGGTGTATTTTTGAGATAAGGTTTCCATCTTGCGACCCTTCCCAACAGGCCAGACATACAGTGGGGGGGAAATAAGTATTTTATCCCTTGCTGATTTTGTAAGTTTGCCCAAACCCTTGTTGGCAAACACAGCAGTCAGATGTTTTTTGTAGTTGATGATGAGGTTTGCTCATGTCTTGGAGGAATTTTGGTCCACTCCTCTTTGCAGATCAGCTCTAAATCATTCAGATTTTGAGGCTGTCACTTGGCAACTTGGAACTTCAACTCCCTCTAAGTTTTCTATGGGATTAAGTTCTGGAGACTGGCTAGGCCACTCCATTACCTTTAATGAGCTTTTTGAGCCACTCCTTTGTTGCCTTGGCTATATGTTTTGGGTCATTGTCTTGCTGGAAGACCCAGCCACAACCCATTTTTAATGTCCTGGCAGAGGGAGGGAGGGAGGTTGTCACTCAGGATGTTACAGAACATGGCTCCATCCATTCTCCCATTGATATGGTGAAGTAGTCCTGTGCCCTTAGCAGAGAAACACCCCCAAAACACAATGTTTCCACCTCCATGCTTGACAGTGGGGACAGTGTTCTTTGGGTCATAGGCAGCATTTCTCTTCCTCCAAACATGGTGAGTTGAGTTAATGCCAAAGACCTCAATTTTTGTCTCATCTGACCACAGCACCTTCTCCCAATCACTCACAGAATCATCCAGGCGTTCATTGGCAAACTTCAGACAGGCCTGCACATGTGCCTTCTTGAGCTGGGGGACCTTGCAGGCACTGCAGGATTTTAAACCTTTACTGCGTAATGTGGTCCCAGCTGCCTTGAGACCATTAACAATTCCCCCCCCCCCTCTTTTAGTTTTAGGCTCATCTCTCACCTTCCTCCTGATAAAGGATCCCCCACAAGGTGAGATTTTGCATGGTACCACAGATCGATGTCGATTGACAGTCATTTTGTATTCCATTTTCTTACTATTGCACCAACAGTTGTCTCCTTCTCACCCAGCGTCTTACTTATGGTTTTGTAGCCCATTCCAGCTTTGTGCAGGTCTATGATCTTGTCCCTGACATCCTTATAAAGCTCTTTGGTCTTGCCCATGTTGTAGAGGTTAGTCTGACTAATTGAGTCTGTGGACAGGAGTCTTTTATAATGGTGACTATGTAAGACAGCTGTCTTTAATGAAGGTAACGAGTAGATTAGGAGTGTCTAACTAGTTTGTAGGAGGCAGAACTCTAATGGTTGGTAGGAGATCAAATACTTATTTCTCACTGCAAAATGCAAATACATTTATATAATTTATACAATGTGATTTTCTGGATATTATTTTTTATATTCTCTCTCTCAATGTTAAAATTAACCTACCCTTAAAATTATAGACTATTCATTTCTTTGTCAGTGGGCAAACTTACAAAATCAGCAAAGGATCAAATACTTATTTCCCCCACTGTATGAAGAATATGGAACATTTATTGTCACATGCAGCACACAATCTGTTATTGCCAGAATTTTCTGTTTCTCATTTAATATTGCTATACGCTGTTTTGGCAGCCTGCTGAACCAATTTTCTTCCAGTCCTAGGTAATGTCACTGCTGTACCAAATTTAAGCCATTTCACGTGGCTGTACATTATATGGTAAAATGAATTGTCATGTAAAATTACAGCTTTTCCCATAAAAAAGAAGTCCTCCTATGTCTGTGAATGAAAATTATATCAACTGCTTCAGCAGACAGTCTAATGTTCAGGCTATGTGCCCATGTTGCATTTTTAAAGCTTTTTTCCGCTGCTGAAATGCTTACAAAATGCATCACATTATTTTTAATGGAATTCCGCATTGTTGTGCCCATGCTGCGTTTTTTTTCCACAGCGGAAAAAAACACAGCATGTTCATTCATTTTGTGGAATCGCAGCAATTTTGCCGCTATATAATTGTATTAGGACGCATGGGAAAAAAAAGGGAGAAAAACATGACAAATACGTGAAAAAAATGCTAGAAAAACGAGAGCGGATTTTCTGGCAAGGGAGTCCGGATTTGATGAGGAAAATTCAGCTTACATTCTGCAACGTGGGTACATAGCCTTATTGGGGCCCCTTACGAATTGTTGGGGAAATAAAAATTTTGCATGTCCACATTCAGACAGCAGAACCTTTTTGTCCTGACAGACATATCTGGTTACTGCTCACAGGAGCGCTGGCAGACCAAGCTGTTCTGTGTCTGAGAGTCGGGCACAATAGCTGCTGGCTAAATGATCAGACAGCTATTTAAAGTGTATGGGAGGCATTAGTCAAACACTTGTGTGGCTCACATGGCCTCATTCAGACAGCTGTATTTTCAATCTGTATTGTCTGTGTACAACAGACAACACAGTAACCATATAAAAATCTGTAACCATATAATAATCTATTGTCAAGGCTAATAAATGAAAGAATACATTTCCATTTATAGAGTGTCAGACCCAAAACAGAACATTCATACATTACTACAACCACCATCAGGACATGAATACAGCATCAGGACCATGTTCAGTGCATGAATACATCACCAACCACATGCAATTTTATCGCATGAACCTGCAACCATCATCAGACTGAAACTAAGTACTTATTATACTCTGGTAGTAGCACTATTAAACATTTAAAGTGTAGCGGAACTTTTGGGGGTTATCTTATAAATTTATGCCCCATTAATTATGAGTAGATTGGTATGGTTCTGGGACCTGAGATTTCCACTAATTGCTCCTCTTAGTAGTTCACAGCTTAGAAGGCAGGAGTGCACACACTGCGGAAAGATGCAGTAGAAAGTCGTAGGCTTTGGTGTCCTGAGCTGCGCAGTTATAAGATGTGTTTTGAGCCCAAGTCCCCCCACCCATCTCGAGGGTCGATCGACCTGTGTAAACATGCTGCCGAGAACAATGCTATTCTTTGAGAACAGAACGATTGTTAGTGATCGGTCTGTGCCACTGAAAATGCAGGCTACCTGTTTAAATTAGCTATCGAGTGTTGATCGGCTTCATGTAGCAGATCAGCAGTCGTTTAAACGCCTCAATTTTCTAGTTTAAATTAACCTTTAGATCCAAGTACATTTTTATAGGTGACATCTGTTTTTGTAGTTCTCATCCCCTTCTTTTTCATCTGGTCAAGATGCCATAATGACTTTTGCCATCCACAGCTCAGCAGACTTCCCTCTTCTGCCTTTTGCACTACATCCCGACAGCGTGCCCTCAAAACCAACAATGTCCTTGTAATATAATATCCCTATATAATATAATAAAAAATAACCACACACAGGCAGTGCCCTTAATAACCCCTACTCAGTGCACCTGAATATATGATTGCACCTCACTGCACTATGCACAAAAAATGATTTCCACTCTCTTCTCCTATGTAACATTCCCTCCGCGTCATCCTCCTTTATACACTGATCGCATCATTCCCTTTATGTACTGACTGCCACATTGTCTGCCTTTATAAATTACAACCACCACACTGTCCCCTTATCTATCTATATATATAATTGTCTAAGGGGTACTTCCGTCTGTCTGTCCTCAACTTCCGTAACGGTTATTCATTCGCTGATTGGTCTCGCCAGCTGCCTGTCATGGCTGCCGCTACCAATCAGCGACGGGCACAGTACAATTAGTCCCTCCCTACTCCCCTGCAGTCAGTGCTCAGCGCCCGCTCCATACTCCCCACAGTCGCGGCTCACACAGGGTTAATGCCAGCGGTAACGGACTGCGTTATGCCGCGGGTAACTTACTCCGTTACCGCCGGTATTAACCCTGTGTGACCACGTTTTTACTATTGATGCAGCCTATGCAGCACCAATAGTAAAAGGATCTAATGTTAAAAATAATTTTAAAAAAATAATAATCATTATATACTCACCTTCCGCCGCCTTTCCCGTTCCTCACCACCCGCCGGTAACCGCTGTGTGCAAGCGGCAGGTTCCAGTATCAAGGATCGTATGGCAGAAGGACCTGCCATGACGTCACGGTCATGTGACCGCAACGTCTTCACACCCTGGGACCGGAAGCTGCCGCCTGTACCGCGCACAGGCGACAGAACTACAAGGGGCCCTCGGATCGGAAGGTGAGTGTTTATTTTTTAACCTGTGACATACGTGGCTGGGCAATATACTACGTGGCTCTGTGCTCTATACTACATCGCTGTACAATATACTACGTGGCTCTGTGCTGTATACTACGTCACTGGGCAATATACTACGTGGCTCTGTGCTCTATACTACATCGCTGTGCAATATACTACGTGGCTCTGTGCTGTATACTACATCACTGGGCAATATACTACGTGGCTCTGTGCTGTATACTACATCGCTGTGCAATATACTACGTGGCTCTGTGCTGTATACTACGTCACTGGGCAATATACTACGTGGCTCTGTGCTGTATACTACGTTGCTGTGCAATATACTACGTGGCTCTGCTGTATACTACGTCGCTGGGCAATATACTACGTCGCTGGGCAATATACTACGTCACTAGGCAATATACTACGTGGCTGGGCTATATACTATGTGGACATGCATATTCTAGAATACCCGTGCGTTAGAATTGGGCCACCATCTAGTATATATAATAACAAGAATTCCGAAGTCATATTAAAGGTTCTGGGTAAAGAGATCAATATCTATAGTAGACGATGCCCAGAAAACTTTTTATTAGCTCCATACGATCAGCACACGAGGAGGAGGACAAGGAGCACATAGTAAGAGTACATATGAGCAAAAATCTTTATATAAATGTTAAAAAATGGACAACAGTGTAAAATGCACGTGTAACACGAAAAAGTCACATAAAGGGGAACACCAACCCTCCCTGCACCATCCTAGTACTCAAAGTTTGTGTGAGGAGCCAAGAGACACAGCTCCAAATACCTAATGTTAGTTAAACGGCAAGCTACAATAGTCACTGATGCGCCTGATGAGTAAAGTGACTGCCAGCAGTCATGCCATGCCAGATCAATAAATAGCTCATACCGTGGCAACAACTTTAGACAACATGGGGGCTTACCGGTGTAAGAAGGAGGGGGTCCCACCGGTGGAAAGTCCCCGACGCGCGTTTCGTGGCGTTTAAACCGCCACTTCCTCAAGGGGATGTAAAAAGGAGTGACCAGGGCCTGCTAATAACCTCCCCTGACCCCCATCACATGTGCAACACTGGCCAATCGCAATGGGGTTGACGCCTGGCCTTCACTACGGACTTCCCTGCCGAAATGCGCATGCGCCGTTGGCGCCATTGCGATTGGCCGGTGCTGCGCGTGATGGGGGTCAGGGGAGGTTATTAGCAGGCCCTGGTCACTCCAATCAGCGATATTGGCGTGGAATTTAATCCCCACTCACAGCGCGATGTAGTTCACTCACGTGTACTGAACAAGTTCTGTCAGTCACATTACCATGTAGTTCAGTCACGTTTACTGAACAAGTTCTGTCACTCACAGTGTAACGTAGTTCACTCACGTTAACGTCATAAATAAACTACATACATATTCTAGAATACCGGATGCGTTAGAATCGGGCCACCATCTAGTCAATTATATTCACCTTACCTCCCTCCTATTTGAACTATGCATTTTGCACTGTCCCCTCACGCTGCCTCCCAGCCTTACTGATTTCTCTCTTCACAATGACCCTTCATGCTTCCCCCTCTATCCTGCGTGCCCTCTTCATACTGTCCCCCCCACTCTGCTCCCTCTTCATACTGAGCTTCCTCATGCTGCCCTCTCTCTACACTGAGCCCTTCTCCACATTGAACTCTTCAGTGTCCCTACCTACTGCCCCATCTCTATAAGAAGCCTCCCTCTTCACACTCTGCCCCTCATGCTGCCCTTTCTTCACACTGTCTCCCCACCCATACTGCCCCTTCCTTGCCACATTGTCCCCCCCACCTCATTGCTGCCCCCTTTCCATATTGTGCCCTCACACTATAATCCTGCCCCACCCATTCTACAGTAAAAGCACATTATATTTTTGGCTCTCCAGAGCTTTTACTTTCTCCCAGTTGCTGCTCCAGTGTGTTCCGTGCGGTGCTGCAGCAACGCGATTATGGAAAGTAGATGGGAATAACAAAAAAAAAATTCAAGTTGTTGCAGTCCTTGACAAATACTGCCTCGGTTGTCCATGGCAATAACTTTTCAAAATCTCTCCAGCACCACAGTTGAGCACCGTAAGTTCTGTTTCTTTCACCCTAGCAATTGGCTGTTGGTGCTGGTTGATAGGTTGACCAGGGGTAACTAGGGACATCCCCTTTATTCATTTCTATAACCCTTAAAGCAGCACTCCATTGTTTTTATTTCAACACTGGAGTGGTTCTACTAATCTGTTTCCTGACCCTAGTATTATAGGGTGTGGGAAAAAGGATTTAGCCAGCCACCAATTGTGCAAGTTCTCCCACTTCAAAAGATGAGAGAGGCCTGGAATTGACATCATAGGTAGACCACAACTATGAGAGTCAAAATGAGAAAACAAATCCAGAACATCACCTTGTCTGATTTTGGCAGGATTTATTTATTTACTAAATACTTTTTTTTCCCCACTGTACATACCAGCAGCCATCTTCAGCTCTTGTTGGTGCTGCTACAGGCCGGCACTGCCATCTTGTGACTGCCCGTAAGTTGAAGATAACGGTCACAAGCTCTGTGTAAGTCAGTGCGAGCCTTGTTCTGGTTCTCATAGACTTGTATTGAATTATGACCTCCGGATTGCCCAGCAAACACTGGAGCGATTCGGCTGGTCACAACCTGCAGCAGACAGACCAAAGTGGCGCCGATAACATTAGTAGACGACGGCGGCTGGTAAATATACTACTAGGGGCAGGGAACTTAGATTAGTGACACCACTCCAGCGCAGCAATAAAATAAAAACTGCTTGAGTGATGCTTTAGGACAAATTAAAATTTAAATGGAAAATGTACAGTTTTGTTTATCAATCCAGCCTTTTCTAGATCTGAGTATCATACAATTCTGGCATGAGAGGTGATTCAATCTGTGTGGAGGCACCTAACCACCTTCTGAGCTACGATCCCTTATATACACATATGTATAGAGATGAATGCTAAAAGATGGCAACCAATACTTGTCAATCTATTCTGTCAATTGGATGCACAGAGCGTACAGCAGTAACATCAGGGTGAGCTGCTTTTTTTTTCTTGCTGTGTTTGTACTTGTACACTGTCTTCAATTAGACAACTGCATCACTCTGATGCATAAAGCTGAATATTGCACAAGTTTAGAGCAATTGTATTAGGCTGGTTTCACACTTGCGTTTTTATCTGCATGCGTTTTTTAAAAAACGCATGTGTGAAAAAACGCATGTAAACGCGGTAAAACGCATGCGTTTTTTAGACGCATGCGTTTTTATAGAAAAACACAAGAAAACAAGAAAAAAACAAAAAACCCTACCCCTAACCCTAACCCTAACCCTAACCTGAAATGCGTGGCACTGAAATACGTTTATATACGTATATAAGTGCCACGATATTTCAGTGGCCACGTATTTAAGTGCCACGTATTTAAGTGTCACGTATTTCACGTAAATGCCACTATATTTCAGTGCCACGTATTTAAGTGCCACGTATATAAGTGCCACGTATTTAAGTGCCACGTATATAAGTGCCACGTATATAAGTGCCACATATTTCAGTGCCACGCATTTAAGTGCCACGTATTTACGTGCCACGATATTTCAGTGCCACGTATAACCACGTAGTTATAGTATTTACAGTACGTGGCTCTTAAATATGTGGCACTGAAATATCGTGGCACTGAAAGACGTGGCACTTAAATACGTGGCACTGAAATATCGTGGCAGTGAAATACATGGCACTGAAATACATGGCACTTAAATATGTGGCACTGAAATACGTGGCACTGAAATACGTGATACGTGGCACTTAAATACGTGGCACTATGACTGTCAGAAAATGTTCATTAAACGGTTAGGGGTGAGGTTAGGGGTAGAGTTAGGGTTTGGATCCCTTTATCACCTTGATGGTGGTGGGTGGCTTTTCAGTGTGTTTTCTGTTTTTTTTCTATAAAAACGCATGTGTTTTTAACGCAAACAAACGCATGTGCTTAAAAACGCATGCGTTTACATAGACAGCAATGCATTTTTTTGCCACGAAAAAACGCATGCGTTTTTTCGCGGCAAAAAAACGCGCAAGAAAATGCTACAGGTTGCATTTTTGAAAATGAACGCATGCAGAAAAAAAACGCATGCGTTTACAGACGCGACCAAACGCGTACAAAAAAAACGCATGTGTTTTCAATGTTAAATATAGGGGAAAAAACGCTGCAGACAAAAACGCAAGTGTGAAACCAGCCTTATCTGGATCACAGTTCTTGACCCACTCAGTTCAGTCCTGTGCTGTTCTTCCTGTTATTTCCTTGCATTGTTACTGACTTGTATCTTACCGGTCAACAACCTTGGCTTTTTCCAACCACATTAACTGGTTATATAAAATATATTAACTGGTTAAAATAAAAATTGGAAGAAATTTGTGAGCTACACTTTTTTTTTTTTAGAGAAATATGCTTCTTTCTTCACTTATGAGCCACTTCTCTTGCCTACCTCCTAAAATCAACATTCACTCTGGCAAACTTCTAAAATCTCTCTTAATCCTGATAAAATGGACTACCAGCTCATGATAGGATTAACGCCTCACTGCCAAAGGCCACATCTTTCCCGGCACATGTCAGCCTGGAACAGCCAAGGGTGGAATCGCGATGCACCAGCGGCTGTTAACCCATTTAATGCTGCTGTCAAACGCTGACAGTGGCATTTAATATGCACTTCCGGCAATCGTGTTGGAAATCCACCCATTGGTGACCCCGTCACATGATCGCGGGTCACCGATGGGTTGGCATGACAACCAGAGGTCTCCTGCAGATCTCTATGGTTGTTGTCCCTGCGTGATTGCTATGAGTGCCGCCCGGTGGTCGGCGCTCATAGTAAGTGAGTAATTCTGCTACATGCAGGCAATCTGATAATCGCCTGTATGTAGCAGAGCCGATCAGGTTATGGCAGCTTCTAGTCTCCCATGGAGACTATTGAAACATGCCAAAAGTAAAAAAAAAAATTGGTTTTAAAAATATAAAAGTTCAAATCACCTCCTTTTCGCCCCATTCAAAATAAAACAATGAAAAAAAATCAAAATACACACATTTTGTATCGACTGGTTCAGAATCGCCCAATCTATCATAAAAAAAAAAAAAGGATTAACCTGATCGCTAAACGGCTTAGCGAGAGAAAAGCCAAAACGCCAGAATAACATTTTTTTGGTCACCGCGACATTGCATTAAACTGGGAAAAAAGGGGAGCAAAAAACGAAAACGCAAAACTGAAAATACCTCTTCTGTCATGAAGGGGTTAAAGTCTTTGAAGGTGAGAAAGAAGCAGCAGAGTGAGTGAGAGGCACAGGCCTGCAGAGTGAACAACTAGGGAATGATATACAATCACATAATGGCCAGAAATAGTACTACCATGGGCTGATGTTATTAAGGATGAGCTAGTAGTTGGACCTTTTCGGGTTGAAGATGGTATCAAAATCAAGGCTCAGTTTTTGCGAGACACTTTCTTCAAGCAGTAGTTGAAAGTTTATGGCAATTAAAATCATAGGAACATTAAACCCATGGAGATAGTAGCAAAGACCTAGGTTTTTCCAGTTATAACTTGGACATTTAACTAAACGTTTTTGCTTTTATTCACATTGGAAATTAAGTGCTAGATTTTCACTAACCTTCCAAATTGAACCCTTTCCTTCTCCATCAGGATTTTTCATCCAAGCACTTCTTGTGGATCTAACTATGCATTTGAAAGGTGAGCTCAAAGCACACATTTTTTTCCTATAGGTGTCTGGAAAAAGTTTGCATCTTTCAATAAAACCATTATTTTTATGTAGGATGGTGCTCCATCTCATGTATTGAAGTTCTTCACTGCTTGGCTCCCCAGTAAGGGCCTTCAAGATGAAGGAATAATGATATGGCCCTTTCCTCTCTGTCCCTCATCCCTACTGAGAACTTGTGGGGACTTCTTTAATGGGAGATGTGCAGTGGAGGAAAACACTACACCTCTCTGAACAGTGCCTGGGAGGCTGTGGTTAGTGCTGACAAAAACGGTGATCGTCAACAGGATAAGAAACTGACAGACTGCATGGATGGACGACTTATGGCTGTTATAGAAAATAAGATGGCTATATTGGTCACTGATGCTTTTTTGAAGTGTCAGAACTGTATTTTGTCCTTTTTGAGTTGTTTGGGTTTTGTTCTCACTTTAACAGATTGAAATAAACAATTGAGATAGGATAATTTACTTTTTTTCATGTCGGTCCATAATAATTTTTTACGCTAATAGTTGCCCAATAATTACACTCACAGATATTCTCATAAGGAATACAGAATCTTTTACCTTCTTAAATATTTAGGTTATTAACCTACTGGATTTGCCGACATCACTGTAGTTCTTCAATAATAAAATGAATCATCAAACATACAAATTGCTTAATAATTTTTCACAGTATAGAGTTCGCTGTTGTTGCAGTGGATCTAGTGATTATCATTTAAACTTCAGTTCTTAGGTGTTGTTCATACACTTTATTTTCAAGGGTTTTCCAAGTGTTTTACATTTGTTAAGGTGTGTCCATTAGAGTAGGGGGAAGGTTGCCACTGGGTCCTAGTGTCAGAAGGACCAGGAAGAAGTCTGCAAAGCAAACTGCTGAGACCTTCTATAGTCAGATGCAGAGCGACGTAAGTGCTGCTTATGAGGAAGGGACTCTTGAGACCCTTTTATTAGTCATTTGTGGGATTCCCGATGATCTAACATTTTAAATAAAGATAAATGCTTTATTTATATTTCTTTTTGTATATATTCAAGGCTATTACAAACCCAGTCTATGTGGACCTAGTAAAGACTCAAAGCATTATTCTTGTCAACAACACTCAGCCTTAACCCCTTAACGACCGTCGATACGCCTTTTAACGGTGGCCGCTAAGGGTACTTAAACCACAGCGCCGTTAATTAACGGCGCTGTGGAAAAAGTGAATAGCGCCCCCCAGAGTCGGATTTTCTCTGGGGTCTCGGTTGCCGGGGGTAGCCGAGACCCCAGAGAACATGATTCGGGGTTTTTTTACCGACCCCCGAGTTGCGATCGCCGGTAATTAACCGTTTACCGGCGATCGCAAAAAAAAAATGCGATCTCCCTTTTAATTTCTCTGTCCTCCGATGTGATCGCACATCAGAGGACAGAGAAATGGGGTCCCCGATAGCCCCCCGATACTCACCTGTCTCCCCCGGTGCTCCTCGTGGCTCCCGATGGGCGCCGCCATCTTTTTCCGGGGAAAAAATGGCGGGCGCATGCGCAGTGCGCCCGCCGGCCGGTACCCGGAGGATCTTTGGGGTCTCGGCTGCCGGGGGTAGCAGAGACCCCAAAGAACATGATTGGGGTCGGTTCTTACCGACCCCTGTTTTGCGATCGCCGGTAATTAATGGTTTACAGGCGGTCGCAAAAAAAAAAAGTAAAAGCGATCGGTCATTCTCTGTCCTCTGATGTGATCGCACATCAGAGGACAGAGAAATAGGGGGATTTGGGGACCCTGCTATACTTACCGGTGTCCCTGGGTCCTCCTGCGTCCCCTCCTGCCCGCCGGCTTCTTCCTATGGAAAGAAAATGGTGGGCACATGCGCAGTGCGCCCGCTCTCTGCTGCCATCTGCCGGCTGGCAGGAGAGAGGAGTTGGGGCTAAAATTAGGGTTAGGGTTGGGGCTAATTTAGGGTTAGGGTTGGGGCTAAATTTAGGGTTAGGGCTAGGGTTAGGCTTCTTTCACACTTGCGTCGGTACGGGGCCGTCGCAATCCGTCGGCCCGACGCACGTTGTGAAAATTGTGCACAACATGGGCAGCGGATGCAGTTTTTCAACGCATCCGCTGCCCAGCCTATGTCCTGGGGAGGAGGGGGCAGAGTTACGATCACGCATGAGCGGAAATGGCGGACGCGACGTACAAAAAAAAGGTTACATTGAACTTTTTTTTTGTGACGACGGTCCGCCAAAACACAACGGATCCAGTGCACGACAGACGCGACTGTCATGAATCCCAATGGCTAGGGATAGCACAGGACAAGCAAAGTACAAATATATTACGGACGAGCTCTAGGGTGATGGAACCTGGGCTGACCGCTGCCCTACGCCTGACAAACGCAACTAGAGATAGCCAGGGATCGTGCCTACGTTGGTTCTAGACGCCACGCACCAGCCTAAGAGCTAACTAGCACTGCAGAGAAAATAAAGACCTCACTTGCCTCCAGCGGAATGAACCCCAAAAGATATAGTTGCCCCCCACATGTATTGACGGTGAAATGAGAGGAAGGCACACACATAGAGATGATATATATAGTTTTAGCAAATTGAGGCCCGCTGTAAACTAGAAAGCAGAACGATACAAAAGGGGACTGAGCGGTCAGCAAAAAACCCTAATCAAAAAACCATCCTGAGATTACAAGAACCCATGTGCCAACTCATGGCACATGGGGAGAACCTCAGTCCACTAGAGCTACCAGCTAGCATAGAGACATAATAAGCAAGCTGGACAAAAAACCAAACAACTGAAAATCAGCACTTAGCTTATCCTGAAAGATCTGGGAGCAGGTAGGCAGGAACCAAACAGAGCACATCTGAATACATTGATAGCCGGCAAGGGAAATGACAGAAAGGCCAGGTAAAATAGGAAACACCCAGCCACTGATGGACAGGTGGAAACCAAAGGCCGCAACCCACCAAAGTCACCCAGTACCAGCAGTAACCACCAGAGGGAGCCCACAAACAGAATCCACAACAGTACCCCCCCCTTGAGGAGGGGTCACCGAACCCTCACGAGAACCCCCAGGATGATCAGGGTGAGCTCTATGGAAGGCGCGGACCAAATCAGTCGCATGAACATCGGAGGCGACCACCCAGGAATTATCCTCCTGACCATAACCCTTCCACTTAACCAAATACTGGAGTTTGCGTCTGGAAACACGAGAATCCAAGATCTTCTCAACAACATACTCCAATTCTCCCTCCACCAGCACCGGAGCAGGAGGCTCAACCGAAGGAACAACGGGCACCTCATACCTCCGCAACAACGACCGATGGAACACATTATGAATAGCAAACGATGCTGGGAGATGCAAACGAAAAGATACAGGGTTAAGAATCTCCGAGATCCTATAAGGACCGATGAACCGAGGCTTGAACTTAGGAGAAGAGACCTTCATAGGGACAAAACGAGAAGACAACCACACCAAATCCCCAACAAGAAGTCGGGGACCCACGCGGCGACGGCGATTAGCAAACTGCTGAGTCTTCTCCTGAGATAACTTCAAATTGTCCACCACCTGATTCCAAATCTGATGTAGCCTGTCCACCACCACGTCCACTCCAGGACAATCCGAAGGCTCCACCTGACCAGAGGAAAAACGAGGATGAAACCCCGAATTACAAAAAAAAGGAGAGACCAACGTGGCCGAACTAGCCCGATTATTAAGAGCAAATTCGGCCAGTGGCAAAAAAGCAACCCAGTCATCTTGATCAGCAGAAACAAAACACCTCAAATAAGTTTCCAAGGTCTGATTAGTTCGCTCCGTCTGGCCATTCGTCTGAGGATGGAATGCAGACGAGAAAGACAAATCAATGCCCATCTTGGCACAAAACGTCCGCCAAAATCTAGACACAAACTGGGATCCCCTGTCAGAAACGATATTCTCCGGAATCCCATGCAAACGAACCACGTTCTGAAAAAATAAAGGGACCAACTCAGAGGAGGAAGGCAACTTAGGCAAGGGCACCAAATGAACCATCTTAGAAAAGCGGTCACACACAACCCAGATAACGGACATTTTCTGTGAAACCGGGAGATCAGAAATAAAATCCATGGAAATGTGCGTCCAAGGCCTCTTCGGGATGGGCAAGGATAACAACAACCCACTGGCCCGAGAACAGCAAGGCTTAGCTCGAGCACACACTTCACAAGACTGCACAAAGGTACGCACATCCCTAGACAAGGAAGGCCACCAAAAAGACCTGGCCACCAAGTCTCTAGTACCAAATATTCCAGGATGACCAGCCAACACAGAAGAATGGACCTCGGAGATGACTCTACTGGTCCAATCATCCGGAACAAACAGTCTTTCTGGTGGACAACGATCCGGTTTATCCACCTGAAACTCCTGCAATGCACGTCGCAAGTCTGGGGATACGGCGGACAATATTACCCCATCCCTAAGGATACCAGTAGGCCCAGAGTCTCCAGGAGAGTCAGGCACAAAACTCCTGGAAAGAGCATCTGCCTTCACATTCTTTGAACCTGGCAGGTATGAAACCACGAAATTGAAACGAGAAAAAAAAAACGACCAACGAGCCTGTCTAGGATTCAAACGCCTGGCAGACTCAAGGTAAATGAGATTCTTGTGATCAGTCAAGACCACCACACGATGTTTAGCACTCTCAAGCCAATGACGCCACTCCTCAAATGCCCACTTCATGGCCAAAAGCTCCCGATTACCCAAATCATAATTGCGCTCGGCGGGCGAGAATTTTCTAGAGAAGAATGCACATGGCTTCATCACCGAGCCATTAGAACTTCTCTGTGACAAAACCGCCCCCGCTCCAATCTCGGAAGCATCAACCTCAACCTGAAAAGGAAGTGAAACATCTGGTTGACAACACAGGAGCAGAAGAAAACCGGCGCTTAAGTTCCTGAAAGGCCTCCACGGCCGCAGGAGACCAATCAGCAACATCAGCACCCTTTTTAGTCAAATAAGTCAAAGGTTTAACAATACTGGAAAAATTAGCAATGAACCGACGATAAAAATTAGCAAACCCCAAGAACTTCTGAAGGCTCTTAACAGATGTAGGTTGTGTCCAGTCACAAATCGCCTGAACCTTGACGGGATCCATCTCAATAGTAGAAGGAGAAAAAATGTACCCCAAAAAAGAAATCTTCTGGACTCCGAAGAGACACTTTGAGCCCTTCACAAACAGAGAATTGGCCCGCAGAACCTGAAACACCTTCCTGACCTGTAGAACATGAGACTCCCAGTCATCAGAAAACACCAAAATATCATCCAAATACACAATCATAAACTTATCCAGATATTCACGGAAAATATTGTGCATAAAGGACTGAAAGACTGACGGAGCATTGGAGAGTCCAAAAGGCATTACCAAATACTCAAAATGGCCCTCAGGCGTATTAAATGCGGTTTTCCACTCATCACCCTGTTTTATCCGCACCAGATTATACGCACCGCGAAGATCTATCTTAGTGAACCACCTAGCCCCCTTAATGCGAGCAAACAAATCAGTCAATAATGGCAATGGATACTGATACTTGACTGTAATCTTATTCAGAAGGCGATAATCTATACAAGGCCTCAGGGAACCATCTTTTTTTGCCACAAAAAAAAAACCTGCTCCCAGAGGGGACGAAGATGGACGAATATGTCCCTTTTCCAAGGACTCCTTAATATAATTCCGCATAGCAGTATGCTCTGGCAGTGACAGATTAAATAAATGACCCTTAGGGAACTTACTGCCAGGAATCAATTCTATAGCACAGTCACAATCTCTATGCGGAGGGAGCGAATTGAGCTTAGGCTCCTCAAAAACATCCCTATAGTCAGACAAAAACGCAGGGATCTCAGAAGGAGTAGATGAAGCGATTGAAATCGGAGGTGCATCATCATGAACCCCCTGACATCCCCAGCTTAACACATAATCCTGTCCTGGACTGGAAAACGATGTCTGAGTTTGTAACCATGGCAGACCAAGCACTAGTACATCATGTAAATTATAAAGTACAAGGAAGCGAATCACCTCCTGATGAACGGGAGTCATGCGCATGGTCACTTGTGTCCAATACTGCGGTTTATTCATAGCCAATGGTGTAGAGTCAATTCCCTTCAGAGGAATAGGAACTTCCAGAGGTTCCAGACTAAAACCGCAGCGTTTAGCAAATGACCAATCCATAAGACTCAGGGCAGCGCCCGAATCCACATAGGCATCGACGGAAATGGAAGACAGTGAAAAAATCAGAGTCACAGACAAAATGAACTTAGGCTGCAGAGTACCAATGGCAAAAGATTTATCAACCCTTTTTGTGCGTTTAGAGCATGCTGATATAACATGAGCTGAATCACCACAATAGAAACACAATCCATTTTTCCGCCTATAATTTTGCTGTTCACTTCTGGACTGAATTCTATCACATTGCATAGTCTCAGGTGCCTGTTCAGAAGACACCGCCAACTGGTGCACGGGTTTGCGCTCCCGTAAACGCCGATCAATCTGAATGGCCATAGCCATAGACTCATTCAGACCTGTAGGCGTAGGGAACCCCACCATAATATCCTTAATGGCCTCAGAAAGACCATTTCTGAAGTTTGCAGCCAGGGCACACTCATTCCACTGAGTAAGCACCGACCATTTCCGAAACTTCTGACAATATATCTCCGCTTCATCATGCCCCTGAGAGAGGGCTAATAAAGCCTTTTCAGCCTGAATCTCCAGGTTAGGTTCCTCATAGAGCAATCCCAATGCCAGAAAAAACGCATCCACACTGAGCAATGCAGGATCCCCTGGTGCCAATGCAAATGCCCAATTCTGAGGGTCGCCCCGCAGGAAAGATATTACAATCTTGACCTGTTGAGCAGGGTCTCCAGAGGAGCAAGATTTTAAAGAAAGAAACAATTTACAATTGTTCCTGAAATTCAGGAAGGTAGATCTATCTCCAGAAAAGAACTCTGGAATAGGAATTCTAGGTTCAGACATGGGAGTGTGAACAACAAAATCCTGTATGTTTTGAACTTTTGCCGCGAGATTACTCAGGCTGGAAGCCAAACTCTGGACATCCATGTTAAACAGCTAAGATCAGAGCCATTCAAGGGTTAAGAGGAGGTAAGAAGCAGCTAGACAGCAATTAAGGGCTAGGCAGCAAAACTCTGAAGGGAAAAAAAAAAATAAAAATTTCCCTTAAACACTTCTCTTTCTCCTGCTTCAGCCCAAACAATTAACACTTTGTGGGCCGGCTATACTGTCATGAATCCCAATGGCTAGGGATAGCACAGGACAAGCAAAGTACAAATATATTACGGACGAGCTCTAGGGTGATGGAACCTGGGCTGACCGCTGCCCTACGCCTGACAAACGCAACTAGAGATAGCCAGGGAGCGTGCCTACGTTGGTTCTAGACGCCACGCACCAGCCTAAGAGCTAACTAGCACTGCAGAGAAAATAAAGACCTCACTTGCCTCCAGCGGAATGAACCCCAAAAGATATAGTTGCCCCCCACATGTATTGACGGTGAAATGAGAGGAAGGCACACACATAGAGATGATATATATAGTTTTAGCAAATTGAGGCCCGCTGTAAACTAGAAAGCAGAACGATACAAAAGGGGACTGAGCGGTCAGCAAAAAACCCTAATCAAAAAACCATCCTGAGATTACAAGAACCCATGTGCCAACTCATGGCACATGGGGAGAACCTCAGTCCACTAGAGCTACCAGCTAGCATAGAGACATAATAAGCAAGCTGGACAAAAAACCAAACAACTGAAAATCAGCACTTAGCTTATCCTGAAAGATCTGGGAGCAGGTAAGCAGGAACCAAACAGAGCACATCTGAATACATTGATAGCCGGCAAGGGAAATGACAGAAAGGCCAGGTAAAATAGGAAACACCCAGCCACTGATGGACAGGTGGAAACCAAAGGCCGCAACCCACCAAAGTCACCCAGTACCAGCAGTAACCACCAGAGGGAGCCCACAAACAGAATCCACAACACGCGACGTGTGGCCATCCGTCGGCAATACAAGTCTATGGGCAAAAAAGGCATTCTGCGGGATCCGTTTTTGGTCCAAAACGACGGATTGCGATGGATGCCACATTACGCAAGTGTGAAAGTAGCCTTAGGGCTAGGGTTAGGGTTGGGGCTAAAGTTAGGGCTAGGGTTAGGGTTAAATTTAGGGTTGGGGCTAAATTTAGGGTTAGGGCTAGGGTTGGGGCTAAAATTAGGGCTAGGGTTAGGGTTGGGGCTAGGGTTGGGGCTAAAGTTAGGGTTAGAGTTGGGATTAGGGTTAGGGTTTGGATTAGGGTTGGCATTAGGGTTACGTTTGGGATTAGGGTTAGGTTTGGGATTAGGGGTGTATTGGGATTAGGGTTAGGGTTGAGGTTAGGGTTGAGATTAGGATTAGGGGTGTGTTGGATTTAGGGTTTTGATTAGGGTTATGGCTAGGGTTGAGATTAGGGTTGTTTTGGGGTTAGGCTTGTAATTAGGATTATGGATCGGGTTGGGATTAGGGTAAGGGGTGTGTTGGGGGTTAGGGTTGGAGTTAGAGTTGGGGGGTTTCCACTGTTTAGGTACATCAGGGGGTCTCCAAACACGACAGCCAATTTTGAGCTCAAAAAGTCAAATGGTGCTCCCTCACTTCTGAGCTCTGCCGTGCGCCCAAACAGTGGTTTACCCCCACATATGGGGCATCAGCGTACTCGGGATAAATTGGATAACAACTTTTGGGGTCCAATTTCTCCTGTTACCCTTGTGAAAATAAAAACTTGGGGGCTAAAAAATCTTTTTTGTGGAAAAAAAAAAAAATTTTATTTTAACGACTCTGCATTATAAACTTCTGTGACGCACTTGGGCATTCAAAGTTCTCACCACATATCTAGATAAGTTCCTTGGGGGGATCTAGTTTCCAAAATGGGGTCACTTGGGTGTTTCTACTGTTTAGGCACATCAGGGGCTCTCCAAACGCGACATGGCGTCCGATCTCAATTCCAGACAATTCTACATTGAAAAAGTAAAACGGTACTCCTTCTCTTCAAAGCTCTGTGGTGCGCCCAAACAGTGGTTTACCCCCACATATGGGGTATCGACGTATTCAGGACAAATTGGACAACAACTTTTGTGGTCTAATTTCTCCTTCTACCCTTGTGAAAATAAGAATTTGTGGGCGAAAAATCATTTTTGTGTAAACAAATGCGATTTTTTATTTTCACGGCTCTACGTTATAAACTTCTGTGAAGTACTTGGGAGTTCAAAGTGCTCACCACACATCTAGATAAGTTCCTTAAGGGGTCTAGTTTCCAAAATGGTGTCACTTGTGGGGGGTTTCCACTGTTTAGGCACATCAGGGGCTCTTTAAACGTGACATGGCGTCCGATCTCAATTCCAGCCAATTCTGCATTGAAAAAGTCAAATGGCGCTCCTTCACTTCCAAGCTCTGTGGTGCGCCCAAACAGTGGTTTACCCCCACATATGGGGTATCGGCGTATTCAGGAGAAATTGCACAACAAAATTTATGGTTAAATTTCTGTTTTTACACTTGTGAAAATAAAAAAAAAAATGGTTCTGAAGTAAAATGTTTGCAAAAAAAAGTTAAATGTTCATTTTTTCCTTCCACATTGTTTCAGTTCCTGTGAAGCACGTAAAGGGTTAATAAACTTCTTGAATGTGGTTTTGAGCACCTTGAGGGGTGCAGTTTTTAGAATGGTGTCACACTTGGTTATTTTCTATCATATAGACCCCTCAAAATGACTTCAAATGTGATGTGGTCCCTAAAAAAAAATGGTGTTGTAAAAATGAGAAATTGCTGGTCAACTTTTAACCCTTATAACTCCTTAACAAAAATAAATTTTGTTTCCAAAATTGTGCTGATGTAAAGTAGACATGTGGGAAATGTTATTTATTAACTATTTTTCGTGACAAATCTCTGTGATTTAAGGGCATAAAAATACAAATTTTGAAAATTGTAAAATTTTAAACATTTTCGCCATATTTCCGTTTTTTTCATAAATAATCGCAAGTAATATCGAAGAAATGTTACCACTAACATGAAGTACAATATGTCACGAAAAAACTATCTCAGAATCAGCGGGATCCGTTAAAGCGTTCCAGAGTTATAACCTCATAAAGTGACAGTGGTCAGAATTGTAAAAATTGGCTCGGTCATTAAGTACCAAATTGGCTCTGTCACTAAGGGGTTAAAAACTGCTACATCTATGGAACTGTAGTTGAAGTGTAAATGTACAGAAATGATAAGGTAGCACTGCGGCTCAGTGGGTAGCACTGTTATTGCCCAATGCTGATCCATGAGTCTTTCCTCTCCTTCCTGGCCTGGAACAATGGTGCCTGACACAATCTCTGTTCTAGTTCAATGGGTTTAAGGTAAATGGGTCTGTGCAGGCCAGTCAAGGTCTCCATGCCAAACTCACAAAATCATGCCTTTATTAACCTTGATTTGTACATTGAGGCAAAGTCTGAAAAGAAAAGGGCCTTCCCCAAACTGTTACTGCAAAGTTAAAAGCATACAATTATCCAAATTGTCTCGGTATACTGAAGCATTAAGATTTCCCTCTACTGGAAATAAGGAGCCTAAGCCAAGCAATGAATTGTTAACACCCCCATAGCATTATCTGTCCTCCACCAAACTTTACAGTTAGCAGGTAATATATTCCTGGAAAATGCCAAACTCAGACTCGTCCATCAGACTGCCAGAGATAGTAGCTGTGTGTATTACACCACTCCATCCAATGCTAAGCATTGTGCTTGAAGATGTAAGACTTATATGCAGCCGCTCAGCTCTGGAAACCCATGGCATAGACAGTCAACTTTTATATATAACTAGCTGAAGAGCCCGGCGTTGCCTGGGCATAGTAAATATCTGTGGTTAGTTATAGCGCCTCACTTCTCTTATCTTCTCATCATGCTTCTCATTTAGCACCTCACTTCTCTCATTTTCCCCTCACACCTCTCATTTTCCCCCTCACTCCTCTTATTTTCCCCCCTCCTCTCATTCCCCCCTCACTCCTCTCATTCCCCCCTAACACTTGTCATTTCGATCTCACATCTCTCATTTTCCGATCACTGTGCACATGGAAAGAAAAATCCAGCTCCAGGAATAAACAGTATCAAAAATTTATTTAAACATATTAAAATTTGGAAAACTGCTGACAAGCAAAAAATTACATCATTTGGATGGAAGCTACCATGTAGTTGCTGGACGCGTTTCAAGCACAAACGGTGCTCTTAGACTTCAGCATGAGACTAAACAAACGAACCCAATATATAACCACATCTGTCATTTTCCGATCACTCCACTATTTTCCCTCATTCCTCTCATTTTGCACTCACACTTTTCATTTTCACCTCACACCTCTCATTTTCACCTCACACCTCTCATTTTCACCTCACACCTCTCATTTTCACCTCGCACCTGTCATTTTCCCCTCGGTATATACATGTTTGTCATCTCCCTTATATATAGTATACACCTGTATGTCATCTCCTGTATATGGTATATACCTGTATGTCATCTCCCCTGTATATAGTATATACCTGTGTCATCTCATATATAGTATATACCTGTGTCATCTCCTGTATATAGTATATACCTGTCATCTATATATATATATATATATATATATATATACCTGTATGTCATCTCCTCCTGTATATAGTATATACCTGTATGTCATCTCCTGTATATAGTATATACCTGTGTGTCATCTCCTGTATATAGTATATACCTGTGTCATCTCCTGTATATAGTATGTACCTGTGTGTCATCTGCTCCTGTATATAGTATATACCTGTATGTCATCTCCTATATATAGTATATAACTGTATGTCATCTCCTATATATAGCATATAACTGTAAGTCATCTCCTCCTGTATATAGTATATATCTGTGTGTCATCTGCTCCTGTATATAGTATATACGTGTGTCATCTCCCCTGTAAATAGTATGTACCTGCATGTCATCTCCTCCTGTATATAGTATATATCTGTCATCTCCTCCTGTATATAGTATATATCTGTGTGTCATCTCCTCCTGTATATAGTATATATCTGTGTGTCATCTCTCCTGTATATAGTATATATCTGTGTCTCATCTCCCCTGTATACAGTATATATCAGTATGTCCTCTCCTCCGGTATTAGACCACGTTCACACGTTATTTGCTCAGTATTTTTACCTCAGTATTTGTAAGCTAAATTGGCAGCCTGATAAATCCCCAGCCAACAGGAAGCCCTCCCCGCTGGCAGTATATATTAGCTCACACATACACATAATAGACAGGTCATGTGACTGACAGCTGCCGTATTTCCTATATGGTACATTTGTTGCTCTTGTAGTTTGTCTGCTTATTAATCAGATTTTTATTTTTGAAGGATAATACCAGACTTGTGTGTGTTTTAGGGCGAGTTTCATGTGTCAAGTTGTGTGTGTAGAGTTGCGTGTGGCGACATGCATGTAGCGACTTTTGTGAGATTTGTTTTGTGTGGCGACGTGTGTAGCAACTTTGTGTGTCGAGATGCATGTGACAGGTTAGTATAGCAAGTTGTGTGAAACAAGTTTTGCGCATGGCGAGTTTTGCGCAAAGCGAGTTTTATGTGTCGTGCGCTTTGAGTAGTTGCAAGTTTTGTGTAAGGCAACTTTTGCATGTGTTGCAACTTTTGTGCATGTGGCAATTTTTCCACGTGTGCATGATTTCCATGTGGCGAATTTTTCGCATGGTGAGTTTTGAGTGGCAACTTTTGTGTTTTGACTTTTATGTGGCGAGGTTGGTGTATGTGTGGTGAAATGTGTGCTGAGGGTGATATATGTGTTCCAGCATGTGGTAGTGTGTGGCGCATTTTGTGTGTGTGTTCATATCCCCGTGTGTGGTGAATATCCCATGTCAGGGCCCCATCTTAGCAACTGTACGGTATATACTCTTTGGCACCATCGCTCTCATTCTTTAAGTCCCCTTGTTCACATCTGGCAGCTGTCAATTTGCCTCCAACACTTTTACTTTTACTTTTTCCCCATTATGTAGATAGGGGCAAAATTGTTTGGTGAATTGGAACGCACTGGGTTAAAATTTCACCTCACAACATAGCCTATGACGCTCTCAGGGTCCAGACGTGTGACTGTGCAAAATTTTGTGGCTGTAGCTGCGGCGGTGCAGATTCCAATCCCGGGGACACACACACACACACACACACACACACACACACACACACACACACACACACACACCTTTATATATTAGATGTAACTTTACAAGGTCTGCTACTTGATGGCTTAGTTTCTGAGGTCCCTTAGCTCTTCCACTTATCAATAATACCACTTACCATGAAAAAAATATTTTCAAACTGTCATGTCGCAATGGTGGCATCCTGTTACATTACAACACACATATTCAATGAGCCATTTAGAATGACTGCATGGCTAGAGGTTGGATTTTATACTCCTATGGTTCTAGTCAATGACTAAGAGGTGTATACCAATACCTTTGTCTATATAGTGTACATTTTAATATATAAGGATGTAAAGCAGTAAACTTTATTTGAAATTTTACAAAAATTAGTAAAAAAAAAAAAAAGATTTAGTAGAGAATGTAACTTCTTGCATTTATATTAATAGGTATCTGAAAAATTTTAATAAGTCTTGTACATAACCAAACCTCCTCCTTTTCCAATAATAGCCTCCATAACTGGGATTCCCCCTAAAAATTCCTTCATTTTCTCCACCCCTTCATTTTCAATTTCCCTGCATCCCAAAGAGTTCCCATCATCACTAAAGTTTCTGTGGAGGGATATATATTGGCCGCACAAGAACAGAAATTAGACAAAGGAAGGAACTACTCAAGAAAGAAGTCTGAAGCATAGCCATGGCTCCTGGCTTACTCCGTTGCATTGTCCTGCAACTATTCCTTCTAAGCAATGGTGAGACCAATGACAAATCTTTGTTTCTCTCTTCTTTACCTCACATACATTTGTTAAAGTTCTTATTTTTTATAGGCATTGTTTTATTGTTATGATCTTCCTTATCAACAGTTAAAGTATTGTGAGGAAGGCTTGTCCTAGAAATGTTCTGCTTATTGCACTTAATACTAGGGCTCAGAGGAGGCTCAATGTAGAGAAGTGCCATCCAAACAACCGTATTAAAAAAACGCTTGCCCCTGGGACTATGAGTAGGGTGTATTTTTTCTGTACGTGGTCTGAAGAATGCGGTATTCCAGAGCCAAGTAAGAAATATCTATGCACAAAACTGCATACAAGCCTTGAGAACTTGAGGTAAATGTAGGCTACTTCAATTCGCCCATTCCAGCCAATGAAAACCTTACCAAAACGCTCTATGTGGAAGAAAAAATACACGAAATTCAGGTGAATACATGTGCCATTGACTTTCAGTATATAAAAGGATTGTTCTCTGCAATAAATGTAGTGGTACGTTATCACCAAGTTTACATTACACCTGCTTCATTTTGCTACTATTTTTGTCTTTTAACCTAATGGAATGAATAAAAGATGAAGTCTTGGACCCTTGGACATTGTTTTTTCAGGTGGGTGGAAGCTGGAGCCAGTTTTCTTGGTGTGCAATGGGACTTTTTAAAATCTATTGTGGTGGATTATGCTTTTCAGTACACTTAATATCCAGTATCCAGACAAAACTGTCAAACATATGCCAAGTTGTCCTACAGAAATGTTCATCACATTATGTTAGGATTTTTATCCCAACCAATCATACTTGTCAGAAACAGTCCATGTACATGTAATGTATGTAAAAAAAGAATTGAAACAATAAAAATTAAACATAAATAGTATAGTTTGGTCCCTAATGATCCAAACTATATAAAATAACATTCATCCTGCACAATCTCATAAAAATGACAAATGTTGTTTGTTTGTTTTTTCATTAACTTGCCTTTCCAAAAAATATGTATTTACCTCAGAATATGGTACCAATAAAAAAAAAGTATCTGTTCCTAAAAGAATATCTCCAACTATGACACCAATTTTTTAAAGTTTTTTTTTCTTATGAAACTAGTGAAAGAAAATAGGTAAATTTTATGTCGCCTTAATCGTACTGACCTGTAGGATAAAGATAAATATTATTTTTGCAACTGTAACACTGAAAATAAGTGAAACAAGCCACAAAAATTGCAGAATTGCACTGTTTTGTTTTTTTTTTTTTTCTACTTTGGCTTCTGACACTTTTATATTTCACCTAATCTATAATTTCCTATGTATTGATAAGGGTTTCCTTCTAAAGGTATGTGCACATGAAGAGGGCAATTCATTAAGACCACCGATCTTTTCGCTGGTCTTGAGGGGGCACTTTGGAGCAGACGCTCCTGACTCATTAAGAGACTTAGGCCTCTTAATGAATCAGGCAAGGCCCGCAATGGTGTGCGCCGCTATCTGTGCCTCACCACAAATCTTACCGCTTGTCATGAATTTGATGGTGTGAACACGCCAAAAGTCACCTTTCTTTGAGAAAAAAATGCGACTTTTCAAAGCTTGTTTCTCCAGAACTCTGTTTCGCCTCTGAAGTCTTATAGATGTATGTGTACCGAGAGTTTTGCAGTGTCTTTTGGTCATTTTTTGCAACTTTTTGTCATCTAACTTGGGCTGCTTAAAATAGAAAGCAGCTTGTAAGAAAGTCCAAAGACTGAACATTACGTATAGCAAGCCGTTTTCACATTGTGATACATAAGTTCATTCTTTTTAGTGTTTAGCGCTTTTTCAGGCGGGTTATGGAAAAAGTCTAACCTTAGGAATTAATTGAAAGATGAGAATAAATAGAAATGTATCTACTACCTGTATAAATACCTAGTGTATGTAGGTAAAAGTCATCTTTCCTTCTTTTACAGCTCAACACTACTTAACTGTGCATCCTGTGGATCCAGTGGTGTCTACTGGGGAATCCATACAACTGAACTGCTCTATCAATTGTCCTTTGGGTACTGTAGCTTGGAAAGGGCTTGACATTTTTGTTGATAAGCAATATATTGTTCCTGGGTACAGCGTCCAAACCTTAGAAAATATAAGTATCTCCATGGATGGCACAAAACACTGTGAGGGGACATGTCCAGGCCATCGCAAAGCTTACCAGAAATCACTGCAGCTCCATGTATATGGTAAGTGCTATTATGTAATGTACACCAGCACATGCACTATAAAAAGATTATAAGCCAAGGAAAAATGGTGCTACAGAATATCTCACAAATATTTAAAACTTTATTAAATATAAAATTTCACAACAATTTTTTTGTGAAGATAAAAGTAGAGTAACACAATACCACCCAAGGCCATACATAGCATATAAACAGTATGACCATGTGCCCATTTCAGTACATTCACTAGTGGATTGCATATACATCAAATAAAAAAAATATTTAAAAGCAAACATATAGCAATGATATGGAGCGCTGTTAGGTGTGCGGCCCTGCGCCCTGAATGTTGCAGCAATGATATGGAGCGCTGTTAGGTGTGCGGTCCTGCGCCCTGAATGTTGCAGCAATGATATGGAGCGCTGTTAGGTGTGCGGCCCTGCGCCCCGAATGTTGCAGCAATGATATGGAGCGCTGTTAGGTGTGCGGCCCTGCGCCCTGAATGTTGCAGCAATGATATGGAGCGCTGTTAGGTGTGCGGCCCTGCGCCCTGAATGTTGCAGCAATGATATGGAGCGCTGTTAGGTGTGCGGTCCTGCGCCCTGAATGTTGCAGCAATGATATGGAGCGCTGTTAGGTGTGCGGCCCTGCGCCCCGAATGTTGCAGCAATGATATGGAGCCCTGTTAGGTGTGCGGCCCTGCGCCCCGAATGTTGCAGCAATGATATGGAGCGCTGTTAGGTGTGCGGCCCTGCGCCCCGAATGTTGCAGCAATGATATGGGGTGCTGTTAGGTGTGCGGCCCTGCGCCCCGAATGTTGCAGCAATGATATGGAGCGCTGTTAGGTGTGCGGCCCTGCGCCCCGAATGTTGCAGCAATGATATGGAGCGCTGTTAGGTGTGCGGCCCTGCGCCCCGAATGTTGCAGCAATGATATGGAGCGCTGTTAGGTGTGCGGCCCTGCGCCCCGAATGTTGCAGCAATGATATGGAGCGCTGTTAGGTGTGCGGTCCTGCGCCCTGAATGTTGCAGCAATGATATGGAGCGCTGTTAGGTGTGCGGCCCTGCGCCCCGAATGTTGCAGCAATGATATGGAGCGCTGTTAGGTGTGCGGCCCTGCGCCCCGAATGTAGCAGCAATGATATGGAGCGCTGTTAGGTGTGCGGCCCTGCGCCCCGAATATTGCAGCAATGATATGGAGCGCTGTTAGGTGTGCGGCCCTGCGTCCCGAATGTTGCAGCAATGATATGGAGCCCTGTTAGGTGTGCGGCCCTGCGCCCCGAATGTTGCAGCAATGATAAGGAGCGCTGTTAGGTGTGCGGCCCTGCGCCCCGAATGTTGCAGCAATGATATGGAGCGCTGTTAGGTGTGCGCCCCTGCGCCCCAAATGTTGCAGCAATGATATGGAGCGCTGTTAGGTGTGCGGCCCTGCGCCCCGAATGTTGCAGCAATGATAAGGAGCGCTGTTAGGTGTGCGGCCCTGCGCCCCGAATGTTGCAGCAATGATATGGAGCGCTGTTAGGTGTGCGGCCCTGCGCCCCGAATGTTGCAGCAATGATATGGAGCGCTGTTAGGTGTGCGGCCCTGCGCCCCGAATGTTGCAGCAATGATATGGAGCGCTGTTAGGTGTGCGGCCCTGCGCCCCGAATGTTGCAGCAATGATATGGAGCGCTGTTAGGTGTGCGGCCCTGCGCCCCGAATGTTGCAGCAATTATATGGAGCGCTGTTAGGTGTGCGGCCCTGCGCCCCGAATGTTGCAGCAATTATATGGAGCGCTGTTAGGTGTGCGGCCCTGCGCCCCGAATGTTGCAGCAATGATATGGAGCGCTGTTAGGTGTGCGGCCCTGCGCCCCGAATGTTGCAGCAATTATATGGAGCGCTGTTAGGTGTGCGGCCCTGCGCCCCGAATGTTGCAGCAATGATATGGAGCGCTGTTAGGTGTGCGGCCCTGCGCCCCGAATGTAGCAGCAATGATATGGAGCGCTGTTAGGTGTGCGGCCCTGCGCCCCGAATGTAGCAGCAATGATATGGAGCGCTGTTAGGTGTGCGGCCCTGCGCCCCGAATGTTGCAGCAATGATATGGAGCGCTGTTAGGTGTGCGGCCCTGCGCCCCGAATGTTGCAGCAATGATATGGAGCGCTGTTAGGTGTGCGGCCCTGCGCCCCGAATGTAGCAGCAATGATATGGAGCGCTGTTAGGTGTGCGGCCCTGCGCCCCGAATGTTGCAGCAATGATATGGAGCGCTGTTAGGTGTGCGGCCCTGCGCCCCGAATGTTGCAGCAATGATATGGGGCGCTGTTAGGTGTGCGGCCCTGCGCCCCGAATGTAGCAGCAATGATATGGAGCGCTGTTAGGTGTGCGGCCCTGCGCCCCGAATGTTGCAGCAATGATATGGAGCGCTGTTAGGTGTGCGGCCCTGCGCCCCGAATGTAGCAGCAATGATATGGAGCGCTGTTAGGTGTGCGGCCCTGCGCCCCGAATGTTGCAGCAATGATATGGAGCGCTGTTAGGTGTGCGGCCCTGCGCCCCGAATGTTGCAGCAATAATATGGAGCCCTGTTAGGTGTGCGGCCCTGCGCCCCGAATGTTGCAGCAATGATATGGAGCGCTGTTAGGTGTGCGGCCCTGCGCCCCGAATGTTGCAGATGTAGTGTTACTAAACGGATATAATATTTAGAGACCCTTCCAAAACACTGTCCTCATGGAAAATTTGAAGGAAATTGGGACCAACCTAAATTAGGAACTTATATCTATTTTTCTCTATTTTGCAGCTTTACCAAACACTTTGCTCCTAAGCAGTGATATGAAAAACGGCATCCATTATCTGAACTGCTCAATGGAGCTGGTTTATCCTCTGCCTGAAATCAGCTGCTACAAAGGATCTAAACTGCTGGATGAGGGCACTGACAATGAGATTCTCGATGGGGACCTATTCAATGTAACTTGGAGCTGGGTTGTCCCTGAGGAGGACTGGCTATCAGACACGTCCTACCGGTGTGAGGCACAAGTGCATGTGAATGGCCAAGTGTTTAAAAGAGAAGGAACCTTGTACATATCAGAAGGTACACATACTTAAATGGGTAAAAACACAATGTTTTAGTCTTATTGTTATTATTTTTATAGTGATTGTCCAAAAATGTATTTTGTACTGTTTCATTTGTTTGTAACACAGTTGTATTGTTACAATTGGAAGCACTATAAAAATAAAAACTAATATTATTATTATTATAGTGTTTCATATTGTAACATTAGGACTGGATGTTACAAACAAATGAAATAGCACAAAATATATTTTTTCTAAGCCGTTTTGGTACAAGCCTAAAATGTACAGGGTGCAGGAAATACAGGCGAGGGGTCGGGGAAAGGAGTAAGCAGCTGTAAATATCAATCGGTAGGGGCAAGGTTGTTAGGTGAGAAGTGATTAGGTAAGAAATGTAGGACGGTGCAGAAATGGGTGAGTTTTTTTTAGGATACTGTCTTGGATTGTTTAGGATGTTTTCTACAATTTTCAATAGCAGTGAGAGGAGAGGTAGAGGGTGTAGTATTCAGTAGACAGAAATGGGTCTAGTTTGGGAGCAGAGAGTGCCATGTGGTGTGTTCATGTACATACGTATCTTGATGAATGTAGAAGATTGGGTGTATGAAAAGAGTTGGAGTTGGTTAAGGCTATTAAGTGTTGCGAAGAAAAGAAAGCCGTAACGTAATGTGGTACACCAACAGAAAAAGGGCATGTAGCAAGTGGAGCAGTAAGTAGGTCAAGAAGGATTAGCAAGCACACTTCTTATGCTTCATTATAATCTGCAGTCAGTAGGTATCTAGAATACTAATTCACATGGGAGACCACCATAGGGTGAGTGAAGCAAAGTCATGCCTTAACCGACTCCATAATAAATGAGACAGAAGAACTGAAAACACAAACCACTGATACATAATCATACCAGTAATAGTTCAATGCCTTTTTACAAGGACTGGCTCAATGTGATCACGGACACTCCAGCATATAAAACTCCTACATAGAACCACGGAGCACAAGTCCAAAATGTGAAAATATAAATGTTATTAAACAAAATACAACATATAACTTGACATAACACAAAACATGTTAAAAACAGCTAATCAAAGACAAGGCACAAGGAGGGCTAGTGTTTGTGAAACCACACAAGGAGAATGAATACACTGATGTCATACAGGCTGGGCAGGCTATCATAATGGGTCATGTACCCCCTGAGTAGGTTACAAAAGCATACAAGGTGCATAGTGCAATGAAGGTGCAAAAAATTGCAATAAAGGTGCAAAAAGTCGTAATAAATGTCCAAAAGTGAAGGACTAAGTCCAAAACAGCATGCACCGCTCCTAGTACACTCACTGGCCCAATGTCACTACCCCTGGGGCCAAAGGCAGATTATCAAACAGCATCTTGCTTCCCATGTGGCCTGTCAGTGTATGTCCCAGCAGCCCCAACGTGCGTTTCGCATGAGCTTCTTGGGGGGGGAGATTGTGTTGTTTTTTTTTCTTTAACAGAAGAGCACTATATACACCCACAAACAAGTGTTAGCACATTGTCCACACATTACAGTTCTTCTCTTCCTTGCTTCTCGTTCTATGCTTTACAACCGTCCCCTGCAACCCTCCTTTATGCAGAATATATATCATTCACACTCCAGTTAAAGCAGCAGTCAGTAGGAGTCATGCTTGTCAGAGTGAATACACTTTTTCCGGATTTGGGGGCGGACATAACATTGATGCAACCGCACAGGGGCCCAACAGGTAAGGGGGCCCATTTCTGTCTCCAAAGCACGTGGAATTTTGCATTACAGTGGCATTTGACTGGGAAGGGCCATATATTTTATTCTTGCACAGAGGCCCTATATTAACTGTGTCCACCAGTGCTCAGATTTGTAGGCTAAATGCAATAAGAAAATGAAAACCTACATAAGACAGAAATACCAAAATACAGGTGCTTCTCACAAAATTAGAATATCATCAAAAAGTTATTTTTATTTCAGTTCTTCAATATAAAAAGTGAAACTCATATATAGAGTCATTACAAACAGAGTGATCTATTTCAAGTGTTTATTTCTGGTAATGTTGATGATTATGGCTTACAGCCAATGAAAACCCAAAGTCATTATCTCAGTAAATTAGAATACTTTATAACACCAGCTTGAAAAATGATTTTAAAATCCAAAATGTTGGCCTACTGAAATGTATATTCAGTAAATGCACTCAATACTTGGTCGGGGCTCCTTTTGCATCAATTACTGCATCAATGCGGCGGCGAATGGAGATGATCATTAATACATTCTCCTTACCAGAGAAGTGCCTTGGATTTCTATGCTATTACATAGTAACATAGTTAGCAAAGCCGAAAAAAGACATTTATCCATCCAGTTCAGCCTATATTCCATCAGAATAAATCCCCAGATCTACGTCCTTCTAAAGAACCTAACTGTAAGATACAATATTGTTACGCTCCAGGAAGACATCCAGGCCTCTCTTGAACCCCTCGACTGAGTTCGCCATCACTACCTCCTCAGGCAAGGAATTCCAGATTCTTACTGCCCTAGCAGTAAAGAATCCTCTTCTATGTTGGTGTAAAAACCTTCTCTCCTCCAGACGCAGAGAATGCCCCACTGTGACCGTCACCTTCCTTGGTATAAACAGATCCTCGGAGAGATATTTGTATTGTCCCCTTATATACTATCAAGGCTCGAAGGAAAGACCCGAAAGTGGACCCTCTGAGTTATAGTTCTGGAGACCCCAAGGGCGAGCGGACCTGATGGGACCACCCCCTATACAGGGAGCATTAGGGACAGGCCCAAGGGGGATGGAACCACAATGGCTGGAGCCAAAGGGGCGACTAAGGGTAAATAAAGAGAGGGAAGAGACTGGGGTATGAAGGCGGTGGATGAGAACAGAGAACAAGCAGACACTATGGAATATGGGTGGTAGATGGGACCAGGAGGACCAGAGACGGAGCGGTGGCACGATGCTGGAAGAGAGGAATGAAAAAGGTAATAACTTGCAGGAATAAACGGAACTGGAAGGCACGAGTGGACACTGGGCAGGTATGGCTAAGACACTGAGCAGGTACGACAGAGACACAGGGCCAGGTACAGGAGAGACACAGGGCAGGTACAGCTGAGACACGGGGCAGACCCGGGTGATACACAGGGCAGACACGGGTGAGACATAGGGCAGGTACGGCTGAGACACGGAGCAGAGTGAACAGGGAAGGGGAGCCAGGGACCAAGGGGGTACACCGTCAGGAAGGCTAGCGTAACAGCAAAAGATAACCAGGTGTCTTACCTGTGCAGACCCTGAGTATAAATATCCGATGGGCGCCGCCAGCGGGTCACGACCTCCCAGAGGGCTTAGCGGCGGGAAAAGCGCGACCGCGCATGCGCGAAGCGAGCCTGAGAAGACAGGCGGGGAGCGGCGAGGTGCGCCGGAGGCAGGCGGCGGACGGGTGAGTATTCGCAGACGTGACATATACTTATACATGGTTATTACATCGCCCCTCAGTCTTCTTTTTTCTAGACTAAATAATCCTAATTTTGCTACTCTCCACGTCCAATGACTCACCTTGGTCCAGTCTATTGCTTACCTCTTTATAAAAAACTGATTAGATTGGTTTGACATGAGCAATTCTTCATAAACCCATGCGGATATGGAGTTTAACAGTTATTCTCATTGAGATAATCCAGAATAACATCCCTCAGAAACCCCTCAAATATTTTACCACCAATAGAGGTTAGACTTACTGGCCTTTCATTTCCAGGTTCACTTTTAGAGCCATTTTTGAATATTATTATTATTAACTCTTATCTCACTGCACATGGAGAGGACATGATTCTTCCACTATGGTTTTGCTATAAATATTATCTTGTGCTAGAAGAGAATTGTAGCAGCAATCTCATACAGAATATCTTCATTTATAGACCAGACCACCACTGTAGTCCCAGCTTCTCCACCCTCCCAAATCGCATATATCCTATCACAGAAGCTGGAAGCCTATTACCGGACAACCACCATCACTTCTCAATATCCTGAAACCACGCAATGGATGCGAAAGAGCTCTGCAATAAAAAGTCACCCATCAGCCATTACAGGGGAAAATACAAGAAATGTGACAATCGATACCATCACCACACAGAGTACACAACTTATGACAAGGGGTCCTACCGAATCTAATAATATTGGTATGTATGCAGACAAAAACAGTGCAATAAACTTTAAAGGGGTTTACCACCTAAATATATTTGTTACTTACCCACCGGATAGGTGATACAATAAATATACCGTATATAAGATTTGAATGCTGGGACCCCAACTAAGCAATAATTAAGGTCCCAAAGTTCTCTGCTTGAATGGAGCAATGCTGCACATGAAGGAATACAGTTCCATTTGCTGTATATGGACCGGAAGGAGATGGATTGACAGCGATAGTCCTCCCCATAGAAAGTGAATGGAGCGGTGGTCACACATGCATCCAACTACTCTGTTGGCCTTAAAATCATTAAACACTAGAGTCTCACATCATACAATGGTTACACTTCTTCGCTGAACCCCAATTATTTTGCCATCTTTTTATACAAACCATGCAGGGCTGGACTGATCCATAGAAGGATCATACAATTATGGGGCCACAATATGAGACTCAACAATGACATCCAGAAGGGCAACCACATTTTTTAGTTATTTTACAAATAAGCTGTTAGGTCAAATCACTAGGAAAAACTATGTGTCCAACAGAAACAGCGTAATTTACAGTGCGAGAAACTGTGAATATGAACTTGATTAGAATAATGAGAATTTCTGGGACTTTGATGATAATTTGTAGGGTTGTAGATTTTTTTTTTATTTCACGCAATCTACCATTAGAGGATAGCTAGCATACTCGTGCACATAGGAAACAATGACAAACCCTCAACTTTACAGCCACACCCTTTTAGCTGAATACGCTCCCCCAAAATCTCTTAGCACATCACTGTTTACAGTATATGGCGCACCCTTGCGCTCCCCAACAACGCCCTTGTTACGAAACTGCAGCACAGAACTAGGAGAGATGGGGGAAAGCTGACCCTGCACTAAGACTAGGCTGAAACCCTACGATGGAGTGGGCGACCCATTCCTTGCGAATAGACCCACCGACGATCTTGGTCTAAACTCAGCGAAGACCTATAGATAAGGGGAGGGGGGTCCTTAAAAGAACTAAGTACTGGGTATAAAAAACAGGTCACCTCCTAATAGGAAACACAGAGAAGGCTGCAGGAACAAACTGAAAACAGAAACAAAAGATAGCAGAACCAGAGATCCCAGAACTGCACAATATCAAACACAGAAAGCTATCAAAGCACCTAGCCAGAACTCTAGCGGATTAAGGCTGCCGTCACACTAGCAGCATTTGGTCAGTATTTTACATCAGTATTTGTAAGCCAAAACCAGGAGTGGGTGATAAATACAGAAGTGGTGCATATGTTTCTATTATACTTTTCCTCTAATTGTTCCACTCCTGGTTTTGGCTTACACATACTGAGGTAAAATACTGACCAAATACTGCTAGTGTGACGGCAGCCTAACACTGTTTCCAGCAAGGAATGGGAGCAGGTGCTGGGTAATAAAGGGTGATACAATCACCTGACCTAAGGCACCCAGGGGAAAAAGACCAGCAGCCAGAAAACCACAACAAGATGGCGGATGGTCAAAACAAAAAAAGATTCTTACAGCCCTTCCCTTTGCAGAACATGTGATTCCCACACCAGTTAGGAAGCCACTAAGGCAGAGGCATGCTTAATCACTCTGATGCGCTGTCGGCCTATTTCCTTCTCACACTGTACAGTCTGCCGGGGCGTTGGGAGTGAACAAGCGAAACTCAGTCTGGCCAGCTAAAGGCAATAAGAACGCCAGAACTGACAGTGATTGCATGTCTTGGTCCTGAGCCATGATGGCACTTGCTTTCTCCAACACCAAGGGTACTACACAACCATCCTTAGCTTGGTCCTAGCAATACCAGTATTTTGAACTGAACTATACTATGAGGGAGCATACCAGGGGCGTAACTACCGCGGTCGCAGCGGTCGCCATTGCGACCGGGCCCCGCAGGTCAGGGGCCCCGGGTTGGCAGGTCAGTGCAGGGCCGGACTGGCCATCGGGCACTTCTGGCAAATGCCAGAAGAGCCGGTGGCAGTAGTGGGCCGCTGCACTGTTCCCCCCCGCCCCCCGCCAGTGCCGCCGCCGCATTTAACTATACCGGCGTCTATGACACCGGTATAGTTCAATGCAATGATGGAGGAGAGAGCGTCTGCTGACGCCCCCTCTCCCATCATTCCCCGCTCTGCCTCTGACAGTACACTGCGGGTGCGCGATGACGTGGGGGGCGGGGGTGGGTGGGGCCCATTTGGAAGTTCGCACCGGGGCCCATAACTTTGTAGTTACGCCACTGGAGCATACATACTAAGAATATACTTCATCAGAATTGTGTCCATGCATTCTCTGACGGCCATACCCCCAAATATCAGACACCTGACAGCACTGGAGCTCGCTTGGGATTTTGGTATGGTCTTCAGAATTAAATAGTTGTCTCATTTTTGTAAATTGTTAAAATGCTTGTAAAAGTAAGAGACTGCGATGTGCTTGTTACTAACAATCCTCAATGTTCTCAAGAACAGTGCAATTTAACATTTATACTGCAGTTTACTGCTTGTGACCTAGGTTGCCGGCCACCTCTGCAGTCTGAGGTGGTGTATTTCCTAGGCAAGGAGCACAGCGATCACAAGCTCTCTTTGCTGGCCAGCATCAGTGCCACTGTGTTCATCCCATCCTACCAGCATTGGAGAGCAGACAGTTTGAACTAGTGTTTCAACCATGCTGCTGGTCCAAGCTGTCAGTCATCAGGAGAGCACCACCCCCCGCAAAAAAAGTAGCTTTAAAGGGAACCTGTCATGGGAAAAAAACAGCTGACATGTCCCGGCTTTGATGCGGGCTCTGTTGTGAATTCTGTTCTTGGGCTCCCTCTGGTGGTTATAAGTGGTAGCGCTGCTGTCTGTCCTTCACAGCAGTTATCAGGTGTGTCCACTCTGGACTGGGCTATTTAGTCTGGCCTCACCCTTTAGTCAGTGCCAGTTGTCCATTGTTTCTGGAGGATTCACATCCCTTCATGGTTTCTCCTGCTTCCAGGTCTTTTCACCAAGATAAGTCCTGCTTGTTTTGCAGCCCACATTTTGTGGGTCTCATTGTTCAGTGCATTTCATGTTTTTTCTTGTCCAGCTTAATCTGTGTAAGGATTTATGCAGTCAAGCTGGAATCTCTGGAGAGGCAGATATACCCTCCATGTATTTAGTTAGATGTGGAGTTTTAGTATTTTCTGTGGTGGATATTTCCTAGTATTTTAATACTGACCGCATAGTTCTCTGTCCTATCTTTCCTATTTAGCTAGATTGGCCTCCTTTGCTAAATCCTGTTTTCAGCCTGTGTATGTTTTTTCCTCTCCTCTCATAGTCAATATTTGTGGGGGGCTGCCTATCCTTTGGGAATTTTCTCTGAGGCGAGATAGTTTTCCCTTTTCTATCTATAGGGTTAATTAGTCCTCCGGCTGTGTCGAGGTGTCTAGGATCAGTAGGTACATCCCACGGCTACTTCTAGTTGCGGTGTTAAGTTCAGGGTCCGAGGTCAGTACAGATACCACCTTCTCCAGAGTACGTCTTATGCTGCTCCTAGGCCACCAGATCATAACAGGGCTCACCGCTAGAGCCCGCATC
The DNA here is from genome assembly GCF_051348905.1 of Ranitomeya variabilis. Classification (NCBI taxonomy): domain Eukaryota; kingdom Metazoa; phylum Chordata; class Amphibia; order Anura; family Dendrobatidae; genus Ranitomeya; species Ranitomeya variabilis. Next base: position 523,191,655 of record NC_135232.1, read on the forward strand.
AAAGTAGGGGATTTGCCATCGAACGTACTATTCCGTCCGATGGCAGAAAGAGGTTATAGAAGCACTACCCCGTCAACATTTTTATACTCTTAATATATTGCAATCATCATATTATTTAGCACTGTGTAATTTCAATTGCTCATTTTGCCTTTCTACCCAGCTAATTGTTCTATTTTCCATTAGGTCTATGACATCACATGATTAAAAACTAGCTGAATTCGTCTAAACTTTATGTAGAAACTGGAGGTCAATTATGCCTGTATGACTCATGAGTCACTGCAAAAGTCTATATTGGGGGGAGCAGCAGAGCAGCTGGGTCGGGAGTTGAAGAGGGGAATGAATTCTGCAGGGACAAGAGACTTCCTGTTTCCTCATAAAGCAGAGAAAAGAGAATAATTACCTGTGTAGAAAGGCAAAATGAGCAATTGTAACTACACAGTGATGTATAATATGATGATTGGAGTATATTAAGAGGATAAAAATGTTAGTAATTTCTGTGCAGTTTCAGTGCATTGTTGTATTATTATTATTATTATAATTATTATGAAAGACTGCTCATCTTTTATTTTCCAGGGCATAAAAAGGTTAAAGGGTTGTTCAGTCCAACTGCAGACTTATAAATCCCCCAAGTGCACACATTGAGCACTGTGGGAATTCGCCCCTTTCAAACCAGTGACTGTAGGATATGTATGTGTTAGGCTGCCGTCACACTAGCAGTATTTGGTCCGTATTTTACATCAGTATTTGTAAGCCAAAACCAGGAGTGGAACAATTAGAGGAAAAGTATAATAGAAACATATGCACCACTTCTGGATTTATCACCCACTCCTGGTTTTGGCTTACACATACTGAGGTAAAATACTGACCAAATCCTGCTAGTGTGACGGCAGCCTTATACATACTCCCGGCCAGTGAGCGTGGCCTCGCTCTCCATATACTTGTATGAAGGGAGAATGTACCTTCTAGTCAGCCACGTCCACTGGCTGCCCGCGTCACTAGATGTCAATACAAGTTTATGGAGCGAGGCTGTGCCCATAACGCGCACATACCCTCCGATCCCGGGTCAGGAACCGGCGAATCCCCACAGCGCACAGTCCATGCACTGGGGGGGATTCATGAGTCACACAGAGTGAGTGCTCACCTATCGATTTGGATTGGACAACCTCTTTAATGACTCGGGTTAATATATTTTTTTGTAATGCGGTTTGATATCAAACTGTTTTTGTCAATTATGATTACTTTTTATTGGGAAATCACTGCCGGATTACCTTCCTTACAGAATGTTTTCATTTACAGACAAAACCACCACTTCAGCGCCAGTTTTTTCCACCTCTCAAACCACATCTACCCAAACACAGACATCAGAAGAACCTTACGTGACCACCACAATTACCACTTCTCAAAATCCTGAAACCACCTCGGGGAAGGAAATGCACGCTACAAGAAAAAGTCACCAATCGACCATCACAGGAGAACAAAGAAAGAATGCGACAACCCATACAGTCTCCGCACACAGCACACAGCTTACTACGACCAGCAGTCCTACCAAACCTAATAACATTGGTATGTACACAGACAAAATACAGTATATATTACACCTTAATACTGAAGTCCACGACAAGCACTTTAGGTCTGGGATGTCCATTGTATCCCAGACTGACCATGGCAATGACTTCTGGTGTGTAATTTGAATGTGACATATTAAAAAGTTATTCCCAACACTATAAATGACCATCTATTCAGAGAATATTCAGTGAGGGTCCAACTGCTGGTATGGATTCTGAGACTGGGGCTCTGAGATATCGTTAATGCAGCAGGTGGAACACCTCCCATTTTAGCGATACGAGGGGGTTCCAGCAGTAGTACATTGCGCAGCCCACGTAGTAAATTGCGCAGCCCACATAGTACATTGCGCAGCCCACGTAGTATATTGCGCAGTCCACGTAGTATATTGCGCAGCCCACGTAGTATATTGCGCAGCCCACGTAGTACATTGCGCAGCCCACGTAGTATATTGCGCAGCCCACGTAGTATATTGCGCAGTCCACGTAGTATATTGCCCAGCCCTCATAGTATATTGCGCAGCCCATGTAGTATATTGCGCAGTCCATGTAGTAAATTGCGCAGTCCACGTAGTATATTGCGCAGCCCACGTAGTAAATTGCGCAGCACACATAGTATATTGCGCAGCCCACGTAGTATATTGTGCAGCCCACATAGTATATTGCGCAGCCTACGTAGTATATTGCGCAGCCCACCTTGTATATAGCACAGCCCACGTATATTGCGCAGCCTACGTAGTACATTGCACAGCCCACGTATATTGCGCAGCCCACGTAGTACATTGCGCAGCCCACGTATTACATTACGCAGCCCACGTATTTTGTGCAGCCCACGTAGTATATTGCGCAGCCTACGTAGTACATTACGCAGCCCACGTATATTGCGCAGCCCACGTAGTACATTGCGCAGCCCACGTAGTACATTGCGCAGCCTACGTAGTATATTGCGCAGCCCACGTTGTATATAGCGCAGCCCACGTTGTATATTGCGCAGCCCACGTTGTATATTGCGCAGCCCACGTTGTATATTGCGCAGCCCACATTGTATAGTCACGTAGTATATGGCCCAGCCACGTAGTATATAGCACAGTCCACGTAGTATATTGCCCAGCCCACGTAGTATATTGCCCAGCTCATGTAGTATATTGCCCAGCTCATGTAGTATATTGCCCAGCTCATGTAGTATATTGCCCAGCTCATGTAGTATATTGCCCAGCCCATGTAGTATATTGCCCAGCCCATGTAGTATATTGCCCAGCTAATGTAGTGTATTGCCCAGCCCATGTAGTATATTGCCCAGCCCACGTAGTATATAGCAATGTGGGCATCATATCCCTGTTAAAAAAATAAAAATAAATAAAATAAAAAAATAGTTATATACTCACCTTTCGGATCCAAGCGAAGCGGTTACCGACGCTGCTCGTGCGCTCCGGTCCCAAGAGTGCATCGCGGTCTTGCGAGATGATGACGTAGTGGTCTCGTGAGACCGCTACGTCATCTCGCGAGATCACAGCATGGACCGGTTACCGGAGCGTCGCGAGCGGGAAAGGCCTGTTGTCGATCCAGGGGCCGACGGACGGTGAGTATATAACGATTTTTTATGTTTTTTATTATTTGTAACATTAGATCCTTTTACTATTCATGCCGCATAGGCAGCATGAATAGTAAAAAGTTGGTCACACAGGGTTAATAGCAGCGGTAACGGAGTGCGTTACCCGCGGCATAACGCGGTCCGTTACCGCTGCCATTAACCCTGTGTGAGGGCAGACTGTAGGGGAGTACGGAGCGGGCCCTGACTGCGGGGAGGAAGAAGCAGCCATTTTTCTGCCGGACTGTGGCCGTCGCTGATTGATCGTGGCTGTTTTGCCACGACCAATCAGCGACTTGGATTCCATGACAGACAAAGGCCGCGACCAATGAATATCCGTGACAGACAGACAGAAGGACAGACAGACGGAAGTGACCCTTAGACAATTATATACTAGATCCTAAGGACAGTTCAAGAATGTTACAGTTGGGAATAACCCTTTAAGTAATGAGATCAAATGCAAAGGTAACTAAAGGCGCTTTCATTTATTTTTCAGATGGATTTTACCTTATGTGGTCAATTGTCCCAGCTGCCGGTCTGGTTGGGAGCTTTCTACTTTTTCTGCAAATCTATAGACATCTCAGCAAGAAAGGATTCTTTCAACCCAATCATACTGAAATTCCAACAATCAAGAAAGACTCAAAATCCCAAGGAGGCTTGCAGGCAGTATTTTCTTCTTCAACCAAGAATGAGTTTTCCATGTACTAATTTGATGTGGCAAACTTATGGAGAGCAATAACCTAAGGAGAATGACTGATCCAATAAGTGATTAAAGGGATCCTGTGATCCAGTGAAAAGATGGTATTTACCTGCAGCCATAGTGGTAATCTGCAGGTAAATACAATTTTAAACATGTAAGGTTGTTTAACTGGAAGAGGGAGAAAATTAAGATATATTCTCCCTGCAGCTGCTTACTTCCAGTCATCAGAAGGCTGCAGGGGGCTATAGAAGTGACCACTTATTACACAAGTGATTACAGAAAATCTTTCCCCCTGCACCTTGGCTGCCAGTCTGTTCTGCACACACACTGCAGACCAGGCTGTCAATCAATTTGCCGGGGAGTGATCACAGGGCACTCAATGTGTACTGAATGATGACTGGAACGGCCCACTGCACCACCCCGATGACTGGAAGCACACGGCTGCAGGGAGGATAAAACTTCATTTTCTCCCTGAAGCCACTCTGAGGCTACTTTCACACTAGCGTTAACTGCAATATGTCGCAATGCGTCGTTTTGCCTAAAAAACGCATCCTGCAAAAGTGCTTGCAGGATGCATTTTTTCTGCATTGATTAACATTAGCGACGCATTTGCGACGCATTGACACACGTCGCAACCGTCGTGCGACGGTTGCGCCGTGTTGTGGCGGACCGTCTGGAGCAAAAAACGTTACATGTAACGTTTTTTGCTCCCGACGGTCCGCTTTTTCCGACCGCGCATGCGCGGCCGGAACTCCGCCCCCACCTCCCCGCACCTCACAATGGGGCAGCGGATGCGCTGGAAAAATGCATCCGCTGCCCCCGTTGTGCGGTGCAGAGAACGCTAGTGTCGGTAACCTCGGCCCGACGCTAGTGTGAAAGTAGCCTTAAAGTTAGGCCAGGTTCACACAAGCATAAAAAAATTGTCATCCAGAAAACTGGGACGACTTTATTCTCACTTGTCATCAGTATAAAGTCTGTAAGCAATCCATTTTTTCTTTTTATAGCAGCGGCTATTAATTAGCAAGACCAGCTACAGCAGTTAGTTACCTATGTTAAAGAATTGCAATGCATCCATAAAAAAGGGTGCTGTCCCATATGGGATCCATTTTTTTCTGCACACTCATAGACTTGAATGGGCACGTCTGACCCGATATACAGAAGAAATTAGTGTATTTTTCGATTTTTTTTTTTTCACATGCAAGTCAATGAAAAATAAAAAAGGCTCATCTGAACAGCCCAGTTGAGTAACATTGGTCTGTTCTTTCTTTCACAGTCAGCACTGACCAAAAATTCAGCTCATGTGAACCTACCCATAGCCACTTGCACATATGTAAAACAGTATTTACCTACAAACTCCCACCATGGCTGCAGGTAAATACTGTTTTTAGGAGTACATTCACACATCCTAGTGCTGTCCATGAAAAAATCGCACTAGGAGCAATGTTATTTAAGGGGCACTTCAAGTTCTTTCTCACTGGGTGAATCTGCGTGTGAAAAAATGTGAATTGCGCTAGTTTCCTCCGTGTGTCGGGTTACACTCGCCCATTCAACTCTTTGGGTGCGCAAAAAATTGGATCCCACATGGAACATTTATATCGCATCCATGTTTTTTTACGGATACATTGCAATTAATCATTTACAGGTTCCTAGTTTACTAATAGCTGCTCTACAGTAACCAGATGACTTGATGCAAGTGTGCCGATATCATACAGTCATGCTGACAGGCTCCCATTCAGATAAGGTACAGGCAGCTTAGTGAAAATGTTTGTAATAAAAGAATAAAGAATATATATTTCTAGACAGAAAGTTCATGTAAATTAGCACAGATTTCCCATTCCACATGAAATGGACGCTGGAAGAGGACGTCAGGACGCGGCGTAGTTCAAAATAGCCAACAATCACATAGAAATGGGGAGAATTGGAGAGGCACACAAGGCGGACTACTCCCACAGTATATACACCACATATATTGAGTCTGCATATTCTTCCTGTGTTTAGATGTGTTTTTCACGGAATGCACAAAATATGAGGGACGATTCTTACGCTTTCATTGTTTCCTTCCCTTTTTCCAAGAGCAATACCTTTTTTATTATTATGGAATTTTGATTGTCACCATTCATTTTACTGTATTATGTACAGAAAAATGGGGCAAAAATTCTAGTGGGGTGTAATTGTAAAAAAAATTGCAATTCCACCATTTTTTGGGGGGGTTCGTTTTGCTTTTACTGTGTTCATTGGGTATCACAGTTCTTCTGATCAGCGCCATAACTTATCAAGCATTATTTATTCAGATATATATATACAGTACAGACCAAAAGTTTGGACACACCTTCTCATTTAAAGATTTTTCTGTATTTTCATGACTATGAAAATTGTACATTCACACTGAAGGCATCAAAACTATGAATTAACACGTGTGGAATTATATACTTAACAAAAAAGTGTGAAACAACTGAAAATATGTCTTATATTCTAGGTTCTTCAAAGTAGCCACCTTTTGCTTTGATGACTTCTTTGCACACTCTTGGCATTCACTTGATGAGCTTCAAGAGGTATTCACCGGGAATGGTCTTCCAACAATCTTGAAGGAGTTCCCAGAGATGCTTAGCACTTGTTGGCCCTTTTGCCTTCACTCTGCGGTCCAGCTCACCCGAAACAATCTCGATTGGGTTCAGGTCTGGTGACTCTGGAGGCCAGGTCATCTGGAGTAGCACCCCATCGCTCTCCTTCTTGGTCAAATAGCCCTTACACAGCCTGGAGGTGTGTTTGGGGTCATTGTCCTGTTGAAAAATAAATGATGGTCCAATTAAACGCAAACTGGATGGAATAGCATGCCGCTGCAAGATGCTGTGGTAGCCATGCTGGTTCAGTATGCCTTCAATTTTGAATAAATCCCCAACAGTGTCACCAGCAAAGCACCTCCACACCATCACACCTCCTCCTCCATGCTTCACGGTGGGAACCAGGCATGTAGAGCCCATCTGTTCACCTTTTCTTCGTCGCACAAAGACACGGTGGTTGGAACCAAAGATCTCAAATTTGGACTCATCAGACCAAAGCACAGATTTCCACTGGTCTTAGGTCCATTCCTTGTGTTCTATAGCCCAAACAAGTCTCTTCTGCTTGTTGCCTATCCTTAGCAGTGGTTTCCTAGCAGCTGTTTTACCATGAAGGCCTGCTGCACAAAGTCTCCTCTTAACAGTTGTTGTAGAGATGTGTCTGCTGCTAGAACTCTGTGTGGCATTGACCTGGTCTCTAATCTGAGCTGCTGTTAACCTGCGATTTCTGAGGCTGGTGACTCGGATAAACTTATCCTCAGAAGCAGAGGTGACTCTTGGTCTTCCTTTCCTTCGGCGGTTCTAATGTGAGCCAATTTCTTTGAAGTGCTTGATGGTTTTTGCCACTGCACTTGGGGACACTTTCAACGTTTTCCCAATTTTTCGGACTGACTGACCTTCATTTCTTAAAGTAATGATGGCCACTCGTTTTTCTTTACTTAGCTGCTTTTTTCTTGCCATAATACAAATTCTTACTGTCTATTCAGTAGGACTGAATCAGCTGTGTAACCACCAGACTTCTGCACAACACAACTGATGGTCCCAACCCCATTTATAAGACAATAAATCCCACTTATTAAATCTGACAGGGCACACCTGTCAAGTGAAAACCATTCCCGATGACTACCTCTTGAAGCTCATCAAGAGAATGCCAAGAGTGTGCAAAGCAGTCATCAAAGCAAACGGTGGCTACTTTGAAGAACCTAGAATATAACCCATATTTTCAGTTGTTTCACACTTTTTTGTTAGGTATATAATTTCACATGTGTTATTCATAGTTTTGATGCCTTCAGTGTGAATGTACAATTTTCATAGTCCTGAAAATACAGAAAAATCTTTAAATGAGAAGATGTGTCCAAACTTTTGGTCTGTACTGTGTGTGTGTGTATATATATATATATATATATATATATATATATATATATATATATATATATATATTACACAAAGAAGAAAGACCTCTAGGTGTAAATAGACACAATCCAGAGTAACGTATAGAAAGTAGCAATTTTATTAAACAATTAAAATACAATTATCAATAGCAGAGTATAGCAGGATAGGAAAGGTACACATTCACCACGTGAATCACGGTAATTTATCCACACTTTAGAATACTTCTGTGTATTGACAGACCAATAATTAGAGTATAGGCTCACTATTAGAAGCCATATCAAAGTACTGCAATAGTCCAACAATTAGTCAATCTATAAGTAGTCTATAACATATTAAGACTTATTGCGTAATGTATTCAATACAAGTATATAAAGTGCATCTGCATGGAGGTATTATACAACACAGCTGTTAACAGCCAACAGGTAACCTCATATAGCCAATATGAAAAATAGTTACTGCATAGGATGTCCACAAAATCAAAATGCAGGGAAAAACCAAATACAGGGCAGAGGAAAGTGGAGAGTGCAAAGCTACATTGTTTAGCTAAAGTGCATATCTGATGCAGAGTTATATACAGGTCCTTCTCAAAAAATTAGCATATAGTGTTAAATTTCATTATTTACCATGATGTAATGATTACAATTAAACTTTCATATATTATAGATTCATTATCCACCAACTGAAATTTGTCAGGTCTTTTATTGTTTTAATACTGATGATTTTGGCATACAACTCCTGAAAACCCAAAAAACCTGTCTCAATAAATTAGCATATTTCACCCGTCCAATCAAATAAAAGTGTTTTTTAATAACAAACAAAAAAACCATCAAATAATAATGTTCAGTTATGCACTCAATACTTGGTCGGGAATCCTTTGGCAGAAATGACTGCTTCAATGCGGCGTGGCATGGAGGCAATCAGCCTGTGACACTGCTGAGATGTTATGGAGGCCCAGGATGCTTCAATAGCGGCCTTAAGCTCATCCAGAGTGTTGGGTCTTGCGTCTCTCAACTTTCTCTTCACAATATCCCACAGATTCTCTATGGGGTTCAGGTCAGGAGAGTTGGCAGGCCAATTGAGCACAGTAATACCATGGTCAGTAAACCATTTACCAGTGGTTTTGGCACTGTGAGCAGGTGCCAGGTCGTGCTGAAAAATGAAATCTTCATCTCCATAAAGCATTTCAGCCGATGGAAGCATGAAGTGCTCCAAAATCTCCTGATAGCTAGCTGCATTGACCCTGCCCTTGATGAAACACAGTGGACCAACACCAGCAGCTGACATGGCACCCCACACCATCACTGACTGTGGGTACTTGACACTGGACTTCAGGCATTTTGGCATTTCCTTCTCCCCAGTCTTCCTCCAGACTCTGGCACCTTGATTTCCGAATGACATGCAAAATTTGCTTTCATCAGAAAAAAGTACTTGGGACCACTTAGCAACAGTCCAGTGCTGCTTCTCTGTAGCCCAGGTCAGGCGCTTCTGCCGCTGTTTATGGTTCAAAAGTGGCTTTACCTGGGGAATGCGGCACCTGTAGCCCATTTCCTGCACACGCCTGTGCACAGTGGCTCTGGATGTTTCCACACCAGACTCAGTCCACAATCTTCCTCAGGGTCCGGTCACCTCTTCTCGTTGTACAGCGTTTTCTGCCACATTGTTTCCTTCCAACAGACTTACCATTGAGGTGCCTTGATACAGCACTCTGGGAACAGCCTATTTGTTGAGAAATTTCTTTCTGGGTCTTACCCTCTTGCTTGAGGGTGTCAATGATGGCCTTCTTGACATCTGTCAGGTCGCTAGTCTTACCCATGATGGGGGTTTTGAGTAATGAACCAGGCAGGGAGTTTTTAAAAGCCTCAGGTATCTTTTGCATGTGTTTAGAGTTAATTAGTTGATTCAGAAGATTAGGGTAATAGGTCGTTTAGAGAACCTTTTCTTGATATGCTAATTTATTGAGACAGGTTTTTTGGGTTTTCAGGAGTTGTATGCCAAAATCATCAGTATTAAAACAATAAAAGACCTGACAAATTTCAGTTGGTGGATAATGAATCTATAATATATGAAAGTTTAATTGTAATCATTACATTATGGTAAATAATGAAATTTAACACTATATGCTAATTTTTTGAGAAGGACCTGTATGTAAGATATATACCTTACATGTGGTGAGAGACCTGGACCCCAGCCAGCCGCCTCAACGCGTGTTTCGCCGATCTTCATCAGGAGGCGTGGCTTAGGTTGCGCTTGTGTCACTATATAAAGTAACGCCTGGCCAATGGGATGGATCCATTATAGGAAGACGTCTGCTAATAGTCAGCGCATGCGCGGGCGTTGCAACATTGCTGAGGACACTTCCTCCTGCGCCCGTGGAATGCAGGCGATCCACCGTCGCTTAGCAACGGTGATCACGTGCGGACTCAGTGGGCGCATTGGGAAGGTCCAGATGCCCTGATCTTAGGCATGCGCACTAGCCAGGTGTACGATGTTAGGGATTGTGTTCCTGCATCTAAATGGTGGCAAAGAAAGGGATAAATATATATAAAGCAAAGGGAATAATAATATTTAGTTGGGAATTAAGCTGGAAGTTATATAGAACTGTAATTATATAATTATGATTGCATGATCTCACAAGACGAAATTGATAGTATACATAATTTTTATAAAATGTTACAATTAATATCAATTTTTATAAATAATTAATATAAAATTGTGTGAAATTAAGGAGGTGATGACAAATATATATAATGGAAATATGGAAGTCTTATGAAACATCCCAATATAAGTGTACGATTGTATGTGTGATTATTAATTATATAATTGTGTAACTAATAGTTTAATAATTTGGGAATAAATGTAGATTGTGTGCGGTGCAAAATTAGTGACATACAGTACACACCAAACGTTTGGACACACCTTCTCATTTAACCCCTTAACGACCGCCGATACGCCTTTTAACGGCGGCCGCTAAGGGTACTTAATCCACAGCGCCGTTAATTAACGGCGCTGTGGAAAAAGTGAATAGCGCCCCCCAGAGTCGGATTTTCTCTGGGGTCTCGGTTGCCGAGGGTAGCCGAGACCCCAGAGAACATGATTCGGGGGGTTTTTACCGACCCCCGAGTTGCGATCGCCGGTAATTAACCGTTTACCGGCGGTCGCAACAAAGAAAAAAAAAACGCGATTTGCCGCTTAATTTCTCTGTCCTCCGATGTGATCACACATCGGAGGACAGAGAAATGTGGTCCCCGATGGCCCCCAATAGCCCCCCAATACTTACCTACCTCCCCCGGTGCTCCTCGTGTCTTCCCATGGGCGCCGCCATCTTTTTTCCGGGAAAAAATGGCGGGCGCACGCGCAGTGCGCCCGCCGCCCGGCACCCGGATGTTCTTTGGGGTCTCGGCTGCCGGGGGTAGCCGAGACCCCAAAGAACATGATCGGGGTCGGTTTGCACCGACCCCTGCTTTGCGATCGCCGGTAATTAACAGTTTACCGGCGACCGCAAAAAAAAAAAAAAAAAAAAAAGCGATCAGTTATTTCTCTGTCCTCTGATGTGATCGCACATCAGAGGACAGAGAAATAGGGGGATTCGGGGACCCTATCATACTCACCCGGGGTCCCTGGGTCCTCTTCTGTCTTCTCCTGCCAGCCGGCTTTTTCATCATGGCGGGCGCATGCGCAGTGCGCCCGCCATCTGCTGCCATCTGCCGGCCGGCAGGAGAAGACAAGTTGGGGCTAAAATTAGGGTTAGGGTTAGAGTTAGGGTTAGGGTTAGGGTTAGAGTTAGGGTTAGGGTTAGAGTTAGGGTTAGGGTTGGGGCTAAATTTAGGGTTAGGGTTAGGGCTAGGGTTAGGGTTAGGCTACTTTCACACTAGCGTTTTTTGGCTTCCGTCGCAATGCGTCGTTGGAGAAAAAACGCATCCTGCAAAAGTGCTTGCAGGATGCGTTTTTTCTCCATTGGCTTGCATTAGCGACGCATTGCGACGGATTGCCACATGTCGCATCCGTCGTGCGACGGATGCGTCGTGCTTCGGCGGACCGTCGACACAAAAAAAACTACATGTAACTTTTTTGTGCGACGTGTCCGCCATTTCCGACCGCGCATGCGTGGCCGGAACTCCGCCCCCGCCTCCCCGCACCTCACAATGGGGCAGCGGATGCGTTGAAAAAACAGCATCCGTTGCACCCGTTGTGCGGCGCTTACAACGCTAGCGTCGGTACGTCGGCCCGACACACTGCGATGGGCTGAGTACGACGCTAGTGTGAAAGTAGCCTTAGGCTTCTTTCACACTTGCGTCGGTACGGGGCGGTCGCAATGCGTCGGCCCGATGTACCGATGCACATTGTGAAAATTGTGCACAACGTGGGCAGCGGATGCAGTTTTTCAACGCATCCGCTGCCCAGTCTATGTCCTGGGGAGGAGGGGGCAGAGTTACGGCCACGCATCCGCGGAAATGGCGGACGCGACGTACAAAAAACAGGTTACATTGAACTTTTTTTGTGACGACGGGGGCTAAAGTTATGGTTAGGGTTGGGGCTAAAGTTAGGGTTGGGGCTAAAGTTAGGGTTAGAGTTGGGATTAGGTTTTGTATTAGGGTTGGGATTAGTGTTACGTTTGGGATTAGGGTTGGGATTAGGGTTAGGGTTGGGATTAGGGTTAGGGGTGTGTTGGATTTAGGGTTTTGATTAGGGTTATGGTTAGGGTTGAGATTAGGGCTGTTTTGGGGTTAGGGTTGTGATTATCGTTAGGGTTGTGATTAGGATTATGGATCGGGTTGAGATTAGGGTTAGGGCTGTGTTGGGGTTAGGGTTGGAGTTAGAATTGGGGGGTTTCCACTGTTTAGGTACATCAGGGGGTCTCCAAACACGACAGCCAATTTTGCGCTAAAAAAGTCAAATGTGTTGTGAAATTGGATTTTGGGCTCCCCCGGTGGCCACTGGTGGAATTGAACTGGTGTGCATCATCCCCTCTGTTCACCTGTTTCCATCAGGATGTGGGAGTCGCTATTTAACCTTGCTCCTCTGTCACTTCCATGCCGGTCAACATTGTAATCAGAAGCCTTTCTGTGCATGTTCCTGCTGCTAGACAACTCCCAGCTAAGTTGGACTTTAGTCCTCGTTTGTTTTTGCATTTTGTTCCAGTTCACAGCTGTAGTTTCGTTTCTGTGTCTGGAAAGCTCTTGTGATCTGAAATTGCCACTCTGATGTTATGAGTTAATACTAGAGTCTTAAAGTAATTTCAGGATGGTATTTTGATAGGGTTTTCAGCTGACCATGAAAGTGCCCTTTCTGTCTTCCTGCTATCTAGTAAGCGGACCTCAATTTTGCTAAACCTATTTTCATACTACGTTTGTCATTTCTTCTAAAATCACCGCCAATATATGTGGGGGCCTCTGTCTGCCTATCGGGGAAATTTCTCTAGAGGTGAGCCAGGACTATATTTTCCTCTGCCAGGATTAGTTAGTCCTCCGGCCGGCGCTGGGCGTCTAGGGATAAAACGCAGGCTACGCTACCCGGCTACTGTTAGTTGTGCGGCAGGTTTAGTTCATGGTCAGTTTAGTTTCCATCCTTCCAAGAGCTAGTACCTATGTTTGCTGGGCTATGTTCTCTTGCCATTGAGAACCATAACAGTTTGACCGGCCGAAAAAGGGTTAAATTAATTGACAGAGAAAGGAGAGAAAAGAGAAGTCTGCTGAAGATTTTTTTTTTTTTTTTTTTTTTCCTTTCCCCTTCCCTTCAGTTCTGAGTGTGCTTGTAATTGAATCTCTTGCAAGTCTGCCTATATTGCAGCCTTTCTCTCTCTCTCTCTCCTTCTAATCCTGGAATGGCTCTGTGTTCACCTGTTTAAAATGGATATTCAGAGTTTAGCTGCAGGTTTGAATAATCTCACCACGAAAGTTCAAAATTTACAAGATTTTGTTGTTCATGTTCCTATATCTGAACCTAGAATTCCTTTGCCTGAATTTTTCTCGGGGAATAGATCTTGCTTTCAAAATTTTAAAAATAATTGCAAGTTGTTTTTGTCCCTGAAATCTCGCTCTGCTGGAGATCCTGCTCAGCAGGTCAGGATTGTGATTTCCTTGCTCCGGGGCGACCCTCAGGATTGGGCTTTTGCATTGGCTCCAGGGGATCCTGCGTTGCTCAATGTGGATGCGTTTTTTCTGGCCTTGGGGTTGCTTTATGAGGAACCTCAGTTAGAGCTTCAGGCGGAAAAGGCCTTGATGTCCCTATCTCAGGGGCAAGACGAAGCTGAAATATACTGCCAGAAATTCCGTAAATGGGCTGTGCTTACTTAGTGGAATGAGTGCGCCCTGGCGGCGAATTTCAGAGAGGGTCTCTCTGATGCCATTAAGGATGTTATGGTGGGGTTCCCTGTGCCTGCGGGTCTGAATGAGTCCATGACAATGGCTATCCAGATCGATAGGCGTCTGCGGGAGCGCAAACCTGTGCACCATTTGGCGGTGTCTACTGAGAAGACGCCAGAGAATATGCAATGTGATAGAATTCTGTCCAGAAGTGAACGGCAGAATTTAAGACGAAAAAATGGGTTGTGCTTCTATTGCGGTGATTCAACTCATGTTATATCAGCATGCTCTTAGCGTACTAAGAAGCTTGATAAGTCTGTTTCAATTGGCACTTTACAATCTAAGTTTATTCTATCTGTGACCCTGATTTGCTCTTTATCATCTATTACCGCGGATGCCTATGTCGACTCTGGCGCCGCTTTGAGTCTTATGGATTGGTCCTTTGCCAAACGCTGTGGGTATGATTTGGAGCCTCTTGAAACTCCTATACCCCTGAAGGGGATTGACTCCACCCCATTGGCTAGTAATAAACCACAATACTGGACACAAGTAACTATGCGGATTAATCCGGATCATCAGGAGATTATTCGCTTTCTTGTGCTGTATAACCTACATGATGTGTTGGTGCTTGGATTGCCATGGCTGCAATCTCATAACCCAGTCCTTGACTGGAAAGCTATGTCTGTGTTAAGCTGGGGATGTAAGGGGACGCATGGGGACGTACCTGTGGTTTCCATTTCATCATCTATTCCCTCTGAGATTCCTGAATTCTTGACTGAATTTCGTGACGTTTTTGAAGAACCTAAGCTTGGTTCATTACCTCCGCACCGGGAGTGCGATTGTGCCATAGATTTGATTCCGGGTAGTAAATACCCTAAGGGTCGTTTATTTAATCTGTCTGTGCCTGAACATGCTGCTATGCGAGAATATATAAAGGAGTCCTTGGAAAAGGGACATATTCGTCCTTCGTCATCTCCCTTAGGAGCCGGTTTTTTCTTTGTGGCTAAGAAAGATGGCTCTTTGAGACCGTGTATTGATTATCGGCTTTTGAATAAAATCACGGTTAAATATCAATATCCGTTGCCACTGCTGACTGATTTGTTTGCTCGCATAAAGGGGGCCAAGTGGTTCACTAAGATAGATCTCCGTGGGGCGTATAATTTGGTGCGAATTAAGCAGGGGGATGAGTGGAAGACCGCATTTAATACGCCCGAGGGCCACTTTGAGTATTTGGTGATGCCTTTTGGTCTTTCAAATGCCCCTTCAGTCTTTCAGTCCTTTATGCATGACATTTTCCGTGATTATTTGGATAAATTTATGATTGTGTATCTGGATGATATTTTGATTTTTTCGGATGACTGGGACTCTCATGTCCAGCAGGTCAGGAGGGTTTTTCAGGTTTTGCGGTCTAATTCCTTGTGTGTGAAGGGTTCTAAGTGCGTTTTTGGGGTTCAAAAGATTTCTTTTTTGGGATATATTTTTTCCCCCTCTTCCATCGAGATGGATCCTGTCAAGGTTCAGGCTATTTGTGATTGGACGCAACCCTCTTCTCTTAAGAGTCTTCAGAAATTTTTGGGCTTTGCTAACTTTTATCGTCGATTTATTGCTGGTTTTTCTGATGTTGTTAAACCATTGACTGATTTGACTAAGAAGGGTGCTGATGTTGCTGATTGGTCCCCTGCTGCTGTGGAGGCCTTTCGGGAGCTTAAGCGCCGCTTTTCTTCCGCCCCTGTGTTGCGTCAGCCTGATGTTGCTCTTCCTTTTCAGGTTGAGGTCGACGCTTCTGAAATCGGAGCTGGGGCAGTTTTGTCGCAGAGAAGTTCCGATTGTTCCGTGATGAGACCTTGTGCCTTTTTCTCGCATAAATTTTCGCCCGCCGAGCGGAATTATGATGTTGGGAATCGGGAGCTTTTGGCCATGAAGTGGGCTTTTGAGGAGTGGCGTCATTGGCTTGAGGGGGCTAGACATCAGGTGTTGGTATTGACTGACCACAAAAATCTAATTTATCTTCAGTCCGCCAGACGCCTGAATCCTAGACAGGCGCGCTGGTCGTTGTTTTTCTCTCGGTTTAATTTTGTGGCTTTGTGCAGTCTTGTGACGTTTGTGCTCGGGCCAAGCCTTGTTGTTCTCGGGCTAGTGGATTGTTGTTGCCCTTGCCTATCCCGAAGAGGCCCTGGACGCACATCTCGATGGATTTTATTTCGGATCTTCCTGTTTCTCAGAAGATGTCTGTCATCTGGGTGGTGTGTGACCGTTTCTCTAAGATGGTCCATTTGGTTCCCCTGCCTAAGTTGCCTTCTTCTTCCGAGTTGGTTCCTCTGTTTTTTCAAAATGTGGTCCGTTTGCATGGTATTCCGGAGAATATCGTTTCTGACAGAGGAACCCAGTTCGTGTCTAGATTTTGGCGAGCATTCTGTGCTAGGATGGGCATAGATTTGTCTTTCTCGTCTGCTTTCCATCCTCAGACTAATGGCCAGACCGAGCGGAGACGAATCAGACCTTGGAGACATATTTGAGGTGTTTTGTGTCTGCAGATCAGGATGATTGGGTTGCTTTTTTGCCTTTAGCGGAGTTTGCCCTCAATAATCGGGCCAGCTCTGCCACCTTGGTGTCTCCTTTTTTCTGTAATTCGGGGTTTCATCCTCAATTTTCTTCTGGTCAGGTGGAATCTTCGGATTGTCCTGGAGTGGATGCTGTGGTGGAGAGGTTGCATCAGATTTGGGGGCAGGTAGTGGACAATTTGAAGTTGTCCCAGGAGAAGACTCAGCTTTTTGCCAACCGCCGGCGTCGGGTTGGTCCTCGGCTTTGTGTTGGGGACTTGGTGTGGTTGTCTTCTCGTTTTGTCCCTATGAGGGTTTCTTCTCCTAAGTTTAAGCCTCGGTTCATCGGCCCGTACAAGATATTGGAGATTCTTAACCCTGTGTCCTTCCGTTTGGACCTCCCTGCATCTTTTTCTATTCATAATGTTTTTCATCGGTCATTGTTGCGCAGGTATGAGGTACCGGTTGTGCCTTCCGTTGAGCCTCCTGCTCCGGTGTTGGTTGAGGGCGAGTTGGAGTACGTTGTGGAAAAAATCTTGGACTCCCGTGTTTCCAGACGGAAACTCCAGTATCTGGTCAAATGGAAGGGATACGGTCAGGAGGATAATTCTTGGGTGACTGCCTCTGATGTTCATGCCTCCGATCTGGTCCGTGCCTTTCATAGGTCTCATCCTGATCGCCCTGGTGGTTCTGGTGAGGGTTCGGTGCCCCCTCCTTGAGGGGGGGGTACTGTTGTGAAATTGGATTTTGGGCTCCCCCGGTGGCCACTGGTGGAATTGAACTGGTGTGCATCATCCCCTCTGTTCACCTGTTTCCATCAGGATGTGGGAGTCGCTATTTAACCTTGCTCCTCTGTCACTTCCATGCCGGTCAACATTGTAATCAGAAGCCTTTCTGTGCATGTTCCTGCTGCTAGACAACTCCCAGCTAAGTTGGACTTTAGTCCTCGTTTGTTTTTGCATTTTGTTCCAGTTCACAGCTGTAGTTTCGTTTCTGTGTCTGGAAAGCTCTTGTGATCTGAAATTGCCACTCTGATGTTATGAGTTAATACTAGAGTCTTAAAGTAATATCAGGATGGTATTTTGATAGGGTTTTCAGCTGACCATGAAAGTGCCCTTTCTGTCTTCCTGCTATCTAGTAAGCGGACCTCAATTTTGCTAAACCTATTTTCATACTACGTTTGTCATTTCTTCTAAAATCACCGCCAATATATGTGGGGGCCTCTGTCTGCCTATCGGGGAAATTTCTCTAGAGGTGAGCCAGGACTATATTTTCCTCTGCCAGGATTAGTTAGTCCTCCGGCCGGCGCTGGGCGTCTAGGGATAAAACGCAGGCTACGCTACCCGGCTACTGTTAGTTGTGCGGCAGGTTTAGTTCATGGTCAGTTTAGTTTCCATCCTTCCAAGAGCTAGTACCTATGTTTGCTGGGCTATGTTCTCTTGCCATTGAGAACCATAACACAAATGGTACTCCCTCCCTTCTGAGCTCTGCCGTGTGCCCAAACAGTGGTTTACCCCCACATATGGGGCATCAGCGTACTCGGGATAAATTGGACAACAACTTTTGGGGTCCAATTTCTCCTGTTACCCTTGTGAAAATAAAAACTTGGGGGCTAAAAATCTTTTTTGTTGGAAAAAAAATATTTTTTATTTTCACTACTCTGCATTATAAACTTCTGTGAAGCACTTGGGCATTCAAAGTTCTCACCACATATCTAGATAAGTTCCTTGGGGGGTCTAGTTTCCAAAATTTGGTCACTTGTGGGGGTTTCTACTGTTTAGGTACATTAGGGGTCTGCAAACGCAACATAACGCCCGCAGACAATTCTATCAAAGTCTGCATTCCAAAATGGCGCTCCTTCCCTTCCGAGCTCTGCCGTGCGCCCAAACAGTGGTTTACCCCCACATATGGGGTACCAGCATACTCAGGACAAATTGGACAACAACTTTTGGGGTCCAATTTCTCTTGTTACCCTTGTGAAAATAAAAATTTGGGGGCTAAAAAAATATTTTTTGTGGGAAAAAAAATATTTTTTATTTTCACTACTCTGCATTATAAACTTCTGTGAAGCACTTGGGCATTCAAAGTTCTCACCACATATCTAGATAAGTTCCTTGGGGGGTCTATTTTCCAAAATGGGGTCACTTGTTGGGGGTTTCTACTGTTTAGGTACATTAGGGGTCTGCAAACGCAACATAACGCCCGCAGACAATTCTATCAAAGTCTGCATTCCAAAATGGCGCTCCTTCCCTTCCGAGCTCTGCTGTGCGCCCAAACAGTGGTTTACCCCCACATATGGGGTACCAGCATACTCAGGACAAATTGGACAACAACTTTTGGGGTCCAATTTCTCTTGTTACCCTTGTGAAAATAAAAACTTGGGGGCTAAAAAATCTTTATTGTTAAAAAATATATATTTTTTATTTTCACGACTCTGCATTATAAACTTCTGTGATGCACTTGGGCATTCAAAGTTCTCACTACACATCTAGATAAGTTCCATGGGGGGTCTAGTTTCCAAAATGGGGTCACTTTTGGGGGGTTTCTGCTGTTTAGGCACATCAGGGGCTCTCCAAACGCGACATGGCGTCCGATCTCAATTCCAGTCAATTTTGCATTGAAAAGTCAAATGGCGCTCCTTTGCTTCCGAGCTCAGCCATGCGCCCAAACAGTGGTTTACCCCCACATATGGGGTGTCGGCGTACTCAAGACAAATTGTACAACAGCTTCTGGGGTCCATTTTCTCCTGTTACCCTTGGTAAAATAAAAATTTGGAGGCAAAAAGATCATTTTTGTAGAAAAAATGCGATTTTTTTACTTTCACGGCTCTACGTTATAAACTTCTGTGAAGCACCTGGGGGTTTAAAGTGCTCACCACACATCTAGATAAATTCCTTAAGGGGTCTAGTTTCCAAAATGGTGTCATATGTGGGGGGTCTCTACTGTTTAGGCACATCAGCGGCTCTCCAAACGTGACATGGCGTCCGATCTCAATTCCAGCCAATTCTACATTGAAAAAGTAAAACGACACTCCTTCTCTTCCAAGCTCTGCGGTGCGCCCAAACAGTGGTTTACCCCCATATATGGGGTATCGACGTACTCAGGAGAAATTGCACAACAACTTTTGTGGTCTAATTTCTCCTGTTACCCTTGTGAAAATAAAAATTTGGGGGCAAAAAGATCATTTTTGTAGAAAAAATGAGATTTTTTATTTACACGGCTCTACGTTATAAACTTCTGTGAAGCACTTGGGGGTTCAAAGTGCTCACCACACATCTAGATAAGTTCCTTAAGGGGTCTAGTTTCCAAAATGGTATCACTTGTGGGGGGTTTCCACTGTTTAGGCACATCAGGGACTCTCCAAACGCGACATGGCATCCGATCTCAATTCCAGCCAATTCTGCATTGAAAAAGTCAAACGGTGCTCCTTCACTTCCAAGCTCTGCGGTGCGCCCAAACAGTGGTTTACCTCCACATATGGGGTATCGACGTACTCAGGAGAAATTGCACAACAACTTTTGTGGTCTAATTTCTCCTGTTACCCTTGTGAAAATAAGAATTTGTGGGCGAAAAAATCATTTTTGTGAAATCAAATGCGATTTTTTATTTTCACGGCTCTACGTTATAAACTTCTGTGAAGCACTTGGGGGTTCAAAGTGCTCACCACACATCTAGATAAGTTCCTTGGGGGGTCTAGTTTCCAAAATGGTGTCACTTGTGGGGGGTTTCCACTGTTTAGGCACATTAGGGGCTCTCCAAATGCGACATGGCGTCCGATCTCAATTCCAGCCAATTCTGCATTGAAACAGTCAAACGGTGCTCCTTCACTTCCAAGCTCTGCGGTGCGCCCAAACAGTGGTTTACCTCCACATATGGGGTATCGGCGTACTCAGGAAAAATTGCACAACAAAATTTGTGGTTAAATTTCTGTTTTTACACTTGTGAAAATTAAAAAAAATGGTTCTGAAGTAAAATGTTTGCAAAAAAAGTTAAATGTTCATTTTTTTCTTCCACATTGTTTTAGTTCCTGTGAAGTACGTAAAGGGTTAATAAACTTCTTGAATGTGGTTTTGAGCAGCTTGAGGGGTGCAGTTTTTAGAATGGTGTCACACTTGGTTATTTTCTATCATATAGACCCCTCAAAATCACTTCAAAGGTGATGTGGTCCCTAAAAAAAACATGGTGTTGTAAAAATGAGAAATTGCTGGTCAACTTTTAACCCTTATAACTCCCTAACAAAAAAAAAAATTGTTTCAAAAATTGTGCTGATGTAAAGTAGACATGTGAGAAATGTTATTTATTAACTATTTTTTGTGACATATCTCTCTGATTTAAGGGCATAAAAATACAAAGTTTGAAAATTGCAAAATTTTAAAAATTTTCGCCACATTTCCATTTTTTTCATAAATAATCGCAAGTAATATCGAAGAAATGTTACCACTAACTTGAAGTACAACATGTCATGAAAAAACAACCTCAGAATCAGCGGGATCCGATAAAGCGTTCCAGAGTTATAACCTCATAAAGTGACACTGGTCAGAATTGTAAAAATTGGCTCGGTCATTAAGTACCAAATTGGCTCTGTCACTAAGGGGTTAAAGATTTTTCTGTATTTTCATGACTATGAAAATTGTACGTTCACACTGAAGGCATCAAAACTATGAATTAACACATGTGGAATTATATACTTAACTAAAAAGTGTGGAACAACTGAAAATATGTCTTATATTCTAGGTTCTTCAAAGTATCCACCTTTTGCTTTGATGACACTTTGATGACGCTTTGCACACTCTTGGCATTCCCTTGATCAGCTTCAAGAGGTAGTCACCGGAAATGGTCTTCCAACAATCTTGAAGGAGTTCCCAGAGATGCTTAGCACTTGTTGGCCCTTTTGCCTTCACTCTGCGGTCCAGCTCACCCCAAACCATATCGATTGGGTTCAGGTCTGGTGACTGTGGAGGCCAGGTCATCTGGCGTAGCACCCCATCACTCTCCTTCTTGGTCAAATAGTCCTTACACAGCCTGGAGGTGTGTTTGGGGTCGTTGTCCTGTTGAAAAATAAATGATGGTCCAACTAAACGCAAACCGGATGGAATAGCATGCCGCTGCAAGATGCTGTGATAGCCATGCTGGTTCAGTATGCCTTCAATTTTGAATAAATCCCCAACAGTGTCACCAGCAAAACACCCCCACACCATCACACCTCCTCCTCCATGCTTCACGGTGGGAACCAGGCATGTAGAGTCCATCCGTTCACCTTTTCTGTGTCGCACAAAGATCTCAAATTTGGACTCATCAGACCAAAGCACAGATTTCAGCTGGTCTAATGTCCATTCCTTGTGTTCTATAGCCCAAACAAGTCTATTCTGCTTGTTGCCTGTCCTTAGCAGTGGTTTCCTAGCAGCTATTTTACCATGAAGGCCTGCTGCACAAAGTCTCCTCTTAACAGTTGTTGTAGAGATGTGTCTGCTGCTAGAACTCTGTGTGGCATTGACCTGGTCTCTAATCTGAGCTGCTGTTAACCTGCGATTTCTGAGGCTGGTGACTCGGATAAACTTATCCTCAGAAGCAGAGGTGACTCTTGGTCTTCCTTTCCTGGGGCGGTCCTCATGTGAGCCAGTTTCTTTGTAGCGCTTGATGGATTTTGCCACTGCACTTGGGGGACACTTTTCAAAGTTTTCCCAATTTTTCGAACAGACTGACCTTCATTTCCTAAAGTAATGATGGCCACTCGTTTTTCTTTACTTACCGTATATACTCGAGTATAAGCCGACCCCCCCTAATTTTGCCACAAAAAACTGGGAAAACTTATTGACTCGAGTATAAGCCTAGGGTGGAAAATGCAGCAGCTACCGGTGAATTTCAAAAATAAAAATAGATGCTCCATACCGTTCATTATTGCCCCATAGATGCTCCATATAAAGCTGTGCCATATATAATGCTCCATACCATTGATTATTGATTGCCCCATATATTATCCATATATAGCTGTGCCATATAGAATGCTCTGCACCATTCATTATGGCCCCATAAATGCTCCTTATAAAGCTGTGCCCTATATGCTCTGCACCGTTCAGTTTGGCCCCATAGATGCTCATTATAAAGCTGTGCCATATATGCTCTGCACCGTTCAGTTTGGCCTCATAGATGCTCATTATAAAGCTGCCCCATATGGAATGCTCTGCACCGTTCAGTTTGGCCCCATAGATGCTCATTATAAAGCTGCCCCATATGGAATGCTCTGCACCGTTCAGTTTGGCCCCATAGATGCTCATTATAAAGCTGCCCCATATGGAATGCTCTGCAGCGTTCAGTTTGGCCCCATAGATGTACCATAGAAAGCTGTGCCATATATAACGCTGCTGCTGCAATAAAAAAAAAAAAAACACATACTCACCTCTCTTGCTTGCAGCTCCCCAGCGTCCGGTCCCGGCGTCTCTCCGCACTGACTGATCAGGCAGAGGGCGCCGCGCACACTATATGCGTCATCTCGCCCTCTGACCTGCACAGTCAGAGCGGAGAGACGCCGGGAAGACAGAGCGGCGCCCGGCGTGTGGAACGAGGACAGGTAAATATGCGATACTTACCTGCTCCCGGCGTCCCGCTCCTTCCCCCGGACAGCTGGTCTCCGGGTGCCGCAGCCTCTTCCTCTATCAGCGGTCACCGACACCGCTGATTAGAGAAATGAATATTCATTTCTCTAATGAGCGGTCCCACGTGACCGCTGTACAGGGGAAGAGCTGCGGCACCCGAAGACAGTGTGACGGGCAGGGGAGCGTCAGGATCGCCGGGACTAGGTAGGTATGCCTCAGCGCTCTCTCCCCCTCACCCGCCGACCCTGCCACAGACCGTGACTCGAGTATAAGCCGAGAGGGGCACTTCTCGGCTTATACTCGAGTATATACGGTAGCTGTTTTTTTCTTGCCATAATACAAATTCTAACAGTCTATTCAGTAGGACTATCAGCTGTCTATCCATCAGACTTCTGCACAACACAACTGATGGTCCCAACCCCATTTATAAGGCAAGAAATCCCACTTATTAAACCTGACAGGGCCCATCTGTGAAGTGAAAACTATTCCCGGTGACTATCTCTTGAAGCTCATCAAGGGAATGCCAAGAGTGTGCAAAGCAGTCATCAAAGCAAAAGGTGGCTACTTTGAAGAACCTAGAATATAAGACATAATTTCAGTTGTTTCACACTTTTTTGTTAAGTATATAATTCCACATGTGTTAATTCATAGTTTTGATGCCTTCAGTGTGAATGTACAATTTTCATAGTCATGAAAATACAGAAAAATCTTTAAAAGAGGTGTATCCAAGCTTTTGGTGTGTATGTATAAATAAATATATATATATATATATATATATATATATATATATATATATATATATATATATACATATATATATATATATATATATATATATATATATATATATATATATATACATATATATATATATATATATATATATACATATAATACATATATATATATATATATATATGTGTATGTGTATATATATATATGTATGTGTATGTATATATATGTGTATATCTATATGTATACATACAGTATATATGTATATATACAGTGTGTGTCACTGACATAGTATGTATAATATATATATATACATACTATGTCAGTGACACACACATACCGTATATATATATATACATATATACTGTATATACATATATATATATATATACACACACATATATATATATATATATATATATATATATATATATATATATATATATATATTCAGTGACACACACATATACTGTATATGTGGATTTATATTGCATAGATAGATACAAGAAAAGCCGGTAAAACATCTGCCGCGTACAGTATAATCACAGAGTGACAAGTTAGAGTAGAATAGATAGAATAGATATATACACATAGAATACATAGATATCAGTGACACACACATATTGACAGGGTGGTCCAAAAGTAGGTGGACAGTATGTGTAATAGGGTTATGAAGGGGGGGGGGTTATCAAACATGGTGTAAAGTGAAACTGACTCAGTTGCCCTTAGCAACCAATCAGATTCCACTTTTCATTCTTCACAGACTCTTTGGAAAATGAAAGGTGGAATCTGAGTGGTTGCTAAAGGCAACTGAGTCAGTTTCACTTTACACCATGTTTGATAAATCTCCCCATTCATAACCCTATTACACATACTGTCCACCTACCTTTGGACCACCCTATATTCGTATTTTTATTGCATAGAGAGATAGCTAGAAGAAAAGACGGTAATTCATCTGCCGTGTTCTGTAAAATCACAGCAGGAGCCGACAGAAGAGATGGATTACACAAAGTATATACATATAAAATCGGTATATAGATATCTTTGACAAATACAATTAGTGCAGTGTGTGTGCAAATTGCTGGACATGTATTTATTTAAAGATTATCTTTCGGGAAAAAATGTCGTGAGCTCCCACGCAATTTTCTTAACCGGCAGAGGGAAAGCTGACGACTGGGGGCAGATGTTTATAGCCTGGGAAGGGGATAATACTCATGGCGCTTTCCAGGCTATTAATAGCTTACAGATTATCATATAATATACTACTGGCCTATATATATGACACTTCCAACAAAGCAACAAAATCCAAAAACCAAAACGGAAGATAAGTCATAAATGTATAATAACAAAAATAGCTTTATGAAATACTTTCTTTTAAAAAAAAGCAACACATCTTTCTTTTTCATATTTACAATGGAGACAACACATGCAAATTAACTGCAGAGTGCTGGTCAAGCAACACAAATAAACCGTTTATCCATATATTTAAAGTGCATGGGGGTAGAAAGGAAGTCTTTCATAGAACTAAGTACTGGTATATATACTGCCTACCACTGCTGCTTAAGGTGAGAAAAATTCCATGTGCAGGGGTATATCTGCAGCTGATCCTGTAGTGGGAGTACTAGAGTGCCGTGTGCTATATATTTATAAAGTGCATAGTGCTCTACTTTTACCACTAGGTATATCCTGCAGCAAGTGGAAAAACACAAATATAAGTCCTATTGTTGGCCACAGAGTACAAATTTCATCATATCAATATACTACGGGCCCCAGTGAGCCGTGCCCCATATACAATGCATAAATTTAATAAAACGGAAGTGTTACATAACCTGCACGTGCAGTCCTGAGCCCCAACGCGCGTTTCGCGTTAGCTTCTTCCGGGGGAAACTAACATTTCAAGGGTAACAGGAGAAAATGGACCCCAAAAGTTGGCGTACTCAGGACAAATTGTACAACGATACCCCATATGTGGGGGTAAACCACTGTTTGGGCGCATGGCAGAGCTCGGAAGGGAAGGAGCGCTATTTGACTTTTCAATGCAAAATTGACTGGAATTGAGATGGGACGCCATGTTGCGTTTGGAGAGCCCTTGATGTGCCTAAACATTGAAACCCCTACAAGTGACACCATTTTGGAAAGTAGACCCCCTAAGGAACTTATCTAGATGTATTGTAGGAGCTTTGAACCTCCAAGTGTTTCACTACAGTTTATAACGCAGAGCCGTGAAAATAAAAAATCCTTTTTTTTCCACAAAAATTATTTTTTAGCCCCCAGTTTTGTATTTTCCCAAGGGTAACAGGAGAAATTGTACCCAAAAAGTTGTTGTCCAATTTGTCCTGAGTACGCTGATACCCCATATGTGGGGGGGAACCACCGTTTGGGCGCATGGCAGAGCTCGGAAGGGAAGGAGCGCCATTTGGAATGCAGACTTAAATGGATTGGTCTGCAGGCGTCACGTTGCATTTGCAGAGCCCCTGATGTAACTAAACAGTAGAAAACCCCCACAAGTAACCCCATATTGGAAACTAGACCCCCCCAAGGAACTTATCTAGATGTGTTGTGAGAACTTTGAACCCCCAAGTGTTTCACTACAGTTTATAACGCAGAGCCGTGAAAATAAAAAATCATTTTTTTCCCACAAAAAGTTTTTTAGCCCCCCAAATTTTTATTTTCCCAAGGGTAACAAGAGAAATTGGACCCCAAAAGTTGTTGTCCAATTTGTCCTGAGTACTTTGATACCCCTTATGTTGGGGTAAACCCCTGTTTAGGGGAGCACTATTTTACTTTTTCAACGCAGAATTGGCTGGAATTGAGCTCGGACGCCATGTCACGTTTGGAGAACCCCTGATGTGCCTAAACAGTGGAAACCCCAAATTTTAACTGAAACCCTAGCCTCAGCCCTAGCCCTAACCCTAGCCTTAACCCTACCCCTAACCCTTGCCCTAACCCTAATGGAAAAATGGAAATAAATACCTTTTTTAAATTGTATTATTTTTCCCTAAGGGGGTGATGAAGGGGGGGTTTGATTTACTTTTATAGCATTTTTTAGCCGATTTTTATGATTGACAGCCGTCACAGACTAAAAGACACTTTTTATTGCAAAAAATAGTTTTTGCGTCTCTACATTTTGAGAGCTATAATTTTTCCATATTTTGGTCCACAGAGTCATGTGAGGTCATGTTTTTTTCAGGACGAGTTGACGTTTTTATTGGTAACATTTTCGGGCACATGACATTTTTTGATCGCTTTTTATTCCGATTTTGGTGAAGCAGAATGACCAATATCCAGCTATTCATTAAATTCTTTTTAGGAGGGCGTTTATACTGTTCCATGTTTGGTAAAATTGATAAAGCAGTTTTATTGTTCAGGTCAGTACGATTACAGGGATACCTCATTTATATAATTTTTTTTTTGTTTTGGCACTTTTATACGATAAAAACTATTTTATAGAAATAATTATTATTTTTGCATTGCTTTATTCTGAGGACTATAACTTTTTTATTTCTTCGCTGATGACACTGTATTGTGGCTCGTTTTTTGGGGGACAAGATGACGTTTTCTGTGGTACCATGGTTATTTATATGTCTTTTTGATCGCGTGTTATTCCACTTTTTGTTCAGCGGTATGATAATAAAGCGTTTTTTGCCTCTTTTCTTTTCTTTTTTACCGCGTTCACTGAAGGGGTTAACTAGCGGGACAGTTTTATAGGTGGGGTCGTTACGGACGCGGCGATACTAAATATGTGTAATTTTATTGTTTTTTTTATTATTTAGATAAAGAAATGTATTTATGGGAAAAATATATTTTTATTTTATTTAGGAATTTTTTTTTTTTTTACACATGTGAATTTTTTTTGTTACTATACAACATTGCCCCAGGCGGGGCATCATGTTATAGGGTCAGATCGCTGATCTGACACTTTGCACAGCACTGTGTCTGATCAGCGATCTGACATGCAGGGCTGCAGGCTTACCAGTGCTTGCTCTGAGCAGGCGCTGGTAAGCCACCTCCCTGCAGGACCCGGATGCAGCCCCGCGGCCATTTTGGATCCGGGGCCTGCAGGGAGGATGCAAGGGACCCTCAGAGCAACGCGATCACATTGCGTTGCTCAGAGGGTCTCAGGGAAGCACGCAGAGAGCCCCCTCCGTGCGCGATGCTTCCCTATGCCGCTGGAACACTGCGATCATGTTTGATGGCAATGTGCCGGGGGTTAATGTGCCAGGGGGCGGTCTGTGACCGGTCCTGGCACATAGTGCCGGATGTCAGCTGCGATAGTCAGCTGACACCCGGCCACGATCGGCCACGCTCCCCCCGTGAGGGCAGCCGATCGCATATTACGTACTATCCCATCACTGGGAATTAAGTCCCAGGTCACCTCGACGGGATAGTACGTCATATGGGATTAAGGGGTTAAAATGGGGGACCCCCCCCAAAAAATGACATGGGGTCCTCCATAATTAACCCCTTCCCGACATTTGACGTACTATCCCGTCGAGGTGGGGTGGGCCCCCATGACCGCCGACGGGATAGTACGTCATAGCCGATCGGCCGCGCTCACGGGGGGAGCGCGGCCGATCGCGGCCGGGTGTCGGCTGCATATCGCAGCTGACATCCGGCACTATGTGCCAGGAGCGGTCACGGACCGCCCCCGGCACATTAACCCCCGGCACACCGCGATCAAACATGATCGCGATGTGCCGGCGGTGCAGGGAAGCATCGCGCAGGGAGGGGGCTCCCTGCGGGCTTCCCTGAGCCCCCCGCAGCAACGCGATGTGATCGCGTTGCTGCGAGGGTCTTACCTCCCTCCCTGCCTGCTCCAGACCCGGATCCAAGATGGCCGCGGATCCGGGTCCTGCAGGGAGGGAGGTGGCTTCACAGAAGCCTGCTCAGAGCAGGCACTGTGAAGCAGCCTGCACCTCTCGCAGATCGGTGATCTGTCAGAGTGCTATGCAAACTGACAGATCACCGATCTGTATTGTCCCCCCCTGGGGCAAAGTAAAAAAGTAAAAAAAAAAATTTCCAAATGTGTAAAAAAAAATTAAAAAAAATATTCCAAAATAATGAAAAAAAAAAAATATATATTATTCCCATAAATACATTTCTTTATCTAAATAATAAAAAAAAACAATAAAAGTACACATGTTTAGTATCGCCGCGTCCGTAACGACCCCACCTATAAAACTGCCCCACTAGTTAACCCCTTCAGTAAACACCGTAAGAAAAAAAAAAAAAAAACGAGGCAAAAAACAACGCTTTATTACCATACCGCCGAACAAAAAGTGGAATAACACGCGATCAAAAAGACATATATAAATAACCATGGTACCGCTGAAAACGTCATCTTGTCCTGCAAAAAACAAGCCGCCACACAGCATCATCAGCAAAAAAATAAAAAAGTTATAGTCCTGAGAATAAAGCGATACCAAAATAATTATTTTTTCTATAAAATAGTTTTTATCGTATAAAAGCGCCAAAACATAAAAAAATGATATAAATGAGGTATCGCTGTAATCGTACTGACCCGAAGAATAAAACTGCTTTATCAATTTTACCAAACGCGGAACGGTATAAACGCCTCTCCCAAAAGAAATTCAGGAATTGCTGGTTTTTGGTCATTCTGCCTCACAAAAATCGGAATAAAAAGCGATCAAAAACGGTCACGTGTCCGAAAATGTTACCAATAAAAACGTCAACTCGTCCCGCAAAAAACAAGACCTCACATGACTCTGTGGAGCAAAATGTGGAAAAATTATAGCTCTCAAAATGTGGAGACGCAAAAACTTTTTTGCTATAAAAAGTGTCGCTGGTTTCACACTTGCGTTTTTGTCTGCAGCGTTTTTTGCACAAAAAAACGCATGCGTTTTTTCCCTATATTTAACATTGAAAACGCATGCGTTTTTTTTGTACACGTTTGGTCGCGTTTTCAAACGCATGCGGTTTTTTTCTGCATGCGTTAATTTTCAGAAATACAACCTGCAGTATTTTCTTGCGTTTTTAAGCACATGCGTTTGTTTGCGTTAAAAACGCATGCATTTTTATCGAAAAAAAAACAGAAAACACACTGAAAAGCCACCCACCACCATCAAGGTGATAAAGGGATCCAAACCCTAACCCTAACTCTACCCCTAACCTCACCCCTAACCGTTTAATGAACATTTTCTGACAGTCATAGTGCCACGTATTTCAGTGCCACGTATTTCAGTGCCACGTATTTCAGTGCCACGTATTTCAGTGCCACGTATTTCAGTGCCACGTATTTCAGTGCCATGTATTTCAGGGCAACGTATCACATATTTCAGTGCCACGTGTTTCAGTGCCACGTATTTCAGTGCCACGTATCACGTATTTCAGTGCCACATATTTTAGTACCACGTATTTCAGTTGCACGTGTTTCAGTGCCACGTATTTCAGTGCCACGTATTTCAGTGCCACGTATTTCAGTGCCACGTATTTCAGTGCCATGTATCACGTATTTCAGTGCCACGTGTTTCAGTGCCACGTATTTAAGTGCCACGTATCACATATTTCAGTGCCACGTATTTCAGTGCCACGTATTTCAGTGCCACGTATTTAAGTGCCACGTATCACATATTTCAGTGCCACGTATTTCAGTGCCACGTATTTCAGTGCCACGTATCACGTATTTCAGTGCCACGTGTTTCAGTGCCACGTGTTTCAGTGCCACGTATTTAAGTGCCACGTATCACATATTTCAGTGCCACGTATTTAAGTGCCACGTATTTAAGTGCCACGTATTTCAGTGCCACGTATTTCAGTGCCACGTATTTCAGTGCCACGAATTTAAGTGCCACGTATTTCAGTGCCACGTATTTCAGTGCCACGTATTTCAGTGCCACGTATTTCAGTGCCACGTATTTCAGTGCCACGTATTTCAGTGCCACGTATTTAAGTGCCACGTATCACATATTTCAGTGCCACGTATTTCAGTGCCACGTATTTCAGTGCCACGTATTTCAGTGCCACGTATCACGTATTTCAGTGCCACGTGTTTCAGTGCCACGTATTTAAGTGCCACGTATCACATATTTCAGTGCCACGTATTTAAGTGCCACGTATTTCAGTCACGTTTAGGGTTAGGGGTAGGGGTAGGGTTAGGGTTAGGGCTAGGGTTGGAGGTAAAGTTAGGGTTGGGGCTAAAGTTAGGGTTGGGGCTAAAGTTAAGGTTGGGGCTAAAGTTAGGGTTTGGATTACATTTACGTTTGGATTAGGGTTGGGATTAGAATTATGGGTGTGTCAGGGCTAGGGGTGTGGTTAGGGTTACCGTTGGGATTAGGGTTAGGGGTGTGTTTGGGTTAGGGTTTCAGGTAGAATTGGGGAGTTTCCACTGTCCAGGCACATCAGGGGCTCTCCAAGCGCGACATGGCGTCCAATCTCAAGTCCAGCCAATTCTGCGTTGAAAAAGTAAAACAGTGCTCCTTCCCTTCCGAGCTCTCCCGTGCGCCCAAAAAGGGGTTTACCCCAACATATGTGTTATCAGCGTACTCGGGACAAATTGAACAACAACTTCTGGGGTCCAAGCTCTCTTGTTATCCTTAGGAAAATAAAAATTTGGGGGGCTAAAAATCATTTTTGTGGGAAAAAAAAGATGTTTTATTTTCACGGCTCTGCGTTATAAACTGTAGTGAAACACTTGGGGGTTCAAAGTTCTCACAACACATCTAGATAAGTTCCTTGGGAGGTCTAGTTTCCAATATGGGGTCACTTGTGGGGGGTTTGTACTGTTTGGGTACATCAGGGGCTCTGCAAATGCAACGTGACGCCTGCAGACCAATCCATTTAAGGCTGCATTCCAAATGGTGCTCCTTCCCTTCCGAGCTCTGTCATGCACCCAAACAGTGGTTCCCCCCCACATATGGGGTATCAGCGTACTCAGGACAAATTGGACAACAACTTTTGGGGTCCAATTTATCCTGTTACCCTTGTGAAAATACAAAACTGGGGGCTAAAAAATCATTTTTGTGAAAAAAAAAAAGAATTTTTATTTTCACGGATTTGCGCTATAAACTTTAGTGAAACACTTTGGGGTTCAAAGTTCTCAAAACACATCTAGATAAGTTCCTTGGGAGGTCTAGTTTCCAATATGGGGTCACTTGTGGGGGGTTTGTACTGTTTGGGTACATCAGGGGCTCTGCAAATGCAACGTGACGGCTGCTGACCAATCCATTTAAGTCTGCATTCCAAATGGCGCTCCTTCCCTTCCGAGCTCTGTCATGCGCCCAAACAGTGGTTCCCCCCCACATATGGGGTATCAGCGTACTCAGGACAAATTGGAAAACAAATTTTGGGGTCCAATTTATTCTGTTACCCTTGTAAAAATACAAAGCTGGGGGCTAACAAATCATTTTTGAGAAAAAAAAAAAAAAATTATTTTCACGGCTCTGCGTTATAATCTGTAGTGAAACACTTGGGGGTTCAAAGCTCTCAAAACACATCTAGATAAGTTCCTTAGGGGGTCTACTTTCCAAAATGGTGTCACTTGTAGGGAGTTTCAATGTTTAGGCACATCAGGGGCTCTCCAAACGCAACATGGCGTCCCATCTCAATTCCAGTCAATTTTGCATTGAAAAGTCAAATGGCGCTCCTTCCCTTCCAAGCTCTGCCATGCGCCAAAACAATGGTTTACACCCACATATGGGGTATCAGCGTACTCAGGACAAATTGCACAACATTTTTTGGGGTCCAATTTCTTCTCTTACCCTTGGGAAAATAAAAAATTGGGGGCGAAAAGATCATTTGTGTGAAAAAATATGATTTTTTATTTTTACGGCTCTGCATTATAAACTTCTGTGAAGCACTTGGTGGGTCAAAGTGCTCACCACACATCTAGATAAGTTCCTTAGGGGGTCTACTTTCCAAAATGGTGTCACTTGTAGGGAGTTTCAATGTTAAGGCACATCAGGGGCTCTCCAAACGCAACATGGCGTCCCATCTCAATTCCAGTCAATTTTGCATTGAAAAGTCAAATGGCGCTCCTTCCCTTCCAAGCTCTGCCATGCGCCCAAACAATGGTTTACACCCACATATGGGGTATCACCGTACTCAGGACAAATTGCACAACATTTTTTGCGGTCCAATTTCTTCTCTTACCCTTGGGAAAATAAAAAATTGGGGGCGAAAAGATCATTTTTGTGAAAAAATATGATTTTTTATTTTTACGGCTCTGCATTATAAACTTCTGTGAAGCACTTGGTGGGTCAAAGTGCTCACCACACATCTAGATAAGTTCCTTAGGGGGTCTACTTTCCAAAATGGTGTCACTTGTAGGGAGTTTCAATGTTTAGGCACATCAGGGGCTCTCCAAACGCAACATGGCGTCCCATCTCAATTCCAGTCAATTTTGCATTGAAAAGTCAAATGGCGCTCCTTCCCTTCCAAGCTCTGCCATGCGCCCAAACAATGGTTTACACCCACATATGGGGTATCAGCGTACTCAGGACAAATTGCACAACATTTTTTGCAGTCCAATTTCTTCTCTTACCCTTGGGAAAATAAAAAATTGGGGGCGAAAAGATCATTTTTGTGAAAAAATATGATTTTTTATTTTTACGGCTCTGCATTATAAACTTCTGTGAAGCACTTGGTGGGTCAAAGTGCTCACCACACATCTAGATAAGTTCCTTAGGGGGTCTACTTTCCAAAATGGTGTCACTTGTAGGGAGTTTCAATGTTTAGGCACATCAGGGGCTCTCCAAACGCAACATGGCGTCCCATCTCAATTCCAGTCAATTTTGCATTGAAAAGTCAAATGGCGCTCCTTCCCTTCCAAGCTCTGCCATGCGCCCAAACAATGGTTTACACCCACATATGGGGTATCAGCGTACTCAGGACAAATTGCACAACATTTTTTGGGGTCCAATTTCTTCTCTTACCCTTGGGAAAATAAAAAATTGGGGGTGAAAAGATCATTTTTGTGAAAAAATATGATTTTTTATTTTTACGGCTCTGCATTATAAACTTCTGTGAAGCACTTGGTGGGTCAAAGTGCTCACCACACATCTAGATAAGTTCCTTAGGGGGTCTACTTTCCAAAATGGTGTCACTTGTAGGGAGTTTCAATGTTTAGGCACATCAGGGGCTCTCCAAACGCAACATGGCGTCCCATCTCAATTCCAGTCAATTTTGCATTGAAAAGTCAAATGGCGCTCCTTCCCTTCCAAGCTCTGTCATGCGCCCAAACAATGGTTTACCCCCACATATGGGGTATCAGCGTACTCAGGACAAATTATACAACAACTTTGGGGGTCCATTTTCTCCTGTTACCCTTGGTAAAATAAAACAAATTGGAGCTGAAATAAATTTTGTGTGAAAAAAAGTTAAATGTTCATTTTTATTTAAACATTCCAAAAATTCCTGTGAAACACCTGAAGGGTTAATAAACTTCTTGAATGTGGTTTTGAGCACCTTGAGGGGTGCAGTTTTTAGAATGGTGTCACACTTGAGTATTTTCTATCATATAGACCCCTCAAAATGACTTCAAATGAGATGTGGTCCCTAAAAAAAAATGGTGTTGTAAAAATGAGAAATTGCTGGTCAACTTTTAACCCTTATAACTCCGTCACAAAAAAAAATTTTGGTTCCAAAATTGTACTGATGTAAAGTAGACATGTGGGAAATGTTACTTATTAAGTATTTTGCGTGACATATGTCTGTGATTTAAGGGCATAAAAATTCAAAGTTGGAAAATTGCAAAATTTTCATAATTTTCGCCAAATTTCCATTTTTTTCACAAATAAACGCAAGTTATATCGAATAAATTTTACCACTAACATGAAGTACAATATGTCACGAGAAAACAATGTCAGAATCGCCAAGATCCGTCAAAGCGTTCCAGAGTTATAGCCTCATAAAGGGACAGTGGTCAGAATTGTAAAAATTGGCCCGGTCATTAACGTGCAAACCACCCTTGGGGGTGAAGGGGTTAATAACCAGCAAAGGCTATGCAGACAGCTGCGGGCTGATAATAGCCTAGGAAGGGGCCATGGATTCTGGCCCCCCTGTCTAAAAACATCAGCTCTCAGTGGCCCCAGAAAAGGTACATCTCTAAGATGCGCCAATTCTGGAACTTAGCCTCGCTCTTCCCACTTGCCCTGTAGCGGTGGCAAGTGGGGTAATAGCTGGGAGGGGTTGATGTAACCATCAGGTGACATCAAGCCCCGAGGTTAGTAATAGAGAGGCATTGATATGACGCCCCCATTACTAACCCCATAGTCACATTGTAAGAATACACAGACACCCAGAAAAAAGTCGTTTAATTGAAATAAAGACAAAAACTCCTTTAATATTCTTAAACCATATTTATGACCTCACCTAATTCCACCGAAGCCCTCGATCTCTTGAAATAAAAGTAAAATAAAAAAGCAACAATATACCATACCTGTCTGTGGTTCTGTCCCACGTCGTAATCCATGTCTGGGGGATAATTAGTGTTCAACCTGGATGGTGCCAAGATGCGACCGTCCAGGCTGAGAACCTGAGAATGAGCTGCTGGGAACTAGCGGTGACGTCACTGAGGCTGCGCTCCCAGCCGGCCTAAACTGCGGTGACCTCTGGACCGTGGGAAAATGCCAGGGATGAGGTCACCGCAGTTCAAGCTCAGTGTCTTCACAGCAGATCACCGTGAAAAATTCTCAGTTATCTGCTGTGAAGACACTGATCCTGAACTGCGGTGACCTCATCCCTGGCATTTTCCCAATGTGATCTGCTTCCTGATCCTTTCTCTAGTTAAAAACAATTAAGAAAAAAATGCGTTTTTTCTTGCAGCAACCATCAAAGCCTGATCTAAAGAAACTCACACACAATGCATCAGGGCCGGACTGGGACTAAAATTCAGCCCTGGCATTTGAAGTTACACAGGCCCACTTGTCGCATGGTGACTGTATAATATCTTTGTACACTTGTAGGTTACAAGAAGTGAGGGGAGTGTAACACGACTATATGACATATAATCACAGCTGTATCCAGCATTACAGCTCAGTCCCCATAGAATGTAATACAGCACAGCCCCCATAAAATGTAATGCAGCCAGCCCCCATAGAATGTAATGCAGCCAGCCCCCATAGAATGTAATACAGCCAGCCCCCCTAGAATGTAATGCAGCACAGCCCCCATAGAATGTAATGCAGCACAGCCCCCATAGAATGTAATGCAGCACAGCCCCCATAGAATGTAATGCAGCACAGCCCCCATAGAATGTAATGCAGCACAGCCCCCATAGAATGTAATGCAGCACAGCCCCCATAGAATGTAATGCAGCACAGCCCCCATAGAATGTAATGCAGCCAGCCCCATAGAATGTAATGCAGCACAGCCCCATAGAATGTAATGCAGCCCCCCAATAGCCCCACAATCCAGTTATCACTCATTGATATAGTTATCTATATATATATATATATATATATATATATATATATATATATATAGTTGTAGCGCCCCCACTGCCGCAGGGCCGAGGGGTACCCGGTACCGGGCCTCTGAGTCTCTGCTCTGGGGTTGTCACGGTGGCTAGACCCGGTCCGTGACCCTGCTGAGGGGCGTACAATAATAGATGGGGATAGTGGTGGTGGTGCGGTGCAGTAAATAATGAGGACACCAGGTTGCAGTCTCTTTACCTCTTTACTGAAGGTCTCTGGGTCCTCAGTCCGGAATACGGTTCACCAGGCTGGGCAAGTCCGGCCGGTCCAATGGCACCTCCAGAGTTCTCTTTGCAGGTGGAAATCTGTGCCTTCCTGCTAGCGCTATGTGTTGTGGTCCTTCCCTGCTGTGCTTACGGAAAGTCCCCACAACTGTTGTGTCTGTTTCTTAAGTTCCCTCACAACTCGATTAGATGATGTTCTGCTAATCTTCCGTCCCTCCCTGATGTTACGGTTAGGACGGCACCCGTATGACGGGTAGGCTCGGAGCTCTTCCGGGACCCTAGAGTCGCCCCTCTCCACAAGTTGCCCCCTATGTCTTCGTAGGTGATTTAGGTGAGACAGCCCGCCTATGACTGACTGTCCTGCCGTTGGTTTGAAGTATTGCTTGAAGCTAGATGTATGAATACTTCCTCGGCGTTCCGGCCACCGGTTTTGCGCCTCAGTAGAATGTTGCCTCTGTCTCCCAGCACGACTCCTACTGGTATTCTCCTTGTTGCTGTGATCTCGTTTCTCACTCAGCACAATCTATCTCTCTTCTAATCCTTCCTTGGGCACCGCCGCTATGCTGAGCAGGCACGGTCCCGTGACGCTCTCTCAAGTTGCCAGGCCTCTGTCAGGATCCCACCCCAGACAGGGGCCCTACCGAATCTTCTCCCACAACACCCTCTGCCACAAGGTGTTGCCTGGTTCCAACCCAGTCAGCTTTCCGTCTAACTTCCTGCCTGACCCCCAGTTTTACCAGTATGTGAGGAGTGGCCTAATGAATAGAACCCTTAGCTCCCTCTGGAGGCCCGGCTGTGAAATGTATTGGTGTCTGTGATACCTGGTCAGATGAACTCCTTCAGTGCCATCAGATGTACCATAGCTCCCCTTAGTGGCGGAGCCACAGTACTGCAACGACCAGGACTCTGGGGCGCTGTATATATATATATATATATATATATATATATATATATATATATATATTAAAAACACTCTACTCACCTTTCCTCTTGCCCCACGCTGCTCCTGGCTCCGGTCTCAGCAGCTGCAGTCTGCCCGGCCACACAGCAGGTGCGCGATGATATGATGTCATTGCGCATCTGTAGTGTCAGAGGCAGAGCGGGGAATGATGGGAGAGGGAGAGTCAGCAAATGCTCTCTCCTCCATCATTGCATCCAACTGTCACGGTGTCTACGACGCCGGTATAGTTGAATGCGGGGCGGGGAGTGTGCCAACAGCGGGGGGAATGTGCCGACAGCGGCACACTCAAGCGGCCCACTACTTCCACCGGCCCTTCTGGCATTTGCCAGAACTGCCCGATGGCCAGTCCGGCCCTGCAATGCATTAACCCATACCCTACCACGGTAAACTGTGAAATGTGTAAACGCCAGAATTCTTGTTTTGTGCACTGCACCTCCCACAAAAAAGTGAGATAAAAAGCGATCAAAATAGAGAATCACCACTCAAAAAAAAACAAGTCCTGTCAAAGCTCCATCACCAAAAAAAATCTCAATGCTACAAGTCTCAGGAGCCGGTACCACAAAGGAAACCTTTTCTTTTTTAACTTATGATTTAAAAAATAAAAAAACTATATATTTTTGGGGAAAAAGTTATGGCTCTCAGCAAAAGGAGAAAACACCTCAGCAGGTGAAGAAGTCAGTGACAGCTCTAGCGGCGTCGGTGGTTGTCACAGCGACCAATGACGCCATCACTAAGTATGGCCGCCCAGCTGTCTCCTAGGGACGGGTGCCGTAGCGCTGCCCTTACATGAGATGGCGCCTGGCCGGCTTCTCCCACTCACTGGAAGCATGGCGGACAAGAGACGTGGTGTAGCAGGCTCCCCGGTGCCGCGGTCTCAGCCGAGGGCCACCAGCGAGGCGGACTTTCTGGCTCAGGCCGGAGTACGTGACATGCTGCGGTCGGCAGTGCTGAAGCTGCTGGAGGCCAGGCCGGAGGAGCCGCTCGTGTTCCTGGCCGCTTTATTTGAGAAATTGAGTGTGGGAGCGGCTGGAGGATCCAAGTCCGGTGACCGGGGCTCCCACATCCTGGGCCACCAGCGGCTGGGGCATGCGCTGTGGTACCTGAAGCTGGCTCATCACTCGCAGAGGTTGGTCAGGGTGGGGCTGTATGCCAGGGTGGGAGAGGCGCTGGGCAGTGCCTACCTAGTCACAGACCTCCAGCACAGGCTCTACTGGTAGCCTCAGCCTGCCTGGCACGCATCATCATCATCATCATGCCATGTAAGCGCACCAATGATGTCCGCATACAATGATGGCTTCACACATCATCATAGTGCCGTGTAAGCGCACCAATGATGTCCGCATACAATGATGGCTTCACACATCATCATCATAGTGCCGTGTAAGCGCACCAATGATGTCCGCATACAATGATGGCTTCACACATCATCATCATAGTGCCGTGTAAGCGCACCAATGATGTCCGCATACAATGATGGCTTCACACATCATCATCATAGTGCCGTGTAAGCGCACCAATGATGTCAGCATACAATGATGGCTTCACACATCATCATCATAGTGCCGTGTAAGCGCACCAATGATGTCCGCATACAATGATGGCTTCACACATCATCATCATAGTGCCGTGTAAGCACACCAATGATGTCCGCATACAATGATGGCTTCACACATCATCATCATAGTGCCGTGTAAGCGCACCAATGATGTCCGCATACAATGATGGCTTCACACATCATCATCATAGTGCCGTGTAAGCGCACCAATGATGTCCGCATACAATGATGGCTTCACACATCATCATCATAGTGCCGTGTAAGCGCACCAATGATGTCCGCATACAATGATGGCTTCACACATCATCATCATAGTGCCGTGTAAGCGCACCAATGATGTCAGCATACAATGATGGCTTCACACATCATCATCATAGTGCCGTGTAAGCGCACCAATGATGTCCGCATACAATGATGGCTTCACACATCATCATCATAGTGCCGTGTAAGCGCACCAATGATGTCCGCATACAATGATGGCTTCACACATCATCATCATAGTGCCGTGTAAGCGCACCAATGATGTCCGCATACAATGATGGCTTCACACATCATC
Source organism: Ranitomeya variabilis (assembly GCF_051348905.1). Classification (NCBI taxonomy): domain Eukaryota; kingdom Metazoa; phylum Chordata; class Amphibia; order Anura; family Dendrobatidae; genus Ranitomeya; species Ranitomeya variabilis. The sequence continues at coordinate 523,231,349 of NC_135232.1, forward strand.
ATCATAGTGCCGTGTAAGCGCACCAATGATGTCCGCATACAATGATGGCTTCACACATCATCATAGTGCCGTGTAAGCGCACCAATGATGTCCGCATACAATGATGGCTTCACACATCATCATCATAGTGCCGTGTAAGCGCACCAATGATGTCCGCATACAATGATGGCTTCACACATCATCATCATAGTGCCGTGTAAGCGCACCAATGATGTCCGCATACAATGATGGCTTCACACATCATCATCATAGTGCCGTGTAAGCGCACCAATGATGTCAGCATACAATGATGGCTTCACACATCATCATCATAGTGCCGTGTAAGCGCACCAATGATGTCCGCATACAATGATGGCTTCACACATCATCATCATAGTGCCGTGTAAGCGCACCAATGATGTCCGCATACAATGATGGCTTCACACATCATCATCATAGTGCCGTGTAAGCGCACCAATGATGTCCGCATACAATGATGGCTTCACACATCATCATCATAGTGCCGTGTAAGCGCACCAATGATGTCCGCATACAATGATGGCTTCACACATCATCATAGTGCCGTGTAAGCGCACCAATGATGTCCGCATACAATGATGGCTTCACACATCATCATCATAGTGCCGTGTAAGCGCACCAATGATGTCCGCATACAATGATGGCTTCACACATCATCATCATAGTGCCGTGTAAGCGCACCAATGATGTCCGCATACAATGATGGCTTCACACATCATCATCATAGTGCCGTGTAAGCGCACCAATGATGTCCGCATACAATGATGGCTTCACACATCATCATCATAGTGCCGTGTAAGCGCACCAATGATGTCCGCATACAATGATGGCTTCACACATCATCATCATAGTGCCGTGTAAGCGCACCAATGATGTCCGCATACAATGATGGCTTCACACATCATCATCATAGTGCCGTGTAAGCGCACCAATGATGTCCGCATACAATGATGGCTTCACACATCATCATCATAGTGCCGTGTAAGCGCACCAATGATGTCCGCATACAATGATGGCTTCACACATCATCATCATAGTGCCGTGTAAGCGCACCAATGATGTCCGCATACAATGATGGCTTCACACATCATCATCATAGTGCCGTGTAAGCGCACCAATGATGTCCGCATACAATGATGGCTTCACACATCATCATCATAGTGCCGTGTAAGCGCACCAATGATGTCCGCATACAATGATGGCTTCACACATCATCATCATAGTGCCGTGTAAGCGCACCAATGATGTCCGCATACAATGATGGCTTCACACATCATCATAGTGCCGTGTAAGCGCACCAATGATGTCCGCATACAATGATGGCTTCACACATCATCATCATAGTGCCGTGTAAGCGCACCAATGATGTCCGCATACAATGATGGCTTCACACATCATCATCATAGTGCCGTGTAAGCGCACCAATGATGTCCGCATACAATGATGGCTTCACACATCATCATCATAGTGCCGTGTAAGCGCACCAATGATGTCCGCATACAATGATGGCTTCACACATCATCATCATAGTGCCGTGTAAGCGCACCAATGATGTCCGCATACAATGATGGCTTCACACATCATCATCATAGTGCCGTGTAAGCGCACCAATGATGTCCGCATACAATGATGGCTTCACACATCATCATCATAGTGCCGTGTAAGCGCACCAATGATGTCCGCATACAATGATGGCTTCACACATCATCATCATAGTGCCGTGTAAGCGCACCAATGATGTCCGCATACAATGATGGCTTCACACATCATCATCATAGTGCCGTGTAAGCGCACCAATGATGTCCGCATACAATGATGGCTTCACACATCATCATCATCATAGTGCCGTGTAAGCGCACCAATGATGTCCGCATACAATGATGGCTTCACACATCATCATCATAGTGCCGTGTAAGCCCACCAATGATGTCCGCATACAATGATGGCTTCACACATCATCATCATAGTGCCGTGTAAGCGCACCAATGATGTCCGCATACAATGATGGCTTCACACATCATCATCATAGTGCCGTGTAAGCGCACCAATGATGTCCGCATACAATGATGGCTTCACACATCATCATCATAGTGCCGTGTAAGCGCACCAATGATGTCAGCATACAATGATGGCTTCACACATCATCATCATAGTGCCGTGTAAGCGCACCAATGATGTCCGCATACAATGATGGCTTCACACATCATCATCATAGTGCCGTGTAAGCGCACCAATGATGTCCGCATACAATGATGGCTTCACACATCATCATCATAGTGCCATGTAAGCGCACCAATGATGTCCGCATACAATGATGGCTTCACACATCATCATCATAGTGCCGTGTAAGCACACCAATGATGTCCGCATACAATGATGGCTTCACACATCATCATCATCATGGTGCCATGTAAGCGCACCAATGATGTTAGTGTACAATTATGACTTCACACATCATCATAGTGCCGTGTAAGCTTACCGATGTCAGCGTACAATGGTGATTTCACACTTTATCATCATAGTGCCGCGTAAGCGCACCAATGATGTCAGCATAGAATGATGGCTTCACACATCATAGTGCCGTGTACGCACACCGATATCAGCGTACAATGATGGCTTCACACATCATCAGCATCATCGTGCCATGTAAGTGCACCAATGATGTTAGTATACAATAACTTCACTCATCATCATCATAGTGCCAAGTAAGCGCACCAATGATGTCAGCATACAATAACTTCACACATCACATAGTGCCATGTAAGCGCACCAATGATGTCCGCATACAATGATGGCTTCACACATCATCATCATAGTGCCGTGTAAGCGCACCAATGATGTCCGCATACAATGATGGCTTCACACATCATCATCATAGTGCCGTGTAAGCGCACCAATGATGTCCGCATACAATGATGGCTTCACACATCATCATCATAGTGCCGTGTAAGCGCACCAATGATGTCCGCATACAATGATGGCTTCACACATCATCATCATAGTGCCGTGTAAGCGCACCAATGATGTCCGCATACAATGATGGCTTCACACATCATCATCATAGTGCCGTGTAAGCGCACCAATGATGTCCGCATACAATGATGGCTTCACACATCATCATCATAGTGCCGTGTAAGCGCACCAATGATGTCCGCATACAATGATGGCTTCACACATCATCATCATAGTGCCGTGTAAGCGCACCAATGATGTCCGCATACAATGATGGCTTCACACATCATCATCATCATAGTGCCGTGTAAGCGCACCAATGATGTCCGCATACAATGATGGCTTCACACATCATCATCATAGTGCCGTGTAAGCCCACCAATGATGTCCGCATACAATGATGGCTTCACACATCATCATCATAGTGCCGTGTAAGCGCACCAATGATGTCCGCATACAATGATGGCTTCACACATCATCATCATAGTGCCGTGTAAGCGCACCAATGATGTCCGCATACAATGATGGCTTCACACATCATCATCATAGTGCCGTGTAAGCGCACCAATGATGTCCGCATACAATGATGGCTTCACACATCATCATCATAGTGCCGTGTAAGCGCACCAATGATGTCCGCATACAATGATGGCTTCACACATCATCATCATAGTGCCGTGTAAGCGCACCAATGATGTCCGCATACAATGATGGCTTCACACATCATCATCATAGTGCCGTGTAAGCGCACCAATGATGTCAGCATACAATGATGGCTTCACACATCATCATCATAGTGCCGTGTAAGCGCACCAATGATGTCCGCATACAATGATGGCTTCACACATCATCATCATAGTGCCGTGTAAGCGCACCAATGATGTCCGCATACAATGATGGCTTCACACATCATCATCATAGTGCCATGTAAGCGCACCAATGATGTCCGCATACAATGATGGCTTCACACATCATCATCATAGTGCCGTGTAAGCACACCAATGATGTCCGCATACAATGATGGCTTCACACATCATCATCATCATGGTGCCATGTAAGCGCACCAATGATGTTAGTGTACAATTATGACTTCACACATCATCATAGTGCCGTGTAAGCTTACCGATGTCAGCGTACAATGGTGATTTCACACTTTATCATCATAGTGCCGCGTAAGCGCACCAATGATGTCAGCATAGAATGATGGCTTCACACATCATAGTGCCGTGTACGCACACCGATATCAGCGTACAATGATGGCTTCACACATCATCAGCATCATCGTGCCATGTAAGTGCACCAATGATGTTAGTATACAATAACTTCACTCATCATCATCATAGTGCCAAGTAAGCGCACCAATGATGTCAGCATACAATAACTTCACACATCACATAGTGCCATGTAAGCGCACCAATGATGTCAGCATACAATAACTTCACACATCATCATCGTGCCATGTAAGCGCACCAATGATGTCAGCATACAATAACTTCACTCATCATCATCATAGTGCCAAGTAAGCGCACCAATGATGTCAGCATACAATAACTTCACACATCATTGGTGCGCTTACATGGCACTATGATGATGATGATGTCAGCATACAATAACTTCACTCATCATAGTGCTATGTAAGCGCACCAATGATGTCAGCATACAATAACTTCACTCATCATCATCATAGTGCCGTGTAAGCGCACCAATGATGTCAGCATACAATAACTTCACTCATCATCATCATCAGTGCCGTGTAAGCGCACCGATTATGTCCGCATACAATGATGACTTGACACATCATTATCATCGTGCAATTTAAGTGCACCAATGTCAGCGTACAATGATGACTTCACACATTAACATCATAGTGCCATGTAAGCGCACCGATGATATCAGCGTACAATGATGACTTCACAGTGCCGTGTAAGCGCACCAATGTCAGTGTACAATGATGACTTCAGTTCACACATCATCATCACAGTGCCATGTACTGTAAGTGCACTGATATCATAGTGTCATAAAACCTAGTACAGATAAAACCTATTCTGAGGATGCGCGCTCATCACTACTAAATACACATATTTGACAAATCTGAGTGACTGTGCTAATCAGACAAGTTCACCATTACTGCTGTAGTTACAAGTGGTGAGAATTATGGTTGTGCCAGGTATAACGTTCTTGCAGCCATTCCTGAAATGTGTGCGCCTGTTACAGCTCCTACTTCACTGGTGTAACATGGCTGCCTGTCTCTAGGTGTATGGATTAGGGGCTCCTGCACACTTATTCAAGTAACAGTGGGACCGTCAAGCATGGACCACAACCGATCATACGATAAAACCCTGCAGCCATATGCATCAGACAGTATGAGGGAAAGGAGTGTTTCACATGCATTATCTGTGTCTCTGTACAGAACTGCCTTCAACAATAACCTCACCATTGCATATGATGGCCTCAGTGCTGGGGGAAGAAAGAGAAAGCCTGGCCTGAATGGAAAGACATACAGTGAGGTCCTGTCCAGGATTTGTCAGGACGGCGACCTCCCTATGGAGATATCCTCTTCTCTTCTGAAGAAGATCCAGTGCCGAGATCATGAAGCTGTTCCCTTTGATGTATTCCGTTATGGGGTGCTCACCTGCTTTGTGTTGGTGGAGTTCATAACTAAAGCAGATGCTCTGTTTAATATTCTAGATGGTGGCAACCAGTCGGACCAAAGGCTGTGCCAGGCTGTGCTGGACACTTTAGAAGAAGCACTTACTGCTAGTGACTTATCTGTGCCAGCTAGCTACCTGGAGGCTGGCTCCAAACTAGGACCTGACTGTTTGGCCATTGCTATGGACCGAGCTCTCCAGAACAAAAAGCCTGGTATTCCTATGGAGCGTGGTGAATTTTTGAAAGAAGCATGCTTGCTGTTCCTTGACAAAGTCAAACCAGTTCAATGAATGATCCGTGCGCCATCTTGTCTTCTTACCACCTGATGGCGTAATGTTTTGCACTCCTTCAGGTTAAATGACCTAACTTGTGAGGTGATAACCCAAGTTCTACCAGCAATCTCTGGTATTCTAGCTGTTGTGAAACTACGTCTGCATTCCTGTGGCCATCTAGGTATATTTAGAGTTTAACAACAGCTGAAGTACTGATGGTTGCTGATCCCCGTTCTTTGTTATATAGTTGTCTCCTAGCTATGTCACATATCGAAAGAGTTTTCTTTTCCAGGTTGGTTTCATTCTTGGCTGATGGACAGTTTGAGTATGGGAGGGCTTTCTGCTCAGGATATTAGACAGGGCAGGGTAGCTCTTACTCTGGGGTGTCCAGTATGCCCTATATGACCCTCTATTGACTAGAAAAGGCTGTTTAATGATGTTTTTCTACTGCAATAAATGTTTGGTTCCCCAATAACAGTTCATTGTCAGGGATGGGGGGCGATATCTTTAAAGGGAATCTGTCATCTGCTTCTTGCTGCCCAAACTACAGGCAGCATGAATCTGAGCCTCGCTGCCTGATTGTTAGAGGATCTGACCAGGGACCCCCGACCGACTTTTCCCAGCGCTGCTAGAGGTGATTGATGGGTCTCCCCCATTGTGAGAGACCTGCTAGTCACCTGGTGCAGTGCGGGAAGAAGCCGGTCGGGGACAGCGCCGGACTCGACTCATCTCTGGCTATGGTCCCCAGCCAGATCTCCTCCAAATTACCGGATATTTTCTCTGAAATGCCGGAGAATTTCAGTAGAAAATAATTGTGCAGCCCAGCTCTTGAGTCATACTGTCTACGGTTTGGGCAGCATGAATTGTGTGACGTGTTCCCTTTAAATTGCGCTACACGGTCCGACCCTTCTTAGGCTTATTTCACACTTTTTGATGCAGAGTATAACTGAAAGCTTCACCTGTCGCTACATTTTCATGTTTAGGTTTTTTTATGCAGCTTTTGAAGCCAAAGTAGACTAAAATCAGGGAGAAACCTTTCAGGTTATTACATCGTATCTGGCACATAACAGGCTCCATTGGTTCTTAAATGTGTATGGGGCTTAATGGAAAGGGGTATGGTGAAGCGCGGCCTGGTAGGCGTACATCAGAAAGAGGCATCAATTCTAGCAACATTGCCAAATTCCTTAGCAGTCGTGCACCTCTTAATGAAGTTGGCACATTGTACTTGTGGATTTGGTGCACCCCTCGCTCTTCTCTACTGATGTCGGCCACTAAGAATCCATTTCTGGCTTTGCCTTCATGAAAAGCCTGGCAGTGGGAAGCCGGTCTGATGGCCTTACTCACACAGCAATACTATGGTCAGCGTATAACCGTTACATTATAGTATTGTATGTTTAGATTGCATTCCTGGTTTCGGTTTAAAAGGGTTTTCCGGGAATTGTGTTTCCAATTCTATCAGCCATCGCTGGTTAAGCCAATGAAAGGAGCTGTTATCTTCCTCTGTTCAGCATCGGCTCGGCTACTGCAGCAGTGATTGTCTGCAGCAGTGATGTCACCACAGTAGCGTTATCACCACTACAGCCAGTCACTGTGCTGATGTAGATGGTGCCCAGTGATTAGCTGCAGTGTTAATGTGCTTTGTCATGTTGTCACTGCTGTATCCTGTTAGGCTGTGTGCACACGCTGCAGCTCCGCACTGTGATTTACAGTACAATGTAAATCAATGTTAAAAAAAAAAAAAGCTGTGCGGAAAAATCAGTGCGGAATTGCTGCAGATTTCAAAGAAGTGCATGTCACTACTTTTGTGCGGATCTGCAGCGTTTCTGCACTCCTCCATAAAAGAAATCCGCAGTGCCAAAATCCGCAGCAATTCTGCATAAAAACCGCACAAAATCCGCATCAAATCCGCATCAAATCCATGGCTGTGGATTCTGCCAGGAGCTGTGGATTTTGTGCAGAAAATTCTGCACCTCTTTTCCTACGTGTGCACATAGTCTAACAGTCGCCATAGCAGGGAAGGAGAGACGAGGCTAAGCCTTTTACATAATGGCTGTTTTATTACTTTAGCCAAACTATGGATTACGGGGTGTAAAAAGCTATTCTCAGGAAAACCCCCTCAAAAGCGCTGATGTAAAACATGTGACAAATACTGCCATATGAAAGAGGAGCTAAAGCAATTAGCCACTATTATTTTAGAGTAGGTCATTAAAGGGAACCTGTCAACCCCAAAATCGCAGGTGAGCTAAGCCCACCGGCATCAGGGGCTTATCTACAGCATTCTGTAATGCTGTAGATAAGCCCCCGATGTATCCGGAAAGATGAGAAAAAGAGGTTAGATTATACTCACCTGGGTGGGCGGTCCGGTCTGATAGGCGTCCCGTTCCGGTCCGGGGCCTCCCATCTTCATAGGATGACGTCCTCTTCTTGTCTTCTTGCTGCGGCTCTGGCGCAGGTGTACTTTGTCTGCCCTGTTGAGGCCAGAGCAAAGTGCTGCAGTGCGCAGGCGCTAGGAAAGGTCAGAGAGGCCCGGCGCCTGCGCTCTGCAGTACTTTGCTCTGGCCTCAACAGGGCAGACAAAGTACACCTGCGCCGGAGCCGCAGCAAGAAGACAAGAAGAGGACGTCATCGTAAGAAGATGGGAGGCCCCGGACCGCGACGCCCACCGCAGCGGGACCACCCCTGGGTGAGTATAATCCAACCTCTTTTTCTCATCTTTCAGGATACATCGGGGGCTTATCTACAGCATTACAAAATGCTGTAGATAAGCCCCTGATGCCGGTGGGCTTAGCTCACCTTTGAATTTGGGGGTAACAGGTTCCCTTTAATATGAGATAATTGTAAGTGCCGGATATAGGATCCGCACCAGTCAGCTGTTTGCAGCGCCCACAATGGCCGGCTGACGGCAGTATACGGAGCCAGCACAGCGCCATACACAGTGCAGTGGTTGTCCTTGGGTACTGCAGCTCGGCTCCTATTGGACCAAATACCCAATAATAGCCACTATATGGTGTATAGAGCCAGGCTGTTGGGGGGGGGGGGGGGGGGGGGGGGCTCCATACACAGTTGGGGTCCTTCCAGTCTGATGACTTTTCCTAAGAATAGGTTAGTAATAAATAATAGACAGTCATTTTCAAGGTACTTCCTAAGAACTGTTAAGGTGGTTACATAAATTTCAATGGAGCACAGAATTGTTTTAGGGACTACGATAAAAAGTGTCATGTGTGCCTCATTCTCATCTAAAAGACTCCGACGTCATCTAGTTGGGTTCTCTCCAATCTGTGTCTGTATCCATATCTATTTCTGGCTGCAGAAACAGACTGGGCTCTCTGGACTCCACTAGCAGCCATGTGAACTAAAGTGCAAGGTGATCCAAGCACCCAGAATGCACTGCTCTACAGTAATAAGAAGCCAGCGGAATTCTGAAGCTTTAAAGGGGTTGTCCACTTCCTGGACAAACCCTTTTTAAATAAAGTAGTCCCCCTTATAAAAACATTGCATACTCCCCTTTTGTACCAGCATTGCTGGGCCAAATGTGACAATGTTGTCCCATGTGAGCCCTGCAGCCAATCAGCGGCCAGTAATGGCCGCTCTCTCCTTTTGCCATTTGAGGTTGGGAAGTAGAGAGCGAGCAGCAGCTTAGTAGCGGCCCTGATTGGCTGCAGGGCACACGTGGCACAATGGTGTCATATAAGCCCCGGGGGACGCAGTTATGGCAGGTGAGTGTGAGCAGGGTCTACTTCACGTAAAAAGTGGTTGACCAGGTAGTAGAAAATCTCCTTGAATGTAATTGCAAAATAACCCCTTAAAACATTATGCGGTTAATTTGGTTACTGTTGTTTGAGCCTGGTTCAGACGGGTGTATGAAATATCGTCCCATTCTCGTCCCTAGTCCATCCATATGGCATCTGCATTTCTACATCAATGTTTTCAAGGCTAAATACAGTTCCCTATGCTAATAATTGCAAAGTGTCCATACAAGCTGGATGCCATACAGATGATCCATATGGGATCCGGAGTTTCTAGTCATAGACTTGTTCAGGCAAGTGTCATCCAGAAACTAGTGTCACTGGCTCGTCTGAGCCGCTGTGTGTGACAACCTTGGTCCTGGTGGGATCTCACTGTGACTGCACACCTACGCATTGTACACACGGCTGACCAAGTCTTCATGGTGACGGGGGATCCACGGGCAGCAGGGACGGACGCTGACTGCACTGTGCCAGCCGTATAAGCTTTACGTGGACACGCTGAGCCATTTCAAGAGCCATGAACTCAGATGACTAGTGTAAGAGTGGTCCCGGCAGCTTCTCCCCACCCCCGAGCTGCCAGGTCTGTTCCTGTGTGTATAGGAAGAACGTGCGGCAGGCAGACTATGGTGGCATCCCTCGTCAACATATTGCAGCCGCACATGGCAGGACTGGCAATGCTGATCAAAGATGCTTGTGTTCTTGAAGCATGTGTTTCTATTTTTTACGCATGTATATCTTTCGGCTGTTGATCAGGTAATTGCCAAACACTCCTTTCTTTTGTCAGGAAAATAGTATCACTATTGCTCCTGGCATAATCTGCTCTTAGGAAATGGCTTTGGCTATTAGTACTACTGTTGTCTGAGGACAAAGACTATCCTTCTGTGTGTGTGTTTTAAAGGGGTTGTCCGTAGTGATGAGCAAGCATGCCTGGGATAAGGTGTAGGCTGACCATGCTCGAGTGCTAATCACATATTTTGGTGTGTTTAAAACAAATATGCTTGAGTCCCAGAAGCTGCATGTCACCCGGCTGTACGACAACCACAACACATGCAGGGACTGTGTAACGAACGGGCCACCACTGCATGTGTTGTGGCTGTGGAACAGCGGCGGCCACTGGAGCATGCCGAAATGTGTAATTAGCACTCAAGCATTGTCAGATAACACCTTATCCTAGTGATTAGCACTCGAGCACGGTCAGATAACACCTTATCCTAGTGATTAGCACTCGAGCACGGTCAGATAACACCTTATCCTAGTGATTAGCACTCGAGCACGGTCAGATAAGACCTTATCCTAGTGATTAGCACTCGAGCACGGTCAGATAAGACCTTATCCTAGTGATTAGCACTCGAGCATGGTCAGATAAGGCCTTATCCTAGTGATTAGCACTCGAGCATGGTCAGATAAGACCTTATCCTAGTGATTAGCACTCGAGCATGGTCAGATAAGACCTTATCCTAGTGATTAGCACTCGAGCATGGTCAGATAAGGCCTTATCCTAGTGATTAGCACTCGAGCATGGTCAGATAAGACCTTATCCTAGTGATTAGCACTCGATGGTCAGATAAGACTTTATCCTAGTGATTAGCACTCGAGCATGGTCAGATAAGGCCTTATCCTAGTGATTAGCACTCGAGCATGGTCAGATAACACCTTATCCTAGTGATTAGCACTCGATGGTCAGATAAGACCTTATCCTAGTGATTAGCACTCGAGCACGGTCAGATAACACCTTATCCTAGTGATTAGCACTCGAGCACGGTCGGATAAGACCTTATCCTAGTGATTAGCACTCGAGCACGGTCAGATAAGACCTTATCCTAGTGATTAGCACTCGAGCACGGTCAGATAAGGCCTTATCCTAGTGATTAGCACTCGAGCATGGTCAGATAAGACCTTATCCTAGTGATTAGCACTCGAGCATGGTCAGATAAGGCCTTATCCTAGTGATTAGCGCTCGAGCATGGTCAGATAACACCTTATCCTAGTGATTAGCACTCGAGCACGGTCAGATAAGGCCTTATCCTAGTGATTAGCACTCGAGCATGGTCAGATAAGACCTTATCCTAGTGATTAGCACTCGAGCATGGTCAGATAAGGCCTTATCCTAGTGATTAGCGCTCGAGCATGGTCAGATAACACCTTATCCTAGTGATTAGCACTCGAGCACGGTCAGATAAGGCCTTATCCTAGTGATTAGCACTCGAGCATGGTCAGATAAGACCTTATCCTAGTGATTAGCACTCGAGCATGGTCAGATAAGGCCTTATCCTAGTGATTAGCGCTCGAGCATGGTCAGATAACACCTTATCCTAGTGATTAGCACTCGAGCACGGTCAGATAACACCTTATCCTAGCTTGCTCGCTCATCACTAGAACTTGTCCACTGCACAGACAACCCCTTCTGAATCCCTATGTTTCCCCCAGTAAAATAACACTTAAACTCGCCTCCGGGGCTGGCACTGACTCTCTTAGGCCAGCGTCACACTCGGCGTAAGACAATACGGTCGTAATACGGAGAAATGTTCCCAAAATAGTGATCCGTAGGCAGGGTGTGTCAGCTTATTTTGCGCATGGCATCCTCCGTATGTAATCCGTATGGCATCCGTACTGCGATATTTTCTCGCAGGCTTGCAAAACCGACATCTAATGGATTTATGTGCTCAAATGTTCGGGAAAACATATATACAGTATATATATATATATATATATAGTCTGTATTTATATTTACTACAGCGCGATATCTGTGAAAAGCCGGTAATTCAATTGCCGGCTTTTCATTTCTCCTTCCCAAACCCGACAGGATATGAGACATGGTTTACATACAGTAAACCATCTCATATCCCCATTTTTTTTGCATATTCCACACTACTAATGTTAGTAGTGTGTATGCAAAATTTGGGCGCTGTAGCTTGTAAAATAAAGGGTTAAATGGTGGAAAAAATTGGCGTGGGCTCCCACGCAATTTTCTCCGCCAGAGTGGTAAAGCCAGTGACTGAGGGCAGATATTAATAGCCTAGAGAGGGTCCATGGTTATTGGCCCCCCCTGGCTACAAACATCTGCCCCCAGCCACCCCAGAAAAGGCACATCTGGAAGATGCGCCTATTCTGGCACTTGGCCACTCTCTTCCCATTCCCGTGTAGCGGTGGGATATGGGGTAATGAAGGGTTAATGCCACCTTGCTATTGTAAGGTGACATTAAGCCAGATTAATAATCGAGAGGCGTCAATTATGACACCTATCCATTATTAATCCAATTGTTTGAAAGGGTTAAAAAACACACACACACACACACACATGATTTAAAAGTATTTTAATGAAATAAACAGCGGTTGTTTTAATATTTTATTGCTCTCTCAATCCATTTGCAGACCCTCGCTTGGCAAAACAATAAACCCACAATATACATACCTTCTGCTGACCCGTCACGTCCCACGAGGTAATCCATCTGAAGGGGTTAAAATAATTTACAAGCAGGAGCCCTGCAAATGCAGCTGTGCTCGTGCTTGTAATTCCCCGGCGAATGAAGGAAATGTAGGTCATTGACCTACATTTCCTTCAGTCGCGGTGATGCGCCCCCTGGTGGATGTCCTCATATGACCTGGAGCGTGGGAAAAAGTTCCCAGGCTGCAGTTCATGAGACAATCCAGCAGGGGTGCATCACCGCGACTGAAGGAAATGTAGGTCAATGACCTACATTTCCTTCATTCGCCGGGGAATTACAAGCACGAGCACAGCTGCATTTGCAGGGCTCCTGCTTGTAAATTATTTTAACCCCTTCAGATGGATTACCTCGTGGGACGTGACGGGTCAGCAGAAGGTATGTATATTGTGCGTTTATTATTTTGCCAAGCGAGGGTCTGCAAATGGATTGAGAGAGCAATAAAATATTAAAACAACCGCTGTGTTTATTTAATTAAAATACTTTTAAATCGTGTGTGTGTGTGTGTGTGTGTGTGTGTGTGTGTTTTTTAACCCTTTCAAACAATTGGATTAATAATGGATAGGTGTCATAATTGACGCCTCCCGATTATTAATCTGGCTTAATGTCACCTTACAATAGCAAGGTGGCATTAACCCTTCATTACCCCATATCCCACCGCTACACGGGAATGGGAAGAGAGTGGCCAAGTGCCAGAATAGGCGCATCTTCCAGATGTGCCTTTTCTGGGGTGGCTGGGGGCAGATGTTTTTAGCCACGGGGGGGTCCAATAACCATGGACCCTCTCCTGGCTATTAATATCTGCCCTCAGTCACTGGCTTTACCACTCTGGCGGAGAAAATTGCGCGGGAGCCCACGCCAATTTTTTCCGCCATTTAACCCTTTATTTTAGCAGCTACAGCGCTGAAATTTTGCACATACACACTACTAACATTAGTAGTGTGGAATATGCAAAAAAAAGGGGATATGAGATGGTTTACTGTATGTAAACCATGTCTCATATCCTGTCGGGTTTAGGCAGGAGAAATGAAAAGCCGGCAATTGAATTACCGACTTTTCACTAACACCGCTGCGTATTTCTCGCAAGTCACACTGCAGGTCCGTGTGGAATCCGTATTTTTCTCGCCCCCATAGACTTTCATTGGCGATTTTTTTGCGCAATACGGTGACAAACGCAGCATGCTGCGATTTTGTACGGCCGTAGAAAGCCGTATAATACTGAACCGTAATATACGGCTGATAGGAGCAGCCCCATTGAGAATAATTGTGCCGTTTATTTTGCGAGTTTTACGGACGTATTTTCTGCGCTCTTACGTCCGTAAAACTCGCCAGTGTGACGCCGGCCTTAGGGCTACTTGACATAACAATGTCACTGGCTTCACGCTCCCCTCCTTCAGACATAAGGATGAAATGAGAGAACAGCCACAACACTTCCTCTGACCTCCTTATGACCATAGGAGAGGAGAGAAAGTCAGCACTGATTGGCCACAGGCATCACATGACATAACAATGTCATACAAGCCCCAGGAGAACCAGTGCCGACACCGCTGGGATGGTGCTAGCACCAGAGGGGAGTATAAATGTTATTTTACTGGGGGAGAAACATAGTGATCCAATATGGGGTGTCCAAGTATTGGACAACCCCTTTCAGTGTGTACTTATTGGTTTGTTGTAACACATTTATCTAGTTATATTTTCTGCAGGATTGTACTGCATGTTGTAAAAAAAATAAATAAACTCACAACTAAAATAAATCTGAATCAAATGTTTTGAATTTTGCTGTATTTATTAAATGTGGTGCTTTTTATCTCCAGTCTTCTAAAGTCCATTCCTTAGTAGGCTCCTAAGTATTGTTAGCACTAATGCATGATTACAGAAAGTGAAGGTATGTGTGTTTGGCCTTCCCTGGACTTGTCTCTGTAGCTCCAACGGTCATCTCATCCCCAGGACACAATTCGGAGGGTGCGTTGTCAGAGCAGCAGTGCATTCTCTGAACTACATTAAGTAAAATTGCCACACAGCAATGTCTCCATACCATAAAGGGAATCTGTCACCAGGTTTTTGCCACCTGATCTGAGAGGAGTGTGATGTACGGGCTGAGACCCTGATTCCAGCAATGTCACTTAATGGGCTGCTTGCTGTAGTTTTGATACACATTTTTATCAGCAGGAGATTATCACTAGAAGACCAGTAACCCTGCTGCCAGATAGTCCAAGGGTATGTGCACACGTTGCAGATTTGGCTGCGGATCCACAGCAGTTTTCCATGCGTTGTACAGTACCATATAAACCTATGGAAAATCAAATCCGCAGTGCACATGCTGCAGAAAATACAGGGCGGAAACGCTGCGGATTATTTTCCGCAGCATGTCAATTCTTTGCGCGGATTTTGCTGCATTTTACACCTATTCCATAATTTGAATCTGCAGGTGTAAAAACACAGGTAAAATCCGCAGGTAAAACGCCGGGCGTTTTACCTGTGGATTTTTCAGAATCTGCGCAGAAAAATCCGCAATGGAATCCGCAATGTGTGCACATACCCCAAGAGTTCTCAGTTATTAACTGAGGTATTAAATAAAACAGAGCAAACGTTCCTGGTCTAAGCTTCACTTGGTAGCGGCTTTCTCAGATTCACTCCTCTTAATAAGAAGAAAAAGAAACATCAGAGGCCCATGATCAAACAGCTTGGAGATCAGGGGTAGGGGGTACTTATTTTTTACCGTGATTTGGTTAAGGCCCCTGTAGTCAATCCAGAGTCGCAGAGAGCAGTCCTTCTACTTCACAAATAAAAACTCAGCTCCGGCGGAGATGAGGATTTCCGGATAAATCCCCTAGCAAGGTTCTCTTCTATATACTCGGACATAGCGCAAGTCTCGGCCTGGGACAGGGGGTAGATTCGGCCTCGTGGTGGTGAGGTACCCAGCAGGAGTTCAATCGAGCGGTCATATGGCCTATGAGGTGGCAAGGTCTCAGCCTCCTTCTTGTCGAAGGCCTCCACATACGTCAATATGCCGCAGACAGACCAGGCAAATTAGCAGGAAAAGTAGGGGACTGGACAGGACGAACGGGAGCAAGGCACATTTCGTGACATCCTGAGCCCAACGGAGTACTTCTCCAGACCTCCAGTCCAGAACAGGTTCGTGTTTTTGCAGCCACGGGAGACCTAGAACTAGAAGATAAGAGAGACCAGACAGCACATGAAGAGAAATCTCCGAATGCAGCGCCCCCACCCGAAGATCCACAGGCTTCATGATGAACTGGATTGTCTCGGGAAGAGGCTTTCCATCTACTGAAGTAATCACCAACGGATCCAGAAGACGTAGGACTGGAATCTTTTACCGCTCGACTACAGCGTGTTGAACAAAGTTACCCGCAGTGTCGGAGTCCAGGGGGGCAATTCAACAAAAGTTTCTTTGCCGCAGAAGACAGATACAGTCAGGGTTAACGATGGAGAGAGAGAAGTCTTGCTCAGGGTAGCCTCTCCTACTGACCCTAGGCACTGGCGTTTCCTGGTTTCTCGGGGCAGGATCAAATAAGGTCTTCGGAGCTGCCGCAGTAGAAGCATGTCTCTTCAGCCCGATGAACCTCTTGGCGGCACTTGGATACCTCTTTTCGCCTGTGAGTGGCGCTATGCTGGCGGCTGAGTCCGGGTCATGTGATGCCCAGGCTGCAGCCGCCGCAAATTTCCGCCGACGTCATGTCAATTTCCAGACTCTGGAAATTGACGTGACGTCATGAGCAGGCGTGACCCAGCCTCCACAGACAGCGGTCACTCATCAAGAGTGACTGGGCTGTGGGCGGGGATGGGGGCTGCGGGGCTAGGTAGTAGGCAGGATTGTGAACGCTGTGCTGGGATGGGCGGGCGTGGGGGAGTCTGCGGGATGTGCCGTGGTGCTGCGCCGGGATGTGCCGTGGTGCTGCGCCGGGATGTGCCGTGGGGCTGCACCGGGCGGTGCGGTGGGTCCGCTGGCCGTGCTGGGGTCTGCGGCGGGCGGGCGTCATTGCTGTGTGTCTCTGTGTGCAGGCATTGTCCGATGGGACTACAAGTCCTATCGGGCTCTGCCTGCTACAGTGACAGTGAGTGACACATTAGCCAATGATGGGACAGTAGTAGTCCCATCAGCCGGCTAATGTGTTGAATGTAAAAAAAAAAACAAAACACATACACATATACAGTACATACAGACATACCACATACACCATGTGACAACCTGCGACATGCAGCATGTGACATCATGCAACATGTGACAGCATGCGACATGCAACATGTGACATGTGGCATCTCGACATGTGACAACATGCGACATGTGAAAACATGCAGCATGCGACATGTGACAACATGCAGCATGCGACATGTGGCGGCATGCATGTAGAATAGCTGCGGAGACACCATCACGTGTTTCTCAACGCAAGCAGTGAATAGCCAGGCCTTTCCCCGGGAAGGAGCAACCACGGGAAGGGCAGCATCCAATAAAGGAAAACATCCAATACAGGAAAACCACCTATTCCAAGCATGGTATCCATCCACAGACAGCTGTTTCGGGGTGTTTGCCCCTCATCAGTGTGGAATAGGAATCTGGCTATTAGGAGCAGTGCCTAGTAAAAAGGCTGTAAAGGCACAGATGATTGGCCTCGGGGAGACCAAAACATCCAACACCGCGGAGACACCATCACGTGTTTCTCAAAGCAGTGATCCAGAACACTGCCCCCATCCCTTATGGGAAATATGCACTGCATTGAGAAACACGTGATGGTGGATGGATACCATGCTTGGCATAGGTGGTTTTCCTGTATTGGATGTTTTCCTTTATTGGATGCTGCCCTTCCCGTGGTTGTTCCTTCCCGGGGAAAGGCCTGGCTATTCATTGCTTGCGTTGAGAAACACGTGATGGTGTCTCCGCAGCTATTCTACATGCATTTGCATATTTCCCATAAGGGATGGGGGCAGTGTTCTGGATCACTACGTTGAGAAACACGTGATGGTGTCTCCGCGGTGTTGGATGTTTTGGTCTCCCCGAGGCCAATCATCTGTGCCTTTACATGTGGCGGCATGCCGCATGCGACGGCATGCCGCATGCGACATGTGAAAACATGCAGCATGCAGCGACATGTGACATGTGAGTGACAACATGCGGCATGGGACAACATGCGACATGCAACATGGGACAACATGCGACACGCAACGTGACAACATGCGACATGCAACATGGGACATGCGACAACATGCTGCATGCGACTACATGCGACATGCGATGACGTGACAACATACAGCATGCAACATGTGACAACATGCGGCATGTGACATGCAACATGACAACATGTGACATGCAAAATGTGCGGCATGTGACAACATGCAACATACGACATGTGACATGCGACAACATGTAACATGCGACGTGGCAACATGCGACATGTGACAACATGCGACATGCAACGACATGTGACATGCAAGGACATGTGACAACATGCGACATGCAACGACATGTGACATGCAAGGACATGTGACAACATGCGACATGCAACGACATGTGACATGCAAGGACATGTGACAACATGCGACATGCAACGACATGTGACATGCAAGGACATGTGACAACATGCGACATGCAACGACATGTGACATGCAAGGACATGTGACAACATGCAACAAGCAACATGCGGCAACATGCGACGACATGTGACATACGACGGCATGCACCATGCGATATGCACCATGCTGTGTGTGGCATGCAACATGCGATATGCGACATGCACCATGCGGCATGCACCATGCGGCGTGCAACATGCACCATGTGACATATAACATTCCACATACAGTACATACATACAGTACATACATACAACATACATATAGACATACAGAACATATAACAGAGTACATACTCACCATCACTTGTCACCTTGATCCCCGAAGCCAGTGTCACCTGTAACAAAATATTAAAATACACAAACAATATACTCCCTGATCCGCAGAAATCCTAATAAAACGAGTGTCCCTCGACGATCTCCCGTGGAGAGCAACAGCATCAGCTGATGCGACCACTCTCCAGGGGCTCCAGGAATACAATGATGGAAGGTATCCTTCCACAATGTATTCCTCACAATGTATTCCTATGCCCCTGTGAGAAAATAGTCCCTAGTTTCACTTTTGGCATTGCTGTGTGAGAAAGTTCCCACGAAGCAAATGCCATAAAGTGAGACCAGTGAACTCTAGTAACCTCTCAGTGATGCACTGCAGGAGCCATTGTCTCCTGTCAGTGTGTCACTGAAGGTCCTATAGAGCAGTGACATCACCCGATGTCACTGTTCTATAGGGGAGATCGTCGTGGGACACTCGTTATTAATTGGACTATGGTGGACAGGTAGTATACGGTTTATTATTTTACATTTTTTGCAGGCGCTGAAGTATGGTTAAATGAAGAATATTAAAGTACTTTTTTCCTAATGTGTGTGTGTGTGTGTGTTTTATTAACCCCTTACTAGTATTGGATTAATAATGGATAGGCGTCTTATTGACCTGGCTTAATGTCACCTTACAATAGCAAGGTGACATTAACCCCTTATTACCCCATATCCCACTGCTACTCGGGAGTGGGAAGAGAGGGGTTAAGTGCTGGAATCGGCGCATCTCATAGATGCACCATTTCTGGGGCGGCTGCGGGCTGGTATTTGTAGCGGGGGGGGGGGGGACAATATCCATGGCCCCTCTCTAGGCTATGAATATCAGCCAGCTGTCTGCGTAGCCTTTCTGGCTATAAAATCATCATTTTTTGGGGGGTCCCCCTATTTTAATAGCCAGAAAAGGCTACGCAGACAGCTGCGGG
Source organism: Ranitomeya variabilis (assembly GCF_051348905.1). Taxonomy (NCBI): domain Eukaryota; kingdom Metazoa; phylum Chordata; class Amphibia; order Anura; family Dendrobatidae; genus Ranitomeya; species Ranitomeya variabilis. Next base: position 523,251,252 of record NC_135232.1, read on the forward strand.
CTGATATTCATAGCCTGGGAGGGGCCATGGGTATTAACCCCTTCCCAGGCTACAAATATTGGCCCCCGGCCGTCTGCTTTCCCCTCTGGTGCAAAAAATTGCGCGGGAGACCACGCCATTTTTTATTTTCATTTTTATTTGTAACTAAAACAGATTGTTCATTAACCCCTTTCGCCAGCTGACGTACTATTCCGTCAGCTGGCAGAATCCCCCGCTTTGAGGTGGGCTTCGGCGGTGAGCCCACTTCAAAGCCGCAACATGTCAGCTGTTTTCAATTAAAAAAAGAAATGTACATGATCACTAAACGGCGTAGCGAGAAAAAAAAAATCAAAAGCCAAAATTATGTTTTTTTGGTCGCCGCAACATTGCATTAAAATGCAATAACGGGCGATCAAAAGAACGTATCTGCACAAAAGTGGTATCATTAAAAACATCAGCTCGGCGCACAAAAAATTAGCCCCCACCCAACCCGATATCTCAGAAAATATAGACGCTATGGGTATCGGAAAATGGCGCAATTAATTTAATTCTTTTAAGCAAAGTTTGGAATTTTTTTTCACCACTTAGATAAAAAATAACCTAGACGTGTTTGGTGTCTGAACTCGTAATGACCTGGAGAATTATAATTGCAGGTCAGTTTTATGCTGTGTGCACATTTGCAGATTTGGGTGCACGGATTTGATGCAGGTTTTTTGTGCGGGTTTTGATGCAGTTCTTGGTGCGGTTTTCATGCAGTTTTCATGCGTTTTTTTTGGTATGTGCACACGATGCAGATTTTTGTGCAGATTTCTTCCTTTTTTTTACCCCTGCAGATTTCTATTATGGAATGGGTGCAGAAACGCAGATCTGCACAAAAGAATTGACATGGTCCTTTTTTGAATCCGCTGCGTTTTTCGTGCAGATTTTTCCGCACCATCAGTACAGCATTTTTTTTTGCCATTGATTTACATTGTACTGTAAATCACTTGCAGATCTGCAGCATTTCTGCGCGGAAAAAAAGCTGCAGATCTGCAGGAAATCCACAACGTATGCACATACCCAGTTTTGGTGAAGTTTTGATGGTTTTTGATGCAGTTTTTGCTGCTGTTTTTGGTGCGGTTTTGATGCAGTTTTGATGCAGTTTTTGGTGCGGTTTTAATGATTTTTTGATGCAGTTTTTGGTGCAATTTTGATGGTTTTGATGCAGTTTTTGGTGCAGTTTTTGGTGTGGTTTTGATGCAGTTTTCATGCGTTTTTTTATGCAGTTTTTGCTGCGGTTTTGATGCAGTTTTTGGTGCAGCTTTGATGCATTTTTGGTGCCTTTTTTGCGCGGTTTTGATGGTTTTTTTTAATTTTTTGGGTGCGGTTTTTGCATGCGTTTTTGAAAGCTAAATAAAAATGTATTATTGAACAAAAAAAAATTGTGATGTCATTATTGTCCAACCTCCTCTTTTACATTTGTCCAACCCACACTCAATTACACAAAGATAGACAGATAGATAATAGATAGATCTATAGATGCAAACATCTATCTATTCATATATCTATAGATATATCTGGATAGATATATCTATTGATACATGTATGGATAGTGTAGGGGTGTAGGGTGCGTGTCCACTGTCCGGATTACATCTGAATTAGCTGCAGATTGGATGCTGCGTACTTGTAGTCCCATCGGATGACCCCCCCCCCCCCCGCACAGCCCCACACACACCCGAACAGCCCGAAGACCCCGCCCGCGCACACATACACGCACACAGTTACCGCCCACACACTTCCCTCCTCCCGAACTGCAGCGTTTCTCGGACCCACATCTGCAGCAAAACTGCAGATCTTTTTTACATCTGCGGTTTTGCTGCGGATGTGCCAGACTCAATGCACGTCTATGGGTGCAGAAACGCTGCAGTTCGGCACAAAAGAAGTGACATGCTGCGGGAAAAAAAGCTGTGTTTCGGTGCAAATTTTTCCGCAGCATGTGCACAAGTCTGTGGCTCCCATAGACTTACATTGGTTGTGCACTACACTGCGGATTTGATGCAATTCCGTGCGGCAAAAAACCCTGCGGATCTGCAATCAAATCAGCAACGTGTGCACACAGCCTTAGCATTCAGTGAATCTAGAAAAAAAGCCAAGCAAAAAACAAGTGTGGGATGGCACTTTTTTTGCAATTTCATCGCATTTTGAATTTTTTTCACATTTTCTCTTAAACGACATCGTAAAACCAATGGTGTCGTTCAAAAGTAGAACTTATCCCACAAAAGACAAGCCCTCACATGGCCATATTGACAGAAAAATAAAAAAGTTATGGCTCTGGAAAGAAGGGGAGCGATAAATGAAAAAAGCTCCAGGGGTGAAGGGGTTATGAAACATGGATATGGACATATCTATGGACAGAGACAAAGATATATAGATACATATCTATCTATCTGTGTGTAATGGAGTGTGGGTTGGTCAAATGTGAAAGAGAGGGTTGGACAGAAATGACATCACAAATCTTTTTGGAGGCAGAGGAGGGAGGGGTTACTTTGGGTGTGTTTTGTAGCGGTTGTGGTAGTTTCGGGCTTAGATGCCAGTGCAATGCATCATGGAACTTGTATTATTAGAGCACAATAACTCAGGAGAAAGGAAGTTGTCGATTAACCCCATGAGAGCTGGATCCAGCACTGAAAATGTGGTGCTACAGCATGATAAAAGGTAATATTGCTAAAATAAACACAGTGGATGTTTTCAGTGGCACATAATAGCAAGATTTATGAAAAAAAAAAAATTATTGTACTGGACAACTTCTTTAATGATCGGTAGTTGGAAGGTGGGAGCCGCAAACGTTGGGTTGTCGGAATGTCAATCGTCTCTCGTAGTTCACCTCTTCGTTCCATTCATGAACCCTAATGTCAATTCTGTTTGTGAGAGACACCAGGTCATCCAGAGTGGTAGGTATTTCCCTGCCTGCCAGTTCGTCCTTGATTGGCCCGGAGATAGCTTCCCAGAAAGTTGCCACCAGAGCCTCATTGCTCCAAGCCAGTTCTGAAGACAAGGTATGGAAACGGACTGCATACTGGCCCACGGAGAAGTTACCTTGGCGTTAGTGGAGCAGAGAAGAGGCTGCAGAAGAAATGCGACCGGGCTCGTTGAAGACCATACGAAAGGCTTCCATTTTTTTTAGGGTACCCCATTTTAATAGCCAGTAAAGGCTAATTATGCAGCTGTGAGCTGATATTAACAGTCTGGGAAGCTCCATGGGTATTACCGGCTCCCAACCGTCGACTTTCCCTCTGCAGGTTACAAAAATTGTGCGGGAGCTCATGACATTTTTTTCTGAAAAATAATATTATATACCGTATATACTCGAGTATAAGCCGACCCGAGTATAAGCCGACCCCCCTAATTTTGCCACAAAAAACTGGGAAAACTTATTGACTCGAGTATAAGCCTAGGGTGGAAAATGCAACAGCTACCGGTGAATTTCAAAAATAAAAATAGATGCTCCATACTGTTCATTATGGCCCCATAGCTGTGCCATATAGTGCTCTGCACCATTATTGCCCCATAGCTGTGCCATATAGTGCTCTGCACCATTATTGCCCCATAGCTGTGCCATATAGTGCTCTGCACCATTACTGCCCCATAGCTGTGCCATATAGTGCTCTGGACCATTATTGCCCCATAGCTGTGCCATACAGTGCTCTGCACCATTACTGCCCCATAGCTGTGCCATATAGTGCTCTGCACCATTACTGCCCCATAGCTGTGCCATACAGTGCTCTGCACCATTACTGCCCCATAGCTGTGCCATACAGTGCTCTGCACCATTACTGCCCCATAGCTGTGCCATACAGTGCTCTGCACCATTACTGCCCCATAGCTGTGCCATACAGTGCTCTGCACCATTACTGCCCCATAGCTGTGCCATACAGTGCTCTGCACCATTACTGCCCCATAGCTGTGCCATATAGTGCTCTGCACCATTACTGCCCCATAGCTGTGCCATATAGTGCTCTGCACCATTACTGCCCCATAGCTGTGCCATACAGTGCTCTGCACCATTACTGCCCCATAGCTGTGCCATATAGTGCTCTGCACCATTACTGCCCCATAGCTGTGCCATATAGTGCTCTGCACCATTACTGCCCCATAGCTGTGCCATACAGTGCTCTGCACCATTACTGCCCCATAGCTGTGCCATACAGTGCTCTGCACCATTACTGCCCCATAGCTGTGCCATACAGTGCTCTGCACCATTATTGCCCCATAGCTCTGCCATATAGTGCTCTGCACCGTCCATTATTGCCCCATAGCTGTGCTGCTGCTGCTGCTGCAATAAAAATAATAAAACACATACTCACCTGTCTTGCTTGCAGCTTCTCGGCGCCATCTTCCCGGCGTCTCCCTGCACTGACTGATCAGGCAGAGGGCGGCGCGCACACTATATGCGTCATCGCGCCCTCTGCCTGCAGTCAGTGAGGAGAGAGAGACGCCGGGAAGATGGAGACAGCGCCCGGCGTGTGGAACCAGGACAGGTGAATATGCGATACTTACCTGCTCCCGGCGTCCCGCTCCTTCCCCCTGCCTGTGTTCGGTGCCGCAGCCTCTTCCTCTGTCAGCGGTCACCGGCACCGCTTCATTAGAGAAATGAATAGGCGGCTCCGCCCCTATGGGAGGTGGAGCAGCCTATTCATTTCTCTAATGAGCGGTCCCACGTGACCGCTCAGGGGAAGAGGCTGCTGCACCCGGAGACCGTGGGACGGGCAGGGGGAGTGACAGGATCGCCGGGACTAGGTAAGTATGCCTCAGCGCCCTCTCCCCCTCACCCGCCGACCCTGCCACAGACCGTGACTCGAGTATAAGCCGAGGGGGCACTTTCAGCCCAAAAATTTGGGCTGAAAATCTCGGCTTATACTCGAGTATATACGGTATATATATATATATATATATTATGGAAGCAACACTGATTGACAATCAATTTCACATGCTGTTGTGCAAATGGAATAGACAACAGATGGAAATTATTGGCAATTATCAAGACACAATAAAGGAGTGGTTCTGCAGGAACGACAGACCACATCCCAGTACCAATGCTTTCTGGCTGATGTTTTGGTCACTTTTGAATGTTGGTTGTGCTTTCACACTCGTGGTAGCATGAGACGGACTCTACAACCCACACAAGTGGCTCAGGTAGTGCAGCTCATCCAGGATGGCACATCAATGTGAGCTGTGGCAAGGTTTGCTGTGTCTGTCAGCGTAGTGTGCAGAGGCTGGAGGCTCTACCAGGAGACAGGCCAGTACACCAGGAGACGTGGAGGTGGCTGTAGGAGGGCAGCAACCCAGCAGCAGGACTGCTATCTCAGCCTTTGTGCAAGGAGGAACAGGAGGAGCACTGCCAGAGCCCTGCAAAATGACCTCTAGCAGGCCACAAATGTGCATGTGTCTGCACAAACGGTTAGAAACCGACTACATGAGGATGGTCTGAGTGCCCGACATCCACAGATGGGGGTTGTGCTCACAGCCCAACACCGTGCAGGACGCTTGGCATTTGCCACCAAACACCAGGATTGTTAAATTTAACACTGGCGCCCTGTGCTCTTCACAGATGAAAGCAGGGTCACACTGAGCACATGTGACAGACGTGACAGAGTCTGGAGACGCCATGGAGAGCGATCTGCTGCCTGCAACATCCTTCAGCATGATCGGTTTGGCAGTGGGTCAGTAATGGTGTGGGTTAGGTACCGAGATGAGATCCTCGGACCCCTTGTAAGACCATATGCTGGTGCAGTTGGCCCTGGGTTCTTCCTAATGCAGGACAATGCCAGACCTCATGTGGCTGGAGTGTGTCAGCCGTTCCTGCAAGATGAAAGCATTGAAGCTATAGACTGGCCCGCCCGTTCCCCAGACCTGAATCCGATTGAACACATCTGGGACATCATGTCTCGCACCATCCACCAACGTCACATTGCACCACAGACTGTCCAGGAGTTGGCGGATGCTTTAGTCCAGGTCTGGGAGTTCCCTCAGGATACCATCTGCCGCCCCATCTGCTTCAGCAGGAGCATGCCCAGGCATTGTAGGGAGGTCCTACAGGCACATGGAGGCCACACACATTACTGAGCATCATTTCCTTGTCTTGAGGCATTTCTGGTGAAGTTGGAGCAGCCTGTAACTTCATTTTCTACTTTGATTTTGAGCATCATTCCAACTCCAGACCTCTGTGGGATATTAGTTGTGATTTACATCGATCATTTTTATGTTTTATTGCTCTCAACACATTACACTATGCAATGAATAAAGATTTACAACTGGAATATTTCAGTGATATCTAGGATGTTGGATTTTAGTGTTCGCTTTATTTTTTTGAGCAGTGATATACATACATATATATATATATATTTGTGTATATATGTCATTGATATCTACATATCCTATATGTATATATCTATTCTAACCTGTCAGCATGATTTTACTGTATGTGGTGCATGAATTGCCGGCTTTTCAGAGAATCTAGAGGTATGGTTCTACGGGAAGTTTTTTTTTTTCCTTTGGGGGCACTCAACTTAATTAGCATGCACAAAGACACAAATTTGCCCCAAAAATGTATGAAAAAAATGCACCAAAACCACTAAGAACAACGCACCAATACATGTGTTTTTACCACAGCTTCTTTCCTGCCAAATCAGGTTTTGCTGCAGAAAAAAAACTCCGCAAAAACACCCAGTGTGAACTTTAATAGTCCCATCAGTCACCACCTGCTCTTAGGGTATGTGCAGACGCTGCGGATTTGCAGCAGTTTCCTATGGAAAACAAAATCCACAGTGCACATGCTGCAGAAAAAAATGCGCGGGAACGTTGCGTTGTTTATTCCACAGCATGTCAATTCTTTGTGCGGATTCCGCAGCGGTTAACACCTGCTCTAGAATAGGAATCTGCAGCTGTAAAACCGCAGGAGGAATCCGCACAAAATCCACAGTGCGGATTTATCAAAATCAGTGCGGAAAAATCAGCATACCTTTCTGCAACGTGTGCACATACCCTCACTGTTCTCACTTGAATATCATTCTCCCCGGTCGCGCTGACCACCAGCAGAGCAGAGAAGGAGTGGTCTTCAGCAGCCAGGGCCGTGTACCAGCTCTAAGGCTATGTGCACACGTAGGAAATGTGGTGCAGAATTTTCTGCACTAAATCCGCATCTGCAGATGCTATGCAGTTTCTGCGCAGATTCTATGCAGTTTCTGCGCAGATTCTATGCAGTTTCTGCGCAGATTCTATGCAGTTTCTGCGCAGATTCTATGCAGTTTCTGCGCAGATTCTATGCAGTTTCTGCGCAGATTCTGTGCAGTACAATGTAAATCAATGGGGAAAAAAAAAAAGCTGTGCACATGGTGCAGAAAAATCTGCAGCAGAAACGCTGCAGAACTGCACAAAAGAAGCGACGTGCACTTCTTTGAAATCTGCAGCATTTCTGCGCAGATTTTTCTGCACCATGTGCACAGCTTTTTTTTTTTCCCCATTGATTTACATTGTACTGTAAATCACAGTGCAGTTCTGCACCAAATCTGCATCGTGTGCACATCCCCTTACTGTACCGCTGCCGCTCAGGCACCACTGCATGTGCCATGGATGACTCCCCTGGGCGTCATCTGTGTGAACAGGTGCAGCGTGTTTTGCAGTCTGTGCTGCTGTAAAAAACGGACACGTCAGCAGGTTGTGCCCTCTGTCACACGGTCCGTGGAAACACTGCCATATGCACAGCCCCATTCACCACACACCAGACACACGGCCGTCTGATCCTTGGCCCCCACCGTGATGTGACTAATGAGTGTCGGTGCGTGAGGTAGGTGACACTGGGCAGGGACACTGCAGCCGGCCCACTAGCAGCAGGCTAGGTGACGAGGTCGCTGGCCCCTTCAGCAGTGTGTGGACCCCGGCGCCATTACTAGGTATGTGCTTATGCTTAACAGCTGCAGGGGCAGACGTCACCTCACAGCTCCGCCCGGCAGCCCCCTACTGGACACACCCCCTCCGTGACGTCACAGCGCCGCCTCCTGAGTGCTGGGAGTTGTAGTCCGCACCCCCGAGAGCCCCCTCACCCGCTCTGCAGCTCCTCACTCAGTGACATGTCCTGACCGAGCCCCCTCACACTCACCCAATCAGAACGAGCGATCCCAGCGTGCAGTGCGCGGAGGACACCGGAGGCCCCAAGAAGGAAGCTCGGGGAGCAAAGTCACTATGGCCCGGCCAACACTGCCGGTGCCCAGCTCCCAGAAGGCGCTGCTGTTGGAGCTGAAGGGGCTGCAGGAGGAGCCAGTGGAGGGGTTCCGGGTCACCCTGGTGGATGAGGCGGATTTGTACAACTGGGAGGTGGCGATATTCGGCCCCCCCAACACCTTCTATGAAGGGGGGTACTTCAAGGTGAGGAAGGGGGGATGGGGCAGGAGCCACAGGGCAGACCTGCTCCAGTTATTGGGGGCACACAGGGTGACATGGAGGGAGCTGACAACAAAGGAAGCACCATGTGTGGTACAGGGGCTCCGCTCTATTGTCTGCGCCCACAACCAAACCCCAGGGCCGTGGAAGGGGTCAGTATCACAGGGGTCCGTGATAGTAAGGCCGGCCTTCTATCCCTGCAGATCCCAAAGTTCAGACCCCAAATTCCAGATCCCTGTGTCCCTGGCATCAGTAGTCCAGGGACAGTCTGAGGCTCCGCAAACGTTGGGTTGTCGGAATGTCACAATCGTCTTCTGCCCATAAGGGACACGTATACATGCGTACATCGGGGGAACTTGTGTACGTCTACAGGGGACACGTATACATGCGTACATCGGGGGAACTTGTGTACGTCTACAGGGGACACGTATACATGCGTACATCGGGGGAACTTGTGTACGTCTACAGGGGACACGTATATGTGCGTACATCGGGGGAACTTGTGTACGTCTACAGGGGACACGTATATGTGCGTACATCAGGGGGATCTTGTGTACGTCTACAAGGGAGACGTATATGTGCGTACATCGGGGGAACTTGTGCACATGTACACTCTACAGGGGACACGTATATGTGCGTACATCAGGGGGAACTTGTGTACGTCTACAGGGGAGACGTATATGTGCGTACATCGGGGGAACTTGTGCACATCTACACTCTACAGGGGACACGTATATGTGCGTACATCAGGGGGAACTTGTGTACGTCTACAGGGGACACGTATATGTGCGTACATCGGGGGAACTTGTGTACGTCTACAGGGGAGACGTATATGTGCGTACATCGGGGGAACTTGTGCACATCTACACTCTACAGGGGACACGTATATGTGCGTACATCAGGGGGAACTTGTGTACGTCTACAGGGGACACGTATATGTGCGTACATCGGGGGAACTTGTGTACGTCTACAGGGGACACGTATATGTGCGTACATCAGGGGGATCTTGTGTACGTCTACAAGGGAGACGTATATGTGCGTACATCGGGGGAACTTGTGCACATGTACACTCTACAGGGGACACGTATATGTGCGTACATCAGGGGGAACTTGTGTACGTCTACAGGGGAGACGTATATGTGCGTACATCGGGGGAACTTGTGCACATCTACACTCTACAGGGGACACGTATATGTGCGTACATCAGGGGGAACTTGTGTACGTCTACAGGGGACACGTATATGTGCGTACATCAGGGGGAACTTGTGTACGTCTACAGGGGACACGTATATGTGCGTACATCGGGGGAACTTGTGCACATCTACACTCTACAGGGGACACGTATATGTGCGTACATCGGGGGAACTTGTGCACGTCTACAGGGGAGACGTTTATGTGCGTACATCAGGGGGAACTTGTGTACGTCTACAGGGGACACGTATATGTGCGTACATCGGGGGAACTTGTGTACGTCTACAGGGGACACGTATATGTGCGTACATCGGGGGAACTTGTGCACATCTACACTCTACAGGGGACACGTATATGTGCGTACATCAGGGGGAACTTGTGTACGTCTACAGGGGACACGTATATGTGCGTACATAGGGGGAACTTGTGTACGTCTACAGGGGAGACGTATATGTGCGTACATCAGGGGGAACTTGTGTACGTCTACAGGGGACACGTATATGTGCGTACATCGGGGGAACTTGTGCACATCTACACTCTACAGGGGACACGTATATGTGCGTACATCGGGGGAACTTGTGCACGTCTACAGGGGAGACGTATATGTGCGTACATCGGGGGAACTTGTGTACGTCTACAGGGGACACGTATATGTGCGTACATCGGGGGAACTTGTGCACATCTACACTCTACAGGGGACACGTATATGTGCGTACATCAGGGGGAACTTGTGTACGTCTACAGGGGACACGTATATGTGCGTACATCGGGGGAACTTGTGCACATCTACACTCTACAGGGGACACGTATATGTGCGTACATCGGGGGAACTTGTGCATGTCTACAGGGGAGACGTATATGCGTACATCAGGGGGAACTTGTGTACGTCTACAGGGGACACGTATATGTGCGTACATCGGGGGAACTTGTGTACGTCTACAGGGGAGACGTATATGTGCGTACATCGGGGGAACTTGTGCACATCTACACTCTACAGGGGACACGTATATGTGCGTACATCAGGGGGAACTTGTGTACGTCTACAGGGGACACGTATATGTGCGTACATCAGGGGGAACTTGTGTACGTCTACAGGGGACACGTATATGTGCGTACATCGGGGGAACTTGTGCACATCTACACTCTACAGGGGACACGTATATGTGCGTACATCGGGGGAACTTGTGCACGTCTACAGGGGAGACGTTTATGTGCGTACATCAGGGGGAACTTGTGTACGTCTACAGGGGACACGTATATGTGCGTACATCGGGGGAACTTGTGTACGTCTACAGGGGACACGTATATGTGCGTACATCGGGGGAACTTGTGCACATCTACACTCTACAGGGGACACGTATATGTGCGTACATCAGGGGGAACTTGTGTACGTCTACAGGGGACACGTATATGTGCGTACATAGGGGGAACTTGTGTACGTCTACAGGGGAGACGTATATGTGCGTACATCAGGGGGAACTTGTGTACGTCTACAGGGGACACGTATATGTGCGTACATCGGGGGAACTTGTGCACATCTACACTCTACAGGGGACACGTATATGTGCGTACATCGGGGGAACTTGTGCACGTCTACAGGGGAGACGTATATGTGCGTACATCGGGGGAACTTGTGTACGTCTACAGGGGACACGTATATGTGCGTACATCGGGGGAACTTGTGCACATCTACACTCTACAGGGGACACGTATATGTGCGTACATCAGGGGGAACTTGTGTACGTCTACAGGGGACACGTATATGTGCGTACATCGGGGGAACTTGTGCACATCTACACTCTACAGGGGACACGTATATGTGCGTACATCGGGGGAACTTGTGCATGTCTACAGGGGAGACGTATATGCGTACATCAGGGGGAACTTGTGTACGTCTACAGGGGACACGTATATGTGCGTACATCGGGGGAACTTGTGTACGTCTACAGGGGACACGTATATGTGCGTACATCGGGGGAACTTGTGCACATCTACACTCTACAGGGGACACGTATATGTGCGTACATCAGGGGGAACTTGTGTACGTCTACAGGGGACACGTATATGTGCGTACATCGGGGGAACTTGTGTACGTCTACAGGGGAGACGTATATGTGTACATCAGGGGGAACTTGTGTACGTCTACAGGGGACACGTATATGTGCGTACATCGGGGGAACTTGTGCACATCTACACTCTACAGGGGACACGTATATGTGCGTACATCAGGGGGAACTTGTGTACGTCTACAGGGGACACGTATATGTGCGTACATCGGGGGAACTTGTGCACATCTACACTCTACAGGGGACACGTATATGTGCGTACATCAGGGGGAACTTGTGTACGTCTACAGGGGACACGTATATGTGCGTACATCGGGGGAACTTGTGTACGTCTGCAGGGGACACGTATATGTGCGTACATCGGGGGAACTTGTGTACGTCTACAGGGGAGACGTATATGTGCGTACATCAGGGGGAACTTGTGTACGTCTACAGGGGACACGTATATGTGCGTACATCGGGGGAACTTGTGCACATCTACACTCTACAGGGGACACGTATATGTGCGTACATCGGGGGAACTTGTGTACGTCTACAGGGGACACGTATATGTGCGTACATCGGGGGAACTTGTGCACATCTACACTCTACAGGGGACACGTATATGTGCGTACATCGGGGGAACTTGTGTACGTCTACAGGGGACACGTATATGTGCGTACATCGGGGGAACTTGTGCACATCTACACTCTACAGGGGACATGTATATGTGCGTACATCAGGGGGAACTTGTGTACGTCTACAGGGGACACGTATATGTGCGTACATCGGGGGAACTTGTGCACATCTACACTCTACAGGGGACACGTATACATGCGTACATCGGGGGAACTTGTGTACGTCTACAGGGGAGACGTATATGTACATCAGGGGAACTTGTGTATGTCTACAGGGGAGAAGTATATGTGTGTACATCAGGGGGAACTTGTGTACATCTACACTCAACAGGGGACACACATACGTGCGTACATCAGGGGGAACTTGTGCACGTCTACACTCTACAGGCGACACGTATACGTGCATACATCAGGGGGAACTTGTGCAGGTGTACACATCCACAGGGGACAGGTATGCGTGCGTACATCAGGGGGAACTTGTGCAGGTGTACACATCCACAGGGGACACGTATACGTGCTTACATCAGGGGGAACTTGTGTACGTCTACACTCTACAGGGGACACGTATACGTGCGTACATCAGGGGGAACTTGTGCACGTCTACACTCTACAGGCGACACGTATACGTGCGTACATCAGGGGGAACTTGTGCAGGTGTACACATCCACAGGGGACAGGTATGCGTGCGTACATCAGGGGGAACTTGTGCAGGTGTACACATCCACAGGGGACACGTATACGTGCGTACATCAGGGGGAACTTGTGTACGTCTACACTCTACAGGGGACACGTATACGTGCGTACATCAGGGGGAACTTGTGCAGGTGTACACTCTACAGGGGACACGTATACGTGCGTACATCAGGGGGAACTTTTGCAGGTGTACACATCCACAGGGGACACGTATACGTGCGTACATCGGGGGAAGTGCACGTCTACACTCCAAAGGGGACACGTATTCATGCTTGCATCAGGAGGGAACTTGTGCACGTATATACATCCACAGGGGACACGTATACATGCGTACGTCGGGGGGGGTACTTGTGCACGTGTACACATCCACAGGGGACTCGTACCCTTGCGAGGAACTTGCACACAAATACATCCAAAGGGGACACGTATATGTATACACGTCCACAGAGGAAATGTCTACATACATGCGCGAGGAACCTGTACACATGCATACATCTACAGGGGACACATATACATATTTGAGTGGGGACTTGTACACGTACTACATATGTGTCCCCTGTGGACATATTATAAGTACATACATCCGCTTGGGATTTGGACACATAAAGACGGCCACAGGAGACACGTACATACATTCATCAGCGGGGGGAACTTATACACATACATCCGCAGGACACATGTACAGGGTGGGCCATTTATATGGCTGCACCTAAATAAAATGGGAATGGTTAGTGATATCAACTTTCTGTTTGTGGCACATTAGTATATGGGAGGGGAAAAACTTTTCAAGATGGGTGGTGACCATGGCGGCCATTTTGAAGTCAGCCATTTTGGATCCAACTTTTTTTTTTCCAATGTGAAGAGGGTCATGTGACATGTCAAACTTACTGAGAATTTCACAAGAAAAACAATGGTGTGCTTGGTTTTAACGTATCTTTATTCTTTCATGAGTTTTTTACAAGTTTATGACCACTTATAAAATGTGTTCATAGTGCTGCCCATTGTGTTGGATTGTCAATGCAACCCTCTTCTCCCACTCTTGACACACTGATAGCAACACCGCAGAATAAATGCTAGCACAGGCTTCCAGTATCCGATGTTTCAGATGCTGCACATCACCAACTATTCCCATTTTAATAAGGTGTATCCATATAAATGGCTCACCCTGTATACATATATGCACTGGGAAAATACATATGTACATGCATGGATGAGGACTTGTACATATGTCCACAGGAAATGCAAATGCATACGTACATCCACGGGGGACACAAATACGTACATACTGTCATGAAGGAATTGTACACTTAGATAAATCCACTGGGACTTGTACATGTAAATACATCCAGAAGGGATATGGATGCCATTGCCAAAAGTGTTGGCACCCTTGCAATTGTTCCAGGGTATTAGGCACAACATAATCAAGAAGTTTACAACCCATGGCACTGTAGCTTATCTCCCTGGACGTAGATGGCAGAGAAAATTTGATTAAAGGTTGCAACGCAGGATAGTTCGGATGATTGATAAGCAGCCCCAATCAAATTCTAAAGAAATAAAGCTAGACTGCAGTTTGCCAAAATGTATAAGCTAAAATCCTTGTGGTAAAGCGTTTTGTGGAAAGATGAGACCAAGATATAGCTTTTTGGTAAAGCACATCATTTATTTTTAATTTACTAAAAACAGAATGAGGCCCACAAAGAAAAGAACACAATACCTACAGTCAAATATGGTGGAGGTTCAAATATGTTTTGGGGTTGTTTCACTGCCTCTGTCACTTTGTACAGTTATATGAAAAAGTTTGGGCACCCCTATTAATCTTAAGCATAATGTTTTATACAAATTGTTTTTTTTGCAACAGCTATTTCAGTTTCATATATCTAATAACTGTTGGACACAGTAATGTTTCTGCCTTGAAATGAGGTTTATTGTACTAACAGAAAATGTGCAATCTGCATTCAAACAAAATTTGACAGGTGCATAAGTATGGGCACCCTTATCATTTTCTTGTTTTAAATTCTCCTACCTACTTTTTACTGACTTACTAAAGCACTTTTTTTGGTTTTGTAACCTCATTGAGCTTTGAACTTCATAGCCAGGTGTATGCAATCATGAGAAAAGCTACTTAAAGTGTCCACTTGCAAGTTGTTCTCCTGTTTGAATCTCCTCTGACGAATGGCATCATGGGCTCCTCAAAACAACTGTCAAATGATCTGAAAACAAAGATTATTCAACACAGTTGTTCAGGGGAAAGATACAAAAAGCTGTCTCAGAGATTTAACCTGTCAATTTCCACTGTGAGGAACATAGTAAGGAAATGGAAGAACACAGGTACAGTCCTTGTTATGGCCAGAAGTGGCAGGCCAAGAAAAACATCAGGAAGTCAGAGAAGAAGAATGGTGAGATCAGTCAAGGACAATCCTCAGACCACCTCCAGAGAGCTGCAGCATCAACTTGCTGCAGATGATGTCACTGTGCATCGGTCAACTATACAACGCACTGTGTTTTTTTGCCGCCATGCATAACGCCTTAACAAGAACTGTACCTGTGTTCTTCCATTTCCTTACTATGTTCCTCACAGTGGAAATTGACAGGTTAAATCTCTGAGACAGCTTTTTGTATCCTTCCCCTGAACAACTGTGCCAACACTTTCGGCCATGACTGTATATGTACATCAGTGGGGGACTTGTACTCATTCATACGTCCACAGGGAACACGTACATGTAAGTACATACATGCACAGGTGACGTGTATACAGTCATATCTGCTGGATAATGATACACGCGTACATCCACAGGGGACTTGCGCGCACGCGTACACCCACAGTGTACTTGTGCACGCACATACACCCACAGTGTACTTGTGCACGCGCGTACACCCACGCGATTTGAACAGCAAAGAGTCCTGGTTAGGAGGCCTACTTTGCAAGCAGCTGATACTGGGAGATGGTGGTTTTACAAGATTACAACAGCACATAAGAGGCTGAGGGGAGGGAGGTGAGCCATTAACTGTTGTGTCGATATCAATGGACTGGAGAGAGATGGCTGCGATATTAGGCGCTAACCCCTCTTCTGAAATGTAACTACCACGCAGTCTATGCTATGCTTTTGGTAGAATCTTGAGGCCAAGCTCCATGGAAACCAGCTGTACACTATGAAACATAAGTGTTCTCACAGCAGGAGAATGACAGCACTTAGAAACATTTGAATTGTCATGCTGTCTAGTTAAAGCTGTTTAATAATTTGAGAATACACCTTTAACCCCTTCATCCCCCAAGGCTGTTTTCATCTTCATGACCAGGGCAAATTTTACAGTTCTGACCAGTGTCCCTTTATGTGGAACACTTCATCGGATCCTACCCATTCTGAGATTGTTTTTTAGTTGCATATTGTACTTCATGCTAGTGGTAACATTTCTTCAATATGACTTGCGATTTATATCTATGAAAAAAACAGAAATTTAGAAAATTTAGCAATTTTCAAAAGCTTCATTTTATGCACTTACCGTATTTTTCGGATTATAAGATGTACTTCCCCCCCCCCCTCCCCCCCAAAATTTGGGGGTGCCTCTTATAATGCGAATGTACTTTACCAGTACCGTTGCTGCAGGCTGGTATGAAGGGGTGTCCGGCGGTGCTACCCAGTGCTCTGCGGGTGTCTCCGGTGCCCGGCGGCGCTGCTGGGGTGTCTGGCGCTGCTGCCCGGTGCTCTGCTGGTGTCTTCGGTGCTGCGGGTGCGCGGCCCGGTGCAGACCGATGCTGCTGCGGCGGTCTCTGGTGCTACATGAGCCCACCCTGGCAGTCCCATGGTCTCTTGTGCGGTAGACTCTGAGAAAATGGCCGCCTGGCGGGGACGGCGCATGAGCAGATGGATATCTTGGCACCGAGATCTCGGGAGATGAGATTTCAGAGCTGAAATTACTGGGTATGATCTAATTATGTTGCTACTGCCTGGTGACCCGGATGTCATCAAGTCAAGTATCGGGTCCCACAATGATGTTGCAGGGGCGCCGATCCGAGGGCAGTGGGACTTTCTTCCTCATGCCTGCTCGGTAAATTCTGCCATCGCAGCATTTAGGAGGTTAGAGTGCCAGGCCTGGTACTGAGTGCCGGGAGTCAGCTGTCTGAATCGGCTACATAAAAGAAAGGCTGACAGCACTCACTAAGTATGGACGCCCGCTCTCGATCCAAGGAACACACTTGGAAAAGTAGCAGCAGTCAGGGTAAATGAGAACAGCGTCCAATCCAGGTGTAGAAATTCAAAGGAACTTTATTCTGCCATATAGAGCATACAACATTTCGACCTCCAGCAAGTACTGGACAAAGACACCCTGGAGATCGAAGCATTGTATGCTCTATATGGCAGAACAAAGTTCCTTTTCTACACCTGGATTGGATGCTGTTGTCATTTACCCTGACTGTCTGAATCAGCTGACAACACAGGTTGTGAATAAGTTAATGACACTGGCTGCATCTTTTAGGTTGTTGTCCTGCTACAGAATACATTTTGAGCCAATTAGATGACTGTTGACGATATTGTATGATGGATACGTATCTGTCTATATTTCTTAGCACTGAGGACCCCATTAATCTTGACCAAATCCCCAACTCAATTTGCTGAAATGCAGCCCCAAACTTACAAGGAACCTCCACCATTCTTCACTGTTTCCTACAGTCATTATTGTACCGCCCTCCAGCAAAGTGTTACAAACATTCATTTTAGGTTACTTTCACACTAGCGTCGTTTGGAGAAAAAACGCATCCTGCAAAAGTGCTTGCAGGATGCGTTTTTTCTCCATTGACTTGCATTAACGACGGATTGCCACACGTCGCATCCGTCGTGCAACGGATGCGTCGTGTTTTGGCGGACCGTCGGCACAAAAAACGCTACATGTAACATTTTTTTGTGCGTCGTGTCCGCCATTTCCGACCGCGCATGCGCGGCCGGAACTCCACCCCCTCCTCCCCGGACCTTACAATGGGGCAGCGGATGCGTTGAAAAACTGCATCTGCTGCCCCCGTTGTGTGGTGCTTTCAACGCTAGCGTTGTTGCGTCGGCAGTGCACGACGCTAGTGTGAAAGTAGCCTTAGGCCTCTTTCACACTTCCGTCTTTTTCCTCCAGTCGAAATCCGTCGAGATTTGAAAAAACAGGATCCTGCAAATTTTTCTGCAGGAACCTGTTTTTTCCCATAGACTTGCATTAGCGACAGATTGTGAAGGATGGCCATCCGTTTCATCCGTCATGCACTGGATCCATCGGAAAATAGCTGTCTGTTGTCTGAAAAAAATGTTCAATGAAACGTTTTTTGTAAGCGTTGGAAAAACGTGCAACGACGCATCCTGCGGCATACGTCGTTGCCTGTAATTGCAGCCTATGGACGCAGGATGCGTCGTTGCCTGTGAAAAGCAGGAATGTGTTGCGTTTTTCTATTCTGAGCATGCCTGGAAGGATTTTCTGGTCTGGGGAATTTGCTGCATTATGACGCACACCGACCGACGGAAGTGTAGCACCTTACCTACCAGAGTGCCTTATGCCATTTTTCTGCACCCCAGTTCCAATAATTTTTGCAAATAGTTGAGTCGCTTGGCCTTATTTCCATGATGAAGGTAGAACTGTCCTGCCGAGTTTCCTCAAAAACAATGTATAATTGTACCTAGAAGAATTGATGCTGTTTTGAAGACAAAGGGTGGTCCCACCAGATAATAATATGGCCCCATCAGAGCCCTGATCTCAACATCATCAAGTCTGTGTGGGATAAAGAGACAGAAGGATTTGCACAAGCCTACATCGACAGAAGATTTGTGATTAGCTCTTCAAGATGTTTGGAACAACCTCCCTGCCAAGTTCCTTCAAAACGGTGTACCATTGTGCCTAGAAGAACTGGTGTTTGGCTGCAGGTTTGGGTAGTTACACCAAATAGTGACTTGATTTGCTCATTCACTTTGCATTTTGTTAATTAATAAAACTATCACTTCTTGGTAAGAAATATCGCTTTTTGATGTACTAATTTCTGTTATGCATTTTTCAGGCTCGGCTAAAGTTTCCTATTGATTATCCATATTCTCCCCCGGCATTTCGGTTTCTAACAAAAATGTGGCACCCAAACATCTATGAGGTAAGTATATGTAGATATAGCAGCTAAGGGATATACTGTATCTTACATATTTTAATTTACTGCATGTAAGGAAACAGAAATGATCCGAACATCAGATGTGTAGTTTTATGAGCAACACTTTCCAGATAGTAAAGTACGGTTTTTACATGCAGATTTTTTTGCTATAATGGAGAAAGGGGAGTAAAAGTTTCCATCGTACTCTTCTTCAGCCCAATCCACACATCAGTATTTGTAAGCCAAAAGCAGGAGAGGAACCTACTTAGATAAAGACTATAATTAAACTTTGTTTTATGTTGATGCCTCTCAAGTGCACTGTTCACGGTGATGGCTATAGGCTGATTTATGTGCAGCCAAATTCTTTGGGAAGAGGCTTTCTTTAGTTTTTAAAGGGTTATTCCTCTCACACAATCGGAGTATATCACTAGGGTGTACAACCACTTGGAGTGGGGTCAGATTGCTGGATCCGGAGACTGAGTTTCCACTGTTTCTCCTCACTGTTCCCTTTTTCTCACTGTCCATCCTATGCTGCTACCGCTCCGTACTGTCTTTTCACACTATACTCCACTCACTTTGCCCCCTTTCCATATTGTGCCATATCTCCGTACTGTGCCTTCACTCTGCCCCTTCTATATACTGTGCTCCCTCACACTGTTTCCTTCTATATACTGTTGTCGCCATACTGTGCCATTACTCGAACACCCTCTCCCCACAGAGCACTTGCCTTGCCATTGTCTCGCTTCCTCTGTGGCGCAGCAGTGATGGCTCTGGAATCAGTTGGCCATATCCTGCTGCATGTTGCCTGTGGTTCTGTAGTGCGGACACTCGCATTCCCAATTGTATTTGCATCTGAAAAAGCAAGGAACCGGCATTATGCATGTTCTCAGAGATGGCAGTCTGTGTAACAGCTGGTGTGGAGAGCCAGCTAAATCCCATTCCTGGGAGGACCCCAAAATATCACCCTCTGGAAAAACACTGGGATCTCTGCCGTAGGCAACATGCACATATCCCCTTATGGCGGAAACAGCCCTGTAGATAACACAGGTTAAACCATTCACTATAGATCACAGGCTGATAGATGCTTCAATGCAAAAAATAGGGTCAGTCGGTCCACCTACTGAAAGCAAAAGGAATCTAGAATAACCCAGTGACCACTGAAAATCACTGATAAAATCGTAACAAAACAACAAAAGGTGCCCTTCATTATATGTCGCAATGTTTTATGACTGCAGGAGTATTGCACTTTCAGTCTTATTTTTTGGGTTTCTTCCAGAATGGAGATGTATGCATTTCCATCTTGCATCCCCCAGTAGATGACCCACAGAGTGGAGAACTTCCTTCTGAAAGGTGGAACCCAACCCAGAATGTGCGGTAAGCTTTTCTTTCCAGGCATAAAGTGTAGCAATATCCCGACATGTCTGCTTTCTTTTATTCTCCATGAAAATATGATCTGAGAACATGTGTGCTTAGGTGTTGTCGTATAATGAGTCATTTATTTGGGCTTCCAACATCCAGCAAGTGGCCAGGAATTGTAGGTAGGACAAATTTCCCAGGGGCCTACATTTCTTTTTCCAATGATTTTAAGATGAGCACCACCATGAAGATTACAGTCATTAGGTATATCTCCAACCAAAGTGACACTTTAATATGTGGCAGAAGAGGTGACTGACTGCTGTGTTCATTAACCTTACAACCGAAGACCCACGCGCCAGTCTCCTTCTTCAAGACTTAAAGGGGGGGCCGCTACCTAAAATTTCCTTTCTAAATGTCTATCTTTGCTCCCTAACAACTTTTGTAACGTAATTGTCTTTATTATAAAATGCCCTACACTTCGACCTATTTATCTAATTTCTATGTTTTCTATTTTTTTTTTTTTTTACTTCTCTTCCTGTGATGTTTCATTTGCAAGGAGTCTTGCACGGGACATCATAGGAGGCTGGAGCTGCACTTCCTTAACTGCAGCACTTAACACCCCTCCTGGGACATCATCAGGGGTCTGTCCTGGATCCATGGTGATAAACGATGAGGGAGATGTGAATGCAGTGCCGGCACTCTGCTTCTAGGTCTTGGAAAATAATAATGTTATCAATTTTCGGTATATAGGGCTGTGTGAGGGCTTTTCTTTGGTGCTCTGAGCTGACATTTTTACTGATACCATTTTGGGGTGCATGCAGTGTTTTGATCGCCTCTTATTGCAGTTTATTGAAATGTTGCAGTGGCCAAAAACACATAATTGGCTGTGTTCTCCCCTCCTGCTGCTTTATGTGAGAGAAGAAAGAGCAGACACAGAGGAGCAGTGTGCTGTCCAATCTGTGAGATGGGCTGCAGCTATGTGAATATGTTGTACAGACTCTAAAGCAGGGGTGGGGAACCTCAGGGCCATTTACGGGCCCTCCATGACCTTTTATCAGGCCCCCGAGCAGATTCTCGGGGACCGCATTCTTGGGCAGGGAGGTGTATTTTGATCACAACCAGCTCATTAATTTCTTCTTGCTCTGTTAGCACACACACGCTGTGTTCACTGCTGAACATTGAAGGGCAGGCAATGAAAGATTACGTCCTGACACCAGTGCCAGAGTCAGGATGTACTCTGTGGGCGGAGTTTGTACAGCCCCCGAAGGATGGTATAAGTATCCAAAGGGCCCTTCGCAAAAAAAGATTCCCTACCCCTGCTCTAAAGCAACAAAATGGTAGGAAATTTCTGAGAAAGGCTATTTAGAAGTAATATCTTTTGCCCAAAGGCTTGCCTTGATCAGTCACTGAAAAAGGCTAGGATGTTTTCTATTGATGCTGATAACGTTCTTGTGTTTGTGTATCTATACACAGGCATTATCAGTTTCCTAAATTCTACAGTGTTCTTTACATTTTTGTTTTATACGCATTGTCATGTTGTATCCATACCAACGCATGACATAGTAGCCAGGTGGGACTCATTTAACTCCTTTTTACCAATGCGTCTTTTTCCTGACCTTCTAAATAAGAGACTAGCACCCCCTATGGGTGACAATCCAGCAGCTCTCGGCTGTGCACTATAGCTGCCAACTTGCTGCATCAGCCACGATCACTGTTGGCACCGACTATAGTCGATTAACCCCTTAAATGCTGCTGTCAATAATGTCTACAGCATCTAGGTTGTTAACATAGTGTGGGGGCTCCCTCTTAAACCCCATCAGCACCCTGAGATCTTGATTATGTGGTCTTAATATTTGCCCTGGCAATTCCTGGCCTAATAATGACCTTTAAAGTCTTCCAGCTATAGCAGCATGTTCAGAAGTTATCAACATTTTGATGGTAAAAAAAACTTTCTTTATTCCTGTTATGCTGAAAAGCACCTGAAAGCAATTTTGAATATGTTCAGGGGTGCTGTTTTTAAAATAGTATAACTTATTACTGCTACATTTTAAACCCCTTTAAGGTGGGCTCCCCCTGCTTGCTGCGGGCTCTGGCGATGAGCCCGAAACTTTTCCGGCACATGTCAGCTGGTTTGAACAGCTGTAAGTGCCCCTAACTTCCGCGGGTGGAATCGCGATCCACCCACGGCTGTTAACATGTTAAATGCTGCTGTCAATCACTGATAGCAGAAATTAACACACTCAAGCCGGGAAAGCATCACTAGTCCCTCCCAACGGCACCCATATCACATGACCACGGCTCGCTGATGGGTTGCAGCAGACCCCTGTGGTTGTCATTGCCGGATTGCTATGAGCGCCACCGAAAGGTCAGCGCTCATAGCAAGTGATCATTTTAGCTATCATTCTTAGCCCCACCGATTGGATGGATCGCAGTTTCTAGTCTCCCATTGAGACTATTGAAGCAATTTAAAAAAAAAATAAAAGTTTTTAACCCCTTTACCCCCAAGGGTGGTTTGCACGTTAAGGACCGGGCCAATTTTTACAATTCTGACCACTGTCCCTTTATGAGGTTATAACTCTAAAACACTTCAATGGATCCCGGTGATTCTGACATTGTTTTCTCATGACATATTGTACTTCATGACAGTGGTAAAATTTCTTTGATGTGACTTGCGTTTATTTGTGATAAAAATGGAAAATTGGCAAAAATTTTGAAAATTTCGCAATTTTCCAACTTTGAACTTTCATGCCCTTACATACATATGTCACACAAAATACATAATAAGTAACATTTCCCACATGTCTACTTTACATCAGCACAATTTTGGAACCAATTTTTTTTTTTTTTGTGTTAGAGAGTTACACGGGTTAAATGTTGACCAGCGATTTTTCATTTTTACACCACCATTTTTGTTTTAGGGACCACATTACATTTGAAGTCACTTAGAGGGGTCTATATGATAGAAAATACCCAAATGTGACACCATTCTAAAAACTGCACCCCTCAGGGTGCTGAAAACCACATTCAAGAAGTTTATTAACCCTTCAGGTGCTTCACAGGAATTTTAGAAATGTTTAAAAAAAAAAATGAACATTTAACTTTTTTATTCACAAAAAATGTACTTCAGATGC
This sequence comes from Ranitomeya variabilis, assembly GCF_051348905.1. Taxonomy (NCBI): domain Eukaryota; kingdom Metazoa; phylum Chordata; class Amphibia; order Anura; family Dendrobatidae; genus Ranitomeya; species Ranitomeya variabilis. Next base: position 523,274,806 of record NC_135232.1, read on the forward strand.
AATTTGTTTTATTTTACCATGGATAACATTAGAAATCGAACCCCAAAAGTTGTTTTGCAATTTGTCCTGAGTACGCTGATACCCCTTATGTGGGGGTAAACGGAAGGGAAGGAGTGCCGTTTTATGCGTTTGGAGAGCCCCTAATGTACCTAAACAGTGGAAACCCCCCACAAGTGACACCATTTTGGAAAGTAGACCCCCTAAAGAACTTATCTAGATGTGTTGTGAGAACTGTGAACCCGCAAGTGTTTCACTAAAGTTTATAACGCAGAGCCGTGAAAATAAAACATCATTTTTTTTCCACAAAAATGATTTTTTAGCCCCCAATTTTGTATTTTTCCAAGGGTAACAGGCGACATTGGACCCCAAAAGTTGTTGTCCAATTTGTCCTGAGTACGCTGATACCCCATATGTGGGGGGGAACCACCGTTTGGGCGCATGGCAGAGCTCGGAAGGGAAGGAGCGCCGTTTTGGAATGCAGACTTTGATAGAATGGTCTGCGGGCTTAACGTTGCGTTTGTAGAGCCCCTGATGTACCTAAACAGTAGAACCCCCCCACAAGTGACCCCATATTGGAAACTAGACCCCCCAAGGAACTTATTTCAAAGTTCTCACAACACATCTAGATAAGTGTTTCACTAAAGTTTCTAACGCAGAGCCGTGAAAATAAAAAATAATTTCTCTATCCCCATGATGGCACCACGGAGAGAGGGGTCCGCCCCCAGGGACAGGAAACCTACAGGTGAAAAAGGGCGTACCTCTCTCCCACATCAGTTGGTTTCCTGTCCCTGACGGGGAACCTGCAGCACGTACCTGAAGGATTCTTCGTGGAGTTCCAGGGGCTGATGCAGTCGACTTTCTAACAGGGGGCGCCCTGTTACGGCTGGATCAATCGGTTTTTTCCCTCTTTTTTCTCCCTTTCCTGAAGCACCACCACAGGGGTCGGCGGGCCTCATGGGTGAGTGGAGGAAGGCAGTGAAAGGATCCAGTCTGCCTTCCACAGAAAAAAAAAAAAAAAAAAAGAGGGGGATAAGGAGCGGGCGTCGGTAATGGAGCGCTAGTGCGCTCACCGGCGCCATCACCGCAAAAACGCAGCGCTAGTGCGCGCGCGCCGGCGTCCCACCACATTCATTCCCTCATATGAAGCTGACAGAGACCGGAAGTTGTGCGGGCGCATGCGCAAACCGTCACTTCCGGTTTCGCCGGCAAATGCATAAAAGAACGCCAGCATAGGGAAAAGGGTGGCAAATTCAAACTCCAAAGTGCACCAGACAGTGCGGAGGCCACCATGAGCGAAAGCGAGCAGCAGGTTATGCAGGAAGCTGTCCAGCGATCTCCTGAGCAGGCACAAGTGCAGCGGCGTCTGCACCCACAGCAGCAGCGCAAAGGAAACTCGTCCTCTGTACAGCGCAGCAGCAGCGGACGATCAGAGTCTCAACGCAGTCGGGGGTCTGCAAAAACCACACGGCCGGCGACGATTCCAGCGGATACAGTCCCCAGGCCCGAGACGGTATCTCTGATCCACAGGGGGTGAGTGATCTACGTGAAAGTGCTGAGTTTAATATAGGGCTCTTTTTTGTTCTAGGGGAGAAAAAGTACAGCCAAAACTAAGCACAAAGAATGTGCCATATGTTCAGACGAGCTGCCTTCCTCCTGGGAAAAGAGACTATGCAGCGTCTGTATAAAAAAGACGATTCAGGAGGAAACTCCATCATTTGCATCCGAATTAAAGTCGTTAATAAAAATCCAGGTGGAAAGTGCCATTAAAGGCATTAAAGCCACAAAGAAAAAACATAAGAAAACACCCGAGTCCCCCGTATCTAGTGCGGACGAGTCAGAGAGTGAATTATCTGACTCAAATAATTCGTCAGCCTCTGACACTTCTTCAGTATCCTCTGAGGGGGGGCGCAGTTGCTTCCCTATCGAGGAAACAGACGCTTTAGTGAAAGCAGTCAGAGCAACAATGGGGATAGTGGAGGAGAGACCTAAAAGAACAGCGCAGGACATAATGTTCAGCGGTCTGGAACAAAAAAGGAAAAGAGCATTCCCAGTAAATGAGAAAATTCACTCTCTAATTAAAAGAGAGTGGAAAAAGCCAGACAAAAAAGCTCTCCTCACCCCCAAAAGAAAATACCCATTTGATGACCCAGCATGCTCGTCCTGGAGTAAAGCACCAAAATTAGACGTGGCCATAGCAAAGGCCTCAAAAAAGTTTGCCCTACCTTTTGAGGACATGGGTACCTTAAAAGATCCGATGGACAAAAAAGCCGAGGTTTTCCTAAAAAACTCTTGGGAAGCGGCAGGAGGCGGGCTTAAACCAGCTGTCGCGGCCACCTGCACAGCTCGCGCGCTAATGGTGTGGCTTGAGCACTTGGATTCCCAATTAAAGGGAAGAGTCTCAAGAGACACAATTCAAAAATCAGTGTCTATAATGAAAGGTGCAGCAGCCTTTTTGGCGGATGCATCGGTAGACTCGGCCAGACTAGCAGCCAGGGCTGCCGCCTTCTCAAACGCCGCAAGACGTGCCCTGTGGCTAAAATGTTGGCCAGGGGACCTTCAGACAAAGACAAAACTCTGCTCAATACCCTGTGAGGGTGAATTCTTGTTCGGCGCAACGCTAGATGACATCCTCGAGAAAGCCGAGGACAAGAAAAAGTCTTTCCCTGGTTTCCCCAACCAATCATACAGACGTTCCTTTCGGAATAAAAAATTTATGCGGAGAAAACCTCCGAAAGGGAACAAAGAAACATGGGAGGAAAAAAGAAATAAAACCAGAGGGTTCCTATTCAACAAACCCACTCCCGACAACAAAAAAACTCAATGAAGGTGTCCCCCAGGTTGGCGGGAGACTGACAAAGTTTCTCCCAGCCTGGGAAAAAATTTCAAGCAGTCCCTGGATACTAGGCATAGTACGAGAAGGACTCAAGCTAAAGTTCCGCATTCCCCCCAACAACCTCTTCATGGTGACACCACAGAGACAGTCTCAAGAACAGTCGGCTCTTCAGGAAGAAATTCTAGGCCTAGTCCAGAAGGAGGTCCTACAGGAAGTCCCTCACCAGGAAAGAGGCATGGGCTTCTATTCTCCCCTCTTCCTCCGAAAGAAGCCAGATGGGTCATACAGGACAATAATAAATCTCAAAAAGTTAAACAGTTTTCTCGAGATCCCACACTTCAAAATGGAAACAATAAAATCTTGCGTAAAAATACTCTTTCCCAGATGTTTCATGACTGTTCTAGACCTACGGGATGCATACTATCATGTACCGATCCACAAGGATCATCAAAAGTACCTCCGGCTAGCAGTGAATATCCAGGGGGAGGTGAAACATTATCAGTTTCGGGCCCTCCCTTTTGGGTTAGCTATCGCACCCCGGGTTTTCACGAAACTAATGTCGGAAGTGATGGCGCATATACGAGAACAGAATATCCTGATAGTCCCCTACCTGGACGACCTCCTTGTAGCAGGGACATCATTCCATCACTGCAAACAGCAGTTGGATTTGGTTATGACTTCTCTGTCAAGCCTGGGTTGGCTATTGAACCTTACCAAATCCAAAGTAGTCCCATCACAGGTACAGGAGTACTTGGGGATAGTCCTCGACTCAACCACACAAACGTGTTATCTTCCTCAGGGGAAGATTCAGAAAATGACACAGGCAGCGGTACAGCTGTCAACATCCCCGGTCACCACACTCAGGAAAGCCATGTCCCTGCTGGGCTCCATGACATCCTGTATCCCGGCAGTGCAGTGGGCACAGTGCCATTCCCGGGACTTACAATGGGAGACTTTAAGTTCAAGCCTGTGTCTGGGAGGAAATTTAGACGGGCAGTTAAGCATATCTCCAACTACGATACACTCCCTACAGTGGTGGGCGGACCCGATAAATCTCACCAAGGGGGTCCCCTGGTCACTACCAACAGAAAAAATCCTAACGACGGATGCAAGCCCCTGGGGGTGGGGTGCTCATATAGACGGTCAGGTGACACAAGGGAACTGGGACAAAAATCAACAGCTGACCTCGTCCAATATGAAAGAACTGCTAGCGGTAAAACTCGCCTTAATGCACTTCCTAAAAATCATCCGCTCCCACCACGTAAAAGTCTTCTCGGACAATCAGGTAGTGGTAGCATACCTAAACCACCAAGGGGGCACCAGGTCACAAACACTGATGGAAGAAACCCGATCCATCTTCTACATTGCAGAACACAATCTGAAGTCCCTGACGGCCCTTTACATAAAGGGCTCAGAAAACCAGACCGCAGACTTCCTCATCAGAACACGCTTGAAACAGGGGGAGTGGGAGCTGAAACAGTCGGTATTCAACCAAATAGTGAAGCGTTGGGGAGAACCAGAAATAGACCTATTCGCGGACTATCAGAACCGGAAAGTGAGGAAGTTCTGCTCAATCGACCCCCGGGGAGGGCCAGTAGCTCTGGACGCTCTCACAGTCCCCTGGAACTATCGCCTCTCCTACGCGTTCCCTCCAATATCCCTCATTCCCCTAGTCTTGAGGAAAATTCGGGAGGAGGGGGCAACAGTGATAATCATAGCTCCATTCTGGCCTCGCAGAATATGGTTTTCCTGGCTGAGGAAGATGTCCTTAGACAGCCCGTGGGTTCTACCAGACACGCAAAATCTATTATCCCAGGGCCCAGTGTGTCACCCCAATGTAAAAAGCCTACATATGACAGCCTGGCTTTTGAAAGGAAGCTGTTAAGTAACAAAGGGTTTTCATCCAATCTGGTGTCCACATTACTACAGAGTAGGAAACCCGTAACCACCAAAATATATGGCAAAGTGTGGAAAAAATTCATGTCTGTATCAGGGGCTGACCCAGGGGGGGAAATCCCAATAGATAAAATTCTCGAATTCCTGCAAAAGGGTTTGGAAAAAGGGCTAGCTACAAGTACTCTAAAAATTCAGGTAGCAGCCTTGGGAGCGCTGTATAATTATGATCTAGCCAGAAACCGATGGATCGTGAGATTCATCAAAGCCTCGGGTAGATCAAGACCGGTTCCTTTGCATAATGCCCCTCCATGGGATTTAAACCTTGTTCTAAATGCACTAACCAAATCTCCTTTTGAGCCCTTGGCAGACGCACCCCTAAAGATTCTATCTTTAAAAACAACACTCTTAGTGGCCCTAACCTCAGCCCGTCGCGTTAGTGACATACAAGCATTGTCCGCGGGCCCTCCCTTCACTCAAATTCTCGAGGACAGAGTCATTCTAAAAACAGACCCGGCTTACCTCCCAAAAGTCGCGTCTCAATTTCACAGGACACAAGAGGTCTCCCTGCCCTCATTCTGTCCCAACCCCAAGAATGAGGGAGAAAAAACACTACATACCCTTGATGTTAGGAGGTGCCTACTCCAATACTTGTCAGCCACTAGGGAGTGCAGGAAGGATAGGGCTCTGTTTGTCTGCTTCCAGGGTCCGCGGAAGGGACAGAAAGCGTCAAAAGCTACGCTAGCGAGGTGGATAAGAGATGCCATCGCCCTATCCTACTCTTCCAGCGGGGCGGCCATCCCGGAGAATATAAAAGCGCACTCGACCAGAGCAGTGGCATCATCCTGGGCGGAAAGAGCGGGCGCTTCAATACAACAGATATGTAGAGCGGCCACTTGGTCTTCCCAGTCTACATTTTTCAAACACTACCGCTTAGACTTGACCTCCTCTGATCTCACCTTTGGTCGAAGGGTTCTAGAGGCAGTGGTCCCTCCCTAAAAAAAGTTACAATCTATGTAAATCTCTCCGTGGTGCCATCATGGGGATAGAGAAAATCGTAGTTACTTACCGATAACGGTATTTCTCTGATCCCATGATGGCACCCGTATATTCCCTCCCTTTTCACACACAGGTGTGCACATTATAATGTATAGTTAGTTAACCTTAGTCACGGTGCCTCTGTTAAGTAAAAATTGTTAAATTTAATTTGTGTAAACATTAAGTTGCAGCTGAAGTTCTGTATAAGGCTCTGTTAACCAACTGATGTGGGAGAGAGGTACGCCCTTTTTCACCTGTAGGTTTCCTGTCCCTGGGGGCGGACCCCTCTCTCCGTGGTGCCATCATGGGATCAGAGAAATACCGTTATCGGTAAGTAACTACGATTTTTTTTCCCACAAAAATGATTTTTTTTTTAGCCGACAAATTTTTATTTTCCCATGGGTAACAGGAGAAATAGGACCACAAAAGTTGTTGTGCAATTTGTCCTGAGTACACTGATACCCCATATGTGCGGGTAAACCACTGTATGGGAGCATGGCAGAGCTCAGAAGGGAAGGAGCACAGTTTTTTACTTTTTCAGCACAGAATTGGCTGGAATTGAGATCAGACACCATGTCGCTTTTGGAGAGCCACTGATGTGCCTAAAGAGTGGAAACCCCCCAATTCTAACTCCAACCCTAACCATAACCACACCCCTAACCCGAACACACCCCTAATCCCAACCCTAACCACAATCCTAACCATAACCACGCCCCTTACCCGAACACACCCCTAACCCTAATCCCAACCCTAACCCCAACACACCCTTAACACTAATCCCAACCATAACCCGAGCCACACCCCTAATCCTGACAACCCCCTAACCCTAATCCCAACCCTAATCCTAGCCGTAAACGTAATCCAAACCCTAACCCCAACTCTAGCCCTAACCCTAACTTTAGCCCCTACCCTAACCCTAATGGGAAAATGGAAATAAATAATTTTTTTTTTTTATTTTATTATTTTTCCCTAACTAAGGGGGTGAGAAAGGGGGGTTTGATTTACTATTTATGGCGGGTTTTTATGTCTGGCAGCTGTCACACGCTAAGGCTAGGTTCACATTTGCGGTTGAGTCCGCAGCGTATCGTCTGCAAACGCATGCAAAAACTCATGTTAGCGCATGATAACGCAGCGTTTTTATCCGCATCAGCTTACGCATGACGGCAAAAAAAACGCAGCATTTGGATGCGTTTGCATGCGTTTTTGCATGCGTTTGCGCTTTTTATGCTCATGCATTTGATATTTCCAGGAGGGCGTGTCTCAATAGATGTGTCTAAATCAGTTCCTGGACATGCGCAGTCCGAAGTACGCAAGCGCATCGAACGCATGCGTACGCTTGCTTTCCCATAGACAGTAGTGCGTTTTTTTAACATCCGCATGCCTGCGCATATTTAACGGAAATTTGCCTCCTCAAAAATTCTAACATGGTGCTGCCCACACGCATTGCGTCTACACTGTTAAAGATAGGAAATCAAGACGCATGCGGATGTATGCGTCAGAAACGCTGCGGACACAACCGCAAATGTGAAACCGGCCTTAAAGATGCTATTTATTGCAAAAAAAGTTTTTGCATCCTCACATTTTGAGCGCTATAATTTTTCCATATTTTGGTCCACAGAGTCATGTGAGGTCTTGTTTTTTGCGGGACGAGTTGACGTTTTTGTTGGTAACATTTTTGGGCACGTGACATTTTTTGATCGCTTTTTATTACGATTTTCGTGAGGCAGAATGAACAAAAACCAGCTATTCATGAATTTCTTTTGGGGGGGGGGGGGCGTTTATACCGTTCCTCGTTTGGTAAAATGGATAAAGCAGTTTTATTCTTTCGGGTCAGTACGGTTACAGAGATACCTCATTTATATAATTTTTTTATGTTTTGGCACTTTTATACAATAAAAACTATTTTTCCATCGCTTTGTTCTGAGGACTGTAAATTTTTTGATTTTTCGCTGATGATGCTGTATGGCAGCTCATTTTTTGCGGGACAAGATGACGTTTTCAGCGGTACCATGGTTATTTATATCCGTCTTTTTAATCGCGTGTTATTCCTCTTTTTGTTCGGCGGTATGATGATAAAGCATTGTTTTTTGCTTCGTTTTTTATTTATTTTTTACGATGTTCACCGAAGGAGTTAACTAGTGGGACAGTTTTATAGGTTGGGTCGTTACGGACGCGACGATACTAAATATGTGTACTTTTATTGTTTGTTTTTATTTACATAACGAAATGTATTTATTGGAACAATAATTTTTTTTTTCTTTATTTAGGAATTTTAAAAAAAATATTTTTACACATGGTAATTTTTTTTTTTTTTTTTTTTACCTTGTTACTTTGTTCCAGTGTGAGACACTATATATTGTCAGATCGCTGACACTTTGCACAGCACTGTGTCAGATCAGCGATCTGACAGGCAGTGCACGAGGCTTGCCGGCGCCTGCTCTCAGCAGGCGCTGATAAGCCACCTTCCTGCAGGACCCGGAAGCACTCCCGCGGCCATCTTGGATCCGGGGCCTGCAGGGAGGTGGACGGAGGAGACGCTCGGAACAACGCGATCACATTGCGTTGTTCCGAGGATCTTAGGAAAGCCCACTCCCTGCGAGATGCGTCCCTATGCCGCCGGAATGCTACTATCTTGTTTGATTGCAGCGTTCCAGGGGTTACCTGGCACATAGTGCTGGATACAGAGTAAATATTGGAAAACTGACTGAACAGCAATCTAGTCTGAACTGGTGCATAACCAAAAAAAGTCATATATCAAATAGATCAATGGCTGCACTCAAAATTTACTGTGCTAAAGCAAGGAAATGTGAGATACATGAAATGTGAATAGCATAATGGCTTGTGAAATTTATGAAAAAACACATGAGATTCTTAGCACAAGATTTGGCCAAAAGTTGTGAGCCCATCCACCAACCGTCAAGGTAATCTCAGAACGGATGGGTACCTGAGCTGTCTGCCTAGTGTGAACACTTACCTATGGCTAATAACATGGTAAAGCCTGCTTTTATAGGAAGCTCAGAACCAACTGTGTTTGGATGTAATTAAAATCACAGCATGGTGAAGGGCGAGGCGTTCAAGTCAGAAAAAAATAGTACATAGTAAATATTATATTTATAATAATATATATTTACTATGTACTATTTTTTTCTGACTTGAACACCCCGCCCTTCACCATGCTGTGATTTTAATTACATCCAAACACAGTTGGTTCTGAGCTTCCTATAAAAGCAGGCTTTACCATGTTATTAGCCATAGGTAAGTGTTCACACTAGGCAGTCAGCTCAGGTACCCATCCGTTCTGAGATTACCTTGACGTTTGGTGGATGGGCTCACAACATTTGGCCAAATCTTGTGCTAAGAATCTCATGTGTTTTTTTTATAAATTTCACAAGCCATTATGCTATTCACATTTCATGTATCGCACATTTCCTTGCTTTAGCACAGTAAATTTTGAGTGCAGCCATTGATCTATTTGACATAGTGCTGGATGTCAGCTGTGATAATCAGCTGACACCAGGCCGCGATCGGCCGCACTCAACCCCCCCGTGAGCACGACTGATCGCATATGACGTACTATCCCATCGAGGGTCAGATAGGCCCAGGTCACCTCAACGGGATGGTACATCTAAGGTCAGACGGGTTAAAATATAAAAAAAGTAAAAGTTCAAATCGCCCCCCATTCGCCCCAAAATAAAACAATAAAGAAAAAAAATACACATACTTGGTATCGCTGTGTTCAGAATTGTCCAATCTATGAACATGTAAAAATAATTAATCTTATCGGTAAACAGTGTAACGAGAAAAAAGTCAAAACACCAGAATTACGTTTTTTTGGTTGCCAAAACATTGCAATAAAATGCAAAGAACGGGCGATCAAAAACATGGTATCTATAAAAACATCAGCTCGTCACACAAAAAATAAGCCCTCACCCATCCCCAGATCACGAAAAATAGAGACACTACGGGTATCGGAAAATGATTTTTTTATTTTTTTTACAAACTGGATTTTTTGAAAATAGCAATTTTTTTTACTTTTGTACAGTTTCTGATATTTTTATAAATAGATGCAGAAAATGTCAACAACAATTTACCACTATCATGAAGTACAGTGTGTCATAAAAAAAACATTCTCCGAATCAGTGGGATATGTTGAAGCGTTCCAGAGTTATTCCCACATACAGTGACACTGGTCAGGTTTCAACAAATTTTCCTGGTCACTAAGGGGACAAGTCTTGCCATATGATTTAGGATAAAAGCCATATCAGAATCTCAATGTGCAGACATGATGTTTTGTGGTATTGCCCCTCATCAGTGCAAAGTCAGAGTTACAGAAGGCAAATGTTTTTAATTCTGCATAGGACGATCCTCCTCAGTGTCATCTCTCTCCTGAATGAGCCAAACACCTTTTCCCCGGCTAACGTGGATGCATCTGTCATGTACCGAAAATGGAAGGAAAGCAAGGGTCGGGATCGAGAGTACACAGACATTATTCGGTAAGCTGGAGGTGGAGGCATTGCTGCCAAAGGACATAAATATAGCTGACTACTAAGCCATAATAATGGAGTTAATACTGCATAGCTATATTAACGCCACGCTTTTCTCCTGCAGTGGTATTAGGCTAGTTTCACATTTGCGTTTAAATCCGCAGCGTTTAAAACGCATCCACAAGTGGTGGAAAAAAAGCATATAAACGCGTACAAACTTGGCGTTTTTTTTTTACGCATGCGTTGACGCATGCTGTTAAAAAACGCCGCGTTTGTACACGTTTACATGCTTTTTTTTTCCTGCGTTTCGTTTGTGTTTATGGTGCGCATGACGAGAAATTTCACAAGAGAACAATCAAGCCGGTAATTCAGCGCGGTGTACAGTAAAATCACACTGACAGGTTAGAATAGAGTAGATATATACACATAGAATAGCTATATATACATATATATATACAGGTCCTTCTCAAAAAATTAGCATATAGTGTTAAATTTCATTATTTACCATAATGTAATGATTACAATTAAACTTTCATATATTATAGATTCATTATCCACCAACTGAAATTTGTCAGGTCTTTTATTGTTTTAATACTGATGATTTTGGCATACAACTCCTGATAACCCCAAAAACCTGTCTCAATAAATTAGCATATCAAGAAAAGGTTCTCTAAACGACCTATTACCCTAATCTTCTGAATCAACTAATTAACTCTAAACACATGCAAAAGATACCTGAGGCTTTTAAAAACTCCCTGCCTGGTTCATTACTCAAAACCCCCATCATGGGTAAGACTAGCGACCTGACAGATGTCAAGAAGGCCATCATTGACACCCTCAAGCAACAGGGTAAGACCCAAAAAGAAATTTCTCAACAAATAGGCTGTTCCCAGAGTGCTGTATCAAGGCACCTCAATGGTAAGTCTGTTGGAAGGAAACAATGTGGCAGAAAACGCTGTACAACGAGAAGAGGTGACCGGACCCTGAGGAAGATTGTGGAGAAGGACCGATTCCAGACCTTGGGGAACCTGAGGAAGCAGTGGACTGAGTCTGGTGTGGAAACATCCAGAGCCACCGTGCACAGGCGTGTGCAGGAAATGGGCTACAGGTGCCGCATTCCCCAGGTAAAGCCACTTTTGAACCATAAACAGCGGCACTGGACTGTTGCTAAGTGGTCCCAAGTACTTTTTTCTGATGAAAGCAAATTTTGCATGTCATTCGGAAATCAAGGTGCCAGAGTCTGGAGGAAGACTGGGGAGAAGGAAATGCCAAAATGCCTGAAGTCCAGTGTCAAGTACCCACAGTCAGTGATGGTGTGGGGTGCCATGTCAGCTGCTGGTGTTGGTCCACTGTGTTTCATCAAGGGCAGGGTCAATGCAGCTAGCTATCAGGAGATTTTGGAGCACTTCATGCTTCCATCGGCTGAAATGCTTTATGGAGATGAAGATTTCATTTTTCAGCACGACCTGGCACCTGCTCACAGTGCCAAAACCACTGGTAAATGGTTTACTGACCATGGTATTACTGTGCTCAATTGGCCTGCCAACTCTCCTGACCTGAACCCCATAGAGAATCTGTGGGATATTGTGAAGAGAAAGTTGAGAGACGCAAGACCCAACACTCTGGATGAGCTTAAGGCCGCTATTGAAGCATCCTGGGCCTCCATAACATCTCAGCAGTGTCACAGGCTGATTGCCTCCATGCCACGCCGCATTGAAGCAGTGATTTCTGCCAAAGGATTCCCGACCAAGTATTGAGTGCATAACTGAACATTATTATTTGATGTTTTTTTTGTTTGTTATTAAAAAACACTTTTATTTGATTGGCCGGGTGAAATATGCTAATTTATTGAGACAGGTTTTTTGGGTTATCAGGAGTTGTATGCCAAAATCATCAGTATTAAAACAATAAAAGACCTGACAAATTTCAGTTGGTGGATAATGAATCTATAATATATGAAAGTTTAATTGTAATCATTACATTATGGTAAATAATGAAATTTAACACTATATGCTAATTTTTTGAGAAGGACCTGTATATGTCAGTGAGACACCTATATACTGTATGTATATTTATATTTAATGCAGCGCTAGATAGCATAAAAGCCGCTAATTAAATTACCGGCTTCTGCTATCTCCTTCACAAACCCGACAGGATATGAGACATGGTTTACATACAGTAAACCATCTCATATCCCTTCTGTTATTACATATTCCTCTTCAGTAATGTAAGAAGTGTCTGTGTGTCAAATTTGGGGGCTCTAGCTATTAATTTAAAGGGTTAAATGGCGGAAAAAATTGGCGTGGGCTCCCGCGCAATTTTCTCCGCCAGAGTGGTAAAGCCAGTGACTGGGGGCAGATATTAATAGCCTAGAGAGGGTCCATGGTTATTGGCCCCCCCTGGCTGCAAACAACTGCCCCCAGCCACCCCAGAAAAGGCACATCTTGAAGATGCGCCTATTCTGGCACTTGGCCTCTCTCTTCCCACTCCCGAGTAGTGGTGGGATATGGGGTAATGAAGGGTTAATGTCACCTTGCTATTGTAAGGTGACATTAAGCCAGGTTAATAATGGAGAGGCGTCAATTGACACCTATCCATTATTAATCCAATAGTACAAAATGGTTAAGAAAACACACATTATTACAAAGTCCTTTAATGAAATAAAGACACAGGTTGTTGTAATATTTTATTATACTGGTAATCCACCTGAAGACCCTCGTTCTGTAACAAAGGAAAAATAAAAAAACAACAATATCTCATACCTTCCCTCGCTCAGGTCAAGTCCCACGAAGTAAGTCCCTTCATCTGAAGGGGTTAAATCATTTTACAGCCAGGAGCTGTGCTAATGCACTCGCTCCTGCCTGTAAAACCCCGGGTACTGAATGGAAAGCAGGGTGACCTGTAGTTACCTTGAGTCGCGGTGAGGCGCCCTCCGTTGGATGTCCTCATATGAACTGAAGCCTGGTAAAAGTTCCCACGCTCGAGTTCATATGAGGACATCCAGCAGAGGGCGCATCACTGCGACTCAAGGTAACTACAGGTCATTCCCCTCCAATCCATTCATTCCCTGGGTTTTTACAGGCAGGGGCGGCTGCATTAACAGGCTTCTGCTTGTAAAACTAGTTAACCCTTTCAGATGGATTTACAACGTGGGACAGAACGACGGAAGGTAAGGAATATTGTTGTTTGTTTTTTAAACTTTGTTTCAGGTGACAAAGGGTCTTCAGGTGGATTAAGAGTCTAATAAAATATTACAACAACATGTGTCTTTATTTCATTAAAATACTTTGAAATAATGTGTGTGTGTGTTTTATTAACCATTTCGTACGATTGGATTAATAATGGATAGGTGTCATAATTGACGCCTCTCCATTATTAACCTGGCTTAATGTCGCCTTACAATAGCAAGGTGACATTAACCCTTCATTACCCCATATCCCACCGCTACACGGGAATGGGAAGAGAGAGGCCAAGTGCCAGAATAGGCGCATCTTCCAGATGTGCCTTTTCTGGGGTGGCTGGGGGCAGATGTTTGTAGCCATGGGGGGCCAATAACCATGGACCCTCTCTAGGCTATTAATATCTGCCCCCAGTCACTGGCTTTACCACTCTGGCGGAGAAAATTGCGCGGGAGCCCACGCCAATTTTTTCCGCCATTTAACCCTTTAAATTAATAGAGCCCCCAAATTTGACACACAGACACTTCTTACATTACTGAAGAGGAATATGTAATAACAGAAGGGATATGAGATGGTTTACTGTATGTAAACCATGTCTCATATCCTGTCGGGTTTGTGAAGGAGATAGCAGAAGCCGGTAATTGAATTAGCGGCTTTTATGCTATCTAGCGCTGCATTAAATATAAATATACATATATAGGTGTCTCACTGACATAGAATAGGTATATATACATATATATATGTGTATACAATGCCTACAAGTAGTATTCAACCCCCTGCAGATTTAGCAGGTTTAATAAGATGCAAATAAGTTAGAGCCTTCAAACTTCAAACAAGAGCAGGATTTATTAACAGATGCATAAATCTTACAAACCAAAAAGTTTTGTTGCTCAGTTAAATTTTTATAAATTTTAAACATAAAAGTGTGGGTCAATTATTATTCAACCCCTAGGTTTAATATTTTGTGGAATAACCTTCGCAATTACAGCTAATAATCGTCTTTTATAAGACCTGATCAGGCCGGCACAGGTCTCTGGGGTTATCTTGGCCCACTCCTCCATGCAGATCTTCTCCAAGTTATCTAGGTTCTTTGGGTGTCTCATGTGGACTTTAATCTTGAGCTCCTTCCACAAGTTTTCAATTGGGTTAAGGTCAGGAGACTGACTAGGCCACTGCAACACCTTGATTTTTGCCTCTTGAACCAGGCTTTGGTTTTCTTGGCTGTGTGCTTTGGGTCGTTGTCTTGTTGGAAGATGAAATGATGACCCATCTTAAGATCCTTGATGGAGGAGCGGAGGTTCTTGGCCAAAATCTCCAGGTAGGCCGTGCTATCCATCTTCCCATTGATGTGGACCAGATGGCCAGGCCACTTGGCTGAGAAACAGCCCCACAGCATGATGCTGCCACCACCATGCTTGACTGTAGGGATGGTATTCTTGGGGTCGTATGCAGTGCCATCCAGTCTCCAAACGTCACGTGTGTGGTTGGCACCAAATATCTCGATCTTGGTCTCATCAGACCAGAGAACCTTGAACCAGTCAGTCTCAGAGTCCTCCAAGTGATCATGAGCAAACTGTAGACGAGCCTTGACATGACGCTTTGAAAGTAAAGGTACCTTACGGGCTCGTCTGGAACGGAGACCATTGCGGTGGAGTACGTTACTTATGGTATTGACTGAAACCAATGTCCCCACTGCCATGAGATCTTCCCGGAGCTCCTTCCTTGTTGTCCTTGGGTTAGCCTTGACTCTTCGGACAAGCCTGGCCTCGGCACGGGAGGAAACTTTCAAAGGCTGTCCAGGCCATGGAAGGCTAACAGTAGTTCCATAAGCCTTCCACTTCCGGATGATGCTCCCAACAGTGGAGACCGGTAGGCCCAACTCCTTGGAAAGGGTTTTGTACCCCTTGCCAGCCTTGTGACCCTCCACGATCTTGTCTCTGATGGCCTTGGAATGCTCCTTTGTCTTTCCCATGTTGACCATGTATGAGTGCTGTTCACAAGTTTGGGGAGGGTCTTAAATACCGTATTTTTCGGACTATAAGACGCACCGGACCATAAGACGCACCCCAAATTTGGGGTGAAAATTGCAGAAAAAAAGATTTTTTTATAAGATGGGGGTCCGTCTTATTGTCCGAATTTACAGTATCTTACCTGAGGACTGGTGGTGGCAGAGCAGGGTCACAGGAGGCATGGTGGCGGCAGAGGTGGGGTGATGCGGTACGGCGTGCACTTGAGCAGGGTCCCTTCCTGCTTAGGTGGGCGACGCCACGGCCTGGTGTCCATGGGAGGGTGGCAGGAGTGGTTACCGACAGAGGTGCTGGGATGAGGAAGCACAGTGAGAGGTATGGCGTGAGAGGGGTCCCTTTCCCCGGTGAGGTGATAGATGGATCTCATGGGCACATGGACTGGAGATGATGGAGGTAGTGGTGTACATTGTGAAGCGAGTATTCCACAGGAGCTCATATGTCTGAGTCCTTGCCGCTTCCCGGCGCTCCTCAGCGCAATCATTATTTCAGAAGCCGGTAATAAGTGAGGAGCTCCGCTACCGAGACACAGCCGCCATGACCGGACACTGCGGGAAAAGCGCCTCTGTACTGCTGCGAGCCCTGCTGGAGGCGGAGAGCCGGCCGTGCCATGCG
Source organism: Ranitomeya variabilis (assembly GCF_051348905.1). Classification (NCBI taxonomy): domain Eukaryota; kingdom Metazoa; phylum Chordata; class Amphibia; order Anura; family Dendrobatidae; genus Ranitomeya; species Ranitomeya variabilis. The sequence goes on from NC_135232.1 coordinate 523,290,872, forward strand.
GTGCTGAGGAGCGCCGGGAAGCGGCAAGGACTCAGACATCTGAGCGCCTGTGGAATACTCGCTTCACAATGTACACCACTACCTCCATCATCTCCAGTCCATGTGCCCACGAGATCCTTCCTGAACCTTGCTGCACCCATCCTGGGAAGCAAAAGGATGGAGTATACAGAGTCCAAAGTCCTGGTGAGGTGATGCAGCAGCCGGTAATGCAGCAGAGCCGGGTGAATCCTGCTGATATCGGTGGGCGCGGCCATCTTCCTGAGGCCGCGCGTTCGCAGATGGAGCTCTGCTGCCCGGGGCTTCAGGAAAATGGCCGCCGCGATCCCCATCTGCGCACGCATGGCATCCCGCGGCCATTTTCCTGAAGCCCCGGGCAGCAGAGCTCCATCTGCGAACGCGCGGCCTCAGGAAGATGGCCGCCACCACCGATAACATCAGGATTCACCCGGCTCTGCTGCCTTACCGGGCTGCTGCATCACCTCACGTGGAAAAGGGACCCCGCTCACTGTGCCTCCTCATCTCCGTACCTCTGCTGCCACACCTCTGCCGCCGGACCTCTGCCACCGCACCTCTGCCGCCACGGTAAGCCTGCATTGCGAATATAAGACGCACCACCCATTTCCCCCCCTTTTTTTGGGGGGAAAAAAGTGCGTCTTATATGCCAAAAAATACGGTAGTCAGAAAAGGCTGGAAAAAGAGATAATTAATCCAAACATGTGAAGCTCATTGTTCTTTGTGCCTGAACTACTTATTAATACACTAATAACTACTTCTTAAAACAGAATTCTGGTGGGTTGAGGGGTTGAATAATAAATGACCCTCTGAAAAGACTTTTCACAATTTAAAAAAAAAATAAACAAAGAAATAACATTCTTTTTTGCTGCAGTGCATTTCACACTTCCAGGCTGATCTACAGTCCAAATGTCACAATGCCAAGTTAATTCCAAATGTGTAAACCTGCTAAATCTGCAGGGGGTTGAATACTACTTGTAGGCACTGTATATCTACTCTATTGTAACCTGTCAGTGTGATTTTACTGTACATCGCATGCGTTCAAAAAAGCAACAAAACGCATGTGCTTAAAAACGCATGCGTTTACATTGACAGCAATGCGTTTTTTTGTCGCAATCCTTGCGCGATGAAACGCATGCGCTTCCTGGCGGCAAATAGACGCCTTTAGAAATTACTACATGTTGCATTTCCGCGCCAAGCCGCAAACGACGAGACGACGCATGCGTCGGCAAACGCGGCAAAACGCGAACAAAAAAAACCGCATGCGTTTATATGCGGTACAAACGCTGCGGCCACAAACGCAAATGTGAAACCAGCCTTAGATAGGAAAAGTAGGACCACATCTAGTAATGGTGTGCAAAGGCTTCCTACAAGTCACTTGCCATTTTGGCTGAGAACCAGACCTTCTGCAGTACTACAGCAGTCTGATGCCATGTGGCAGTTGACCACTCTGAGGCTGACAGAAACCATTATCATACCCTTACCTCTGTTTGCTTTCATAGGAAGCAAGTTCTCACCACAAAGGCAGATGCAGACAATGACGGAGTAAAGGTTCCCACCACACTGGCTGAATATTGTGTGAAAACTAAGGTTACAGCTCCAGACGAGGGATCTGACCTGTTCTACGATGACTACTATGAGGACGATGACATGGAAGATGAGGGTGACAGCTGCTATGAAGACAAGGATGATTCTGGCAATGAAGAATCTTGACGCCACTTGTTCTTCCAGTACTTGCCTCGATCCCTATGTTCTCCTCAATTAGACACTGATGGTTTTTCACTCTGCTGGCACATGTGGTACTAGAGAAATAGAGGAGAGTTTTGAGGCTTTGCCATACTGAAAGGCCAAGGATGGTCCATGAGCTCCAGTAGTGGATGGCTTAATGCTTGCAGTAAAAGCTTGTGCCACGGGATGGCAGTAGAGTGCTTTGCAAGTCCTGCTGCTACACTAACTCCAGACCCTATACCTTTGCTGTTTCAGACTGCAGTGCAGGGCTGAAATTAGGCTAAGGGTTGGTGCGAGGATTCTTTTCATTTGGTTGCTTTTTGTTTTTCATTCTGGGTGGAAGGTAAAGAGCTTGCTTTGGTTGTTGGGATCTTCTTTTATTGTCTCACACTGTTTACTGTATGGTTGGGGTGGGTTAGTGGGCAGCATTTTTGTCTGGTTTTGTTTTCTTTGTAGGTGGGATTTTCTGCTCTTTTTTTTTCTGGTTTGTTTTAAGAGAATTTAATAATTAAAGGTAAAATCTCGTATGCGTCTTTTATTGTACTCTGGAACACTCATATTCTGAAACCGGTCCTACTGGTGGAGTTTAGGTTACAAGACCAGTATGACCTAGGGTTGAGCGAAACGGGTCGGCCATTTTCAGAAGTCGCCGACTTTTGGCAAAGTCGGGTTTCATGAAACCCGACCCGATCCCTGTGTGGGGTCGGCCGTGAGGTCGGCGATCTTCTGAATCTGGTATCGGAATTCCGATACCGAGTTCCGATATGTTTGCGATATCGGAAATCCTAATCCTAGGAATTTAGGACCTGAGAATTACGTCACGGCTTGTGATTGGTCGCGTGGCGGTCATATGGGCGGCCGCGACCAATCAGAAGCCGTGACGTCATGGAAGGCCCTAAACGCGCTCATTTTAAGCAAAGAAGGCTGCCGGTTACCAGCGGCGATGTCCACGGGCCTCCGGAGAGGTGAGTATATCAATATTTTTTATTTTTATTCTTTATTTTACACATTAATATGGATCCCAGGGCCTGAAGGAGAGTTTCCTCTCCTTCAGACCCTGGGAACCATAGTATCCCATTGCACTGCATTGGGTTTCGTGTTTCGGCCGACCCCGACTTTTTTATAGGATCGGCCGATTTCACTCGACCCGACTTTTCAGAAAGTCGGGTTTCGTGAAACCCGACCCGATCCTATAAAAATAAAAGTCGCTCAACCCTAGTATGACCATCTCTTTATCTGGTTTAATTGCTACACGGAAACGTCTTGTTTGGAAATGTATGCCATAAACGATGAGCATGGTTAAACGTTTACACTGGAAAAGTACTCGCATCATTATCAGGTTTTACAGTCTTGTGCTCAGCAAACAGTGTAAAGGCAGGCTGGTAAGCAAACTTATCAGATTGTGTGCTAGCGCTGATTAGCGCTTATGTGGTGTCAGTGTCATCCAGGGTTTACTGGCCTGGAGAACATGTCACCTAGAGAAACAGAAATTATCCAGCTGGAGCAGATTCCACAAGTAAACGTGCTTTTACCTTATGTGATCAGTACAATTTGCAAGGTGGATTAATAGGCTGTTTACACAGGCACAATATGCGCACGATCAGTTAATCGCACTTAGGGTACTGTCACACAGTGGCATTTTTGTTGCTACGACGGCACGATCCGTGACGTTCCAGCGATATCCATACGATATCGCTGTGTCTGACACGCAGCGGCGATCAGGGACCCCGCTGAGAATCGTACGTCGTAGCAGATCGTTTGAAACTTTATTTCGTCGCTGGATCTCCCGCTGTCATCGCTGCATCGGTGTGTGTGACACCGATCCAACGATGCGTTCGCTTGTAACCAGGGTAAACATCGGGTTACTAAGCGCAGGGCTGCGCTTAGTAACCCGATGTTTACCCTGGTTACCATCGTAAATGTAAAAAAAACCAAACAGTACATACTCACATTCCGGTGTCCGTCAGGTCCCTTGCCGTCTGCTTCCTGCACTGACTGACTGCCAGCCGTAAAGTGAAAGCACAGCACAGCGGTGACGTCAGCGTTGCCACTGGGCCCCAAAGTCAGAAGGACCAGGAAGTATACTGCAAAACAAACTGCTGAGACCTTCTGCAGTCAGGTGCAGAGCGACGTTCTGCAGCTTCTGGCACACCTGTGACAATGGAGCTGCAGTCTGGCCTAGGCAGGGTTAACTAGTGGCCAGCCCAGTTTGGAAGGGGGAACTGATTGTTAGGCCGGGATCACACACAGCGAGATGCAGCCGAGTCTCGCAGGTTAAAACCAAGATCTGGCATCGGCACTCCAGAGCGGAGCGTGCGGCCCCACAGCAATACATGGATCTGCACGCTCCGCTCCGGAGTGCCGGTGCCAGAGCTTGGTTTTAACCTGCGAGACTCTGCCGTATCTCGCTGTAGTGTGACTCCGGCCTTAGTGTCAGGTTCATGAAGTGTCAGTTGAAGGACAGTAGTGTGAAGTGGCAGCAGCAGTCTCACGTATTGGGCTGCTAGGGACAACATGGGCCCAAAACTCTGGGCAGTGGATTGCCAAAAATACCCTTCCATGTGATTCCGCCTACCGGCCTGGGGCACCTCGAGATGGACGTCAGGGCCTTTGGGCTCACTCAGCCTGTGAAGCTACAGGGAAAGATGGACTCAAACTAAATAGGGCGGAAAGTGTTGCAATCCGGGTGCACTGCTAGTGGTGGAGAAGAATTCCTAGTGCCAGAGCAGATGGCAAGAGGAACACCCCACCCTTACCGCAAACCAGGGCGAAAGTTGTGTCCGGTACCTGTGGGAAATACGACAACCCGTTGGGCCTTATCCTGTGCATGCTTGTAAAGTCTGCCATTCATTAAGCAAAAGTTGGACTGTTTTTACAAATATTCTGTCCCCTGAATTGATTGCTGTTGAGGTTCCAAAAGAGGAAAACCTGGAGCCAATTGAGGCCTGTAGGCCTGAAGTAAGTGTGATGCACCCCACACACAGGAGCACACCGGGACAGCGACAAGAGTTGTCTGTAGAGTACCAGAGTGAGTGGGAGCACAGTTCGCCCACGACTACCTCACTTGATCACTTTACATATGCTACAAAAAAAAACAACAACCCTTTAACCCCTTCACGCCGCGGCCCTTTTTGTTTTTGCGTTTTCGTTTTTCGCTCCCCTCCTTCCCAGAGGCATAACTTTTTTATTTTTCCATCAATATGGCCATGTGAGGGCTTATTTTTTGCAGGACGAGTTGCACTTTTGAACAACACCATTGGTTTTACCATGTCTTGTACCAGAAAACAGGAAAAAAATTCCAAGTGTGGTGAAATTGCAAAAAAAGTGCAATCCCACACTTGTTTTTTGCTAGGTTCACTAAATGCTATAACTGACTGATCTTATGATTCTCCAGATCACTACGAGTTCATAGACACCAAACACGTCTAGGTTATTTTTTACCTAAGTGGTGAAAAAAAATTCAAAACTTTGCTAGAAAAAAACGCTATTTTCCGATATCCGTAGCGTCTCCATTTTTCGTGATCTGGGGTCGGATGAGGGCTTATTTTTTGCGTGCCGAGCTGGCATTTTTAATGATACCACGTTTGTGCAGATACGTTCTTTTGATCGCCCGTTATTGCATTTTAATGCAATGTCACGGCGACCAAAAAAACATAATTCTGGTGTTTCAAATTTTTTTCTCGCTACGCTGTTTACCGATCAGGGTAATGCTTTTTTTTATTGATTGGGCAATTCTGAACGCGGTGATACCAAATATGTGTAGGTTTGATTTTTTTTATTTTAGTTTGGATGGGGCGAAAGGGGAGGTGATTTAAACTTTTATATATATATATATATATATATATATATATATATATATATATATATATATATATATATATATATATATATTTTTTATTTTTTTTTCATATTTTTAAAAACATTTTTTTTAAAACTTTTGCCATGCTTCAATAGCCTCCATGGGAGGCTAGAAGCTGGCACCACTAGATCAGCTCAGCTACATAGCAGCGATCATCAGATCGCTGCTATGTAGCTAAATTACAGGCTTGCTATGAGCGCCAACCACAGGGTGGCGCTCACAGCAGGCCGGCATCCGTAACCATAGAGGTAACCATCCTGAGGCATCGCTGACCCCCGATCATGTGACGACGGTCGGCGATGCGCTCATTTCCGGCTGCGCGGCCGGAAGCGCCGGTTAAATGCCGCTGTCAGCGTTTGACAGCAGCATTTAACAGGTTAATAGCGGCAGGTGGATCGCGATTCCACCTGCCGCTATTGCGCGCACATGTCAGCTGTACAAAACAGCTGACATGTCGCGACTTTGATGTGGGCTCAGCGCCGGAGCCCACATCAAAGGGGGAGACACGACATGCACCGTACTAGTACGGGACATGTCGTGAAGGGGTTAAAGGGAATCTGTCACACAGGTGTTTGCAACCTCGTCTGAGAGCAGCATAATGTAGAGACAGAGACCCCGATTTTAGCTATGTGTCACTAAGTTTACTGGGTGCTGCAGTTGTGACATAATCAGAGCTTTCTGTGTATATTTTATATTAACAGTAAGCTGATAATCACTGCTGGTGGCGGAGTTGGACCATGATTCGCGCAGGCACCAATCTGGCAGTGATAATCTCCTGCTGATAAAACACCAATTGTATTGAAATAATAGTACATAGCCTAAGGGTATGTTTCCACGTTCAGTTTTGCTTCAGGCTTTGGTCAGGATTTTATGCCGGTAAAATCCTGACCAAAACTGCACCTGAGGTCACTGGCAGGTCACCTGCAGTGTACCTGCGTGTTTTGCTCATAGTAGCAACATGCTGCGTTTCGAAAAAACGCACCACGCATGCGTTTTCGCTGCAAAAACGCATGCGTTTTTTAACGCATAGTGGAGTCTGGATTTCATGATATCCCCTCCACTATGCTGTAACATCTGGACGCTGCGTTTTTGACGCTGCGGAAAAACGCAGCGTCAAAAACGCAGCGTTTCCTGAACGTGGAAACATACCCTAATAAGTGCCACATCCCTGAAATCTGTGCCTTAACTCCTATTTCATGCTGCCCTCAGATTACATAGCAAAAAAAAAACATGCTGATGGACTTTCTTTAACACATTTTTTTGGACATCCATGCTAGAAGTGTTCGATAAAACATACCTTCATGAAGAACTTAATGATTTTTCTTTTCAGCAGACATCTTGAGCTTCTGTCACTAAAATTGTGCTTGCAGGGAAGGTGAATAGCAGATTGGCAATTACAATTTTAGCAAACCATCTGGATTCCAGTCAGCACAATGTATGAACCCTCAGGAGGTCGGATAGCCATTATTCACACATTAGGTGGAAATTTAACTTCCTGTGCACTGATTAACCAGTGGAGATATATGTGCTTCATGTACAGTGGGTACGGAGAGTACTCACACATTTACATTTTTCACTCTTTGTTTCATTGCAGCCGTTTGGTAAATTCAAAAAAGTTCATTTTTTCACATTAATGTACACTCTGCACCCCATCTTGACTGAAAAAAAACAGATGTAGAAATTTTTGCAAATTTATTAAAAAAAGAAAAACTGAAATATCACATGGTCATAAGTATTCAGACCCTTTGCTCAGTATTGAGTAGAATCTTCCTTTTTGAGCTAGTACAGCCATGAGTCTACTTGGGAATGATGTAACAAGTTTTCCACACTTGGATTTGGGGATTCTCTGCCATTCGTCCTTGCAGATTCTCTCCAGTTCCGTCAGGTTGGATGGCGAACGTTGGTGGACAGCCATTTTCAGGTCTCTCCAGAGATACACAATTGGGTCTAGGTGAGGGCTCTGGCTGGGCCAGTCAAGAATGGTCACAGAGTTGTTCTGAAGCCACTCCTTTGTTATTTTAGCTGTGTCCTTAGGGTCATTGTCTTGTTGGAAGGTGAACCTTCGGCCAAGTCTGAGGTCGAGAGCACTCTGGAAGAGATTTTATCCAGGATATCTCTGTACTTGGCCGCATTCATGTTTCCTTCAATGGCAACCAGTCGTCCTGTCCCTGCAGCTGAAAAACACCCACATAGCATGATGCTGCCACCACCATGTTTCACTTTTTGGATTGTATTGGACAGGTGATAAGCAGTGCCTGGTTTTTTCCACGCATACCGCTTAGAATTATCACCAAAAAGGTCTATCTTCATCTCATCAGACCAGAGATTCTTATTTCTCATAGTCTGGGAGTCCTTCATGTGGTTTTTTTAGCAAACTCTATGCGGGCTTTCATATGTCTTGCACTGAGGAGAGGTTTCCGTCGGGTCACTCTGCCATTAAGGCCTGACTGGTGGAGGGCTGCAGTGTTAGTTGACTTTGTGGAACTTTCTACCATATCCCTACTGGAGCTCAGCCACAGTGATCTTGGGTTTCTTCTTTACCTCTCTCACCATGGCTCTTCTCCCACGATTGCTCAGTGTGGCTGGATGGCCAGGTCTAGGATGACTTCTGGTGGTCCCAAACTTCTTCCATATAGGGATTATAAAGGCCACTGTGCTCTTAGGAACCTTGAATACTGCAGAAATTTTGTTGTAGCCTTGGGCAGATCTGTGATTGCCACAATTTTGTCTCTGAGCTGCAAACGGCTGCAATGAAAGAAAGAGTGAAAAATTGAAAGGAGTCTGAATACTTTCCGTACCCACTATAAGCCCTTCATATGTATGACTATAGCTCTTTATGCATCAATGCATTATCTTGACCCCCTCAGTTTGGCAAAAGTGAAACCCAGAGGTTCTTTTTACTGGTTCTGATGTGTTTGTGGGTGAAAACAAGCAAGTAGTGTTGAGCATTCCGATACTGAAATATGGGGTATCGACCGATATTCGCGGTATCGGAGTTCCAATACTGAGTTCCGATACTTTCAGAATATCGAATACCGGAATCGGAAGTTCCCATAATGCAATGAGTCAGTTTGATTTTATTCAGCCAATGAGGATCCTAAGAAGTGTGGGCACATCCTGTTATGCATGTTAGGCATGTTAACTAATGACATGGCTGTGATTGGCTGCTGAAATGATGTCATGATGCACTATAAAAGCCGCCGCCATTTTGGCTTCACTCTGCTGTGAATTTACTTAGGAACAGGACGCTGCTGTTCTGACTCTGAGGGACAGTTTGAGCTAGCGATTTGCTTTATTGTGCTTTACCAAGGCTACTTTAGCAACCGCTGTGTGAGAAGCATTCTTTTGCCTTGCAGCGCTGTTCACGGCTGTCTGTGAGGTCTGTGTGTGTGAGTGCAGCTCACGCTGTAGTGTGATCTGCAGCCACCTCCGGTTGTAGTCCGCTCAGCGCGCGTCACTGCCTCATACATTGTCCTTTTTTGCATTAGTGCTGCTCATTTTTCCTGATTTCTCCTATTCAATAGCGTAGCTACCGGGGGGCGCAGAGGGTGCCTGGGCCCGGTGCTCTCAGGGGGCCCACCTGGAGCTACGCTACTGTAACTGCATGCATTTACATTCTGCGGCGGAGCAGGGAGAACTGATCTCCCTGCTCTGCCGCTATGGGCCCCCTAAGCAGGCGGGGGGGCCCGGTGCCAGCAGTGGGCCCCCCACCTGTCATCGCAAGGTGAGCTGTATCGGCAGCTAGCCCATACAGCTCACCACATTGATGGGAGAAGGAGCGCTGGGCTCCTCCCATCATCCCTCTGTCAGCGTCTGGCCTCCTGGCGTTGCCGACACTGACAGCGGGCGCCGGGCAGTGACGTCATCGTGCCTGCTAACAGTGTCGGAGATCAGCGGGAGCTCGTCGCAGCGCAGGAAGCAGGAGGAAGAGAGGTGAGTATTGTGGTTTTTTTATGGGGGCTGCCTTAAACTACAGGGTCTGCCTATGGGGGTACTGCATTATATAAAAGGGTCTGTCTATGGGGGTACTGCATTATATAAAAGGGTCTGCCTATGGGGGTACTGTATTATATAAAAGGGTCTGCCTATGGGGTACTGCATTATATAAAAGGGTCTGCCTATGGGGGTACTGCATTATATAAAAGGATCTGTCTATGGGGGTACTGCATTATATAAAAGGGTCTGCCTATGGGGGTACTGCATTATATAAAAGGGTCGGCCTATGGGGGTACTGCATTATATAAAAGGGTCTGTCTATGGGGGTACTGCATTATATAAAAGGGTCTGTCTATGGGGGTACTGCATTATATAAAAGGGTCTGCCTATGAGGGTACTGTATTATATAAAAGGGTCTGCCTATGGGGGTACTGTATTATATAAAAGGGTCTGCCTATGGGGGTACTGTATTATATAAAAGGGTCTGCCTATGGGGGTACTGTATTATATAAAAGGGTCTGCCTATGGGGGTACTGTATTATATAAAAGGGTCTGCCTATGGGGGTACTGTATTATATAAAAGGGTCTGCCTATGGGGGTACTGTATTATATAAAAGGGTCTGCCTATGGGGTACTGCATTATATAAAAGGGTCTGCCTATGGGGGTACTGCATTATATAAAAGGGTCTGTCTATGGGGGTACTGCATTATATAAAAGGGTCTGCCTATGGGGGTACTGCATTATATAAAAGGGTCGGCCTATGGGGGTACTGCATTATATAAAAGGGTCTGTCTATGGGGGTACTGCATTATATAAAAGGGTCTGTCTATGGGGGTACTGCATTATATAAAAGGGTCTGCCTATGAGGGTACTGTATTATATAAAAGGGTCTGCCTATGGGGGTACTGTATTATATAAAAGGGTCTGCCTATGGGGGTACTGTATTATATAAAAGGGTCTGCCTATGGGGGTACTGTATTATATAAAAGGGTCTGCCTATGGGGGTACTGTATTATATAAAAGGGTCTGCCTATGGGGGTACAGTCTTCTACAACAGGGTCTGCCTATGGGGGTACAGTCTTCTACAACAGGGTCTGCCTATGGGGGTACAGTCTTCTACTACAGGGTCTGCCTATGGGGGTACAGTCTTCTACTACAGGGTCTGCCTATGGGGGTACTGTCTTTTACTACAGTGTCTGCCTATGGGGGTACTGTCTTTTACTACAGGGTCTGCCTATAGGGGTACTGTCTTTTACTACAGGGTCTGCCTATAGGGGTACTGTCTTTTACTACAGGGTCTGCCTATAGGGGTACTGTCTTTTACTACAGGGTCTGCCTATAGGGGTACTGTCTATTACTACAGGGTCTGCCTATAGGGGTACTGTCTATTACTACAGGGTCTGCCTATAGGGGTACTGTCTATTACTACAGGGTCTGCCTATAGGGGTACTGTCTATTACTACAGGGTCTGCCTATAGGGGTACTGTCTATTACTACAGGGTCTGCCTATAGGGGTACTGTCTTTTACTACAGGGTCTGCCTATAGGGGTACTGTCTTTTACTACAGGGTCTGCCTATAGGGGTACTGTCTTTTACTACAGGGTCTGCCTATAGGGGTACTGTCTTTTACTACAGGGTCTGCCTATAGGGGTACTGTCTTTTACTACAGGGTCTGCCTATAGGGGTACTGTCTTTTACTACAGGGTCTGCCTATAGGGGTACTGTCTTTTACTACAGGGTCTGCCTATAGGGGTACTGTCTTTTACTACAGGGTCTGCCTATAGGGGTACTGCCTTTTACTACAGGGTCTGCCTATAGGGGTACTGCCTTTTACTACAGGGTCTGCCTATAGGGGTACTGCCTTTTACTACAGGGTCTGCCTATAGGGGTACTGCCTTTTACTACAGGGTCTGCCTATAGGGGTACTGCCTTTTACTACAGGGTCTGCCTATAGGGGTACTGCCTTTTACTACAGGGTCTGCCTATAGGGGTACTGCCTTTTACTACAGGGTCTGCCTATAGGGGTACTGTCTTTTACTACAGGGTCTGCCTATAGGGGTACTGTCTTTTACTACAGGGTCTGCCTATAGGGGTACTGCCTTTTACTACAGGGTCTGCCTATAGGGGTACTGCCTTTTACTACAGGGTCTGCCTATAGGGGTACTGCCTTTTACTACAGGGTCTGCCTATAGGGGTACTGCCTTTTACTACAGGGTCTGCCTATAGGGGTACTGCCTTTTACTACAGGGTCTGCCTATAGGGGTACTGCCTTTTACTACAGGGTCTGCCTATAGGGGTACTGCCTTTTACTACAGGGTCTGCCTATAGGGGTACTACCTTTTACTACAGGGTCTGCCTATAGGGGTGCTGGCTTGTGCTTTATTGAGGACGATCTGGCACATTATACTATATTGAGGTTATCTATGGGGCCATCATACATTGTTGGAGCCATCATACAGTTTGGGGGCTACTAAGGGGCCAGTTTACTGGGTGAGTGATACTATACAGTGAGGGGGCATTATACTGTGCATAAGAGAGCATCATACTGTGTATAGATGAGCTGTACGGGGGGGGCGACTTGGGACATTATTAAATGTAAAGTGGGCACTTATTGTTATAGGGGAACTCAGGTTACTGTGACTATCAAAGGGGCACACAGGGCATTATTACTTACTAGGGGGCACAATGTGGGCACTGTTTTCTAGGGCACTTGCGCCTGGCATTACTATATTATAGAGGGTTGCTTTAGAATTTAGAGGGCACAGAGAACCGCACAGCAGTTGCAGTAATAGGGACACATAGCAGAGGCTCAGTATTGGGGTATCAGGTGCAGTAATAGGGTCACATACGGCAGCAGAGGCTCAGTATTGGGATATCAGGTGCAGTAATAGGGTCACATACGGCAGCAGCAGCTCAGTATTGGGGTATCAGGGGCAGTAATAGGGTCACATACAGCAGCAGCGGCTCAGTATTGGGATATCAGGTGCAGTAATAGGGACACATACGGCAGCAGCAGCTCAGTATTGGGGTACAAGGTGCAGTAATAGGGACACATACGGCAGCAGCTGCTCAGTATTGGGGTATCAGGGGCAGTAATAGGGACACATACGGCAGCAGCGGCTCAGTATTGGGGTATCAGGTGCAGTAATAGGGATACATACGGCAGCAGCGGCTCAGTATTATGATATCAGGTGCAGTAATAGGGACACATACGACAGCAGCGGCTCAGTATTGGGGTATCAGTTGTAGTAATAAGGACACACACGGCATCAGCGGCTCAGTATTGGGATATCAGGTGCAGTAGTAAGGACACATACGGCAGCAGCGGCTCAGTATTGGGGTATCAGGTGCAGTAGTAAGGACACATACGGCAGCAGCGGATCTGTATTGGGGTATCAGGGGCAGTAATAGGGACACATACGGCAGCAGCGGATCTGTATTGGGGTATCAGCAGGATGAGGAGTTTGTGCAGGTTGGGAATAGATGTGATGGAGCTGGAATATGGGAAGTTAAATGTGTCTTTGTTGTATTCTCTGCAGCCGAGTCCTGGGTGGAAGAAGATGTCATGTCAGTCTGGGCCAGATGGAAAAGACGTGAAAAGTGAACAATTCCATAAGAAAGGATGTCAGCGGTAAGACATTATCTCTAACTGTGCTGTGATCTCTTATATGTTCTGTAGGGCTGGTATCTAACGCTGTCATCATATGGCGGTAATATCCATGTTGGTCTTTATATAGAGATTATCTTCAGTAATAGCACGGTCATCTGCTGAGGTTCTCCACTATTAGGGTGCGTCACCCAGTTGTAATCAAGGTTACCTGGTTAGGGGCCCACTCAGAAGCTTCGCCCCCTCTCCTGAACCAAAACCCTAGCTATGCCTTTGCTCCTATTAGTGTGGTTCCATCCGTATCTAGCTAGATTGCTTGCAAACACTATATAGGAGTAGATAGAGGAGCCTTTCTGCAGTCTTGCAGCACTAGTGCACAGTTCTCTGCACTGTTCATGGCTGTCTGCGAGGTCTGTGTGTGTGAGTGCAGCTCACGCTGTAGAGTGTTCTGCAGCCACCTCCGGTTGTAGTCCGCTCAGCGTGAGTCACTGCCTCATACATTGTCCTTTTTTGGCTTAGTGCTGCTCATTTTTCCTGATTTCTCCTATTAGTGTGGTTCCAACCGTATCCAGCTAGATTGCTTGCAAACACTATATAAGAGTAGATAGAGGAGCCTTTCTGTCGGCTTGTGCCCTGCAGCCCCAGCCAGATTAGTATTAGCCTATTTTTTGGAGCCTCATCTATTGCATTGTAATAGCTACAAAAAGTTTGTGATACTATCGGTTTTACATCTTTGGGCACATCCAGTATCTTTTTGTGAAAAAAAAAAAAGGAAATAAAGTTCACCAAACACTCCACTTTACAGTTGTGTAGGCCACATTAGCTCGTATTAAAGTCTAGTCCACACTTTATAAAATTAGTGTTTCTTATACCTGTTAGCAGCTGTTCAAGAATAAGCACACTAAGCCCTTAGTACTTTTCTGCCTATCTTTAGCAGTCTACCAAGATGAAGAAGGCAGGGAGTAAGTCACGTGGTCGTGGAGTTTCTGCAGGGAGAGGACGTGGAGACTCTGTGCCTGCTGCGGGCACCAGTGACTCAGTATCCCCCAGTTTTACCTGGGAACAGTCCTTTATGCGCAGCTTTGTAGGAGCTCGCCATAGCCCACTGCTGCGGGAGGACCAAATTGAAGCCATTGTCAGATGGATGGCAGCTAACGCATCGACTTCAATTAGTTCCACATCCTCTCAGGTCCTGAGCACCCATCTGTCTTTTCACCACCTGCCAAATTGCCCAGGCAGTCAGAGAGCCCTGCACAGGAGCCATCTCTACTTCTGTTTTCTGAATCTCTTGGCTTGGAAAGAGAAGGCCAGACAGGCAGCATTCTAGAATCTGAAGAAGAGGTAGTATGCAGCGATGCGCAACAGCTTTGTCTCTCTCAATCTGAAGAGGTGGGTGGGCCAGTGCCTATGGTCAGCACACCTCAGTACGCATATGATGATGAGACTCAGGCGCCACTTTCTGGTGCGTACTGTGCTGTTGAGACTACCCAGGAGAAGCAGTTATTGGAAGAGGGTAGTGTAGATGATGAGGTCCTTGACCCATCACGGCGTGAGGTACAGGAAGGTGGTGGGAGCAGCTCTGAGGAAGAGATTCCCCGAACCGTCAAAAAAGGAGGGAGAGGGGCAGACTCGGTTGCCTGTAGCCGCCACTTCGGCACCCATTAGGAGCATGCATCTTCCAAAATTCAAAACGGGCGCTCCCAAGACTTGCAGTGCCTGGTCCTTTTTTGACACAGTTGCAGATGACATTTGCTTTGTCAAATGCAAGCTGTGTAATCAGAAAGTGAAAAGAGGGAAAAGTGTCAGCAACCTCAATACCACAAATATGTGGAAACGTGCAGACCAAGCACGTGGTGGAGTTACAAAGACACACTGAAGACCTAGACCAACCTACAGCGCCACCTACCACCTCTTTAGCTCGTGTTGTAGCCTCTTCCTCCAGCTCACACACAGCTGGTTCGGTTTCCTCACAGGATCGCCATGGAAGAACCTCTGGCCCTGTTGTACAGAGACACAGTGTCATTCCACCCTCAGCACCACGTTCCCTGTCATCCTCACGCTCCCAGGCCAGTCTACAGCCATCGGTAGCACAGGCATGGGAGAAATGGCACCCATACTCGGCAAACCACCCCTGAGCACAGGCTCTGAATGCTGGCATTGCAAAACTGTCCCTTGAAATGCTATCATTCCGGCTGGTGGAGACTGACCCCTTCCGTAACTTTATGGCATTGGCAGTCCCACAATACAACGTGCCCAGCCACTTTTATTTCAGCAGGCAAGCCGTCCCTGCCCTGTAAAAGAATGTGGAGGGAAAAATTAAACATGCGCTACTAAACGCTGTCAGTAGCAAGGTCCACCTGACCACCGATGCGTGGACCAGTAAGCATGGACAGGGACAATACCTTTCCCTCACTGCCCATTGGGTAAATGTTGTGGAGCCGGGTACAGATCTTGAGAGTGGGGCTGTACGTGTTCTGCCAACTCCAAGGATTGCAGGAATCCAGTCTGTACACATTGACTCCTCCTCATACTCCAGTTCCTCTGATTCACCGCTGCAGGAGCTGTCACGGTCTACCTACACATGGACATGTGAACGCTTACCTGTTACGACCGATATGAGCACAGCCAAGGCCAAACGTCAACAGGCCGTATTGAAATTAATTTCTTTGGGGAATCGAAGCCACACAGCACAGGAGCTCTGGAATGCGATCAAGCAGGAGAGCGACGTGTGGTTTATGCCAGCGAATCTCCAGCCAGGCATGGTAGTGAGTGACAATGGCCGAAATCTGGTGGCAGCTCTGGGCCTAGGCAACCTCACTCACATCCCATGTCTGCCATATGTGTTCAACTTGGTCGTGCAGAGTTTTTTGAGGGACTATCCGGATCTTGATGCACTGCTGCACAAGGTCCGCATAGAGTGTGCTCACTTGCGGCGTTCCAGCATGGCAAGATCGGGCATTTCAGCTCTGCAGCACCGATTCCGCCTTCCGGAACATCGCATCATATGTGACCTACCCACCAGGTGGAATTCAACGTTACAAATGTTGGAGAGATTGTGTGAGCAGCAGGCAGCAGTAATGGAGTACCAGCTGCATCAGGCACAAACAAGTCACACTGCGTGCCGTTCACACTTCACCACCACTAAATGAGCCTCTATGAAGGACATCTGCCACGTTTTGCGTGCCTTCGATGATTCCACACGGATGGCGAGTGCAGATGATGCACTAGTCAGCGTGACTATCCCCTTTATCTGCCTGCTTGAAAAACACTGCAAGCACTAAGGGAGGAGGTTATGGAAGAGGTGGAGGATGAGGAGTCACAAATGCCATCTGCTTCTGGACAGTCTGCGCAATGTGGTTCCTCACAAAGGCCTAGGCAGGGGACACTTTGTGAGGAGGATGAGCAGGAGTCAATGGAGGAGGAAGACATCTGTCCAGAGGAGGGAGGTACACAATGCTCTAGTAGTCAGTATGTAGAGCAAGGGTGGGGTAATGCAGGGCAGGCAGAGATCACGCCTCAAGCAGGGGACAGCATTTCTTGGCCAGTTGGCAGTCTGCAGCACATGGTTGATTTCATGCTGCAGTGCCTGAGAAACGACCGCCGCATCGCCCACATTCTCAACACGTCTGATTATTGGGTGTCCACCCTCCTAGATCCTCACTACCGGGACAACTTACAAAGCCTCATAACACCATTGAACCGGGAGTGCAAAATGCGGGAATACCAAGACGCACTGGTGCATTCCATCATGTTCTCCATTGCACCCGAGAGCAGTGCTGCTAGTGCTTTACAAAGCAGCTCAGTGCGTCGAGGCAGTGGAGGAAGCTCTGCACAAAGAGGGAGCAGAAGCAGTGCCTCAGCACAAGGCAAGACCAGTATGGCCCAAATATGGCAAAGTTTTGTGTCCCCGCCACAAATGTCTACACCATCACAGACGGCTCCAGTCAGCAGGAGGCAACGTTTCCATCAGATGGTGACAGACTACATGTCTTGCCCTCTCAGTGTACTCCCAGACGGCTCTTCCCCCTTCAAGTTTTGGGTCTCTAAGCTGGATACATGGCCATAGCTTAGCCAGTATTATGCTGCTAGTGTATTATTGGAACGCGTCTTTAGTGCCGCAGGTGGTGTACTAACAGACCGTCGCATGTGACTATCCTCCGATAACGTTGACCAGCTTACTTATCTGAAAATGAACAAGGCCTGGATCTCGCAGGAATTTGCCAGTCCTCTTCCAGATTAAATAATTGGTTGGCAACAGTATCCAGGTCTCCTGTTGTGTTCATGTTTCTACCACCTGAACTGGAATCCCTGGGCTCCAACACTGCCAGTTGCTGCTCAGAAGTGCCGTCTGCACAGTCAACGCTTGCTTCTGTGTTACTGGGGTCCAGTAACGTCAGCTGATCCCCTGCTGTGTGTCCAGCAATTTCTCCTGCTCTGTCCACATTCACACTACTACTGATTTTAAACTTGCTCCAATTAGACCTCTGCCTCCACTCTGTTTCTAGTATTTACCCTGGGCTCCAACACCACCAGTTGCTGCTCAGAAGTGCCGTCTGCACAGTCAACATTTGCTCCTGTGTTATTTAGGTTCAGTAACGTCAGCTGATCCCCTGCTGTGTGTCCGGCAATTTCTCCTGCTCTGTCCACATTCACACTACAACAGATTTTAAACTTGCTCCAATTAGGCCTCTGCCTCCACTCTGTTTCTAGTATTTACTCTGGGTTCCAGCACCGCCAGCTGTTTCCCGGCAGTGTCTTTGGAACGGGTACTCCCTCCTGCTCAGCCTGGTTCCAGCATGCCATCTGTTTCCGGGTAGTGTCAACGTCACTTTCACAGGTACCTCCTGCTTAGTAACCGGGTTCCAGTACCATCAGCTGGTCCTCGGTAGATCCATTGGCTCTTGTACCTTCTGCTACCCATCCGGGTTCCAGCACCGCCAGCTGTTTCCCGGCAGTGTCTTTGGCATGGGTACTCCCTCCTACCCAGCCTGGTTCCAGCACGCCAGCTGTTTCCGGGTAGTGTCAACATCACTTTGCCTCCAATACGTTGTCCTGTTGTGTTCGGTCGGGTTAGCCGACTCTATGGTGCCTGCAGTTTAGGTGCTTCCTATGTGGGCTGCGGGATCTGGCAATGAAGGCTGGTTCCGTAGTGCCAATAGGACAAGTACCCCCTGTAGGACTGTGGGTTTCGGTAACTCTGGCAGGCTCGCGGCCTTGCAACTTTTTTTTTTCATGTGTACCTTCTGCTGCCTATCTGAGTTCCAGTACCATTAGCTGGTTCTTTGGAAGTCAATCTTGAATATGTCCCCCTGGGTTCCAGTAACATCAGCTGGTTCCGGGCAGTTCCTTTGGATTAGGTGCCTCCTTCTCGGTATCCGAGTTCCACCAACGTCTGCTGGTCCTTGGTAGTGCTTTCTGGCACAGGTACCTCTTGCTTAGTAACTGGGTTCCAGTACCATCAGCTGGCCCTCAGTAGTTCCATTGGCTCTTGTACCTTCTCCTACCCATCCGGGTTCCAGTACCGTCAGCTGGTTCTCGGCAGTTCCTCAGCCTTCTTGTTCTTCTTTCCAAATTCAAGCTTTTTGAAAAGGTTTTTGGCAATCACTCTGGTTCTTCCTGAGGACGACCCTAAAGACGACGACCCTGAAGACCACCCCGAAGAAGACGACGACCCCGAAAATGACGACCCTGGAGACGTCGACCATGAAGACCACCCCAAAGAAGACAACGACCCAGAAAACGACGACCCTGGAGACGACGACCCTGAAGACCACCCCGAAGAAGACCAAGAAGATGACCCTGAAGACCACCCCAAAGACCAAGAAGATGACCCTGAAAAAGATGACCAAGAGGACAAAGAATAAGAAGACAACCACCAAGATACAGAAGAACAAGAGACAGAAGACCAAGAAGCAGAAGAACAAGAAGCTGCAGAACAAAAAGCAGAAGAACATTAAGCATAAGACAAAAAACAGGGCAAAAGATATTATCTAAATTATAAGCAGAAGAAGACTAAGCAGTGTATGGGGATGAGTCCATTCCTCCTCGTGGTGCCCCTGGAAAATACCTGCTGCTGCAGGCCAAACTGAACTCGGACAAATCCTGTTGTAAATCTTTTGTGACAGGCAGAACGGAAAGTGTAATCTTCAAACTTTTATAGATAACAACTACAGGAATGCCTGTCACAAATAAGAATATGATGAAGGAGAAGAATATGAAGAAGATGAAGAAGTAGAATATGAAGAATAATAATAGTTGAATAAGAAGAATATGAAGAATGTAAAAAAAAGAATAATAGGAAGAAGGTGAAGAAGTTGATGAAAAAGATGCTGCTGCTGAGGATGAAGAAGGAGAAAGTGTGGGAGAAGTAAAAAACAAGGTGAAGAGCATGGAAGTAGTGAAAAATATCTGACAAAATATAAAAAAGCTTAACATAGTCAATATCTTTGTAACTCCAAACTTCTTAAAAAAAATGTAATTCCTGCTATTCCATTTGATTGGGCTAAACCTCTATGCCTTTAATGTCTCCTCCACCTCCCCCAATACATTCTACATTGTTATTAGTAGTTTTCCTTCATGTAGAATTAACCTACAAGGAAAGAAAGGGTTTATTTTCATTCCTATATTTGTGTCCCATTGACTTGCATTGGTTTCCGGTATCGGAATCGGCGATATCCGATATTTTTTGGGTATCGGTCCAATCCAATCCGATCCGATATTTCCCGATATCGGAAGGTATCGCTCAACACTACAAGCAAGTTATTAAAGTGTACCCACCATTTACAATGTTATAGATGATAAAACATTTTTCAGATTGCTGGGGTCTAGACTTGAGATGAACATTGATCGCTCAAAAGTCTGTTCAGAAGTGCACTACTCAGCAGGAAGAAGCTTTTTCCCACTTGTCTGCATTGGTCACGTAATTCCTTCTCTGGATGCTGATGCCCCAAGATCAGCGAATGTGGGGTAACGGCACCAATCTGCGAGTTGACTAAAGCGTCTTTTTGACATACATCACCCTGGTCCATAAGGATTGGGGCTGTTTTTTCACACGTTATTTTATTTTTGTCATACGTGAAAAATAGTCCTTATTTTTTTCATGACACATTTTTGGTTGATGTGTCAGTTTTTACAATCCTTTTTTGAAGTGTGCCTAAAGATGCTCATATCTATTTCCACCCATTAAACAGCAAAATATGGACAGCACAGATGACATCCATGAGCTATGTTGTTTTTCACAGGGCCATTTACTTGCATTGGCGAGTTTTATTCGCAGAGTAAATTAAAGTAGGACCTCTCCGTTTTCTTTTTTTTGTAGACTGTTGTCTCCTCACTAGTGTTGAGCGATACCTTCCGATATCCAAAAGTATCGGTATCGGATTGGATCGGCCGATATTCGAAAAATATCGGATATCGCCGATACCGATACCCGATACCAATGCAAGTCAATGGGACCAAAATATCGGAATTAAAATAAACCCTTTCTTTCCTTGTAGGTTAATTCTACATGAAGGAAAACAACTAAGAATAATGTAGAATGTATTGGGGGAGGTGGAGGAGACATTAAAGGCATAGAGGTTTAGCCCAATCAAATGGAATAGCAGGAATTAAAGGTTTTTTTTAAGACATTCGGAGTTACAAAGATATTGACTATGTTAAGATTTTTTATGTTTTGTCAGATATTGATGTTTCACTAATTCCATGCTCAATGTCATGCAGCTGCAGTGCAGTGCAGCGCAACCTTCACCAGGGGGAGCTTTATCGGGAAGCGAGACTGCACACACTGAGCAGCTGAACAGATGCCACCTAGTGGCAAGAGAGTAGTCAGAAAAAGCCGAGTTAGGGCACAAGATAACACGTCAGTACAAAAAGGAGTAAAACAGAAAGGATAGTCAGGACGTAGCAAGAGATCAGTAAACCGGGACGAGCAAAATACGGTACTAAAGCGAAAAAGCCAAGCCAGGAGATCAGAATCAGGGAATCAAGCAGAACAGACAAACGCAGGGAAAGGGCAGACAGAGGGAGATAACAAACACAGGACAAGTCAGGGTACACAGCAGGACAAACCAAGGGTTTCCAGAGTCAGGTTCACAAGCCGAAGACAGAACTATAGCTGACACCACCCTCAGGATACCTGGGAGCTAAATAGCAAACCCGAGCCCAGAATGAGGCAGAGCAAGTTAACCCTAGACATGATCCACCCAGAGAAAGAGCAGACAGGACTAAACTCCGGAATGGATCATGACAGTACCCTCCTCTCAAGGGGGGGGCCACCGGACCCCCAGGTTTTCCAGAATAACGTGCATGAAATGCCCGGACCAGTCGATTAGCATGGACAGATCGTGCCGGAACCCAAGATCGATCCTCAGGACCGTAACCCTTCCAATGGACCAAGTACTGAATAGAACTACGGACCATGCGAGAATCTACAATCTGTTCCACTTCATACTCGGTCTGACCATCCACAGAGACAGGAGGCGGAGGGGATGGAGGCCCAGCAGAGGATGGTAAAAATGACTTAAGAAGGGACTTATGGAACACATTGGGAATCCGAAGCGTTGGAGGAAGTCGTAAGCGAAAGGCAACTGGATTGATCACCTCAATGATCTCATAAGGACCAATAAACCTGGGACCTAGCTTAGCCGAAGGAACCTTGAGACGAATGTTCCTGGTAGACAACCACACTTTATCTCCCACCAGGAACATAGGTCCCACAGACCGTCGCTTATCTGCAAAAAGTTTATGTTTGCCCTGAGCCTCTCCGATGTTCTTCTGGACCTCCCTCCACACCTCCCCCAATCGTTGCACTGCTGTATCAGCCCCAGGACATCCTGAATCCAGCCTAGAAAATTCACCAAAATGAGGGTGAAAACCGTAGTTACAGAAGAATGGGGAGGTGCCCGTGGACTGGTTAACCCGATTGTTAAATGCAAACTCAGCCAGGGGCAACGAAGAACACCAATCATCCTGCCGAGACGTAGCAAGACACCTCAAAATCTGTTCAAGAGACTGATTGGTCCTCTCCGTCTGACCGTTAGTCTCAGGATGGTAAGCAGAGGAGAACGTCAAACAAACACCCAATTTTTTACAAAAAGCCCTCCAAAATTTGGACACAAATTGTACCCCTCTATCAGAAACCACATTCAAAGGCACACCATGCAACCGTACAACATGCTCAATAAACAGCTTAGATAATGTTTCAGCATTAGGCAATCCTGCCAGAGGTAAAAAATGTGCCTGTTTACTGAATCTGTCAACCACTACCCAGTTACAGTTTTGCCATTAGAAGAAGGGAGGTCAGTGATAAAATCCATGGACAAATGAGTCCAAGGTCTATCTGGAATTGGCAATGGCACCAATTCCCCGGCCGGCCGGTTATGGGAGCTCTTAGCACGGGCACAGGTATCACAAGCAGACACAAACACAGTGACATCCGAGGTCATGGAGGACCACCAAAACAGCCTAGCGATGGCTTTCCGGGTGGCAGAGATCCCCGGGTGTCCACTGAGAGCAGAATCGTGGAACTCCTGGAGAACCCTCAATCGGTACTGAACTGGGACAAAAAGCTTATTGTCAGGCAAAGAGGGAGGAGCAAGAGACTGAGCCTTTCGAATCTCCTGCTCCAATTCAGAGGATACCCCTGCAACAACCACCCCGTGCTGAAGAATGGAGGAAGGAGGTTCGGGGGGTGATATCGGATCAAAACTGCGAGATAAGGCATCAGCCTTGACATTCTTGGAACCAGGCCGAAAAGTGATAGAAAAATGAAAACGAGAGAAAAAAAGCAACCATCTAGCCTGTCTAGGAGTTAACAGTTTGGCAGTTTCAATATAAGACAAGTTCTTGTGGTCAGTAATCACCGTGATCCGATGAACTGCCCCCTCCAAAAAATGCCTCCATTTTTCAAAAGCCAATTTTATAGCCAATAATTCCCGGTTCCCAACATCATAGTTCCTCTCAGCAGAAGAAAACTTCCGGGAGAAAAAGGCACATGGTCTTAAATTGGTCAAAGTAACGGGTCCCTGAGACAACACCGCCCCTACTCCCACCTCTGATGCGTCCACCTCCACAATGAATGTTCAGATGGATCGGGCTGAACTAATACAGGAGCAGTCATAAAATGCTTTTTTAATGTAATAAATGCTTCAACTGCCAAAGATGACCAAACTTTGAGATCAGCCCCCTTGCGAGTGAGATCGGTGAGTGGCTTGACTACCTGAGAAAACCCCTTGATGAATTTTCGATAATTGGCGAAACCCAGAAAACGCTGCAACCCCTTGAGGTCTCTGGGTTGCACCCAATCAACAATGGCCTGTACCTTTCCGGGATCCATCCGAAACCCATTGGCAGAAAGGATGATCCCCAGAAAAGAAAGCTCCTGGACACAAAACAAACATTTCTCGGGTTTAGCGAACAGAGAATTTCCCCGTAACCTGTGAAGAACAGCACGTAAATGACCAATGTGGAATTCCTTGTCAGGCGAGAAAACAAGGATATCATCCAGGTATACAACCATAAAGCGCCCGATAAAATCAGAAAATACATCATTCATGAAATTTTGAAACACCGCGGGCGCGTTAGTGAGACCGAAGGGCATGACCAAGTTCTCAAACAGACCCTCGGAGGTGAGAAATGCCATTTTCAATTCATCCCCCTCCTGAATACGAATAAGGTTATATGTTCCCCTAAGATCCAGTTTGGAAAACCACTTAGCCCCAGACAATTGGTTATAGAGATCAGGAATGAGTGGGAGAGGGTAGGTATTTCTCACCGTAATTTTATTTAGTTCCCGGAAATCGAGGCATGGACGTAAACCACCATCTTTCTTCTTGACAAAAAAAAATCCCGCAGCCACAGGTGAGACAGAGGGACAGATGTGACCTTTGCGAAGACTTTCAGAGATATAATTTTTCATGGCAATACGTTCCGGGTCAGAAAGATTGTACAAACGGGCTTTGGGCAATTTAGCACCCGGAATAAGATTGATGGTACAATCATAAGAACGATGGGGTGGTAAGACGTCAGCCTCTTTTTTGGAGAACACGTCCCCAAAGTCCTTTAGGTACTCCGGAATACCCTCCGGACTAATGGTGGACACAAACACAGCAAAAAGACAACCATTGGAACAATTAGGACCCCATTTAACAATATCACGAGATCCCCAGTCTATAACAGGATTATGCCTCTGCAGCCAGCGGAACCCCAACACCAGTCCCGCAGGAAGATTACTCATAACATAACATTCGTTCCTGGTGCAAGGACCCCACCTTGAGGAGGAACTCCTCAGAGACAAATTTAAGGACATTTTGAGCCAACGGTGTCTTATCAATGGCAACGATATGGATGGGAGCCTCTAGCCTAACTGTCCCTAACTTTAACTTGGACACCAGACTAGAGTCAATGAAGTTCATGGAAGATCCACAGTCCACAAACGCTGAAGTGGATGCAAAACGACCTCCAGAACACAGTTCCACCTCTAACAAAACTTTTTGAAATGACGAAAATGGTACCTTAGAGTCTGGATGGCCTCCAAGACTATCACCCAGACTCAGCAGCTTGTTATTCGATGGACAAGAGGGGCAGTCCTTCTTCCAATGTCCCGGATCTCCACAATAAAAACATAATTTCCCATCACATCGCCGTTTCCTTTCCTTCTCCTTGAAATTGGTGGCACCAATTTCCATTGTGTCCTTGAATGACATCGCCTCAGACTTGGCAGGAAAAACAGGAATCTCACGCTGGAAAATTCTTCTCTCCCGTAACCTCCCCTCAGGATACCTGGGAGCTAAATAGCAAACCCGAGCCCAGAATGAGGCAGAGCAAGTTAACCCTAGACATGATCCACCCAGAGAAAGAGCAGACAGGACTAAACTGCGGAATGGATCATGACACTCTTCACCTTCTTTTTTACTTCTCCGGCACTTTCTTCTTCATCATCCTCAGCAGCAGCATCTTTTACATCAACTTCTTCTTCACCTTATTCATCTTCTTCTTCATCTTCTACCTATTATTCTTTTTTGTTACATTCTTCATATTCTTTTTATTCAACTATTATTTTTCTTCATATTCTACTTCTTCATCATATTATTATTTGTGACAGGCATTCCTGTAGTTGTTATCTATAACAGTTTGAAGATTACACCTTCCGTTCTGCCTGTCACAAAAGAGTTACAACAGGATTTGTCCGCGTTCAGTTAGGCCTGCAGCAGCAGGCTTTTTCCAGGGGCACCACGAGGAGGAATGGACTCACCCCCATACACTGCTTAGTCTTCTTCTGCTTATAATTTAGATAATATATTTTGCTCTGATGTTTAGTCTTATGCTTAATGTTCTTCTGCTCTTTGTTCTGCAGCTTCTTGTTCTTCTGCTTTTCGATCTTCAGGGTCGTCATCTCCGGGGTCGTCGTCGTCTTCGGGGTGGTCTTCAGGGTCGTCGTCTCCAGGGTCGTCGTCTCAGGGGTCGTCGTCTCTGGGGTGGTCATCGTCTTTAGGGTCTTGAACTTGAAAATGTAGCAGAAGGTCCAAGAGCCAATGGAACTACCGATGACCAGCTGACGGTACTGGAACCCGGTTACGAAGCAGGAGGTACCCGTGCCAGAAAGCACTACCAAGGACCACCTGACGTTGGTGGAACTCGGATACCCAGAAGGAGGCACCTAAGCCAAAGGCTCTGCCCGGAACAAGCTGACGGTACTGGAACCAGGATGGGGAGCAGAAGGTACAAGAGCAAAAGACACTGCTGAGAACCAGCTGACGGTACTGGAACCCGGATGGGTAGCAGAAGGTAAAAGAGCCAATGAAACAACCGAGGACCAGCTGATGGTACTGGAACCCGGTTACTAAGCAGCAGGTACCCGTGCCAGAAAGCACTACCAAGGACCACCTGACGTTGGTGGAACTCAGATACCCAGAAGGAGGCACCTAAGCCAAAGGCTCTGCCCGGAACCAGATGACGGTACTGGAACCAGGGGGACCTATTCAAGATTTTCTTCCTAAGAACCAGCTAATGGTGCTGGAACTCAGATAGGCAGAAGAAGGTCCACAGGAAAAACCAAAGTTGCTAGGCCGCGAGCCGGCCATGGTTATCAAAAATCCACAGTCCTATAGGGGGAGCTTGTCCTATTGGCACTACGGAACCAGCCTTGATTGCCAGTTCCCACAGCCCACATAGGAAGCACCTAAACTGCAGGCACCATGGAGTCAGCTAACCTGACCTCAACCCGACAGGACAACGTATTGGAGGCCAAGTGACCTTGACACTACCCGGAAACAGCTGGCGTGCTGTAACCGGGCTGGGCAGGAGGGAGTACCTGTACCATAGACACTTCTGAGCAGCAACTAGCAGTGTTGGAGCCCAGGGACAGCAGGAGGAGCAGGGTAGAGTTATTGCCACACACAGCAGGGGCGCAGCTGGCGTTACTGAACCCCACTAACACAGGAGCGAGTATTTTTTTCTGTGCAAACAGCACTTCCGAGCAGCAACTAGCGGTGCTGGAGCCCAGGATCAGCAGGAGGAGCAGAGTGTAGGCTGAAGCCTGCACTCGAGGCAGTTTAATATCTGTTGTTGTGTCAGCGTGGCGGTTGCAGGACACATTGCCGGATACACAGCTGGGGATCAGCTGACGTTACTGAAACCCAATAACACTGGGTCATGTGTTTTGACTGTGCAGACAGCACTTCCGAGCAGCAACTAGCGGTGTTGGAGCCCAGGGTCAGCAGGAGGAGCAGAGTGTAGGCCAAAGCCTGCACTCAAGGCAGTTTACTATCTGTTGTTGTGTCAGCGTGGCGGTCGCAGGACACATTGCCGGATACACAGCTGGGGATCAGCTGACGTTACTGAAACCCAATAACACGGCAGCAAGTGTTGACTGTGCAAACAGTACTTCCAAGCAGCAACTAGAGGTGTTGGAGCCCAGGGTCAGCAGGAGGAGCAGAGTGTAGGCCGAAGCCTGCACTCGAGGCAGTTTAATATCTGTTGTTGTGTCAGTGTGGCGGTCGCAGGACACATTGTCGGATACACAGCTGGGGATCAGCTGACGTTACTGAAACCCAATAACACGGCAGCAAGTGTTGACTGTGCAAACAGCACTGCCGAGCAGCAACCAGCGGTGTTGGAGCCCAGGGTCAGCAGGAGGAGCAGAGTGTAGGCCGAAGCCTGCACTCGAGGCAGTTTAATATCTGTTGTTGTGTCAGCGTGGCGGTCGCAGGACACATTGCCGGATACACAGCTGGGGAATCAGCTGACGTTACTGAAACCCAATAACACGGCAGCAAGTGTTGACTGTGCAGACAGCACTTCTGAGCAGCAACTAGCAGTGTTGGAGCCCAGGGTCAGCAGGAGGAGCAGAGTGTAGGCCAAAGCCTGCACTCGAGGCAGTTTAATATCTGTTGTTGTGTCAGCGTGGTGGTCGCAGGACACATTGCCGGATACACAGCTGAGGATCAGCTGACGTTACTGAAACCCAATGACACTGGGTCATGTGTTTTGACTGTGTAGACAGCACTTCCGAGCAGCAACTAGCGGTGTTGGAGCCCAGGGTCAGCAGGAGGAGCAGAGTGTAGGCCGAAGCCTGCACTCGAGGCAGTTTAATATCTGTTGTGTCAGCATGGCGGTCACAGGACACATTGCCGGATACACAGCTGGGGAATCAGCTGACGTTACTGAAACCCAATAACATGGCAGCAAGTTTTGACTGCGCAAACAGCACTTCCGAGCAGCAACTAGCGGTGTTGGAGCCCAGGGTCAGCAGGAGGAGCAGAGTGTAGGCCGAAGCCTGCACTCGAGGCAGTTTAATATCTGTTGTTGTGTCAGCGTGGCGGTCGCAGGACACATTGCCGGATACACAGCTGGGGATCAGCTGACGTTACTGAAACCCAATGACACTGGGTCATTGTCATGCCGGACGCTGTTCACACTAGGGCGTCTGACAGACAGCGGTAATTCCTCATTCGTCCACTATATGCTCAGTGGCGCCGGCTAGATTGATCCAGATTGTCCGGGGTTAATCTGGCTGGTACTCGGGTTGGAGGCTTAGTCACGCCCATTGCCTTTAAATAGTTTTGCTGAGCTTTGGGCGTCGCCAATTATAGCTTGTGTCTTGTGCCTGGTGATCTCGGTCTGGAGTGGTGGTCTAGGAGAGAAAATATCGTATCTGGTGGTGTATTATCCTTCGTTATATTTCTCCTTCCTATATTTGTATTGTTTTGCCCTGTGCACATTATAGTGTTTTCCTGTGTGTCTGCGGCGTGGTGCGTTTTTTAGTTTTCCCTGTCTGTGCTTTCTGTAAGGGTTGGTGAGAGGGCTTATCACTGGGTGGCGGGTGGAGGTTTCAGCTTAGTACTGAAACAGGACTCCGGGTCAGGCCTGGCGGCCCAGACATGCACACCTTCAGTGTAAACTCTGGGAGAGGGACAGACAGGGTTTCCCTAGTTTGAGAGATATTGCAGGGGCCTGGGTAATCAGCTGTAGTCTACCCAGTACCCCCGTGACAGTCATGTGTTTTGACTGTGTAGACAGCACTTCTGAGCAGCAACTAGCTGTGTTGGAGCCCAGGGTCAGAAGGAGGAGCAGAGTGTAGGCCGAAGCCTGCACTCGAGGCAGTTTAATATCTGTTGTTGTGTCAGCGTGGCGGTCGCAGGATACATTGCCGGATACACAGCTTGGGAATCAGCTGACGTTACTGAAACCCAATAACACAGCAGCAAGTGTTGACTGTGCAAACAGCACTTCCGAGCAGCAACTAGCGGTGTTGGAGCCCAGGGTCAGCAGGAGGAGCAGTGTAGGCCGAAGCCTGCACTCGAGGCAGTTTAATATCTGTTGTTGTGTCAGCGTGGTGGTCGCAGGAAACATTGCCGGATACACAGCTTGGGAATCAGCTGACGTTACTGAAACCCAATAACACGGCAGCAAGTGTTGACTGTGCAAACAGCACTTCCGAGCAGCAACTAGCGGTGTTGGAGCCCTGGGTCAGCAGGAGGAGCAGAGTGTAGGCCGAAGCCTACAATATCTGTTGTTGTGTCAGGGTGGCGGTCGCAGGACACATTGCTGGATACACAGCTGGGGAGCAGCTGGCGTTACTGAACCCCACTAACACAGTGGCAAGTGTTTTTCTCTGTGCAGACAGCACTTCCAGGCAGCAACTGGCGGTGTTGAAGCAGGAGGAGCAGGCTAGAGTTATTGCCGCAACACAGCAGGGGAGCAGCTGGCGCTACTGAACCCCAATAGCAGAGGAGCAACTGTTTACTGTGCAGACAGCACTTACGGGCAACAACTGGCGGTGTTGAATCCCAGGGAACGCAGGAGAAGCAGAGTGTAGGCCGAGGCCTAATTGGAGCAAGTTGAAAGGGAACATTTAACCCCCCCAGGCGTTTGTAGCTCAAAGAGCCAACTTGTGCAGCACTAATGCTGCAAAAGAAAAAGGTGGCTCTTTTAATTATGCTCCTTGCAAACGCAGATCTAAACACTTATAAAATGTGTCCCCTGATCCTGTGAAACCGTCCCGGAGGTGGGACTTTCCTTCGTGGCGGGACCCAGCACAGTCGTCATTCCTACCCTCTTGGCACCGTGCGCCGCCTCCTCAGCATTGTTTGAATCTGTCCCGGAGCCTGCGCTGTTATGTTATCCCTTGGCCATGCGCAGTTAGCGCTGCCCGTCTTCTGACATCATTTGTTGTCAGGCTGGCTGTGCCTGTGCGGCCGCGCTGCCCGAGATCCCGCCTCGCACTGTCATCTAATGTAATCACCCTGCGGGCCTGGGATCCATGGGCATGCGCAGTGCATATCTTCGCCTCTCACTCACCTCCTTCCGGCTTCTTCAGACGTGCGGTGTCATGGCCATGGCATGCTATTAGGGATCAGCTGACGGCGCAGAGTCTGAAGAAGGTGGAGGGAGATGAGTGAGAGCCTGAGGTGAAGATATGCACTGCGCATGTCTATGGATCCCAGGCCCGCAGTATTAAATCAGAAGAGGATTTAATAGAAGATCCCATCACAGAAGAAGTCTCCAAGCTCCTCTCCTCTTCTCATCCGACTACATGCACCACCGACCCCATTCCCCCACACCTCCTCCAGTCTCTCTCTCCAGTCGTCACAACTCACCTAACTACAATTTTTAATCTCTCCCTTTCCTCTGGCATTTTTCCCTCCTCCTTCAAACACTCTATCATTACTCCATTACTAAAAAACCCACCCTTGACCCATCATGCACAAACAACTACAGACCCGTCTCCAATCTCCCCTTCATCTCAAAACTCCTGGAGCGCCTAGTCTACTCCCGTCTTACCCATTACCTCTCCACTCATTCCCTCCTAGACCCTTCACAGTCCGGATTCCGCCCCCTACATTCGACAGAAACTGCACTCATCAAGGTGACCAATGACCTTCTGACAGCAAAATGTAACGGTGACCACTCTCTGCTCATTCTCCTCGATCTTTCTGCAGCTTTCGACACTGTTGACCACCCTCTCCTACTCTCTAGGCTCCAGTCACTAGGCATCAAGGACACTGCTCTCTCCTGGTTCTCTTCCTGTCTTTCTGAGCGCTCCTTCAGTGTTCTGTTCTCTGGCTCCACTTCATCTCCTCTTCCTCTCACTGTCGAGGTACCTCAGGGCTCAGTCCTTGGCACCCTTCTCTTCTCCCTCTACACGGCCCCAATTGGACAGACCATCAGCAGATTTGGCTTTCAGTACCATCTTTATGCTGATGACACACAACTATACACGTCATCCCCTGACCTTACCCCCGCTGTACTACAGAACGCCACTGACTGTCTGTCCGCAGTCTCTGACATAATGTCCGCTCTCTATCTGAAACTCAGCCTCTCCAAAACTGAACTTCTTCTGCTCCCGCCTTCTACTAACCTCCCTAAATCTGACATTTCCCTCTCCATGGGTGGCACCATAATAACACCCCGGCAGCAGGCACGCTGTCTGGGTGTTATGTTTGACTCCGATCTCTCCTTCACCTCCCACATACAATCTCTTGCCCGCTTGTGCCGCTTACACCTAAAGAACATCTCTAGAATCTGCCCTTTTCTCACCATGGAGACAACAAAAACTCTCACTGTCGCCCTAATCCACTCCTGTCTGGACTACTGTAACGCTCTATTAATTGGCCTCCCCCTCACGCGACTTTCCCCTCTCCAGTCTATCCTTAATGCAGCAGCCAGGGTTGTCCATCTGGCTAATCATTACTCGGACGCGTCCGCTCTTCGCCAGTCATTACACTGGCTGCCCATTCATTACAGGATACAATTCAAAGTACTTGTTCTCACCCACAAAGCTCTCCACAGTGCGGCACCGCCTTACATCTCCTCCCTCATTTCTGTCTATCGGCCTAGCTGACCACTGCGCTCTGCAAACGACTTTCGACTAACCTCTGCACTAATCCGTACCTCACACTCCCGACTCCAAGACTTCTCCCGTGCTGCGCCAATCCTCTGGAATGCTCTACCCCAAGATATTAGAACCATCCACAATTTGCATAGTTTTAGGCGCTCGCTCAAAACACATTTGTTCAGAGCGGCCTATCATGTTCCCTAATCAAACTCATTTTATGTTTGTGTGTGTGTAGCCCTTTCGCTATCTCCATCTACCCCCCACTCCCTGAAGATGGCTGGACCATCATTGTAAATACATCATTGTAAATACACCATTGTAAATACACACCTGTACTTTGTATCTCCCCACCTTATTGTAGATTGTAAGCTCTCACGAGCAGGGTCATCTTATTTTGTTTTATTCTGCTTTATTACTGTAGTGTTAACATTGTTACCTATGACTGTTGTGTTTGAAACTGTTAAACTGTAAAGCGCTGCGGAATATGTTGGCGCTATATAAATAAAGATTATTATTATTATTATTAGAAGAGACTGCGAGGCGGCATCTCGGGCAGCGCGGCCGCACAGGCCCAGTCCGCCTGACACCAAATGATGTCAGAAGACGGGCAGCGCTAACTGCGCATGGCCAAGGTTGAACGTAACAGCGCAGGCTACGGGACAGATTCAAACAACGCTGAAGAGGTGGCGCACGGCGCTAAGGGGGTAGAGATGACGGCTGTGTTGTGTCCCATTACGGAGGAAAGTCCCACCTCCGGGAAGGTTTCACGGTTGAGGGGACACATTTTAT
Organism: Ranitomeya variabilis; assembly: GCF_051348905.1. Taxonomy (NCBI): domain Eukaryota; kingdom Metazoa; phylum Chordata; class Amphibia; order Anura; family Dendrobatidae; genus Ranitomeya; species Ranitomeya variabilis. Next base: position 523,323,138 of record NC_135232.1, read on the forward strand.
AAGTGTTAAGTTCAGCGTGTGCAAGGAGCAAAACTAAAAGAGCTACCATTTCCTTGTGCAGCATTACTGCTGCACAAGGTGGCTCTTTCAGTAACAAACGCCTGGGTGGGGGGGACAGGTTCCCTTAAATTTCAGTTATTGTGTCAGCGTGGCGGTCGCAGGACACATTGCCGGATACACAGCTGGGGATCAGCTGACGTTACTGAAACCCAATAACACGGACGGCAGACGGCACTTCTGAGCATCAACTGGCGGTGTTGGAGCCCAGGGATTGCAGTTCAGGTGGTAGAAACATGAACGCAACAAGAGACATGGATACTGTAGCCAACTAATTATTTAATCTGGAAGAGGAGTGGCAAATTCCTGCGAGATCCAGGCCTTGTTCATTTTCAGAAAAGTAAGCCAGTCAACTTTATCGGAGCATAGTCGCATGCGATGGTCTGTTAGTTCACCACCTGCAGCACTAAATACGTGTTCCGATAATACACTAGCAGCAGGGCAAGCCAGCACCTCCAATGCATACTGGCTTAGCTCTGGCCATGCATCCAGCTTAGAGACCCAAAACTTGAAGGGGGAAGAGCCGTCTGGGAGTACAGTAAGAGGGCAAGACATGTAGTCTGTCACCATCTGACAGAAACGTTGCCTCCTGCTGACTGGAGCCGTCTGTGATGGTGTAGACATTTGTGGCGGGCACACAAAACTGTGCCACAGTTGGGCCATACTGGTCTTGCCTTGTGCTGAGGCACTGCTTCTGCTCCCTCTTTGTGCAGAGCTTCCTCCACTGCCTCGACGCACTGAGCTCCTTTGTAAAGCACTAGCAGCACTGCTCTGTTGGACTGGAGAAGATGATGGAATTCACCAGTGTGTCTTGGTACTCCTGCATTTTACGCTCCCGATTCAACGGTGTTATGAGGCTTTGTAAGTTGTCCCGGTAGCGAGGATCTAGGAGTGTGTGTTCACCCAATAATCAGCCGTGTTGAGAATGTGGGCGATGCGGCGGTTGTTTTTCAGGCACTGCAGCATGTAATCAACCATGTGCTGCAGACTGCCAACTGGCCAAGAAACGCTGTCCCCTGCTTGAGGCGTGATCTCTGCCTGCTCTGCATCACCCCACCCTCGCTCTACACACTGACTAAGAAAAAAGCAGAGATGATTACCTGCTGAAGCCTCCAAACAAATGCACCAGCAGGGCGCATCGGACCCGATTAATGATGGCAAAAAACATGTGCAAAAAATACCGATGAAACAACCACTTTCAATCCAGTTGTCACGATTCACACCGTGACTGTCAAGTTCCCTTAGCCGCGGCCAGCAGTTTGTCACGAAATCCACAGGGATTCCTGACCACTGCCACCAATAGGTCACGGATTGGGGTGACTTTAGACCAACAGACGGCTATCACATGTGCAGGGGGCTTATCTTAGTTATCCCTCCACTGCCACAATGTGATGAACAAAATACACACACAAGTTTAATGACCTCTTAGGTTACAGTAGGGGCTTATTTTAGGTATCCCACTGCTCTTCAATATACCATGAACTGCAGGGATTTGTGTATCCTGCTTACAGTTCCACTTAAACCTTGCAGCTCTCTGGCGCCCCCCTTACCGTCAGGTCAGATTAGGTACTGCACCTAGGGTAATTAGTCGCCAGAAAGGCTGCCTGCTATGTACTGGCTATTGGGCACGCTGCAGCGAGGCGATAACTACTCCCGCTCGGGCAGGAACGATAATTATCAAGCCGCAGTCGCTGCAGTGACACCCAACGGCCTGTACACGGTATTGCTGCCATCAGCTCCGATTAAATGGGTCCGAAGCTAACCCCAAAACAGTAGCGTAATTTCCCTTCAAGAGACAGGGTACGTGTTTAGAGCAGGGAGAAATAACTGGCATGAAATACTATACCCCACAAGGTGTAGGCAGTGCTTTATAAAAATATTTTACAAAGATGTTACAAATGAGACAATTGCAAATATGTACAAGGTAATTATGAAAATAAAAGGATTAAATGAAGAAAAGGTAACACTCACATATTCTCAGATCATTGCATTGCAGGCAACCATACGTCCCAGCTCATTGGACGTGCTGAGGGCACTTCAGGGAAGGACAAGAAGACTCCAATCTGCTCTCTTGGACGCCTGCCAGCACTTAAAACCTACAGTCTGTGAGCTCACAGAAAGGGCTGGCTTTTCCAACCCCTCCTACTTCTTCTGCTAACTGATTTTCCCTTACCTATATCTAATTTCTATAACTCCGCTACACAACATGTCAAAGTTGTGAGAAACCCAGCATTCATCTGGGATTAACGTGGGCTTTCTAATGAGATCAAATATGTCCTATTATTTACAGAGCAATCCCTACTTCTTCACCTGATGGAGTTAGACGTCTGTGTTTAGAGTGATGAGTAGATGCTTCGATGGAGATCAAGGATATGTATTTATCATTCTCCTATCTTAAATCGTCTGCCTAATATCTTACAAAAATGGAACAAAGGACTTGCAAGATTCTAGAAGTTTCTAATCCAGTTAAAGCTGAGCACTTTCTACTACAGGAAATGCCGGTCGTAAATACCTTTCGTCAATAAAACTCTCTTCCCCCATGTACATTGACAAGGCAGCTCTTGGCTGAGTGAAAGGGAAGGGTTTTTTTTAGCCCACAGCTTGCTAGCAACAGAACTAAACTTATATGATATTTCATACCATATCGTGACACCTCCCCCTTTTAGCGTGCGCTACGGCGGCAGAACCTCTCGGTATGCCTCCATGCGCACCTCCGTGGGTTCACCCTGGCGGGAGAGTCCATCTGCATTCCCATGCTCTTTGCCCGCTTTGTGTTTGATGGTGAAGTCAAATTGCTGAAGGGCAAGGCTCCAGCGTAGCAACCTGCCATTGGTTCCACACATGGTGCTTAGCCAGCGCAGAGGGTCGTGGTCGGTCACCACAGTGAAGGTGCGACCGTACAAGTAGGGCTGCAAGCGCTGCAGGGCCCAGACTATGGCCAGGCACTCCTTCTCGATTTCTCGATGGTGGAGTAGGCCACTTCCCTCGGCAAAAGTATCCGGCTCAGGTACAACACGGGGTGCTCTTGGTCCTCCGAGTCAACCTGGCCGAGCACAGCACCAAGGCCAAACTCGCTGGCGTCAGTCTGTACCAAGAATGGTCGACTGCTGTCGACTGCTTTCAACACAGGGGCGTTGCACAGTGCGGTTTTCAACGCCTGGAAGGCCCCCTCACAGCCATCTGTCCAGTTGACAATGTGGGGTAGCTTCTTCCTGGTGAGGTCCGTCAAAGGTTTTGCCAGGCTACTATAGTGCTGCACGAAGCGCCTATAGTACCCTGCAGTGCCCAGGAAGGACATCACCTGTTTCTTGGTCTTGGGAGTGGGCCAGTTCACGATCACGCCCACTTTGTCAGGCTCTGGCTTTAGGGTGTTTCCACCTACCCGGTGCCCCAGGTAGTGAACCTCCCTCATGCCCATCTGGCACTTTCCCGGCTTGATAGTCAGTCCTGCTCGGTGAATTCGCCCGAGCACCTCCTCGAGATGCTGCAGGTGTTCATCCCAGGAGGGACTGAAGATGGCAATGTCATCTAAGTACTCCACGGCATACTTCTCCGGTCCCTGAAGCAGGAGATTGACCATCCGCTGGAAAGTGGCAGGGGCATTCTTCGTGCCGAAGGGCATGACCGTGGACTCGTACAGTCCAAAGGGTGTGATAAAGGCGGACTTCTCCTGCGCCTCGGGGCTCAGGGGAATCTGCCAGTATCCGCGACTCAGATCCATTATTGTCAGGTATTTTGCGCCCACTAACTTCTCAAGCAGCTCTTCGATGCACGGCATTGGGTGCGCATCAGAGGCTGTAATGGCGTTGAGCCCCCTGTAGTCCACGCAGAACCGGGTGGTCCGGTCCTTCCTTCTTTGGCACGAGAACTACCGGTGAGGCCCACGCGCTCTTTGACCGTCGAATCACCCCCAGCTGTAACATCTCATCGATCACCTGGCCCGTAATCTGCTGCACCTGGTCAGAGATTCGATAGGCTGTTCGCCGTACTGGGGCGTGATTCCCGGTGTCCACCTCATGGACGGCTAACTCAGTCCTTCCCGGCCGGTTGGAGAACACAACCCGGAAGGGTTCCAGTGTGGTTTGCAACTGCAACCGCTGTGGTTCATCTAGCGAGGCGCTTACCTCCACGTCCTCAATGGACCCACGGGCCTTGGCTTGGGCCAGCATGTCTAGGAGGGTGTCTTCCTCCCCTTCTTCGTGTGCGCTGCAGACCGGTAGGACGAAAGGTTCACGTTCGTGATGAGCCTTCATCATGTTGACGTGAAAGGCCTTTCGCCTACCCCGAGTGTGGTCAAGCGTGACCACATAGGTGACCGGGTTGAGCTGTTGGTGGACGACGTAGGGCCCTCCCAGGCTGCCTGAAGCTTATCCGTTGGTACGGGAACCAGCACCCACACCTTTTGACCCACGTGGTAGGTCCGCTCCCGGGCGTTCTGGTCGTACCAGTGCTTCTGATCAGCCTGAGCCTGCGTCATGTTGTCATGCACCAACTGCGTCAAGGTCTGCATCTTGTCACGGAAGCGCATGACATACTCCACTATGGACACTTCAGAAGGGTTCGGCTCCTCTTACCAGGATTCTCTTACCAACCCAAGGGGTCCCCGGACTCGCCTGCCATACAGGAGCTCGAAGGGGGAGAACCCCGTGGAGGCCTGCGGAAGCTCTCGGTAAGCGAACAGCAGGTGTGGGAGGTACCGCTCCCAGTCGCGCCCTTGTGTCTCATCCAGCATGCGTAACATCTGTTTGAGGGTACCATTGAAGCGTTCACACAAGCCATTGGTCTGTGGGTGATACGCACTCGATACCAGGTGCTTCACCTGCATTTTCTTACAGAGAGCCTCCATTAGGTGAGACATAAATTGGGTCCCTTGATCAGTAAGCATTTCTCTGGGAAATCCTACCCGTGCAAAGATGGCCAACAGGGCATCCGCCACCTTATGTGCCCTAGTTGACGACAGAGCTACTGCCTCTGGGTACCGGGTAGCGTAGTCTACCACAGTAAGAATATATCGCTTTCCAGAGCTGCTGGAGACGGCCAGCGGGCCCATAATGTCCACCGCAATCCTCTGGAAAGGCTCCTCTATCACTGGCAAAGGGATCAGGGGAGCCTTAAGAGCAGGCCCCGCCTTCCCCACTCTTTGACAGGTGACACAGGAGCGGCAGTAGTTTGACACATCTGTCCCCATCTTAGGCCAATAGAAGTGTTGAGACAGCCGGGCCTTAGTTTTGCTGATCCCCAAGTGTCCAGCTAGCGGGATCTCATGGGCAATCCGCAACAACTCACCCCGGAATTGCTGCGGGACGACCAGCTCTTTCCCTCAACCACTCCTTTTGTGATTCTCCGGGTACTGTCTCCCGGTACAACCTTCCTCCTTCCCAGAACACCTTCTCCGGCCTGAAACTCCTGGCTAGGGGAAGCCAGAAGCGACGTCAGGGTCCCTTCCCCACGGGAGCCTTCTGGGACCTGCACTGGGTCCACCTCTGGTTCAGTCATACTGATGACTGAGGAGGGTCCGGGAGGCAGACAGTTATCTGCGTTCCGGGCACTGTGACTGCGGGTGACAGCAGCTACGTAGGCTGTCTCCCCGGGGGTTTCTACAGACCCATCAGCCGACGCTGCTATGGGCTCTACCTCCCCATCCACCCCCATTACCTCAGGAGCATTGCTACTTATGGGCCAGTTACCTTCCTCGGTGGCACTGGTCAATTGCATGGCATCACCTTCCTCACGGTTCCCATGTATCTCCCCATTTCCTGTAGCACCGACACTTGCCCCTGCTAGGGGTTCCTCAGCCGTCTCACTCCGCAGAGCAACGTGGCTGAGCACTCCTGTACCTATGGACACATCAACTTTCACAGAAACATCATTATCAGGTTCAGTTGGCACAGGTACAACACTTTCACCATCAATCCTAGGGAAAAAATGGTTATCAGATGCATCATTACAAGATAAAGCATGGTCAGGTAACACATGCGATTTCCCATCATCATCATCATCATCATCATCATCAGGGTTAACTTTACCCTCATTAGTAGATTGGGGAGGGGTGTCAATGACGAAGTGTGCCACCAACCTCCCCAAATCAGTCCCCAACAACACATCAGTGGGCAAATTATCAGACAGCCCCACTTCTTTCACCCCGCTCCCGGCACCCAAATCAATAAAAACCCGGGCCATCGGTAAGGGACAGCTGATACCCCCAATCCCAGTGACAGTTAGGGTTTTCCCCGGAATGATTTCTTCAGGGGCCGCCAGTTCGGGTCGGATGAGGGTTCGTTCAGCCCCGGTGTCTTTGAGGCCTGTAGCAACATGACCTCCCACAATGACATGCTGTACGTTATCACACCCCCTCCCAACCACACCACCCACCAAAAGAACTGCTGCATTCGGCCCTGGGGCCTTGGCTGGGGGGTTCTTCTGCTTGGTTGGACAGAAGGCACTGATATGACCAGGCTGCCTGCAGTGGTAACACTGGCGAAGTTCGGTGGTAAGTCTGGTGCTGTTGGCCACGGGGACAGGACCTCTGGTGTGTTGGCTGGCAGGGGTACTGGCGTTGGATGCAGGCTTACCCTCTCTCCAGCTGGAGGTGACTGGCTTCCGCACTTCCGATCTACGGTTGGCCTCATAGGCATCGGCAATCTGCGCTGCTTTCGTCACGTCTTTGGGTTCTCTGTCCATCACGAACTGTCGCACCTCAGTTGGGCAAAGATGAAAGAACTGGTCTTTGATCATCAGGTCTCGCAGCTGTGCAAAGGTGGTCACTGACAGTCCTTGGGTCCACTGGTCAAAGTGGGTCCCCAGTCCATGCACCACATCACTGTAACTGTCGTGTGGGCCACGTTGGAGGGTCCGGAACTTCTTACGGTACACCTCGGGTGTAAGCTGGTACTTGGCTATCAGAGCCTGCTTGATGGCCTCATAGTCACCATCTTGTTCTTGAGGGAGGGCAGCAAACGCCTCCAGAGCTTTGCCTCTCAGCCCTGGTGTCAGGTATCTTGCCCATTCTTGTGTAGGTAGCTGGCACTGCCTGCAGGCTTTCTCAAAGGCCCGCAGAAAAGTGTCCAAGTCCCCATCCTTTTCCATAACAGGAAAGTGGTCAGGCCGGGGCTTCGGTATCTGAGTGCTGCTGGGCTCACGGCTGGACTGGGACGACCCCTGCATTTGCAGTTGGGCCATCTGCAGCTGGTACTCCCGCTGCGCTTGGGCCTCTCGCTCGGCTCTCTCTGCCTCTCACTGGGCCTCTTGCTCGGCTCACTCCTGGTATTGCTGGATCAGCTGCAGACGTCTCTCTAGGTCATCTGCGGAGCATTGTTGCAGAGCCAGCTGCAGGCGGAGGTCTGCGCCCCCCTGGTTGCCAGTAGGGCCCGTATTCAGTGGTTGGACCTCTGCTGCAGCACCATGTTCGCTTGTGCCGGCTTCTGCGACCTCTGGGCTCTGTAGCCTGGCTTGGTCTGCTTCGAGTTGCACCAGTTTAGCGACCATTTGAGTCTTGGTCATGCTGTGGGGGTTCAGGACATGATACGTGCATATCCCAGCAAGAGCGTCCCTCTTCTGCTGGGCGTACCAGGCTTCTCCTTTCGCAGCCATGGTTGCCAAATAAAAGATAGGATAGAAAAACGAAGAGAAAGGGAGGGGATAATTACCAGTACACAATTGTCTCACAACTAATAAGCACTGAGTTCGTTCTCCCAAACTTATTTGCGCAGAGTTCTTGCAAGAACTTTCTGCAAGTTTTTAGTGAGAGGAATGATTGCTCAAACCAAATCACTAATGCTCTAATATCCCACCGCCTTGCCACCAATTGTCACGATTCACACCATGACTGTCAAGTTCCCTTAGCCGCGGCCAGCAGTTTGTCATGAAATCCACAGGGATTCCTGACCACTGCCACCAAAAGGTCACGGATTGGGGTGACTTTAGACCAACAGACGGCTATCACATGTGCAGGGGGCTTATCTTAGTTATCCCTCCACTGCCACAATGTGATGAACAAAATACACACACAAGTTTAATGACCTCTTAGGTTACAGCAGGGGCTTATTTTAGGTATCCCACTGCTCTTCAATATACCATGAACTGCAGGGATTTGTGTATCCCGCTTACAGTTCCACTTAAACCTTGCAGCTCTCTGGCGCCCCCCTTACCGTCAGGTCAGATTAGGTACTGCACCTAGGGTAATTAGTCGCCAGAAAGGCTGCCTGCTATGTACTGGCTATTGGGCACGCTGCAGCGAGGCGATAACTACTCCCGCTCGGGCAGGAACGATAATTATCAAGCCGCAGTCGCTGCAGTGACACCCAACAGCCTGTACACGGTATTGCTGCCACCAGCTCTGATTAAACGGGTCCGAAGCTAACCCCAAAACAGTAGCGTAATTTCCCTTCAAGAGACAGGGTACGTGTTTAGAGCAGGGAGAAATAACTGGCATGAAATACTATACCCCACAAGGTGTAGGCAGTGCTTTATAAAAATATTTTACAAAGATGTTACAAATGAGACAATTGCAAATATGTACAAGGTAATTATGAAAATAAAAGGATTAAATGAAGAAAAGGTAACACTCACATATTCTCAGATCATTGCATTGCAGGCAACCATACGTCTGTGTTTAGAGTGATGGGTAGATGCTTCGATGGAGATCAAGGATATGTATTTATCATTCTCCTATCTTAAATTGTCTGCCTAATATCTTACAAAAATGGAACAAAGGACTTGCAAGAATCTAGAAGTTTCTAATCCAGTTAAAGCTGAGCACTTTCTACTACAGGAAATGCCGGTCGTAAATACCTTTCGTCAATAAAACTCTCTTCCCCCATGTACATTGACAAGGCAGCTCTTGGCTGAGTGAAAGGGAAGGGGGGGGGGTTTAGCCCACAGCTTGCTAGCAACAGAACTAAACTTATATGATATTTCATACCATATCGTGACACCAGTGTTGGCTGTTTGGCATTAGTGCACAGAAAGATAAGCGATAATAGTCTGTCTGTGGCATTGTTCACACAGGTAATGCAGAGCATCTGGTTTACAGCCTATTTACTAACGCACATACAGGCGGGCCGCCCAGTGCTACAAAATGCATGCTGTGTGAATAGAGACCTACAGTTTACAGAGCCATCTTGGTCCGACTGCGCCCTGCAAGATAAAGTGCAAAAAAAAACATATCAATGTATGTAAGGTATTAGTTTATATTGGGGCCTCAATGCGTAAGCCGGCAACCCACGTCAAGGGTCCTTACATTTTGCCGATCCTACGCTAAACATTGAGTAAAAGCTCACAGACACAAAAAGAGGACTTAAAAATCCTCCAGAAAATTGAAAAAAATCACAGAGAAAAAAGCAGAGATGATTACCCGCTGAAGCCTCCAAACAAATGCACCAGCAGGGCGCATCGGACCCGATTAATGATGGCAAAAAAAACCCTTGACCCTTGCATTTTGTAGCACTGGGCGGCCTGCCTGTATGTGCGTTAGTAATAGGCTGTAAACCAGATGCTCTGCATTGCCTGTGTGAACAATGCCACATACAGACTATTATCGCTTATCTTTCTGTGCACTAATGCCAAACAGCCAACACTGGATTGAAAGTGGTTGTTTCATCGATATTTTTTGCACCTGATTTTTGCCATCATTAATCGGGTCTGATGCGCCCTACTGGTGCATTTGTTTGGAGGCTTCAGCAGGTAATCATCTCTGCTTTTTTCTCTGTGATTTTTTTCAATTTTCTGGAGGATTTTTAAGTCCTCTTTTTGTGTCTGTGAGCTTCTACACACTGACTACTGGAGAATTGTGTAACTCCCTCCTCTGGACCGATGTCTTCCTCCTCCATTGACTCCTCCTCATCCTCCTCACAAAGTGTCCCCTGCCTAGGCCTTTGTGAGGAACCACATAGCGCTGACTGTCCAGAAGCTGATGGAATTGATGACTCCTCATCCTCCACCTCTTCCACAACATCATCCCTTAGCGCTTGCAGTGTTTGTTGAAGCAGGCAGATAAGGGGGATAGTCATGCTGACTAGTGCATCATCTGCACTCGCCCTCCGCGTGGAATCATCGAAGGCACGCAAAACGTGGCAGATATCCTTCATAGAGGCTTATTTAGTGGTGGTGAAGTGTGAACGGCGCGCAGTGCGACTTGTTTGTGCCTAATGCAGCTGGTACTCCATTACTGCTGCATGCTGCTCACACAACCTCTCCAACATTTGTAACGTTGAATTCCACCTGGTGGGTAGGTCACATATGATGCGATGTTCCAGAAGGCGGAATCGGAGCTGCAATGCGCGGACTTGCCATGCTGGAACGCCGCAAGTGAGCACACTCTAGGCAGACCTTGTGCAGCAGTGCATCAAGATCCGGATAGTCCCTCAGAAAACTCTGCACGACCAAGTTGAGCACATGTGCCAGACATGGGATGTGAGTGAGGTTGCCTAGGCCCTGAGCTGCCACCAGATTTCGGCCATTGTCACATACTACCATGCCTGGCTGGAGATTCGCTGGCACAAACCACACGTCGCTCTCCTGCTTGATGGCATTCCAGAGCTCCTGTGCTGTGTGGCTTCGATTCCCCAAAGAAATTACTTTCAATACGGCCTGTTGACGTTTGGCCACGGCTGTGCTCATATCGGTCGTAACAGGTAAACGTTCACGGGTCCATGTGGAGGTGGACTGTGACGGCTCCTGCAGCGCTGATTCTGAGGAACTTGAGTATGAGGAGGAGTCAATGCGTACAGACTGGATTCCTGCAATCCTTGGAGTTGGCAGAAGACATCCTGCGCCACTCGCACGATCTGTACCCGGCTCAACAACATTAACCCAGTGGGCAGTGAAGGAAAGGTATCGCCCCTGTCCATGGTGACTGGTCCATGCATCGGTGGTGAGGTGGACCTTGCTACTGACGGCGTTCATTAGCGCATGTTTTATGTGTCCCTCCACATGCTTGTGCAGGGCAGGGACGGCTTGCCTGCTGAAACAAAAGCGGCTGGGCACATTGTATTGTGGGACTGCCGATGCCATCAAGTTACGGAAGCTGTCAGTCTCCACCAGCCTGAATGACAGCATTTCAAGGGACAGTAGTTTTGCAATGCCAGCATTCAGAGCCTATGCTTGGGGGTGGTTTGCCGAGAATGGCTGCCTTTTCTCCCATGCCTGTGCTACCGATGGCTGTAGACTGGGCTGGGAGTGTGAGGATGACTGGGATGTGGTGCTGTGGGTGGAATTACACTGGGTCTCTGGACAACAGTGCCAGAGGTTCTTCCATGGCGATCCTGCGAGGAAGCCGATCCAGCTGTGTGTGAGCTGGAGGAAGAGGCAACAACACGAGCTAAAGAGGTGGTAGGTGCCGCTATTGGTTGGCCTAGGTCTTCAGTGTGTTTTTGTAACTCCACCGCGTGCTTGGTCCTCACATGTTTCCACATATTTGTGGTATTGAGGTTGCTGACACTTTTCCCTCTTTTCACTTTCTGATTACACACCTTGCATTTGACAAAGCAAATGTCATCTGCAACTGTGTAAAAAAAGGACCAGGCACTGCAAGTCTTGGGAGCGCCCATTTTGGCTTTTGGAAGAGGCATGCTCCTAATGGGTGCCGAAGTGGAGGCTACAGGCACCGCAGTCTTCCCCCTCCCTCTCCCTCTTTGTGACGTTCGGGGAATCTCTTCCTCAGAGCTGCTCTCACCACCTTCCTGTACCTCACGCCATGATGGGTCAAGGACCTCATCATCTACACTCCCCTCTTCCACAAACTGCTTCTCCGGGGTAGTCTCGGCAGCACAGTACGCACCTGAAAGTGGCACCTGAGTCTCATCATCAGATTCGTACTGAGGTGTGCTGACCGGAGGCACTGGCCCACCCGTCTCTTCAGAGTCAGAGAGACAAAGCTGTTGGGCATCACTGCATACTGCCTCTTCTTCCATTTCTCCAACACTGCTTGGCTGGCCCCCTCTTTCCAAGCCAAGAGATTCAGAGAACAGAAGTAGAGATGGCTCCTGTCCTGGGCTCTCTGACTGCCTGGGCAATTTGGCAGGTGGTGAAGAGACAGATGGGTGCTCTTCAGTGCTCTGTGCCTGAGAGGATGTGGCACTAATTGAAGTCGATGTGTTAGCTGCCATCCATCCGACAATGGCTTCAATTTGTTCGTCCCGCAGCAGCGGGGCACGGCAAGCTCCTACAAAACTGCTCATGAAGGACTGTTCCCTGCTAAAACTGGGGGATGATGATTCCCCGGTACCCGCAGCAGGCACAGAATCCCCACGTCCTCTCCCTGCTCCACGCCCACGTGCCTTACTCCCTGCCTTCTTCATCTTGGTAGACTGATAAAGATAGGCAGAAAAGTCTTAAGGGCTTAGGCTAGTTTCACATTTGCGTTAGAATCCGCAGCGTTTAATCCGCATCCGCAAGTGCTTGAAAAAACGCATATATAAACGCTGTGAGGTACCAAGGGGAGAAGTACTAGAAAACAGATATGTTTCTCCCCGTTTCATTTCATATGTCTCCCAGTATTGATTGGGAAGCTGTTTATTTCACTGTAATCCGGTCCTGGTTTCTTTAGTGATCAGCGTGGAAAGGACTGGTGCTTCCCCTCCACACGTGCAGTCCAGGTTTTGGTCTCCTGACTGCTTCAGCTGATATAATCAGGAGTTGCTGGGATCTCACTCTCTCATCTGCTGGTCTGGGAAGCTGACACAGTAAGGCTGCACGAACTTCTCTGTTATTGTGTAGTTTTATTTTGTAGTTAGAAACTTATTGTTAGTTAGTGGCCAGACGGCCTTAGATATTTTATTTCATGTTTGGCACGTGTAACATTGTACGACAAGTGTGTACAATAAATACGCCTGGTGCATACCTGTGTGGAACTCGCTAGCCTGCTATTGTCTGTTGTGACTCCATAGCCACCTGCTTGGGCCAAAGCAAAGATCCCTGCTGAGCTATATTCCCACAAATGGTGGATATGTACCTGGCTGAACCCAGTCTCTCTATAAGTTCGTCAACCCTCGGCATCGGGTAGGCATCGAATTTCGATACCTCATTTAGTTTCCGAAAATCATTACAAAATCGAATAGTCCCATCGGGCTTGGGCACCAACACGATTGGGCTAGCCCAACCACTCCGGGACTCCTCAATGACTCCAAGCTCTAACATTTTCTCAACTTCTTGGTCAATGGCTTGCCTCCGAGCCTCCGGAATTCGATATGGTTTTAGCTGTACCCGCGCCTGTGGATCAGTAACAATGTCATGTTTAATTAAGTAAGTACGGCCAGGAAGTTCTGAGAAAACCTCTGCGTTTTTCTGTATGAATTCCTTGGTCTCTCGTTTTTGACTTTCGGACAGTGTCTCTGCAATACCCACTTCGGGCAGTGTTACCTGGGGGACATTTACCAAAGATGGTGGTGCCCTTCGAGGTCCATCACCAAGGGCAGCTCCTGCCATTAGACTCTCCCTGTCCCGCCAGGCCTTAAGCAAGTTTATGTGGTAGATTTGCTCGGTTTTTCTCTTGTCTGGTTGATGTATCTTATAATTCACTTCACCTACTCTCTCCAACACCTCGTATGGGCCCTGCCACTTCACAAGAAATTTATTTTCTACAGTAGGTACTAATACTAACACCCTGTTTCCGGGTTGAAAGACTCGTGTTCTAGCCGCTCGGTTGTATACCGTGCTCTGGGCATGTTGTGCACGTTCTAAACATTCCTTGACTATTGGCATGACTGCCTCAATTCTATCTTGCATAAGCATTACGTGTTCAATTACACTACGATAAGGAGTCACCTCTTGTTCCCAAGTCTCTTTAGCAATATCTAATAGGCCTCTAGGACTTCGCCCATAAACTAACTCAAAAGGTGAAAAGCCTGTGGAGGATTGGGGTACTTCACGTATAGCGAACAGGAGATATGGTAGGAGAGCATCCCAATCCCTCCTGTCCTTATCTACCACCCTTTTCAACATTCCCTTCAGGGTTTTATTAAATCGCTCCACCAATCCGTCAGTCTGAGGGTAATATACTGAAGTACGCAAGTGGGAGATTTTTAGTAGTATACATAAGTCTTTAAGTATACGAGACATAAAGGGGGTCCCCTGATCTGTTAGTATTTCCTTCGGAATGCCGGTGCGAGAAAACATATTAACAAGCTCCTTTGAAAATGCTTTCGCATTGGCATTCCACAGGGGTACTGCTTTAGGGTAACGAGTGGCATAATCTAGTACTACCAAAATGTACTGATGACCCCTGGCAGATTTAACTAGTGGACCAACTATATCCATTGCTATCCTCTCGAAGGGCACCTCTATTATTGGTAAAGGCACAAGGGGGCTTCTAAAATGTGACATAGGTGCGGTCAATTGACACGTAGGACAGGACTGACAATACTGGGTCACGTCTCCCGCTAGACCCGGCCAAAAGAAACGTTGTAGAATACTGTGTTTTGTTTTTTCTCCTGCCAGGTGTCCCCCCAAGGGATGTTTATGGGCCAGTTCCAAAACTACCTGGCGGAAGGACTTGGGCACCACTAGTTGCTCTCCCACCACTCCTCGTACTTTGTCTATGTGATACAGCATATCCTGTTGCACCGCCACATGTGGAAACTCATTTTGAGCCCCTGGGTACAATGGTCTTCCCTCAGAGACCTTTACATTTTCCCATGCCCTTGCCAGAGTAGGATCTTGGTGCTGAGCGGTCCCAAATTTACCACGGGCCACCTCAAGACCTGGCATTTCTATAGCTTCCTCTAGTTCATCTGCCTCGCCTGCATATACAGCCAGAGGAGAGTCTACAGATCTGGGAGTTTCCTCTGAGATGGGCCCCCCTTCATCTTGCTGCAATGGCTCAGGGGCTAGCCCCACGGCACCGTCCTCAACCAGAGTGTCCATGCCATTTTTAAGGCTCCACAAGTCCCAAAATAAGGGAAAGTCTCTCCCTAATATTACGTCATGTCCCATAGACTTTAGGACTGCCGCTTGATGTCTTTTGGTTCCTACTGGCGTGGCAAGGGTGACCCAGGCAGTGGGGTAGTTTTTTTACATCACCATGGATGCAACTAATGCCCACGGTTAAGTTCGTCAGGGCTCTAGGGTCCACCAAACTGGCATGTATCAGAGTTACTTGACTGCCGGAATCCAAGACGGCATTCACACTATGGCCGTCGACCTCAAGGCAACACACATTTCCTGTGAGGACCTCTGCAACACAGACCGACTGTACATATAACGAAAGACGTCTCATAGCATTACAGTCCATTGGCTCTGTAGTCATTGGGCAGTTAGCTGCTACATGGCCAAGCCCGCGACATTGCCAACACTGTATAGGTCCTTGCCTCCTCACCGGGGACCCCAGATAGGGTCTGCGGGCTTGCTGTGAGAGCCTACCGCCTACATAGTCCTTTATGGGTCTGCTAGCCTTCATTGCAACATTCTCTTCTTTTGAAGACGAAGTAGGTTTCGCAGAATTTTCTGGCAATTTCTTGGGAGTCCAGCGAGGTGATAACGTCCCTTGGAGTAGGCTTTCGGAAGCATTGTAGCGTTCGACCATATTCACCAACTGGTCAGCTGTAGATGGGTCACCCTGACCAACCCACCTCTGTATCTTAGCCGGTAAGGACCGCAGGTACTTGTCTAGAACAACACGTTCCACCATCTCTGCGGATGTCAAAGTCTCTGGTTGCAGCCATTTTTTTACTAGATGGATGAGATCATGCATTTGTGAGCGGGCTGGCTGATGCTCCAGAAAAGTCCACAAGTGTACCCTCTGTGCTCGTACATATGTGTTTACTCCCAGCCTTGCCAGGATTTCACCTTTTAATTTGGTGTAGTCCATAGCATCCACTCCACTTAAATCTTAATAGGCCTTTTGTGGATCTCCGCTCAGAAATGGAGCAACCACTTCAGCCCATCTATCCACCAGTAAATGCTCACGTTCTGCAATACGTTCAAATACGGTGAGATACGCTTCTACATCATCATCAGCAGTCATTTTAAGCAAAGTCTTTGGTACGGCTTTCTGTGCACTAGCAACAATTTGTGCACGATCCCTCTCATCTCGGGGCTGCCGAAGCAAAGCCTGCTTTATTGCATTCAATTGCTCTTGCTGAATCTGATTTTGCTGGTGCAGGGCTTGCTGGAAGTAAGTATTTGTCTGCTGTTGTTGAACATTTGCCTGCAATACCTGTTTCACCAGTTCCTCCATATTACTGGACTCTTGGCTCTTCAAAAGCACAGGAGCTTTCAGCCAGGACATATACAGAGCGCTTTCTCTGCAGTCACAGTCCAATAGGCACGATTGCCCGCATTCGAAACACCATTTGTGGGGAATATAGCTCAGCAGGGATCTTTGCTTTGGCCCAAGCAGGTGGCTATGGAGTCACAACAGACAATAGCAGGCTAGCGAGTTACACACAGGTATGCACCAGGCGTATTTATTGTACACACTTGTCGTACAATGTTACACGTGCCAAACATGAAATAAAATATCTAAGGCCGTCTGGCCACTAACTAACAATAAGTTTCTAACTACAAAATAAACCTACACAATAACAGAGAAGTTCGTGCAGCCTTACTGTGTCAGCTTCCCAGACCAGCAGATGAGAGAGTGAGATCCCAGCAGCTCTTGATTATATCAGCTGAAGCAGTCAGGAGACCAAAACCTGGACTGCACATGTGGAGGGGAAGCACCAGTCCTTTCCACGCTGATCACTAAAGAAACCAGGACCGGATTACAGTGAAATAAACAGCTTCCCAATCAATACTGGGAGACATATGAAATTAAACGGGGAGAAACATATCTATTTTCTAGTACTTCTCCCCTTGGTACCTCACAACGCGTACAAACGCGGCATTTTTAGACGCATGCGGTAACGCATGCGGTTAAAAAAACGCTGCATTTGCACACTTTTCCATGCGTTTTTTTTCTGCGTTTGCGTTTTTGGTGCGCATGGTGACAAATTTTACAGGAGAAAAATCTAGATAACCAGACACCGCCAATGTGACTACAGAGGGCGTGTATTATGGGATCTCTATATATAGACCATAGGACTGCTGAAATCTTAACAGTGTGCTACTGTTTCCAGTGTCATGATGGATCTTCGCATGGAGAGCTTTTATTTCAACCTGGATTTAAGCATCAAGCTGTTTCTTGCCTTTGCATTTGCTTGGGAGCAAGACAGAAATTGCGAAAGATGGAGAAGGAGACGGCGTAGGTGTTTTTGGAGACACCCCATTATTGAACTACATGGGAGCCATGGAGCCTATCACACGCTGTATGGCGAGCTTAATGCCATCCCGGACAAATTCCCGGAATATACAAGGGATTGGCTTGCTCGTGTCCAAGGAGCCATACGGAGACAGGACACCAAGCTCCGTTGAGCGATTCCACCAGAGGAACGTCTGCTGTTTACATTAAGGTACATAAGAAATGTAAACCAATGCCAGTGCTACTTTTGGGAGTACTAAACATGTTTTTTTTTTGTTTGGTAATTTCCTTTCTGTCTTTAGCATAACCACACCTTAAATAGAACTGATTGTAATTTTTCTTAAATTCTTTTCTTCCAGATTTCTGGCAACCGGAGAGAGTTTATCATCTCTCCATTTCCAATACCGGCTTGGAATATCCACCCTTTCGGGAATAGTTTCGGACACCTGCCGGGCTTTGTGGAATGTACTCCGGGATGAGTTTATACCCCTACCCACCTTGGACATGTGGAGTGGAATTGCGGAAAAATTCTGGAGTGTGTGTGATTTCCCCATCTGTTTAGGAGCGGTGGATGGAAAGCACATCTGCATTATCAAACCAGCCAAAACAGGATCGGAGTACTTCAACTATAAAAAAATATTTTCTGTTGTGCTCATGGCAATAGCCGATGCGGACTGTCGCTTCATCCCCGTGGACATTGGAGCTTTTGGCCGTGGCAACGATTCCCAGATTTTCAAGAACTCGGATATGGGCCGCCGTGTCTATGGCAAAAATTTTAATTTTCCACGGCCACAACCTCTCCCCAACACTCAAGGTCCACCGATGCCATTTGTTATGGTTGGGGATGAGGCCTTTCAGATGTGCCAAAACCTACTGAAGCCATATTCCAGTCGTGACTTGAACCACACTAAAAGGATCTTTAACTACAGACTGACCAGGGCACGAAGAACAGTAGAGTGTACCTTTTGGATTCTAGACTCAAAATGGCACATTCTTGCATCAGCCATTAATTTAAAAATGGAGACAGTTGACGAGGTGGTCAAAGCCTGTGTGGTTCTGCACAATTACATTATGGCTAAGGAGCGGCCCAACATTGAACTGGATGAACCAGTTGCACACCCACTGCCCGATTACCAGCATCACCCTCTGCGGTCAACAGCTGAAGTTGGCCACATGCGGGACCAATTTGCTGCCTTTTTTGATTCGGATATTGGATGTGTCATGGCAGGACAATGTTGTGTAAATGTCCTGTTGTTATTTTATCTGTACCAGTTATTTTCTTACATGTTACTAATGTTTCTCGTTAATAAACTTTTTTGTTGTTGTCTTGACCGTGTTTCATATGTATTTCCTCTATGAACCGAGGTTGTCCTCACACTAGCTATATTTGGTCTGTATTTATTATCAGTATTTGTAATCCAAAACCGGGAGTGGGTGATGAAGGCTGAAGTGCTAGATATGCTAATATTATACTTTTCCTCTAATAGTTCCACTCCTTGTTTTGGCTTACAAATACCAATATAAAATAGTGACCACATACTGCTAGTGTGACGGCAGCCATGTGGTTTTAGTGATAAGGTTGTTGACGTCATTGCGTCCTGATTCTGTTCTGCTATGCAGTATCCATTGGACACAGACTGAAGAGACAATGGCTGTCATACAAAACAGATCTATACTCATCAAGTCAGGTGTCAGAAATAATGAATTCATGATGCACGTATAACAGCCTCATGAATTCACTATTTCTGACACATGTGCAGGTGAGCATAGATATGCCGTGTATGACCGCCATCGTCCCTTGAGATTGTGTGAAATAGATTATGTACACAGAAGAGAAAAAGGAGGCTATACAATGCATTTCTCTAATCACCAGGTCAGGCGTCCCAACTAATTAGTTTTTGGACACCTGACCTGTAGAGTATAGTTTTGCATGGTATTCATTTCTATTTCTATTCATTTTCTCTTCAGTCTGCAACACTAGTCACAGACTAAGCAGAATGAAGAGATTAAGGAGAAAATACAAGTATACATTTTTTGGTCCACCTCATAGCTCTATACTAAAGAAAAACAAAGTCTTGTACTTGCTAACTACTGGAGCTATGATGTGGCCAAAAAATAAAGTGTGTGGCGAAGTTTGTTATTTGGCGCACGGTGTGTGTTGCCGGCGGCGAAAGACACAATAAACCAAACATAATTGGGGCAAAAAAACCTTGTATTTATTTTTTAACAACCAAAATATTTATTTAACTGCGCCTTCTTGGGGTAGAGTGATGTAAACGGGGGGTGTGAAGCGCTGAGGCCTGGCTAGCCGTGGACGACGCAGAGGTGGCAGGAGAAGGGGCAATGAAACTAGTGGGGTGTGGTAGTTCGGGGATAGGGCTTGACACATGAGAGGCTTGAGACGCACTGGAAGGGTGAGACAAACCTGACATTACAGACACACTGGGAGGTAAAGGGGGAGGAATACTAAGAGTCCGTTGTTTTTGTTTTTTGTTTTTTTTTCTGTAATTGCTGGGTTCTGGTAAGTCTCGGTGGGCTCATATGTCGTGGCATGGTCGTGGTGGGTGACCTGTCAGGGTCTGACTGCACTGTGCCAGAGTCCATAGTGCTCGTAGAGCGTGCAGCCATGCCAGAGTCCATAGTGCTCGTAGAACGTGCAGCCATGCCAGAGTCCATAGTGCTCATAGAGCATGCAGCCATGCCAGAGTCCATAGCGCTTGTAGAGCGGAAGGCCATGCCAGGGTCCTGCTGCATCGTGGTGGTGGTGGTATGGAAGGCCATGCCAGGGTCCTGCTGCATCGTGGTGGTGGTGGTACGGAAGACCATGCCAGGGTCCTGCTGCATCGTGGTGGTGGCGGTATGGAAGGCCATGCCAGGGTCCTGCTGCATCGTGGTGGTGGCGGTACGGAAGGCCATGCCAGGGTCCTGCTGCATCGTGGTGGTGGCGGTACGGAAGGCCATGCCTGGGTCCTGCTGCATCGTCGTGTCAGTGGAGGAGGTCCAAGCAGGAGCAGCGGTTGTCATGGTGGTGGCGGTGGGCTGTCCAACAGCAATCAGCATGGTGGTGGTGCTGTACTGGTGTCCGGCAGTGCTAGGAATAGAGGTGGCCGTGCAGTGGTATGCAGCAGAGGTCGGCATTGAGGTTAATCGTGACAGTGAAGGCACAGGTGGATATGCCGCCACTGTCTGCTGAAAATACCGACTCTGCTGCATAGCCTGCACGTAAGCAGCATTGCAGGCCTGCATGACACTCAGCTGGAGATCAGGAGTAAGGTGTTCCGACATGCCCTGCTCAATTTGGTTAAAAAAATTATGTGCTGGCCTCTGGAGGTCGGCTTTTACTTGGTCAAGGCTTTTGGTGACCTCCTGGATACGTGTATTCATCTGGCTAAGTGAAATATCCATTCGGTCACCCAAAGCCTTGAGTCCTTCTTGAAAAACCGAGCTCAAGTGCAAAAACTCGGGCATGAGGGACCTGTCCAATGCCCTCTGCCGCTGCCGGGAGGAGCCCAAAAAAAAAGGGGCAGTGGCAGAGGACTGGGAAAGGGGAACACCTGATGGACCAGCTTCCTGGTCTCCAGTTAGTGTGGCAGGCCCACTTGCTGCAGCGCTGCTGGATGGCTGGGACGGGTCTGTGGCTGTCTGATGAAGGACCGCTCCAGAACCTGGGCCAACAGTGCTGCTCCATGTGCTGTGAAAAAGGAAAAAGAAAATTAATACCAAAAATTAACCAGACGCAAAATCCTGTGGAATAGAAATATACAGATTATGGCAATACAATACAACCTAATGCATGGGAGAAATACTTACGTTCTCTGGGTAAGGACCGGTCTTAAAAATGCCAGAACGTGATGGTATTTGTATTTTCTGATCCTTGCTCCTGAACCACTGGGAACACGGCTCTCTTGACGCAGGTCCTTGTTGAAGCGGTCCTTCATCGAACGCCAACGTGTTTTGACTCTGGCCACTGTTGAAAAAGCAAAACATAATGGTTAACCAATGGACTTTTGGCTGAGCTCACACAACTGTGTGTGATGAGAGAAACTCCTGAGAGTTTATCTCATCACACACAGTTGTGTGAGCACGGCCAAGGTCTCTGCTGCTTCACACTGCATTGCAATACTTACCAAAAGCATTTCGGACCCGATTCGGGGCGTTGTCCCAGCCATCCCACATCTCTTTTTGGCCACCTCATTCCATAGGCGCCGGATCGTCACGTTGTCCGAGTGCTGTGGAACCCAGGTGTCCCACAACGGGACTCGCTCCTGGACCAGGGAGATGAGGATATCGTTGTCAATGAGGTCCTCATCCCGTTCTGGAACCTAAAACATAAATGAAGACATTAAATGTTGTATACATTAACATAAGGAAAAGAAAGAAAACAGAGGCTGAGAAATGGCATGAATAAGGAAAGTCAAGATAAAAAAGGAGTCCAGAAGAAAATTATAAAGAAAGAGGAAAGTAAAGAAAGGAAGAATCAAGAATACTAAAGTGAGGATACAGTAAACAGTCAGCCTTGTATACTTACACGCTGCCGCCTTGACACTCGACCGTGACCCCGCTGCTCCTGCCCAGTCTCTGCCGCAGTAGAAGTGCTCTAAAAAAATGAAAAACAAAAAATTGTCATACGTGTAGATGTGACAGTGAATACTTACCAATCTGTGGAGGTGAGTACTCACTTCACTGACATGTTCTACTTCAGAAGGCCCAGGACGTTGCTCCTCATCAGAAGAAGAAGACATTCTGATGCATGCAGAAAGAAAGAAATGGCAGAAATTAGGACATGTAGAGACAGAAAATAGAAAATAAAGGCATTGGATAGGATATACTCACATTGTTCAGTGTCTTGTTTTCCTCCAAGGATATAGCCTGCGTCTCGTCTGCTTCAGTGTCTGCTGAGTAGTGACCTGCAAATGTCCACTCCCTCCCTTTATCACCTTGTATGTGGGGGGTGGCTTATCAGTGTCTAGACATGTTTTTCTCTTGTGGAACGCATGCGTTCACGAACGCAAGCAAACGCATGTGCTTGTGAACGCATGCGTTCATATAGACAGCAATGCGTTATTTTGGCGCATTCCTTTTGCAATCGACCGCATATGTTTCCAGGCGGAAAATTGACGCCGCTAAAAATTACTACATGTTGCATTTCCGCGACAAGCCGCAGACGATGAAACGACGGATGCGTCGTCAAACGCGGCAAAACGCGAACGATCGCAGCCGCATGCGTCCCTAATGTTAAATATAGGAATACACAACGCATGCGGATATTTGCGGAAGAAACGCTGCGGACACAACCGCAAATGTAAAACCGGCCTTAGTGTGCTTATTCCTGAACAGCTGCTAACAGGTATAAGGAACACTAATTTTATCAAGTGTGGACTAGACTTTAATATGAGCTAATGTGGCCTACACAACTCTAAAGTGGAGTGTTTGGTGAAATTTATAAACTTTTTGTTTTTTCCGCAGAACAGACTACAGAGCGAGCTGCACTCACACACAGACCGTGCAGACAGCCGTAATAAACGGCGCTGCAAGGCCAAAAAAAGCTCCTCTACGTAATCCTATATAGTGTTTTTCCACAATCTAGCAGGATACGGATGGAAAGCCACTAATAGGATAAATTTGAAAAAATGTGCAGCAGGCTGCACTAATTGCAAAAAAGGACAATGGAACGGTATGAGGCAGTGACGCACCCTGAGCTGACTACAACCGGCTGTGGCGGCAGAACAGACTACAGAGCGAGCTGCACTCACACACAGACTGTGCAGACAGCCGTAAACGGCGCTGCAAGGCCAAAAAAAGCTCCTCTATGTAATCCTATATAGTGTTTTTCCACAATCTAGCAGGATACGGATGGAAAGCCACTAATAGGATACATTTTAAAAAATGTGCAGCAGGCTGCACTAATTTAGAAACGGACAATGGAACGGTATGAGGCAGTGACGCACCCTGAGCTGACTACAACCGGCTGTGGCGGCAGAACAGACTACAGAGCGAGCTGCACTCACACACAGACCGTGCAGACAGCCGTAAAAGGCGCTGCAAGGCCAAAAAAAACTCCTCTATGTAATCCTATATAGTGTTTTTCCACAATCTAGCAGGATACGGATGGAAAGCCACTAATAGGATAAATTTGAAAAAAATGTGCAGCAGGCTGCACTAATTGAGAAACAGACAATGGAACGGTATGAGGCAGTGACGCACCCTAAGCTGACTACAACCGGCTGTGGCGACAGAACAGACTACAGAGTGAGGTGCACTCACACACACAGAGACCTTTCAGACAGCTGTGAACAGCGCTGCAAGGCAAAAGCAAGGTTCTCACACAGCAGTTGCTAAATTAGCCTGGGTAAAGCACAATGAAGCAAATCGCTATCTCTAAACTGGCCCTCAGTCAGAACACAGCGTCCTGTCCCTAACTGAATTCACAGCAGAGTGAGCCCAAAATGGCGTCGGCGACTTTTACAGTGCATCATGACATCATTTCAGCAGCCAATCACAGCCATGCATGTAGTTACATGCCTACCATGCAGAACAGGATGTGCCCACACTTCTAAACATTCCTCATTGGCAGAATTCTGGCTCTGAATTATGGGAACTTTTGATTCCGGTATCCGATATACTGAAAATATCGGAACTCAGTATCGGAATTCCAATACCGCAAATATCGGCCGATACACGATACTTGCAGCATCGGAATGCTCAACACTACTCCTCACCCCAAAAAAAGATATGTAAAAAGTCACACTGATTTTAATGCGTCCGTGATCTATCCATAAAAATAACGGTTAGCCCACATAACAAAAAAATGATTTGTGAAAGAACCCTGAGTTTTCAAGTAGGTATAGCCCCTTTAGGATATGGGCACAGGTTCCCAAGGCAAAGTTGCTTCAAGAAAAAGCCAGCGGTCAGGCTAGGCCTTGTGCCATTGTTTTTGTGGTGGCTTCGACTCAGTATCTTTTCTCTTTGCTTTCAAGTTATAGAGCGAGCAGCTTCCATATGAAGACGCCCAAGGGTGAGCATTTCAATGTTTTTAACAGCTTCAGCATTTATGAAACCTAAAGCTATTAAAAGGGACATAAGACGAAACGTGTACAGGAATGTCATTGTGACTTTGTTGTGCACTATGTTCTTTTTGCAGCGCTTCTCTAGGCGGATTCCAAACAGAATCTGCCTGAAAAAGGCGTGGTGTGCATATGACAATTTATCTTTGAATTTATCATCCAGAAAATTCACAGATGAGCAACTAAAAATATTAACCTTTGGCCTAGATTGTGAACGTGATCAAGACTTTAATTTATTTACTATGATTTTGGATATAAATAAATGTGTACAGAACCTTACTATTAGAAAGCATTTTTGGACTGAAGAACAAACTGCACGAGATCAGACACCCAATACAAAACCTAATGAATATCATCATTTAAATATTGATGACCAAATCTATCTTATGACCGTAGAAGAATTGTGCACTAATGATAATTTGTCAGAGGAATTAATTAATCAGTCATCGGTAGAGCTGAGCAAACCTTCCAAGGTTCGGTTTTCCAAACGTCCCCATGTTCGCCAAACAATTTGGCGAAAGTACTCGAACCCCATTAAATTCAAACGTATAACACAACACCTTAAGGGATGACAAAAAGCTTCTCAAACAGCTAAAATTAGGGGCAGACACTATGAAAAGTGGCATTAATTGACCCACAGTAGAAATTTGCTAATGGCACAGCAGTAGTCAGCCATTTGTTGCCATGCGGGAGATTCACGCCGGCAGCTGATATCAGCAGGCACGTCGCCAACACTGCGCGCCTCAGATGTATTGAGTGGAGGACACCGCTGGATCTCAGCCATGTAAGGAGAAACGTTTACATTTTTTTGTAAAGCCGCGGTATGGGGCTGCATTATACTATGAGGATGCATTATACTACTATGTAGCTGCATTATACTATGGGGGTGCATTATATTACTATGGGGCTGGATTATACTATGGGGCTGCATTATATTATGGGCTGCATTATACTACTATGGGACTGCATTATACTGCTATGGGGGTGCATTATACTACTATGGGGCTGCATTATACTATGGTGATGCATTATACAGCTATGGGGCTGCATTATACTCTGGGGGTGCATTATACTGCTATCGGGCTACATTATATTATGGGGTGCATTACACTATGGGGGTGCATTATACTGTTATGGCGCTGCATGATACTATGGGGGTGCATTATACTGCTATGGTGCTGCATCATACTGCCATGGGGCTGCATTATACTATGTGGGTGCATTATACTGTTATGGGGCTGCATGATACTATGGGGGTGCATTATACTATGGGTCTGCATGATACTATGGTGCTGCATTATACTATAGGGGTGCATTATACACTGCTCAAAAAAATAAAGGGAATGCTAAAATCCCACATCCTAGATATCACTGAATGAAATATTCCAGTTGTAACTCTCTATTCATTAAATAGTGGAATGTGCTGAGAACAATAAAACCTAAAAATCAACGTAAATCACAACTACTATCCCACAAAGGTCTGGAGTTGGAATGATGCTCAAAATCAAAGTGGAAAATGAAGTTACAGGCTGATCCAACTTCAGTGGAAATGCCTCGAAAGGAAATGATGCTCAGTAGTGTTTGTGGCCTCCACGTGCCTGTATGACCTCCCTACAATGCCTGGGCATGCTCCTGATGAGGCGGCGGATGGTCTCCTGAGGGATCTCCTTCCAGACCTGGAGTAAAGCATCCACCAACTCCTGGACAGTCTGTGGTGCAACGTGACGTTGGATGGATGGTGGATGGTGCGAGACATGATTCAGGTCTCGGGAAATGGCAGGCCAGTCAATAGCTTCAATGCCTTCATCTTGCAGGAACTGCTGACACACTCCAGCCACATGAGGTCTAGCACTGTCCTTCATTAGGAGGAACCAAGGGCCAACCACACCAGCATATGGTCTCACAAGGGGTCTGAGGATCTCATCTCGGTACCTAATGGCTGTCAGGCTACCTCTGGCGAGTACATGGAGGGCTGTGCGGCCCTCCAAAGAAATGCCACCCCACACCATTTCTGACCCACTGCCAAACCAGTCGTGCTGAAGGATGTTGCAGGCAGCAGGTCGCTCTCTACGGTGTCTCCAGACTCTGTCACGTCTGTCAAGTGCTCAGTGTGAACCTGCTTTCATCTGTGAAGAGCACAGGACGCCAGTGGCGAATTTGCCAATCCTGGTGTTCTGTGGCAAATATCAAGCATCCTGCATGGTGTTGGGCTGTGAGCATAACCCCCATCTGTGGATGTCAGGCAGTGTATAATATCACAAGTGATCCCTGTATTATTTGTACACTGACACTGTATACAAAACTCATGTATAATGTCACTGGTGATCGCTGTATTACCTGTACACTATATACAGCGATCGTGTATATAAAGTCACTAGTGATCCCTGTATTACCTGTACACTGACACTATATGCTGTATATAGAGCTCCTGTGTATAATGTCACTGGTGATCACTGTATTACCTGTACACTGACACGAAAATACAGAGCTTGTGTGTATAATGTCACTGGTGATCACTGTATTACCTGTACACTGACACTAAAATACAGATCTCGTGTGTATTTTGTCACTGGGCATACCTGTATTACTTGTACACTGTGTTTTTGTTTTACCTGCACACTGACTAAAATACAGAGCTTGTGTGTATAATGTCACTGGGGATCCCTGTATTATCTGTACACTGACACTATACACAGAGCTCCTGTGTATAATGTCACCGGTGATCACTGTATTACCTGCACACTGACTAAAATACAGAGCTTGTGTGTATAATGTCACTGGGGATCTCTGTATTATCTGTACACTGACACTATATACAGAGCTCCTGTGTATAATGTCACTGGTGATCACTGTATTACCTGCACACTGACACTAAAATACAGAGCTCGTGTGTATAATGTCTCTGGGGATCCCTGTATTATCTGTACACTGACACTATATACAGAGCTCCTGTGTATAATGTCACTGGTGATCACTGTATTACCTGTACACTGACACTATATACAGAGCTCCTGTGTATAATGTCACTGGTGATCACTGTATTACCTGTACACTATACACTATATACAGAGCTCCTGTGTATAATGTCACCGGTGATCACTGTATTACCTGTACACTGACACTATATACAGAGCTCCTGTGTATAATGTCACTGGTGATCACTGTCTTACCTGTACACTGACATTATTTACCATATACATTGTACAGAGCTCCTGTGTATAATGTCACCGGTGATCACTGTATTACCTGCACAGTGACACTATATACAGAGCTCCTGTGTATGTCACCGGTGAACACTGAATTACCTGTACACTGACAGTATATACAGAGCTCCTGTGTATAATGTCACCAGTGATCACTTTATTACCTGTATACTGACACTATATACAGAGCTCCTGTGTATAATGTTACTTCTGATCACTGTATTACCTGTACACCAACACTATATACTGAAGTCCTGTGTATAATGTCACTGGTGATCATTGTATTACCTATACACCGACACTATATACAGAGCTCCTGTGTATAATGTCTCTTGTGATCACTATTATCTGTACACTGACACTATATACAGAGCTTCTGTGTATAATGTCTCTTGTGATCGCTATTATCTGTACACTGACACTATATACAGAGCTCCTGTGTATAATGTCACTGGTGATCCCTGTATTACCTGTACACTGACACTATATACAGAACTTCTGTGTAGAATGTCACTGGTAATCACTGTATTACCTGTACAGTGACACTATATACAGAGCTCCTGTGTATAGTGTCACTGGTGATCATTTAATTACCTGTACACTATGCACTATATACAGAGATCCTGTGTATAATGTTGCCGGTGATCACTGTAGTACCTGTACACTGATACTATATACAGAGCTCCTGTGTATAATGTCACTGTTGATCACTGTATTACCTGTACACACTATATACAGAGCTCCTGTGTATAATGTTGCCGGTGATCACTGTAGTACCTGTACACTGACACTATATACAAAGCTCCTGTGTATAATGTCACTGGTGATCACTGTATTACCCATACACTGACACTATATACAGAGGTCCTGCGTATAATGTCACTGGTGATTACTGTATTACCTGTACACTATATACAGAGCTCCTGTGTATAATGTCACTGTTGATCACTGTATTACCTGTACACACTATATACAGAGCTCCTGTGTATAATGTCACTGGTGATCACTGTATTACCCATACACTGACACTATATACCGAGGTCCTGTGTATAATGTCACTGGTGATTACTGTATTACCTGTACACTATATACAGAGCTCCTGTGTATAATGTAACTGGTGATCACTGTATTACCCATACACTGACACCATATACAGAGGTCCTGCGTATGTCACTGGTGATTACTGTATTACCTGTACACTATATACAGAGCTCCTGTGTATAATGTCACCAGTGATCACTGTATTACCTGTACACTGTATACAGAGCTACTGTGTATGTCACTGGTGATCCCGTTATTACCTGTACACTGACACTGTATAGTAAGTACAGATCTCCTGTGTATAATGGCACTTATGGTGATATTAGTAATTTTTTTTTTTTATTAATGATCAGTATTGCAGTATTAGGTCACTATGTGGTAGTAATATGTGAACTGGTCATGGCATGGTGGTATTTATCCCTTTTATGTGGTATTATAGGTCACTATGTGGTGGTATTATGGTGTCAATGTCTGGTCATGGTGCGGAGGTATTTGTCCCTTGTATGTGATATTACTTGTCATTTTAAAAATTGAACAATAGATAAGAATATACCTCTGCAACTCCAGAGCTTCCAGCTTGGCTGAATAAATCCTTACACAGACAAAGCTGGACAAGAAAAAACATAGCAATTCACTGAACTATAAAGTCCACCGCATGTGGACTGCAAAAACAAAGCCAGGAGGACTTATCTTTGATGATTTGGACAATCCAGCAGGAGAAACCAAGCAGAGATGTGAATCCTCCAGAAAAACAATGGACAACTGGCACTCACTAAAGGGTGAAGCCAGACTAAATAGCTCCGTCCAAAGTGGAAGCACCTGATGACTGCTGTGAAGGACGAACAGCAGCACTACCACTTATAACCACCGGAGGGAGCCCAAGAGCAGAACCCACAACAGAATTCAC
Organism: Ranitomeya variabilis; assembly: GCF_051348905.1. NCBI lineage: Eukaryota > Metazoa > Chordata > Amphibia > Anura > Dendrobatidae > Ranitomeya > Ranitomeya variabilis. The sequence continues at coordinate 523,352,583 of NC_135232.1, forward strand.
AACAGTACCCCCCCCCCTTGAGGAGGGGTCACCGAACCCTCACCAGAGCCCCCAGGCCGATCCGGACGAGCCAAATGGAAGGCACGAACCAAATCGTCAGCATGAACATCGGAGGCAACAACCCAAGAATTATCCTCCTGGCCATAACCTTTCCACTTGACAAGATACTGAAGCCTCCGTCTTGAAAAACGAGAATCCAAGATCTTCTCTCAACAGAGGGAACCACGGGCACCACATATTTCCGCAACAAAGATCTATGAAAAACATTATGGATGGAAAAAGAGGCTGGAAGGGCCAAACGAAAAGACACTGGATTGATAATCTCAGAAATCCTATAAGGACCAATAAACCGAGGCTTGAACTTCGGGGAAGAAACCTTCATAGTAACATGACGAGAAAACAACCAGACCAAATCCCCAACTCGAAGCCGGGAACCCACACGCCGACGACGGTTGGCAAAACGCTGAGCCTCCTCCTGAGACAACACCAAATTGTCCACAACATGAGCCCAAATCTGGTGCAACCTGTCAACCACAGAGTCCACCCCAGGACAATCAGAAGACTCAACCTGCCCTGAAGAAAAACGAGGATGAAACCCAGAATTACAAAAGAATGGTGAAACCAAGGTAGCAGAACTAGCCCGATTATTAAGGGTAAACTCGGCCAATGGCAAGAATGCCACCCAATCATCCTGATCGGCAGACACAAAGCATCTCAAATAAGTTTCCAAAGTCTGGTTAGTTCGCTCGGTTTGGCCGTTTGTCTGAGGATGAAATGCGGACGAAAAAGACAAATCAATGCCCAGCTTAGCACAAAAAGACCGCCAAAACCTAGAAACAAACTGGGAACCTCTATCGGACACAATATTCTCCGGAATGCCATGCAAACGAACCACATGCTGAAAAAACAACGGAACCAACTCAGAAGAGGAAGGCAATTTAGGCAAAGGTACCAAATGAACCATCTTAGAAAACCGGTCACAGACCACCCAGATAACAGACATCCTCTGGGAAACAGGAAGATCCGAAATAAAATCCATAGAAATATGCGTCCAAGGCCTCTCAGGGACCGGCAAAGGCAAAAGCAACCCACTGGCGCGGGAGCAGCAAGGTTTGGCCCGCGCACAAGTCCCACAGGACTGCACAAAAAAACGCACATCCCGTGACAAAGAAGGCCACCAAAAGGACCTACTAACCAAATCTCTGGTACCAAAAATCCCGGGATGGCCAGCCAACACAGAACAGTGAACCTCAGAAATCACTTTACTAGTCCATCTGTCAGGAACAAACAGTTTCCCCGCTGGACAGCGATCAGGTTTATCAGCCTGAAACTCCTGAAGAACCTGTCGCAAATCAGGGGAGATGGCAGAAAGAATCACCCCTTCCTTCAGAATACCAACCGGCTCAAGAATCCCAGGGGAATCAGGCAAAAAACTCCTAGAGAGGGCATAAGCCTTAACATTCTTAGAACCCGGAAGATACGAGACAACAAAATCAAAACGGGAGAAAAACAGGGACCATCGGGCCTGTCTAGGATTCAGCCGTTTGGCAGACTCGAGGTAAATCAGATTCTTATGATCGGTCAAGACCACAATACGGTGCTTGGCCCCCTCAAGCCAATGTCGCCACTCCTCAAATGCCCACTTCATAGCCAACAACTCACGATTGCCGACATCATAATTGCGTTCCGCAGGCGAAAACTTTCGAGAAAAGAAGGCACACGGTTTCATCAAGGAACCATCAGAATTCCTCTGAGACAAAACGGCCCCTGCCCCAATCTCAGAAGCGTCAACCTCAACCTGAAAAGGAAGAGAAACATCCGGCTGACGCAACACAGGGGCAGAAGTAAATCGGCGCTTAAGCTCCTGAAAGGCAGAAACAGCCTCAGAGGACCAATTCGCTACATCAGCGCCCTTCCTTGTCAAATCGGTCAGGGGTTTAACCACACTGGAGAAGTTGGAAATGAAACGGCGATAAAAATTAGCAAAGCCCAAAAATTTCTGAAGGCTCTTCACGGATGTGGGCTGGATCCAATCATGAATGGCCTGAACCTTAACCGGATCCATTTCTATAGATGATGGAGAAAAAATGAAGCCCAAAAAAGAAACCTTCTGTACTCCAAAGAGGCACCCCTTCACAAACAAGGCATTATCACGAAGGACCTGAAATACCATCCTGACTTGTTTCACATGAGACTCCCAATCATCTGAAAAAATCAAACTATCATCCAAATATACAATCATGAATTTATCAAGATAATTCTGAAAAATATCATGCATGAAGGACTGAAACACAGATGGGGCATTAGAGAGTCCGAATGGCATCACAAGATATTCAAAATGGCCCTCGGGCGTATTAAACGCAGTTTTCCATTCGTCACCCTGCTTAATACGAACAAGATTATATGCCCCTCGAAGGTCAATCTTAGTAAACCAACTAGCCCCCTTAATCCTGGCAAACAAATCAGAAAGCAAAGGCAAAGGGTATTGGAATTTGACCGTGATCTTATTCAAGAGGCGATAATCAATACAGGGTCTCAAGGAGCCATCCTTCTTGGCAACAAAAAAAAAACCTGCTCCCAATGGAGAAGAAGATGGCCGAATATGCCCCTTCTCCAAAGACTCCTTTACATAGCTCCGCATGGCGGCATGTTCAGGCACAGACAGATTGAAAAGTCGGCCCTTAGGAAAGTTACAGCCTGGAATCAAGTCAATAGCACAATCACAGTCCCTATGCGGTGGAAGGGAACTTGGCTTGGGCTCATCGAAAACATCCTGGAAATCTGACAGAAACTCAGGAATTTCAGAAGAGGGGGAGGAGGAAATTGACATCAGAGGAACGTCATCATGAACCCCCTGACAACCCCAACTAGTCACAGACATAGATTTCCAATCCAACACCGGATTATGTACCTGTAACCATGGAAACCCCAGCACAATACACAATAGCATCATGCAAATTATGCAACACCAGGAAACGACAATCTTCCTGATGGGCTGGCGCCATGCACATGGTTAACTGTGTCCAAAACTGAGGTTTATTTTTAGCCAATGGTGTAGCATCAATACCCCTCAAAGGGATAGGACTCCGCAAAGGCTGTAAGGGAAAACCACAACGTCTGGCAAATTCTAAGTCCATCAAATTTAAAGCGGCGCCTGAATCCACAAATGCTATGACAGAGAATGACGATAATGAGCAGATCAGGGTCACAGATAACAGAAATTTAGGTTGTACAGTACTGATGGTAACGGAATTAGCGATTCTCTTGGCACGCTTAGGGCAATCAGAAATAACATGAGCAGAATCGCCGCAGTAAAAGCACAACCTATTCTGACGTCTGAATCCTTGGCGTTCAGCTCTAGACACAATCCTATCACACTGCATAGGCTCAGGACTCTGCTCGGAAGACAACGCCATAGTGTGCACAACTCTGCGCTCACGCAAGCGCCGATCAATTTGAATGGCCAGAGACATAGAATCACTCAGACCTCCAGGCGTGGGGAACCCCACCATAACATCTTTAACAGATTCAGAAAGACCCTTTCTGAAAATTGCCGCCAAAGCATCCTCATTCCACTTAGTAAGCACAGACCATTTTCTAAATTTCTGGCAATATGATTCTGCCGCTTCTTGACCCTGACACAGGGCCAACAAGGTTTTCTCAGCATGATCCACAGAATTAGGTTCATCATACAAAAACCCAAGCGCCTGAAAAAAGGTGTCTACATTAAGCAAGGCCGGATTCCCAGATTCCAGGGAAAATGCCCAATCCTGCGGGTCGCCACGTAACAGACAGAGAAATGACAATTTTTACCTGCTGGATGGGATCACCAGAGGAACGGGGCTTCAGCGCAAAAGACAGTTTACAGTTATTTTTAAAGCTCAAAAATTTGGACCTGTCCCCAAAAAACAGATCGGGGGTAGGAATTCTAGGCTCTAAAACAGGAGTCTGCACGATATAATCAGAAATACCCTGTACTCTAGCAGCAAGTTGATCCACCCGAGAATCAAGTCCCTGAACATCCATGTCAGCGCCTAACTCCTGAGCCACCCAGAGGTGGAGAGGGAAAAAAAAACACAACAGAGTACAGAAAAAAAAATGGCTCAGCACTTTCTTTCCCTTCTTTTGAGAAGCGGTTAACTCATTGTTGGCCAGTTGTACTGTTAAGATCTGGTGGCCTAGGAGCAGCATGGACGAGCTCTGGAGTAGGTGGCCTCTATACTGACCACAGACCCTGAACTTAACACCGCAACTAGAAGTAGCCGTGGGATGTTCCTGTCAATCCCTAGACACCTCGTCACAGCTGGAGGACTAATTACCCCTAAAGAAAGAAACAGGAAAACTATCTTGCCTCAGAAAAAATCCCCAAAGGAAAGACAGCCCCCCACAAATATTGACTGTGAGAGGGAAATTACAAACGGAGACTGAAAGCAGAATTTAGCAAAGGAGGCCACGCTACCTAGAAAGAAAAGACAGGACAGAGTACTGTGCGGTCAGTATTAAAATACTACAAAAATCCACCACAGAGAATACAAAAATCTCCACACCTAACTAAAGGCATGGAGGGTAACTCTGCAACTCCAGAGCTTCCAGCTTGGCTGAATAAATCCTTACACAGACAAAGCTGGACAAGAAAAAACATAGCAATTCACTGAACTATAAAGTCCACCGCATGTGGACTGCAAAAACAAAGCCAGGACTTATCTTTGATGATTTGGACAATCCAGCAGGAGAAACCAAGCAGAGATGTGAATCCTCCAGAAAAACAATGGACAACTGGCACTCACTAAAGGGTGAAGCCAGACTAAATAGCCCCGTCCAAAGTGGAAGCACCTGATGACTGCTGTGAAGGACAAACAGCAGCACTACCACTTATAACCACCGGGGGGAGCCCAAGAGCAGAACCCACAACAGAATTCACAACAGATGTGGTGCAGTAGTGGACCTTTTCCAAGAGTGGGCAGTGGGACTAAGGAAGGGTAGAGGGGCGGAGTCTCAAGGGGGCCTGAACTTTTGCCAATATGGTGCCCAGAAATTTCTCTAGAGTCTCTAGAATTTACTCTAGAGTCTTTTTGTATTTACCCATTTGGTAGCGCAGGCGCAGTGTAGATTTCTGCGCTCCAAAGGAGGAGGGACATTCAGCGGGCTGAAGGCTCGGTCAGCTGATATGCCCTGATGAGCTCACTTCCGGTCATGTGATCGGCAAAGCACGTCACTCTGACCGGATGTAGGTATACAAGGCGTGATTTCAAAAGGTTAACTTACTGCGCACATGTATGGCAGCGTCGGCTGGACGCTAGGTATGAGATGACCCCAATGCTATCCCCTGATGAGAAATATTGAAACGCGTCGGGAAAGGAGGGGAAGAGGTCCACGGCCATGAGCAGAGCTGAATGAAATTGATCGAGACAGCTCCGGGTGAGACCGTTCTTTGTTTGTGTTCCAGTCATATCAATGGATACGTAATGACGCTATGCAGTATATAACTTTTGTGGGCTAGATGCCGTTAGATATTGCAGGAAAGTATTCACTGATTAAATCCCAATTCTGAGTTCCCATAATAGGGGCTCTTTGAGTTACTCTGGGGTTAATAACCCTAGAGAGGTTTAAGAAGGTTTGGGAGTACATACCCGTGTTTATAAGTACACAATACATGCTAGGTTGTTGTTCTGACTGTGAACTTATATATACCTAGAAACATTAGTAGTACTTTTGTGGATGGTATGCTGTAACCTAGAGGTGCTATTCAAGCATTAGATCTAGAGCGCCACCCACCTCTTGTTTGTCTGTTTGATATTTGCACCTTATTTTTTGTATAGTATTTTATCTTGATCCAGTAAAAGTTATATTTTAATCCTTTATATATGTTGATTTGAGAATTTTGGGGATTATACCACAGCTGAATCTATTGTCTACAGAGTATGGCAGGTTTCCTTTCAACAAGAATAGACACCAACACTTGGATATCAGAGGCTAGGGACGTTTTTTCGGACAGAGCATTTGTGCAGAAAAGGTACACCCCATCATATAACGCAGCATTCAGAGAGCTAGAGAAGACCTACAAAAGTCAAATAACGTCATGGTGGGAAGTTCAAAGCCTAGATAGTTATATCAAGGCAGGAATAGTCCCTCGGCATTTGAGAATATCCCTGACTCCGGGGTTTAGGTACAAGAGCCCTGGTTTGGTAGTTAAATGGGAAAAAGAGGCCACTGAGAGTTCCATCAGATTAATGAGACTACTCCTAGAGGAGGAAAGAGATACCCTGAGTAAACTGAATGACACACTGAAAGAGCATATTGATATTACGAAGAAATTTGCAAGTGAACCTGACTTTTTAGTTAAGGAAACTAGTTTACAAAATAGTCTGGAAAGATTCCAGTTTCATTTAAAAGAACGTAAACATAAATTATATAACAGAGATCTCTTGGAGTTTAAAGAGAATAAGGCTTACTCCGTAGCGGTTAATCAAAATCCCAAAGGTCTAGAAACGGATATCTCCTCTTCGGAGGCAGAATTTTCAGACTCCGACACAGTATCTAGACGTCAGAGAGGGAGAGGAAGGGGTAGAGGAGGACGAGGAGGTACTAGGGGGAGTGGGAAAAAATCACCACAAAGGGATTTTTTAGAATTAAGTTACCCGCTGAGAAATCGACAAAATCAGCACAACGCCCCATAGAGCCCCAAGTCTTAAACCTATCCTCACGGAATATAACAAGTGCCGAGATGTGCGTTTTAAGCAAGGGACTTTCATTTGTCCCATCTACGGACTATGATTGCTTTGAAACAATTAAAGATATTCACCTTTTTGCACGCAAATTGAAGTGGAGGAAACATTTTGCTAGAGAGGAAAAAAGAGTATCAAATGAACTGGGTATCACTGACGATATGTTACCAGACGTACGTTTATTGTTCCACTTAGGTGACGTCGACCCTAATTCAAGGGGGGACAGTCCCTTTACAAACTTTAGGAACAAGAGCAAAAAGATGCCTCCAGTAACAGCTGACGTCAGTTCAATTGATGTCTTTGTCAACTTAGTGACAGAAGAGCTATTGAGGATACCCAAATCGGTTAATAGGTGGAATTGTAATCTATCCAGAGAGGAAATGACTAGCCTTAAGAACCTCGAGAGTGATCAGAGTATAACAATCAAGCCCTCTGATAAAGGGGGCAATGTGGTTGTTTTAGATACATCCAAATATAGATCACTGTGTATGAGTTTGCTTGGGGACACCGATGGGTATGAAATCCTTTCTCACGATCCGAGCAGTACCATCATGAATAACCTCAGTACTATGGTGAATGAAGGGTTTGAACTAGGGGTGATGGATAAAAATGAAAAATATTTTTTAACCCCGCTTCATCCTGTAATGGCCACCTTTTATTGTTTGCCAAAAGTCCACAAGGGGACCAATCCCCTAAAGGGGAGACCCATAGTGGCTGGCGTTAACAGTATAACACAGAACCTGGGCCTATACATTGACAAAGTACTTAGACCGTTTGTTTTATCTTTGAATTCATACGTGCGGGACACGACGGATTTCCTCAGGAGATTGGATGGCATTTGCATGGAAACAGACATGATTCTCTGTAGTATTGACATTGAAGCATTATATTGATCCATCCCCCATGACGTTGGTTTAAGGGCTGTAGCTGAATATCTACAGACAAGAGGTCGACAGTACAACAGACACAACGAATTTGTACTTAAAGCTCTACAGTTCTGCCTGATGAATAATGTTTTCTTATTCGACGAGAAGTACTTCCACCAGCTCAGGGGCACCGCGATGGGTAGCCCTTGTGCACCAACTTAGCAAATCTGCTCCTGGGCTGGTGGGAGGAAAAGATCGTCTTTAATGACATGTCAAGTGACTTGGAGGACAAGGTGGCGCTATGGTTACGATACATAGACGACATCTTTGTGATATGGAGGGGTGACGAATTTGAATTTCGGGGGTTCGTTGATAATCTTAATGTCAATTGTTTGGGTCTACATTTTACATGTGAGACTGATAAAAATAGTTTGTCCTTCCTTGATGTCCTGGTCCAGAAAAGTGATGATGGAGAGATTGTGACGAAAAATTATCGTAAACCTACTGCAACAAATTCTCTCCTAAGATGGGAAAGTAATCACCCCAGACCTCTCAAACGAGATATTCCCAAAGGTCAATATTTAAGATTACGCCGCAGTTTGCTCTGATATTAACAATTTCAAAGAGCAAGCGGATGATCTTAGGGATAGGTTCTGTGAAAGAGGGTACCCTGACCATATACAGTTATATGAAAAAGTTTGGGCACCCCTATTAATCTTAAGCTTAATGTTTTATAAAAATTGTTTTTTATGCAACAGCTATTTCAGTTTCATATATCTAATAACTGTTGGACACAGTAATGTTTCTGCCTTGAAATGAGGTTTATTGTACTAACAGAAAATGTGCAATCTGCATTCAAACAAAATTTGACAGGTGCATAAGTATGGGCACCTCACCAGAAAAGTGACATTAATATTTAGTAGATCCTCCTTTTGCAAAAATAACAGCCTCTAGTCGCTTCCTGTAGCTTTTAATGAGTTCCTGGATCCTGGATGAAGGTATTTTTGCCTATTCCTCTTTACAAAACAATTCCAGTTCAGTTAAGTTTGATGGTTGCCGAGCATGGACAGCCCTCTTCAAATGATCCCACAGATGTTCAATGATATTCAGGTCTGGGGACTGGGATGGCCATTCCAGAACAGTGTAATTGTTCCTCTGCATGAATGCCTGAGTAGACTTAAAGCGGTGTTTTGGATCATTGTCTTGCTGAAAGATCCATCCCCTGCGTATCTTCAACTTTATCACTGATTCATGAACATTATTGTCAAGAATCTGCTGATACTGAGAGGAATCCATGCGTCCCTCAACTTTAACAAGATTCCCGGTGCCGGCATTGGTCACACAGCCCCAAAGCATGATGGAAGCTCCACCAAATTTTACTGTGGGTAGCAAGTGTTTTTCTTGGAATGCTGTTTTTTTTTTTGCCGCCATGCATAACGCCTTTTTGTATGACCAAACAACTCAATCTTGGTTTCATCAGTCCACAGGACCTTCTTCCAAAAAGAAATTGGCTTCTCCAAATGTGCTTTTGCATACCTCAGCCGACTCTGTTTGTGGCGTGCTTGCAGAAACGGCTTCTTTCGCATCACTCTCCCATACAGCTTCTCCTTGTGCAAAGTGCATTGTATAGTTGACCGATGCACAGTGACACCATCTGCAGCAAGTTGATGCTGCAGCTCTCTGGAGGTGGTCTGAGGATTGTCCTTGACTGATCTCACCATTCTTCTTCTCTGCCTTTCTGATGTTTTTCTTGGCCTGCCACTTCTGGCCTTAACAAGAACTGTACCTGTGTTCTTCCATTTCCTTACTATGTTCCTCACAGTGGAAATTGACAGGTTAAATCTCTGAGACAGCTTTTTGTATCCTTCCCCTGAACAACTATGTTGAATAATCTTTGTTTTCAGATCATTTGACAGTTGTTTTGAGGAGCCCATGATGCCACTCTTCAGAGGAGATTCAAACAGGAGAACAACTTGCAAGTGGACACTTTAAGAAGCTTTTCTCATGATTGCATACACCTGGCTATGAAGTTCAAAGCTCAATGAGGTTACAAAACCAAAAAAAGTGCTTTAGTAAGTCAGTAAAAAGTAGGTAGGAGTATTTAAAACAAGAAAAAGATAAGGGTGTCCATACTTATGCACCTGTCAAATTTTGTTTGAATGCAGATTGCACATTTTCTGTTAGTACAATAAACCTCATTTCAAGGCAGAAACATTACTGTGTCCAACAGTTATTAGATAGATGAAACTGAAATAGCTGTTGCAAAAAAACCAATTTTTATAAAACATTAAGCTTAAGATTATAGGGGTGCCCAAACTTTTTCATATAACTGTATTGAATGAAGCATATAAATCGTCACTTGGGAAGGAACGTACAGATCTCCTAGTACAACAACCCCCTAAATTGGAAGAGGGTACTACACGCTTCATAACACGTTTCTCGAATGGAGCTAATGAGATCCGAAAAATTTTACAGAAGCACTGGCAAATTTTGTGTATGGACCCAGACATCAAGGACGCCGTCAATATCACACCCCAAATTACATTCCGGAGAGGAAAATCCATAAAAGATAGACTCGTCCATAGTCACTACCAAAGTCCGAAGAGTCACTCATGGCTTGGCACGCAACCAGTAGGCTGCTATAAGTGTGGCAAGTGTAAAGCGTGTGCCTCGATACAGACAAGTAAGACTTTTGTCAGTAATAACACAGGCAGAACATATCAGATTAGGCATTTTATCAACTGCCAAACAAAGGGAATAGTGTATAAAGCTACATGTGAGTGTGGCTTAGAGTACGTAGGAAAAACGAGGAGAAATTTCTGCAGAAGAATAGGAGAGCATATACATGACATCAAAAATAAGAGAGACACATCTATAGCCAACCACGTCAATAGACAGCATGAGGGGAATGAAAACAAGATCAAGTTTGTTGGCATCGATAGAATTAGACCCCCTACGAGAGGAGGCAACTGGGATCAAATCATATTACAGAAAGAATGCAAATGGATTTTTTGGTTACGTACAGTCCATCCTTATGGTCTTAATGACCAGCTCTCTTTTGCTTCCTTCCTCTGATGTAGGGCGAGCCAGGGTGGTTAGTGAGGGGTAGCCGCTGATGAGTGGGGGCGCCGCTGCGTAGGTCCTAACCTCCGCGTTAGGTAGGTGAAAGTAAGAATAGGGCACCCTAGGTTATTAATAGGCTTTCCTCTCTGGGTCTTGTTCTAATCTTTATCTATAATTTCTAGCCGCTGATCTCCTGAGGATTTCCTTATCGATGTCCACTATACACACAATAAAATGTATGTTCATGAAATTCCTTTTAATGATTGACTGCATAGTGAGGGTGTACTTGATTTGTACTTTTTGCATGTCTGTCATAATTAGTCTCTGGTATTGAGATGACTAAAATGTCTTACCAATAATATTGTAAACCTGTACAGAAAATGGTGGTACAAATTAGGGACTTATGGATGTATTTGCTCCTGGATAGGTAGCAACAAAGCCATATGCCTCGTACATGAAGAGACGCATAGTACTATGTATGTAACTGGTAGCGTACTCTAGAGTCTTACCCATTTGGTAGCGCAGGCGCAGTGTAGATTTCTGCGCTCCAAAGGAGGAGGGACATTCAGCGGGCTGAAGGCTCGGTCAGCTGATATGCCCTGATGAGCTCACTTCCGGTCATGTGATCGGCAAAGCACGTCACTCTGACCGGATGTAGGTATACAAGGCGCGATTTCAAAAGGCTAACTTACTGCGCACATGTATGGCAGCGTCGGCTGGACGCTAGGTATGAGATGACCCCAATGCTATCCCCTGATGAGAAATATCGAAACGTGTCGGGAAAGGAGGGGAAGAGGTCCACGGCCATGAGCAGAGCTGAATGAAATTGATCGAGACAGCTCCGGGTGAGACCGTTCTTTGTTTGTGTTCCAGTCATATCAATGGATACGTAATGACGCTATGCAGTATATAACTTTTGTGGGCTAGATATTGCAGGAAAGTATTCACTGATTAAATCCCAATTCTGAGTTCCCATAATAGGGGCTCTTTGAGTTACTCTGGGGTTAATAACCCTAGAGAGGTTTAAGAAGGTTTGGGAGTACATACCCGTGTTTATAAGTACACAATACATGCTAGGTTGTTGTTCTGACTGTGAACTTATATATACCTAGAAACAGTAGTACTTTTGTGGATGGTATGCTGTAACCTAGAGGTGCTATTCAAGCATTAGATCTAGAGCGCCACCCACCTCGTTTGTTTGATATTTGCACCTTATTTTTTTGTATAGTATTTTATCTTGATCCAGTAAAAGTTATATTTTAATCCTTTATATATGTTGATTTGAGAATTTGGGGGATTATACCACAGCTGAATCTATTGGCAGCCCTGGTGCGCATACTTGACAGCCGTCAGCCGCTCCAAGCTTTCTCTATGGGGCTGCTAGAAAGAACCAAGTGCAGCCCACTGATCAGTATCTTATCACCTGACAAGCCTGAGGATGGGCCTAAGAAAATGACAAGATTATGGGGCAACGGTGTCCATGACGCGCAGCCCCACACTATTGTCAGCGTGTAGCATTGCCACACACAGCGCCACCTACTGGAGGAGACAGCGCACTGCTCGTCTGATATACCCTGGAAGTCACGTGGCCGACGTGTGTCACGCGCTGAGGACGCTGCAGCCATTACACCCAACCAGTACGTGAGGACATTGGCGAAGACCGGAAGTGCGTAGAGCAGTGCCCCGCCCACGGAGTTAAGGAAGCAGGTGACCTGCTCCTCGTCGCCATTGGCTACCGTTCGGTGAGGAGACGAGACGCCGGTGCGCTCTGCAACATGAAGAGGTCCGGGCTCTTAGTCGCTGCTGTGCTGCTCGTCCTGAGCTGGAGCGGGGCGGAGTGCTCAGGTAAACGGTTAGAGGGCAGTGAGGACACCTTAGTGCTGTCGCCGCCATTGGTGCGGTGACCTCAGTGGCGTCCCAGGTGAGGGGCCCGGTTAGGGGACTGTTGTGGCGGTTCCTGTGTGTGGTGTGACCAGGGCCCTTCGCTGCTTGCGGTCAGTGAATAGAAGGCTTCATCCCGTCCCCTGTACGAGGCTTGTTCCCAGCCTGCTCCATGTACCATTAAAAATAAAGATTATTATTATGTACCGGCCTGGTGACTGCTGGGCTGTAAGCAGTGGTCTCCCGCCGTGTCTGGATGGGAGCAGCAGGGGAATAGTAGCAGTTTTCTGATCTGGGATTATGGAGTGCTGCGCCATTGCAGGTGTGGAGTTGGACACGTTATTACAGCAGTTTAGGGGAAACCAGATATTTTATAACCTGCCCAGCGCCACGCCTGCAATGGTGGTGTGGCACTACTGAATTGCTTTGAAAGTAGTATTACAACCAGGGCTGTGGAGTCGGTAAGCCACAGTTGCGACTCTGACTCCTGGATTTTATCAGGTTCCGACTCCGGCTCCGACTCCTTCATAAATGGTCAACTCGTAACAATAAATTTACTTTTGTAAAATATTAACATCGTGCTTATTCAGTTTCTCACCATCATGTAAGTAATCCGACCACTTAGAGCAAAAACTATATTTATTAGAATATAGCAAATAACTTTTATAAACTTTTCTAAACTCTTGTAAGTAAATATGCAATAAACACTGTTATGCAGTTAATAAGAAGAAATCTATAAATTTGTCCTCAGAAAAAGTATTGCCTCTGTCAGATCCTCCTTCATGGATGCCCTCAAATCTGATCTAATTATTTTGGGAGCAGAGAACAACCTCTCTACACTAACTTGGGTTGGTGGCAAAGCAGTAACCACTCGGGCAACATCTCTGACAATGTCAGGATACAGAGGAATCGCTTGTTGCACTGTTATTTTTGATGAACGGTCACATTTCTCAATTTTTTAGTGCACATGAAAAATTCTGCTGAAATGTACTGGCTGTGTTCTTTGATGGGGATGACTCTTCTTCTATGCGGGAACGCTTTGCAATGTCCTTGTGATCCAAATATTTTTCAAAATTAAATTCATCAGTTGATGAGGGTGAAGATGTGGCAGGACGACCAAATTCTTCTTGTTCCTCCTGACTGTTCTGCAACCCTTTCATCCTTACTGCTATTTCAAACAGAGCTTCTTTTCCTTTAGTTAGCTGTTGATCTAGAAGAAACCGATGCATTGGGTCTACATAAACAGCTGCCAAAAGAATGTTATTTTGTAATAGTATCTCCTCTCTCCATTTCATTGATGTAGCAATGCCACTTGCAATTAACCCTCCTCTTTGGGAAAGGCGAAACATCAGGTTCTTCCACTCCTTTAAGAAAATACCTGGAGTTAAGTCCTCTGCTTGTAATTTTTTAGTCACAGTAAATGGGTGCTCTAGCAATTTTTTCCCGTCTCCCATGACAGCACACCTGAGAGAGGGATCCGCCCAGTCAGGACAGGAAACCTACTGAAATAAAAGGGCGGTACCTCTCCCTCGCTTCAGTTGGGTTTCCTGTCCTGATGGGAACCCTTGTGCTGAAGTGGTAATTCAGAGAGTTCCCCCGTGGGATTTAAATCTGGTGTTAGATGCTCTAACCAACAGTCCATTTGAACCCTTGCAGGAATCATCGTTAAAGATACTCACTCTTAGGGCTCCTTTCCACTTGCGAGAAACATGTCCGTGTCTCGCATGTGAAAACCAAGCTCTGGCGCCGGCACTTTGGAGCGGAGCGTGCAGCTCCATGTGTTGCTATGCGGCCGCACGCTCTGCTCTGGAATGCCGGCGCCAGAGCTTGGTTTTCACATGCGAGACACGGACGTGTTTCTCGCAAGTGGAAAGGAGCCCTAAAAACGGTGCTCCTGGTAGCATTAGCATCAGCCCGTAGAGTGAGTGACTTGCAGGCCCTGTCCGTCTCCCCTCCTTACATGCAAATTTTTGATGACAGAGTAGTACTCAGACCAGATCCGGCATACCTTCCGAAAGTTGTACTTAAATTCCATAGAAGTCAAGAGATTGTGTTACCCTCCTTTTGTAATAATCCTAAGAACCCAGGGGAGGCAAAATTTCATACACTGGATGTAAGGAGATCTATTTTGCAGTACATATCCTTGACTAGTCAGTGGAGGAAGGATCAATCCCTATTTGTAGCCTTCCAGGGTAGTAGAAAGGGATATGGGGTGTCCAAGGGTACTATCGCCAGGTGGATTAGGGAGGCGATTTCCTTATCCTATTCTTCAAGCGGCGCCCCGATCCCTGATGGCATCAAGGCTCACTCCACCAGAGCTGTGGCTACTTCCTGGGCAGAAAAAGCAGAGGTATCGATAGATCAAATTTGTAAGGCCGCTACCTGGTCCTCTCCGTTTACCTTCTTTAGACACTACCGGCTAGATCTATCCTCCTCGTCTGACCTTACCTTTGGTAGAAGGGTGCTACAAGCGGTGGTCCCTCCCTAAGGTGTTTCTTTCTCCAAAAATCTCAGGTGTGCTGTCATGGGAGACGGGAAAACACCAAGGTTACTTACCGGTAGCCGGTTTTTCCGGAGCCCATGACAGCACCTGTATATTCCCTCCCTTCTTTTTCACCCTTTGGTGCGCACTTTTAGCTGGGTTTTTTTTGTTATTATTATAATGTGGTGGTAGATTGCCATGTATACTAACCAAGGGGGCCTCATGCTCTGAAAACCAACTGAAGCGAGGGAGAGGTACCGCCCTTATATTTCAGTAGGTTTCCTGTCCTGACTGGGCGGATCCCTCTCTCAGGTGTGCTGTCATGGGCTCCGGAAAAACCGGCTACCGGTAAGTAACCTTGGTGTTTCCAGCTCAGTCACCTGATTCCACTGACTTTCATTTAGCGTCAGTTGAGGGTTAGCCATGTCTACAAGAAAGGTTTTCAGTTCAACCAAGCGCTGAATCATTAAGTAAGTACTGCCCCATCGTGTGGCTTGATCAATAATTGCCCCTTTTCCAGCACGTCTCTTCAAAATTGAGTCAACTTTAGGGGTTCTGGCAACAGTAGCCACTTTTCTCACCTTGCCAATCAGTGCAGCAGCATGTCCTTCTTGCAGACTGTCTCTGATAGCCAGCTGTAGCGTATGCACAACACAGCGCATGTGATGAATGAAAGAACGTATTGACCGTTTCAACAAGATCATCTAAACTATCATGTTGCTGTTTATCTGAAGCAACTTCAGTTTGCTCCTCAGTTACAATACTGTGTTCCTCTATTTCAAACATTTCTGTGTCTGTGGACCCAGAATGTTCTTCTGGCTGCTGGTCACCATCATTACTCTCATTCATTAGCTTAACAGTACTTATCATATTTGAAGCATTGTCAGTTACGACAGAAAGAACTTGCTCTTTTTTAAGTTCATAGTCTTGCAGAACCTCTTCCACCAAGACCTGGAGAAACTCAGTGGTGTGATGAGCTTTGGTGTCTTTTACTGCCAATGTCTTGGTAACTATTTCATTTTTGTCACAAACAAATCGGACATTGATGGCAAAATAGTTCACTCTGTGACGTGTGCAGGCATCCATTTTAAGAAACAAAGCGTCCCTTGAGAGTATTTTTTTAAGTGTTTCCTTTTGTTTAAAAGCTTCTTCGATTTTACTAATTTTCTAATATACGATCTCTCTCTCTCGATCTCTCTCTCTCGATCTCTCTCTCTCGATCTCTCTCTCTCGATCTCTCTCTCTCGATCTCTCTCTCTCGATCTCTCTCTCTCGATCTCTCTCTCTCGATCTCTCTCTCTCGATCTCTCTCTCTCGATCTCTCTCTCTCGATCTCTCTCTCTCGATCTCTCTCTCTCGATCTCTCTCTCTCGATCTCTCTCTCTCGATCTCTCTCTCTCGATCTCTCTCTCTCGATCTCTCTCTCTCGATCTCTCTCTCTCGATCTCTCTCTCTCGATCTCTCTCTCTCGATCTCTCTCTCTCGATCTCTCTCTCTCGATCTCTCTCTCTCGATCTCTCTCTCTCGATCTCTCTCTCTCGATCTCTCTCTCTCGATCTCTCTCTCTCGATCTCTCTCTCTCGATCTCTCTCTCTCGATCTCTCGATCTCGATCTCTCGATCTCGATCTCTCGATCTCGATCTCTCGATCTCGATCTCTCGATCTCGATCTCTCGATCTCGATCTCTCGATCTCGATCTCTCGATCTCGATCTCTCGATCTCGATCTCTCGATCTCGATCTCTCGATCTCGATCTCTCGATCTCGATCTCTCGATCTCGATCTCTCGATCTCGATCTCTCGATCTCGATCTCTCGATCTCGATCTCTCGATCTCGATCTCTCGATCTCGATCTCTCGATCTCGATCTCTCGATCTCGATCTCTCGATCTCGATCTCTCGATCTCGATCTCTCGATCTCGATCTCTCGATCTCGATCTCTCGATCTCTCTCTCTCTCTCTCTCGATCTCTCGATCTCTCTCTCTCTCTCGATCTCTCGATCTCTCTCTCTCTCGATCTCTCTCTCTCGATCTCTCTCTCTCTCGATCTCTCTCTCGATCTCTCTCTCTCGATCTCTCTCTCTCGATCTCTCTCTCTCGATCTCTCTCTCTCGATCTCTCTCTCTCGATCTCTCTCGATCTCTCTCTCTCTCTCTCGATCTCTCTCTCGATCTCTCTCGATCTCTCTCTCTCTCTCTCGATCTCTCTCGATCTCTCTCTCGATCTCTCGATCTCTCTCGATCTCTCTCTCGATCTCTCTCTCGATCTCTCTCTCTCTCTCTCTCGATCTCTCTCTCTCTCGATCTCTCTCTCGATCTCTCTCGATCTCTCTCTCTCTCGATCTCTCTCTCTCTCGATCTCTCTCTCTCTCGATCTCTCTCTCTCTCGATCTCTCTCTCTCTCGATCTCTCTCTCTCTCGATCTCGATCTCTCCAGAGAAACACCAAGCTTGCGGGCCATTTCCCCATTCTGACACACAAAAGCTGGTCGTGAAAATAATGAAATAGGCACACTATCCTTTACAACAAGCTCTATGATCTGTTTTTTTAAATGTATCTGTCATTGTCACAGTAACTTTGTCACTGACAAAATATCTTGCAACTTATGGCTTCAAAGTTCTCTGCTCCTTTGTTTGGCTGGAAGAGCTGGGCACTGGTTCATTGGTTTGGATGCAGTCTTTCTCATCCACTGCTTTCAGTACTTCTAGATGAAAGCGCTGTAAATGTCTCTAGATTAGAAGCTCTGGTAGGAGCATTTTTATCTTTGCCTGAATATGCACTGATCTTGGCTTCACAGCATTTGTTTTCGTCTGGATCATTTGTCATACACTGACAGACATAATGTTTTCTATCTTGAGTGATGGTGAAATGTTCAAATACAGCTGATTTAATGTGACGCTTCTTTGACATTTTCAGGTTTTTAATTCTGCATTCACAATCCAAATGACAATTGTTTTTCCTTAAAACAATTGTACAAAATTATTGCCAGGTCGTACAACTGATAAAGTGGTCAGTAATACTGTTATTCCTCATGTACTCAGTTAACTGATGCAAAGTTTGTTGAAAGGATAATACTTCTTAGGCCATGTGCACACGTTCAGGATTTTTAGCGTTTTTTTCGCGTTTTTTCGCTATAAAAACGCGAAAAAAACGCTAACATATGCCTCCTATTATTTACAAGGTATTCCGCATTTTTTGTGCAAATGTTGCGATTTTTTCCGCGAAAAAATCGCATAGCGGAAAAAAAAGCAACATGTTCATTAAAAATGCGGAATTGCGGGGATTCCGCACACCTAGGGGTCCATTGATCTGCTTACTTCCCGCACGGGGCTGTGCCCACCATGCGGGAAGTAAGCAGATTATGTGCGGTTGGTACCCAGGGTGGAGGAGAGGAAACTCTCCTCCACGCACTGGGCACCATATAAGTGGTCAAAAAATAAGAAATAAAATAAAAAACAGTCCTATACTCACCCTCGATGTCCAGCGCAGTGTTCCCGCCTCTGTGCTGCACGCTGGCTGGTTCCTGTAGCTGGTGTGCGGAGAAGGACCTTGCCGAATGACGTCACTGTCCTGTGATTGGTCGAGACCGCTCACGTGACCGTGACGTCATGGAAGGCCCTGCGCGCACACATCAGCTATAGGAATGGACGCCGGTGAGGAGATCTGATGTCTGCGGGTGAGTATAAGCATTTTTTTTATTTTTTTTATTATTTTTAAACGTTCTATCTTTTACTATAGATGCTGCAAAAGCAGCATCTATAGTAACAAGTTGGTCACACTTGTCAAACGCTATGTTTGACAAGTGTGACCAACTTGTCAGTCAGTTTTCCAAGCGATGCTACAGATCGCTTGGAAAACTTTAGCATTCTGCAAGCTAATTACGCTTGCAGAATGTTAAAAAAACGCAAAAAAAACGGAAAAAAAACGCAAAAAAAAATGCGGATTTCTTGCAGAAAATTTCCGGTTTTCTTCAGGAAATTTCTGCAAGAAATCCTGAACGTGTGCACATACCCTTACAGTCTCCCTCTTCTGAGTAGCAGCAGTGAGATGCTTGGAAGACGCACACCTAGTAAACATCTAGTCTAGAGGAGGAGCTTTACTACTAAGAATTTGCAACACATTTTCAGTTTCATACATTGTAAGTAGGGGGGTTGGGGCAGCATGAGGTTAACCAAGTATAAGATTAGATAAGGGCAGTGGAGAACAGTGACAAACAAGAAGTAAGAAATGTCTCTATCTCCAGCAGAACTGCTTATCACTGTTGTTTATAGTTTGATATAACATATATATTTGAGTAACATTTATAAAATTCATATGCAAGTTCAATTATGAAATATTAATACATTTTTTTTTAAAGCTGTAGTCGGTACATTTCTACCGACTCTGACTCCAACCAAAACTAACTCCGACTCCACAGCCCTGATTACAACAAGTGTTTTCTATTTGTTGACTAAAAGTTTATCCAAGAGGTGACGTTTCTCCTTGTGGCGAGTGCGTAACTTGTCGCTCTCCGTGAGGAGAAACGTTATCCCTACGCAAGATGTCACACTCTGCACTGACGAGGGGCAGCACCCTAAAACTGTCTGCAAATTGAGATTCTGGTTTGGCTTTTATCCTGAGTCATGTGGCAAGACTTGTTAAAGGGTGGCCATTCACTTTTAGGATTGCTACTTCCTATAGGTGGCGCTAGAGTTCTAGTTCTCTTCCTGAAGAGACCATTGACTAAACGTAAAATCTTATTGACATCACTGTAATTAGATTAGTTGGTGAAAGTTAGAAAATGCCTATTCTAATAGAAACACATGGGTTATTCCATTCCTCATGTAATAGCGCGCCTCTAGGATATGTTTTAACTTTGTGACAGCTGAGGTTCCAATCCTAAAGATAAGGGGCCTGCACTCTGTGCACAGCAGCCCCCTACTGTATAGGCTTCGCACCAGTTAGTGAATGGACCACAGGTGACCAGACATGATGCTGCACAGGGAAAAACCTTCATAAACCTTATCTGTGGGCCCTTCATTCTCAGACTTGGGTAGGGTGCCTTGAGTTTTGACCTCACTGTGGTGTAATATGCCACGGCAGCACAGTGACTCTGTGGTTAGCACTGTTGCTTTGCATCTCTGGGGTCCTGGGTTCAAATCCCACCAAGGACTTCTGAGAGGAGTTTGTGTGGGTTTCCTCCCACACTCCAAACATACTGATAGGGGATATAGATTGTGAGTTCCAATGGGGACAGTCCTCCCACACTCCAAACATACTGATAGGGGATATAGATTGTGAGTTCCAATGGGGACAGTGATAATATATGTAAAGCGCTGCAGAATATGATGGCACTATCTATATAGACAATGCAAAATAACAGTTAATTTCATTTTCCGACAATATCCTTGTCAAGCAATTGCTGTGCCTGTGAATCAATGTAGTTGTAGAAATACCCTTTTTTTTTTTTTTTTTTTTTTTCACTTAAAACTGTACCAGTCCGTTAACCTTATTTGCCATATTAGCAAAATGCTCTTGCGTGGCAGCTTTCATCGCTGCAAAGACTGCTTGTAAACCGTAGCCAATCCCATATCCATGGTGCTAGTTCTGCCTGCTGAGGGCATACCGACCATCCAGCTCCCTACATGAGTTTGTACAGGCCTGTCAGTACCTGTTATAGCTGTGAGGGGTTGTCTTCTTCTGTATACATCACTAATCCACCATGAGTTCTACATTTTAGTTGATGATTATTTGCCATTTTCTTGTTTATTGGGACAGTATACGGCATTTCTTTAGTACAGTCAATCTAATTACATGTGACTTGCTCATGAAATGAAACTTTGAGTACAGAAAGCCTATTGGCCTGTTAATAATCCTCTTTATTAAAATGTTTTAGCCGCCTTGGGACATGGCATGTGATTCCAGCTGGCACTCTTCAATAGCCTGCATTCTTCAGCAGAGGCAGCCTTGCTGCGCCATTTATTCACCCTGCTGCTAATTCTCAGTGTGTCTGCTCATGGCAGGTTCTTGTTAGCACACTGGCCCTTTGTTTTAGGCTCTTTACAAATGCTTGTTATCTGGACGGCAACTAAGTGTTTTTGGCTTTTTGCATGTTTATGGGGCATGCATCTGAGGCTTCTAGGTGTTGGCAACTCTGTGATCTGAGACCTGCTGTATAAGGCTGGGTTCACATTGCATTAATAGCAGCCCGTTCAGCACATACGCTAACGGGCTGCTGTTAACGCAAGTGCCGACGCTCCATCTGCGCTAGCAGTGACGGACCCGGAAACGCTGAAGCCCGCGTCTCTGGTCCGTCACTCAATGACGGCACATCGCTAGTGCACGCCCATTGTGGGCATGCGCTAGCGATGCGTCCGACATTGCATTCAATGGTGGCGTTAACGGACTACGTTACACCGCGTTATGCCGCGGTGTAACGTAGTCCGTTTATTGGAGTCACTGAACGCAATGTGAACCCAGCCTAAAGGAGCCCAAAGATGTGCATCCACCATGGAAAAGATGAGCTCTTTTCAGTGTTCTTGACTGCCATGTGCTATTTGGTAGCTATTTATGCTATTTCAGCATATGGAGGTTTTTCCTTAAAGGGGTTGTCCACTACTTTCAATTAACCTCCCAATGTATCCCCCCGGGGCCCCTCATGAATTGTGTGATTACCTTCCGTTGCCGTTTTCGCCTGTGAGCGGCGCTATTCCGGCGGCTGAGTCCGGGTCACGTGACCCCCCAGGCTGCAGCCGCCGCTTATTTCCGCCGACGTCACGTCAATTTCCAGACTCTGGAAATTAACGTGACGTCAGCAGCAGGCGTGAGCCAGCCTCACAGCCAGCAGTCACTCATCAAGAGTGACTGGGCTGTGGGCGGGGCTGGTGGCTGCCTGCGGGACTTGCTGGGGGCGGGGCTAGGCAGGGAATCCACCATGTGATGTGCGGGGCTCTGCGTGCCGGTGCCGGTATGTGCGGGCCGGGGCTCTGCGTGCCGGTATGTGCGGGGGGCGCCGGCCATCACATTCCGGCACGCAGAGCCACGGCCCGCACATACCGGCGCCGCCCCGCACATACCGGCATGCAGAGCTCCGGCCCCGCTGCCTGCGGGGCTGTGCATGTGCTGGGGGCGGGGCTAGGCAGGGAATCCTTGATGTGATGTGCGTGGCTCTGCGTGCCGGTGCCGGTATGTGCGGGCCGGGGCTCTGCGTGCCGGTATGTGCGGGCGGCGCCTTTACGTGCGGGCCGGGGCTCTGCGTGCCGGTATGTGCGGGCGGCGCCGGCCATCACATGCCGGCACGCAGAGCCACGGCCTGCACATACCGGCGCCGCCCGCACATACCGGCACCGGCTTGCAGAGCCCCGGCCCGCACGTACCGGCGCCGCCCGCACATATCGGGGCTCTGCGTGCCGGGGTGGTCTTTGGGGGGGGGAGTGTGTGTGTGTGTGTCTCTGCAGGCATCGTCCGATGGGACTACAAGTCCCATCGGGCTCTGCCTGCTACAGTGACAGTGAGTGACACATTAGCCAATGATGGGACAGTAGTAGTCCCATCATCCGGCTAATGTGTTGAATGTAAAAAAAACAAAAAAAAAACATATACAGGACATGCGCCATGCGACGACATGCAGCATGCGACGACATGCAGCATGCGACGACATGCAGCATGCGACGACATGCAGCATGCGACGACATGCAGCATGCGACGACATGCAGCACATACAACATAGAGTACATACTCACCATCACTTGTCACTTTGATCCCCGAAGCCATTGTCATCTGTAAAAAATATTAAAATAATAAACAAACACTATACTCCCTGATCCGCAGAAATCCAATTAAAACGAGTGTCCCGCGACGATATCCCGTGGAGAGCAGCAGCATCAGATGATGCAACCACTCTCCAGGGGCTCCAGGAACACAATGAGGGGAGGAAGGTATCCTTCCACAATGTATTCCTACGCCCCTGTGAGAAAATAGTCCCTAGTCTCACTTTATGGCATGCTGTATGAGAAAGTTCCCACGCAGCTTTTTGCCATAAAGTGAGACCAGTGAACGTTAGTAACCTCAGTGATGCACTGCAGGAGCCATTGTCTCCTGTCAGTGTGTCACTCAGGGTCCTATAGAGCAGTGACATCACCCGATGTCACTGTTCTATAGGGGAGATCGTCGTGGGACACTCGTTATTAATTGGACTACGGCGGGCAGGTAGTATACGGTTTATTTTACGTTTTTTGCAGGCGCTGAAGTATGGTAAGTATGGTTAAATGAAGAATATTAAAATACTTTTTCCTAATGTGTGTGTTTTATTAACCCTTTCTTACTATTGGATTAATAACGGATAGGCGTCTTATTGACGCCTCTCCGTTAACTCGGCTTAATGTCACCTTACAATAGCAAGGTGACATTAACCCCTTATTACCCAATATCCCACCGCTACACGGGAGTGGGAAGAGAGGGGCTTAGTACCGGAATTGGCGCATCTTACAGATGCGCCATTTCTGGGGCGGCTGCGGACTGGTATCTGTAGCTGGGGGGGGGGGGGGACCAATATCCATGGCCTCTCTCTAGGCTATGAATATCAGCCCGCAGCTGTCTGCGTAGCCTTTCTGGCTATAAAATATGGGGGGACCCCACGTCATTTTTTTTGGGGGGGTCCCCCTATTTTAATAGCCAGTAAAGGCTACGCAGACAGCTGCGGGCTGATACTCATAGCAGGCTACAAATATTGGCCCCCGGCCGTCGGCTTTCCCCCTCTGGCGCAGAAAATTGCGCGGGAGCCCACGCCGTTTTTTTTCCGTTTTTTTATTAAATTAAACGCTCATTAAGGCCTGTTTCACACTTGCATCGGTACGGGTCCATCGCTATGCGTCGGGCCTACATACTGACGCACGTTGTGAAATTTGTGCACGTCGTGGGCAGCGGATGCAGTTTTTCAACGCATCCGCTGCCCATTCTGAAGTCCGGGGAGGAGGGGGCGGAGTTTTGGCCGCGCATGCGTAGTAGAAAATGGCAGACGCGAGGGACGTGCCAACGGTCCGCCAAAACACGCATCCGTTGCACGACGGACGCGACGTGTGGCCATCCGTCGCGATCCCTCACTAATACAAGTCTATGGGTAAAAAACGCATCCTGCAAGCACATTTGCAGGATCCGTTTTTTTTCCCAAAAAGACGGATTGCTAAAAACGCAAGTGTGAAAGTAGCCTTAGGCTGCTTTCACACTAGCATCGGTAAGGGGCAGTCGCGCTGCGTCGCTAATAAGAGTCTATGGAGAAAAAACGCATCCTGCAGACAACTTTGCAGGATGCGTTTTTTCTCCACAACGACGCATTGCGATGTGCAGTGCACGACGCTAGTGTGAAAGAGGCCTTAGAAACATCGGCCTTTCTATTATATATCTATGGATATATCTATCTATAGATATATTTATAGATAGATAGATCTATAGAAACATAGATGTATCTATCCATATATTTGGCTGCTTTCACACATCAGGTTTTTGCCGTGAGGCACAATCCGGCGAGTTTTGAAAAAAACGGATCCATTTTTTTCCGCCGGGTCCGTTTTTTTCTCATAGAGTTGTATTAGTGCCGGATTGCGCCTGATGGCCACACGTTTCATCCGTTTTTTACCGGATCCGTCAAAAAAGCTGTTTCCGCCGGATGGAAAACACATACAGAGGAACGTTTTTTCTGTCCGGTGAAAAACCGCACAGCGACGGATCCGGCAAAAAAAGTATGAAACTGAGCTGTGAAATGATGAATCCGGCCTTGGAATCCGTTTTTTCATGCATGTTTCCATTCAAATCATGCACATTTTCCGTTTATTTACTTATTTCCAAAAACTGCATTAAAACCGCGCATAAACCGCACCAAAAAAAACATCAAAACTGCACCAAAAACTGCATCAAAACCTGGTGCAGTTTTGCAGTTTTGGTGCAGTTTGCAGTTCTTGGTGCGGTTTTGATGCAGTTCTTGGTGCGGTTTTGATGCAGTTCTTGGTGCGGTTTTGATGCAGTTCTTGGTGCGGTTTTGATGCAGTTCTTGGTGCGGTTTTGATGCAGTTCTTGGTGCGGTTTTGATGCAGTTCTTGGTGCGGTTTTGATGCAGTTCTTGGTGCGGTTTTGATGCAGTTCTTGGTGCGGTTTTGATGCAGGTCTTGGTGCGGTTTTGATGCAGGTCTTGGTGCGGTTTTCATGCAGTTCTTGGTGTGATTTTGATGGAGTTTTTGGTGCGGTTTTGATGCAGTTTTTGGTGTAGTGTTGATGCAATTATGGTGCAGTTTTGATGCGTTTTTTATGCAGTTTTTGCACGGTTTTGATGCAGTTTTTAATTCGCTTTTGTTGCTGTTTTTGCGCGGTTTTTAGGCGTTTTGGTGCGTTTTTGAAAGGTAAATAAAGATGTATTATTGAACAAAAAAAAAAGATTTGTGATGTCATTATTGTCCAACCTCCTCTTTTACATTTGTCCAACCCACACTCCATTAAACACACAGATAGACAGATGATAGATGAAATGGATAGACAGATCTACATATAGATAGAACTATAGATGCATACATCTATCTATTCATATATCTATCTGTAGATGTGTCTGGATAGATATATCTATTGATAGATGTATGGATAGCGTAGGGTGCGTGTCCACTGTCCGGATTACATCTGAATAAGCTGCAGATTGGATGCCGCGTACTTGTAGTCCCATCGGATGATGCCTGCACACACACCCCAAAAGACCCCCCGCACACACCTGAACAGTCCCGCACAGCGCCGCACACATCCGATCAGCCCGCAGACCCCGCCCGCACACACATACACGCACACCGTCACCGCCCACACACTTCCATCCTCCCGAGCTGCTGCGTTTCTCGGACCCACATCCGCAGCAAAACTGCAGATCTTTTTTACATCTGCGGTTTTGCTGCGGATGTGCCCAAGTCAATGAAAGTCTAAAGGTGCAGAAACACTGCAGTTCCGCACAAAAGAAGTGACATGCTGCGAGAAAAAAAAGCTGCGTTTTGGTGCGGCTTTTTCCGCAGCATGTGCACAACAAGTCTGCGGCTCCCATAGACTTACATTGGTTGTGCGCTACACTGCGGATTTGATGCAATTCAGTGCGGCAAAAAAACCCTGCGGATCTGCAATCAAATCCGCAACGTGTGCACACAGCCTTAGCATTTAGGGAACCTAGCAAAAAAGCCATGCAAAAAACTAGTGTGGGATGGCACTTTTTTTGCCATTTCATTGCACTTTGAATTTTTTTCACATTTTCTGTTACACGACATGGTAAAACCAATGGTGTCGTTCAAAAGTAGAACTTGTCCCGCAAAAGATAAGCCCCCACATGGCCATATTGATGGAAAAATTATGGCTCTGGATAGAAGGGGAGCGATAAACGAAAACAAAAAAGCTCCAGGGGTGAAGGGGTTTAGAAACATGGATATGGACATATCTATGGAAATAGACATATCTATCTATCTATCTATCTATCTATCTATCTATCTATCTATCTATCTATCTATCATGGAGTGTGGGTTGGACAAATGTAAAAGAGGAGGTTGGACAGAAATGACATCACAAATCTTTTTGAAGATAGAGCAGGGAGGGGTTGGGGTGTGTTTTGGAGTGGGTGTGGTAGGTTCGTGCTTAGTAGCAGTGCAATGCATCATGAAACTTGTAGTATTAGAGTACAATAACTCAGGAGAAAGGAAGTTGTCGATTAACCCCATGAGAGCTGAATCCAGCACTGAAGATGTGCTGCTGCAGCATGATAAAAGGTAATATTGCTAAAATAAACACAGTGGATGTTTTCAGTGGCACATAATATCAAGATTTATGAAAAAAAAAAAAAAAAAAGGTTATAGTAGTGGACAACTTCTTTAAGTTTCATGTCTTAAGCAAAGTTCACATTATTCATCTTTTCAGCATTTTTTTTTTTGCTGCAGCAACACCTGATCTTCTTGGCAGGAAAGAAGCTGCAGAAAAAAGCATGTTTTCTTGCCGTGGTTTTGGCATGCCAATTTCTCTTGTGCATGCTGGTAAAATTTAGTATTGAAAAAATGTCCTATTCCACAAAAACGCATCAAAACATGATACCTGCATATTTTTGGTGCTTTTTTTGGCATTCTTTAAAGGGAACCTGTCACCCCCAAAATCGATGGTGAGGTAAGCTCACCGGCATCAGGGGCTTATCTACAGCATTCTGTAATGCTGTAGATAAGCCCCTGATGTTACCTGAAAGAGGAAAAAAAGAGGTTATAATATACTCACCTGGGCGGTCCCGCTGCTGGTCCGCGGTCAAATGGGTGTCTCAGGTCCGCTCCGGCGCCTCCCATCTTCATTCCATGACGTCCTCTTCTGGTCTCCGCGCCGCGACTTCGGCGCAGGCGTACTTTGTCTGCCCTGTTGAGGGCAGAGCAAAGTACTGCAGTGCGCAGGCGTCGGGCCTCTCTGACCTTACCGGCGCCTGCGCATTGCAGTACTTTGCTCTGCCCTCAACAGGGCAGACAAAGTACGCCTGCGCCGGAGTAGCGGCGCGAAGACCAGAAGAGGACGTCATGGAATGAAGATGGGAGGCGCTGTACTGGACCTGAGACACCCATCGGAGCAGGACCGCCTCTGGGTGAGTATAATCTAACGTCTTTTTCTTCTCTTTCAGGTAACATCGGCGGCTTATCTACAGCATTACAGAATGCTGTAGATAAGCCCCTGATGCCGGTGAGCTTACCTCACCATCGATTTTGGGGGTGACAGGTTCGCTTTAACCACCCTTTCAAAGTCAATGGGTGAAAAACACGAAGTGAAATCCTTTTATGTTTAAATAAACCATGCAAAGCACAAAATACTGAGGGCAAAAAACAAATGTGCATGAGATTTCTGAAATCTCATAGGCTTTACTGGTACTGTAAATGTAGTTAAAAATTAGCCTAAAAGAACACCTAGTGTGAACTTGGCCTTATTGTCTTAGTTTGGTTCATTGATTACGCTGTGCTTGGCAACATTAGCTTATAATGCTTAGTATTGCAGTACCTGTTATTGTCAGGTTCTGTTAGGGATGCCTGGCCATACCAGGGTCAGACATTAGTGTGTGTGATTTTATTCTCATTGCTCAGTTTTCCTTACTTTTAGAGCTTTCTTTGGTGTCAGCCTTGGCATTCTTTGATACCCTGCGACCGACCCCCTTCAATAGATTGTCGCCCTTATAAGTTGTTGCCTCGTGCTTTTTGCGTTAAATGGAACCTGTCTGTCAATTCATGCTGTCCAATCAATAGGCAGCATGAATCTGAGCCAGGTGGCAAGCCTGGTATGTTTCTTTGAAATACTTCAGCGTTTTGGAGAAAATGAGATGGAGGGATGTGCAGAGACCCTTCTAGTCCAGAGCCCTCAGGCTATGTGCGCACGTTGTGGATTTTGATGTGGAGTCACAGCATCTTTGGACGCACCGAATTGCATCAAATCCGCAGTGTAGTGCACAAGCAATGTTAGTCAATGGGAAATTCAGGATTGTTGTGCACATGCTGCGGAAAAATACATGCAGATTTGCAGCATTTTATTTTCTGCAGCATGTCAACTTTTTGCGGATTTGCAACATTTCTGCACCCATTGACTTCCATTGTGTCATGCCAATCCGCAGCAAAACCGCAGGTTTGAAAAGGTTTGCGGTTTTGCTGCGGAGTTAAGTGCGAGAAACGCTGGAGGAAGGAGTAAGTGTATGGGCGCGGATCTATCTACAGTATGTCTGTGTGTAAACATTCAATGGACTATGTAAATGAAGAGGTTGGACAAGAAATGACAATCACAGTTCCTTTTTTGTTTTGTTAAATAGATCTTTATTTAGCTTACAAAAACGCATACATATCCGCATCAAATCAATTCCACAGGCAAATCTGCAATGTGTCTCAATCTCCTTCCCCTCCTGGCTGTTTTCTCCCTGCACTGATATGGATAATTTATTATTATTATTGTACATTTTTATAGCGCCTTTTATTCCATGGAGCTTTACATGTGAAGGGGCAAATATAGACAAATACAACTAAACATGAGCAAAACACAAGGCACACAGGTACATAAGGAAGGAGGACCCTGCCCGCGAGAGCTCAGTCTGCAGGAGATGGGTGAGGACACACTAGGAGAGGGTAGAGCTAGCTGTGCTGCCGTTCAGTAGGTTCAGGATCACTGCAGGTTATAGGCTAGTCGGAAGAGGTGAGTCTTTAGGTTCTTTTGGAAGGTTTCTATTGTAGGCGAGAGTCTGATGTGTTGTGGTAGAGTTCCAGAGTATGGGGGAAGCACGGGAGAAGTCTTGGATGCGGATGACAGATCTGTGTGTATAAGAGGCCGTCCAACTGTAAAAGATCTCATTAAACATTTTTCTCTGAAACACAGCTGCATTTAGGTGAAAAATATAGCTGGAAGCAATTGTGCTGTACTCTTGGCAGTATAACTAAACTGTTTCTTTAAAAAAAACAAAAACATTCCAAGATAAAATTGAATATTGCCTGCCATAAATTTAATAATAATAATTTTTATTTATATAACGCCAACATATTCTGCAGCGCTTTACAAATTATAGAGGGGACTTGTACAGACAATAGACATTACAGCATAACAGAAATCACAGTTCAAAACAGATACCAGGAGGAATGAGGGCCCTGCTCGCAAGCTTACAACCTATGAGCAAAAGGGGAGACACGAGAGGTGGATGGTAACAATTGCTTTAATTATTTGGACCAGCCATAGTGTAAGGCTCGGGTGTTCATGTAAAGCTGTATGAACCAGTTAACTGCCTAAGGCTGGTTTCACACTTGCGTTTTTTGCCGCTGCGTTTTAGCGCTAAAAAAGCATGCATTTTTTTTCCTGTACTTAACATTAAAAACGCATGCATTTTTTTGCATGTTTTGACGTGTTTTTTGCAACGCATGCATTTTTTTTATGCGTGCGTTTAGTTGCAGAAATGCAACCTGTAGTAATTTCTAGCTGCGTTCTTTGCCGCAAAAAAAGCATGCGTTTATTCGCGGCAAAAAAATGTATTGCTGTCTATGTAAATGCATGCGTTTTTAAGCACATGCGTTTGCATGCGTTTATATAGAAAAACACAAGAAAACACAAAAAAAACAAGAAAACCCTAACCCTTGGGTTACTAGGGATCCTAACCCTAACCCTTAGGGTTAGGGTTAGGAGCCTAACCCTTAGGGTTAGGATCCTAACGGTTAGGGTTAGGATCGTTAGGGTTTGGATCCCTAGGGTTAGGGTTAGGGTTTGGAGCCCTAGGTTTAGGGGTAGGGTTAGGGTTTGGATCCCTTTATCACCTTGATGGTGGGGGGTGGCTTATCAGTGACCTGGTGACCAGGACATTCTTCTAATAAAAAGCTCTCATGCTCTGAAAACCAACTGAAGCGAGGGAGAGGTACCGCCCTTTTATTTCAGTAGGTTTCCTGTCCTGACTGGGCGGATCCCTCTCTCAGGTGTGCTGTCATGGGCTCCGGAAAAACCGGCTACCGGTAAGTAACCTTGGTGTTTTCGGACTATAAGACGCACCCAGGTTTTAGAGGTGGAAAATAGGGAAAAAAATATTTGAAGCAAAAAAAAAAAGTGGTAAAATTGAATAACATACTATATGTGGTGTTATTACATATAATAGTATGTTGTTATGTTGGAAGCTACGGGTAGAAGATGGTGCTGCGGGACCAGTGTGGTGTCTGTAAAGTACTATATGAAGACGCTGGAGGGTGAGAATAAGAATGGGGGAACAGGGCTTATATTTAAAGCACCACTCCAGAACTGAAAAATACCACTGGAGTGCTGCTTTAAGATCCCATTGGGAGAGCTATAACTCCCAGCATGTCCTGCAGATCCTATGGCATGCTGGGAGTTATAGTTCACCACAGGAGTGGCAGAGTGCTTTATTGTGTGTTGTAAAGACTAAACTTTTAATTGTGTCAGCCAGCCACTGTGGTGAGGTGAAAAGCTGGAGCATCCCATGACTGCACACCGAGTCCTCCCTCTTGTTGCCTTTCCACAGCACAGGTCATAAGAGGAAGCCTGCAGATTCTAGTGGGGAGTCTGAAGGACCTGTGATGACATTAGAAGAGGGAGGGCTCTGTGCTGCCATGTGATGCTCCAGCCCGCCCTCTTCATGACATCACACAGGTCTTTATGCCCAGCATCCAGCACAGCCAGGCAGGTATGCAGCGATCTTGTCCCCTCTGGCCCCCTGCTGCTGCCCCCTCCTCCATCGGACACAGATCTCCCCAGCTGCTACAGGAATCTGGCGCTGGGGAAACGTGTGTTTCAGTGAAGGACTATTCATGTGCTGCTCACTGCTCAGCTGACAGGTGGGCGGGGAAGCGGCTAATGAATATTCACTGCACTTTAATCATGGGGACCACTGATTTCCCCAGTGCTGGATTCGGGCAGCTGCGACATTTTTCTGCCTCATGCAAGTGGGATCACAGTGCGATCCCACTAGCCGCTGCCGCCTCCCCACATGCTACATTCTGACCATAAGACGCACCCACACTTTCCTCCCAAATTTGGAGGAAAAAAAGTACGTCTTATGGTCAGAAAAATACGGTACTTACTGTTAAAGGGAACCTGTCAGCAGGATTGTGCATGCTAGCAAACCGTGTCAGGTCGGCGCCGTTATACTGAATAAAATGATACCTTGGTTGATTTAGATTTTAGCTAGCCACCAGTGTTTTTCTTGTCCCCTATGGGGCATGAAGAGGTCCTGGATAGTGCTGCTGTGGCCGGCAATCGGGAGCACTTCTTACCCATACATGCTGGGCAGCTGAGATTGGGGGCTCTGCTTTCCTCCGGTTGCTGCTTCCGTCTCAATAGCTCTTGTGTGACTCTGGGACCCCCACTCCCGCCCTTCCTGCGCTTCCTCGTGGGATAAAGCAGGGCGGTGATGGACCACAGGGAGGAGGAGCGCTCAATTACGCTATGACCTCAATCCTTTAAAATCCTGGTCTGGGGATGCCTCAAGGCAAGGCCTATTTGTCTGTGTCCCTCTGACTGTAGACAAACTGACCTATGGATGGCGTCAAACCCTTACACTCTGCCTCTGCAGAGCCCAGCGTTCACCCTCATACTTTAAGTAGCGGATGTGGGTCCCTTGCTGTCCATGGTATAACCTTATGTTGTAGTATACCTTTTCTCTTTTTAGGGAGACAAGGTTCCTGCCCCTGAAAAGGATAAGGTGCCCAGCCGCAAGTGTGGTATTTGTGCCTCCAGACTTCCTTCTGCATATAAGAAGCTCTGTCAGCTTTGCATGGATGACGTATTACGTACCGAACAGCCCATTCTCCTGGACATCATCAAAACCCTCATAAACCAAGGGGATCAATCCTCTGACTACACTTTCCCAAGCCCTGATACCACAACCACCTCCAAAGAGGCAAATTGCACCTGTGGAATCGGACTCTGACTCAGACGAGATCCATACATCTGGTTTGGAGGACATTTGGGAGAATGAGGGTTCCACTTCCACCTCTAGACCCAATAATAAAAAATACCTTTTCTCTTCCGATGATATTGAAGAGCTGATTGGTATGGTGAGAAGCACCATGGGAGTGGAGGAGGAAGTGAAACGGTCTGTACAAGACAAAATGTTTGGGGGGATAAAACCTAGGGACCAAAAACGGTTTCCCATACACGAGAATATTGAGAACCTTATCCTTCATGAATGGGGCCTTCCTGAAAAAGGACTTGGTGTCCCTTTAGAGTTAAAGGGAACCTGTCACCCCCAAAATGGCTGGTGAGGTAAGCTCACCGGCATCAGGGGCTTATCTACAGCATTCTGTAATGCTGTAGATAGGCCGCCGATGTTACCTGAAAGAGGAGAAAAAGACGTTAGATTATACTCACCCAGGGGCGGACCGCCGGAAAGGTCAGAGGCCCGGCGCCTGCGCACTGCAGTACTTTGCTCTGCCCTTAACAGGGCAGACAAAGTACGCCTGCGCCGGAGCCGTGGCGTAAAGACCCGAAGAGGACGTCATGGAATGAAGATGGGAGGCCCCGGAGCGGACCGGAGACACCCATCCGACCGGACCGCCCCTGGGTGAGTATAATCTAACGTCTTTTTCTCCTCTTTCAGGTAACATCGGCGGCTTATCTACAGCATTACAGAATGCTGTAGATAAGCCCCTGATGCCGGTGAGCTTACCTCACCAGCCATTTTGGGGGTGACAGGTTCCCTTTAAGAGACTGCTTCCCGCTGGAAGGAATAAGCAAAATCCCGACTTTAATCAGCATAGCTACCAACTACAGAGGTAGAAAGGAGAATAAATATCCAGATTAGACAAACAAATTGCTTATAGTATGAGACCCAATGCCACCAAAAGCAGAAATTCTAACCACAGGGGAATGAATGTGATTACCTTTAGATAGAAAGCAGCTGTCCCGTTTCCCGGGGTGTCTGCGCCCACCCCAATGCATGTTTCGGAAGCACTCCTTCAGGGGGGCATGCGGTACTGTCCTCACCTGTTTTCTATACTGTATCTAATAAAGATTATTTATATTTTATTATAAGTTGTGGACTTCATGGTCCGTTATTTAGGGGTTTTTTTTACCCTTTTCCCCCTTCTGCTTCCCACTTGGAAGGGAATT
This sequence comes from Ranitomeya variabilis, assembly GCF_051348905.1. Taxonomy (NCBI): domain Eukaryota; kingdom Metazoa; phylum Chordata; class Amphibia; order Anura; family Dendrobatidae; genus Ranitomeya; species Ranitomeya variabilis. The sequence goes on from NC_135232.1 coordinate 523,386,181, forward strand.
GTTCCTTATGGGAGATCCTCAAGGTGGCTGTGCAGGTGTCCAGGGTAACTAAAAGGACGGCTCTTCCTTTCAAAGACTCTTCCCAGCTCAAGGATCCCATGGATCGTAAAATCGCGAGCTTGTTAAAGGGACTCTGTCACCTGAATTTGGAGGGAACAAGGCAATCTTGCCTTACGCAGGCGTGTACTATGGAGGACAGAGAATGAACTTCAATCCAATATTGCAGCCAGCGGGTAAGGAAAGGGTGAATCAAACACCCGAAAACCCCGCCCCTATGGCTGAAAATTGTTCCCTCCAAATTCAGGTGACAGAGTCCCTTTAAAGAAATCCTGGGACACCTCCACCAATCTGCTGAAAATTAACGTAGCCTCTACGTGTCGCCAGGTCTTTATTCCGCTGGCTACATATGTTAAAAAATCTCCTTACTTAGGGGACTTCTAGGGAGGAGGTACTGGACTCTCTTCCCCTACTCCAGAAAGCAACGGTGTTCCTGGCGGATTCCTCGGCTGAGTCCATCCGTATATTGGCAAGATCAGCAGTCCTCTCCAATTCATCTAGGAGAGCACTATGGCTTAAGTCATGGGGGGGTGACCTTCCCTCCAAAACTAAGCTCTGTGGTATTCCCTTTCAGGGAGACTGTTTGGCCCGGCCCTTAATGAAATTTTAGACGAGGCTACGGATAAAAAATCTCTTTCAGAACAGAAAAGCTCTAGGAAACCATTTTTTCATCCCTCTTGTGATCAATCTTCCCAGAGGGAGTACAAGGTGAAAAGTAAAACCGGACGATGTAGTTACCCAAAAGGGGGTTAAGGCAGAAATATCCTTATCCCCCAAAATCAGCAGACCCCTGATAAACAAAGACTGCTCTCCTGTCCAGGGTTGACTCTCGGGTTTCCTTGCCCAGTGGCAAACCATCTTCACAAACTGGTGGGTTCTTGGTACCATACGGGACGGATTGAGTCTAGATTTCGAGAGTCCTCCCCTTCAGCGTTTGACAGTTGCCTCCCTACAGTCTCCACACCTCAGAGTCCTTGCTGTTGGATCTGCAGGGTCTTCTTCATGCAAATGTGATCTCCCATGTACCTCATCTGGACATAGGGAAAGGCCACTATTCTCACCTATTCTTGGTAAAGAAACCGTCAGGGAAACACAGGATTATCATAAATCTGAGACCACTGAACCGTGTGATCAAATAGATTACATTTTGAATCTATCAGGTCAGCAATCCGGCGTATTGGCCAGGATTGAGTGATGGCTACAGTAGATCTGAGGGACACCTATTATGTGCCAAAAAGTTCCTCAGATTTGTGGTTTTCCACAGTCATCAGGTCAGCCATTACCAGTTCAATGTCCTGCCATTCGGGGTTTCATGAGCACCTCGGGTGTTTACCAAGGTTATGGCAACCAAGATTTATCTAACAGGGGATTTCCATAATCTCATATTTAGACGACTTTCTCATTGTCGCACCATCCATCCCTTGTCTGAACCGGGATGTGAGGACTGGTGGATCCCGAATTTGGAAATATTGGACCTTCATCAAGGAAGAAATTCGTGGGACTTCTTCTGGACTCAGGGAAAAGCACATCCTTTTTGCCCAGAGATCGTCTGCTCTACCTCATCCAGAGGATCTTCCAGGTTCAGAGACCAGAGGGCGCCAAACTGACTCAATGTCAATTCTGGAATCACTGATGTCGTGCATACAAGCAGTCTCTTGGGCTCAGGCACATACAAGAATCCTTCAGTCTCATGTCCTGCTGTACTCAAAAAAGAAAAAAAAACAGAATGCACTAACCAGGAAAATTCCCCCTTCCCAGTCACTTGAAGTCCTCTTATCCTATCCATCACAGCAGTACATCTAAAGGGATCAGACAATACCCAAGCAGATTTCCTCAGCAGAAAGGACATGCACCCAGGAGAATGGTGCCTGAACCAGGAGGTCTTCTTGTCCCTGGTGTCAAAGTGGGGGGGTCCCGAGGTAGACCTGTCTACCAATGGTCAGAACGCAAAGGCGAGAACATATTTCTCCCTCAGTCCCGAGTATGGAGCACATGGGATAGATGCCTTTTCCCATCCTTGGAAATTCAGCCTGGCATACGCCTTTCCACCAATTCCATTGTTAGCAAGAATACTACAAAAAATCTGATCAAGTCATCACGATTCTGATTGCGCCCATGTGGCCAGGAAGAAGGTGTTACAGCGCATTGATGGACATGGCTCATGAAGGTCCGCTTCTTCTGCCCCAGAATGTCACCCTTCAACGGGGTCCCCTATTACACCCAGACTTGCGCAGATTGAACCTTGCGGCCTAGTTACTGAGGCCAAAATCCTAAAAGCCAAGAGGGACTCTTAGATGGAGAAATACAAACTCTCTCCAGAAGAGTAGAAAACTAGTAACCAATGCTATCTATGGCAAAGCTTGAAAACTATTCTCGTCCAGGTGTTTCCCAAACACACCTGATCCTTTCCATCCTAATATTGCACACATTTTAAACTTTCTTCAGAGGTTTGGACTTGGGACTCATGCTTAGTACACTGAAAGTACAGGTCTCGGCTCTAGTTCCTATTTTGATTAGGATTTATCTGGCCATCGCTAGGTTAAAAGCTTAATGACCCCTGCAGCTAGTATTCGTCCTAGACTTGGTAGTCAAGTTCCTCCCTGGGACTTGAATCTGGTTCTTAATAGTTTAACACAGGATCCATTCGAACCTCTCCCATCTTTGGATATTAAAAAAAAACAAAAAAAAACAAAAAACAAACCTGACCCTTAACTTTTTCTAGTTGCAATTACTACCGCTAAACGTGTAGGAGAGCTTCAGGCCATATTTAACTACCACTACAGATCGCATTATCCTCCGATTAGATCCCTTCTTTATGCCTAGAGTAGTCTCAGGTTATGTGCACACGTTCAGTATTTTTCGTGTTTTTTTTCGCGATAAACGCATACATATGCATCCTATCATTTACAATGCATTCTGCAATTTTTGTGCACATGATGCGTTTTTTTCCGTGAAAAAAAGTATTGTGGTAAAAAAAGCAGCATGTTCATTAATTTTGCATATTTTTGCATTTTTCCCTCTAATGCATTAGGAAAGCTCCAGAAAAAAACATGCAGATTTCTGGCCGAAATGTCCGGGTTTTTTTTTGTCAGGAAATTTCTGCAAGAAATCCTGAACGTGTGCACATACCCTTAGACTTCCATAGAGGTCAGGATATTGTGCTACCCTCATTCTGTCCAAATCCCTGCAATGCAAAGGAGGAAGCCTTCCACACCCTGGATGTTCGCAGGGTGGTTCTTTTACCTCTAGCAAACTGAGAGTTGGAGGATTGACCAGAACCTATATTCTCAGGACAGAATAAAGGCAAAAAAGCGGTAAAAAATACGATTGCTAACTGGATCAATCAAGCCATCTGTAAAGCATATACATCACAGAACCTTTCAGCTCCTGCATCGCTAAAGGGCCCGCTCTACTTGTTCTGTATCAACATCATGGGCAGAAAGGGGGAACGCATCTTCTGAGCAGATGTGTAGAGCCCACCAGTGGTCGTCGGTCCATACATTCACTAGGCACTACAGACTGAATTTCAATAGGGACTTAACGTTTGGCAAACGAGTTCTGCAGGCTGTTGTCCCTCCCTAAGAAATTAGTTGTTGGTATTTCTCCAATACTGCTGTCGTGGAAGGTGAGTGGAGAAAATAGAATTAGTCTTACTGGTAATTCAGTTTCTAGAAACCTTCCATGAGCGCGGCCGATCGCATATGACTTACTATCCCGTCGGTGGTCATACGGGCCCACCCCACCTCGACGGGATAGGACGTCAGATGTCAGAAAGGGGTTAAGCCACATTAGGCCTAGCATTGTCATGCATCAGAAAGAAACCAGGGCCCGGTGCATCTGTATATGGTCTCACAATGAGTCTGAGGGTCTCATCCGGGTACCTCTGGCTAGCACATGGAGGGCTGTGCGGCTCTCCAAAGAAATTACACCACACCCAGTTACTGACCCACTGGCAAACTGGACATGCTGGAGGATGTTGCAAGCAGCAGAACGTATTCTACAGTCACCTGACTCGGGTCACATGTGCTCAGTGTGAACCTGCTCTCATCCTTGAAGAGCACAGGGCCCAATGTCCCATCTGCCAATTTGGTGTTCTCTGGCAAATGCCAATCACCCTGCAATGGTGTTGGGCTGTAAGCTCAACACTCACTTGTGGATGTCTGCCCCTCATACCACCCTCATGTAGCAATGACAGAATGAAAAAGTTGCCAAAAAGGATGAGAACAGAGAAATGGTCTGTGGTTACCCCCCTGCAGAACCACTCTTTTATAGGGGTTGCTTGCTAATTGCTTATCATTTCTTCCTGTTGTCTGTTCCATTTGCACAACAGCAGGAGAAACTGATTCACAATCGGTGTTGATTTCACAGACGTGTGATTGACTTGGAGTTACATTGTGGTGTTGACGTGTTCCCCTCATTTTTTTGAGGTGTGTAACCACCAATTGTTTATACAGGCAGATTGGACACTCATTATAGCTTCAGGGGTGCAGTTTACAGAGCAAGAGGAACAGAGGCATTAACCCCTTCATGACCGTGGGACTTTTCGTTTTTCCGTGTTCGTTTTTCACTCCCCTCCTTCCCAGAGCCATAACTTTTTTATTTTTCCATCAATATGGCCATGTGAGGGCTTATTTTTTGCGGGACGAGTTGTACTTTTGAACGACATCATTGGTTTTACCATGTCGTGTACTAGAAAACGGGAAAAAAATTCCAAATGCGGTGAAAATGCAAAAAAAGTGCAATCCCACACTTGTTTTTTGCTTGGCTTTTTTGCTAGGTTCACTAAATGCTAAAACTGACCTGCCATTATGATTCTCCAGGTCATTACGACAGACACCTAACATGACTAGGTTATTTTTTACCTAAGTGGTGAAAAAAAATTCCAAACTTTGCTTAAAAAAAAAAAATTGCGCCATTTTCCGATACTCGTAGCGTCTCCATTTTTCATTATCTGGGGTCGGTTGAGGGCTTATTTGCGTGCCGAGCTGGCGTTTTTAATGATTCCAATTCGGTGCAGATATCTTCTTTTGATCGCCCGTTAATGCAATATCGCGGCGACCAAAAAAACGTAATTCTGGCGTTTCGATTTTTTTTCTCGTTACGCCGTTTAGCGATCAGGTTAATGCTTTTTTTTATTGATAGATCGGGCGATTCTGAACGTGGCGATACCAAATGTGTAGTTTTTGATTTTTTTAATTAATTTTGATTGGGGCGGAAGGGGAGTGATTTAAACTTTTTTATATTTTTATTTTTTTCACTTTTTTTAACCTTTTTTTTTTTTTTTTTAACTTTTGCCATGCTTCAATAGCCTCCATGGGAGGCTAGAAGCCGGCACAGCACGATCGCCTCTGCTACGCTACATAGCAGCGATCTGCTGTTCGCTGCTATGTAGTAGAAAATCAGGTGTGCTGGGAGCGCCGACCACAGGGTGGCGCTCACAGTTACCGGCGATCAGTAACCATAGAGGTCTCAAGGTTAGTTAAATGCTGCTGTCTGCGGCATTTTGACAGCGGCATTTAACTAGTTAATAGCGGCGGGTGAATCACGATTTCACCCGCCGCTATTGCGGGCACATGTCAGCTGTTCAAAAGAGCTGACATGTCCCGGCTTTGATGCGGGCTCACCGCGGAGCCCTGCATCAAAGCAGACGTACTATCCCGTCCGATGTCAGTAAGGGGTTAAATTTGACATAGTAAGGCTGGTATCACATTTGCGTAGGGGAGGGCTGCATAGCTCCTCCGTTAAGCCCCGCTCACTGCCGCACCTCTTCCATTCAGCTCCGCCTACGTCAGCATGCGTACCTATCTTTAACCCCTTAATCCCATATGACGTACTATCCCGTCAAGGTCCGTAATGACCCAACCTATAAAACTGTCCCACTAGTTAACTAACCCCTTCAGTGAACACCGTAAGAAAAAAAAACGAGCCAAAAAACTCTTTATCATACCGCTGAACAAAAAGTGGAATAACACGCGATCAAAAAGATGGATATAAATAACCATGGTACCGCTGAAAACGTCATCTTGTCCCTCAAAAAACGAGCCGCCACACAGCATCATAAGCAAAAAAATAAAAAAAAGTTATAGTCCTCAGAATAAAGCGATGCCAAAATAATTATTTTTTCTATAAAATGGCTTTTATCATATAAAAGCCCCAAAACATAAAAAAATTATATAAATGAGATCGCTGTAATCGTACTGACCCGACGAATAAAACTGCTTTATCAATTTTACCAAACGTGGAACGGTATAAACGCCTCCCCCAAAAGAAATTCATGAATAGCTGTTTTTTGGTCATTCTGCCTCACAAAAATCGGAATAAAAAGCGTTCAAAAAATGTCACGTGTCCGAAAATGTTACCAATAAAAACGTCAACTCGTCCCGCAAAAAACAAGACCTCACGTGACTCTGTGGACCAAAATATGGAAAAATTACAGTTCTCAAAATGTGGAGACGCAAAAACTTTTTTGCTATAAAAAGCGTCTTTTAGTGTGTGACAGCTGCCAATCATAAAAATCCGATATAAAAAACGCTATAAAAGTAAATCAAACTCCCTTCATCACCCCCTTAGTTAGGGAAAAATAATAAAATTAAAAAAATGTATTTATTTCCATTTTCCTGTTAGGGCTAGGGTTAGGGTTGGGGCTAGGGTTAGAGCTAAAGTTAGGGTTAGGGTTGGGGCTAAAGTTAGGGTTAGGGTTTGGATTACATTTACAGTGGGGATTAGGGTTGGGTGTGTCAGGGTTAAGGGTGTGGTTAGGGTTACCGTTGGGAATAGGGTTAGGGGTGTGTTTGGATTAGGGTTTCAGGTAGAATTGGGGAGTTTCCACTGTTTAGGCACATCAGGGGCTCTCCAAAACTGACATGGCGTCCGATCTCAATTCCAGACAATTCTGCGTTGAAAAAGTAAAACAGTGCTACTTCCCTTCCGAGCTCTCCCGTGCGCCCAAACAGGTGTTTACCCCAACATATGGGGTATCAGCGTACTCGGGACAAATTGGACAATAACTTTTGGGGTCCAAGTTCTCTTGTTATCTTTGGGAAAATGTGGGGGGCTAAATATAATTTTTGTGGGGGGGGGGGGGGAAGATTTTTCATTTTCACGGCTCTGCGTTGTAAACTGTAGTGAAACACTTGGGGGTTCAAAGTTCTCACTACATATCTAGATAAGTTCCTTGGGAGGTCTAGTTTCCAATATGGGGTCACTTGTGGGGGGTTTCTACTGTTTGGGTACATCAGGGGCTCTACAAATGCAACGTGACGCCTGCAGACCAATCCATCTAAGTCTGCATTCCAAATGGCGCTCCTTCCCTTCCGAGCTCTGCCATGCGCCCAAACAGTGGTCCCCCCCCCCACATATGGGGTATCGGCGTACTCAGGACAAATTGTACAACAACTTTTGGGATCCATTTTCTCCTGTTACCCTTGGTAAAATAAAACAAATTGGAGCTGAAATAAATTTTGTGTGAAAAAGTTAAATGTTCATTTTTTATTTAAACATTCCAAAAATTCCTGTGAAACACCTGAAGGGTTAATAATCTTCTTGAATGTGGTTTTGAGCACCTTGAGGGGTGCAGTTTTTAGAATGGTGTCACACTTGGGTATTTGCTATCATATAGACCCCTCAAAATGACTTCAAATGAGATGTGGTCCCTAAAAAAAAAATGGTGGTGTAAAAATGAGAAATTGCTGGTCAACTTTTAACCCTTATAACTCCCTGACAAAAAAAAATTTTGGTTCCAAAATTGTGCTGATGTAAAGTAGACATGTGGGAAATGTTATTTATTAAGTATTTTACATGACATATCTCTGTGATTTAAGGGCATAAAAATTCAAAGTTGGAAAATTGCGAAATTTTCAAAATTTTCACCAAATTTCCATTTTTTTCACAAATAAACGCAAGTTATATCGAATGAATTTTACCACTATCATGAAGTACAATATGTCACGAGAAAACAGTGTCAGAATCGCCAAGATCCATTGAAGCGTTTTAGAGTTATAACCTCATAAAGAGACAGTGGTCAGAATTGTAAAAATTGGCCCGGTCATTAACGGGCAAACCACCCTCGGGGCTTAAGGGGTTAACATTGGGTACGCAGGCCATGCGAATGTATGCAGATGCCTCTGCATGCATTGTTTTGACGCTACGTCGAACGCAACATGTTGCGTTTCGTTGCGGTCGGCGCAGCGTCGAAACGACGCATGCAGAGGCATTCGCATGGCCTGCGTACCCAATGTTAAAGATGGGTTACACGGGATGCATGCCAATGTAGGCGGAGCTGAATGGAAGAGGTGCAGCAGTGGGCGGGGCTTAACGGAGGAACTACGCAGCCCCCCCCCTGCATGACTGCTCTACGCAAATGTGAACCTAGCCTTAGCCTGGAAAGGTAGTGTGTATGTATGCATGTACATGTTTACGTGTGTATTGCTGACCTTTTTATCGGATGACCATGACAGTATTTTAGTTTGGATTTGGCTTCTAGCTGTACAGATGTGGTTGTCCAACATATCACATTGAATGTCGGATTTCATGGTGCTTAGTGTTTCCTTTATGATTTTCTTTTTTATTTTTTATTTTTTATTTTTTTTTAACGGTGAAGTACATGCCTCTGGAATATTTTTTTTGTGTAAATTTTATTCTACCCTACCCCACCCCACCCCCATCACCCTGACCTTTTCCAAAACCTGTCATTTGCATAAGTGACCGAATTACAGGGACCTGCTGTTCTGCCTCTGGAATATTCTGGGTAACGCTGCAATCGTTTTAGGCATGCGATCTAATGCAGACAAGGACCTCCCTGTTTGCTTAGTTCCAGCTTCATTACTGAAGGCTGTTGTGCAGTTACAGGGACCAGAACATTAATTTCATAGCCTTTTGCTGGCTAGTTGCTGTGCTGGGTGAAGGTGACTTTGAGACTGTATACTGGTGAGTCACATGACTCTGCTCGGTATTTGGCTCTTGCATAGGATCAGCAGTTTCCTACTATGTGAAAGGTACAAGCTTGTACATGGGAGGATGAGGCACAAAGCACGTTCCTTTTAGTTTAGTCTGTCAGCTATAATTCTTAACTTCGGTTCTGTTTGTGCTGAAACTTGGCTTATCACTCGCCCACTTTTTTTTTTTTGCTTCAAATTTTGAATTTTCATAAGGGTAACAGGATAAATTGCTCCATACAATTTGTTGTGCAATTTCCCCGGAGTATGCCAATACCCAATGTGGAGGAAAACTACTTGAGGCACAGTGCAAAGCTCAAAAGGGAAGAAACTCCATGTTAGGGTATGTGTCCACGTTCATGATTACATCCGGATTATCTGCGGATTGAACGCTGCATACAGCCACAGCATTCAACCCGCAGCATCCAGATGTTACAGCATAGTGGAGGGGATTTTATGAAATCCTTTCTCCCCTATGCGTGCGAACACGCACCCGGCGGCCCTGCGTTTACAGACATGCGGCGCGTCTTTTTAGAATGCTGTCTGTTTATGGACGGAGTGTCGTTGCAAGGTAAATCACAGGGCCCTATGTATAAGGTGCGGAGATTCCGGATGTGTGCAATGAACACATACGGAATCAACGTGCGTACAGAAGGGGGAGGCACTTTGGGCGGAGCTGGTTTTCCGCTCCGTCCAAAGCGCTGTCATTATGGACCGTGGACACGCACCATTACAGTACAGACTTTGCTGCACTTGCTTGTGGGTGCCATGTTACTTTAACCTTTTCCCGACCTGTGACACAGCGTATGCGTCATGAAAGTCAGTGCCAATCCGACCTGTGACGCATATGCTGTGTCACAGAATGATTGCGTTCCTGCAGATCGTGTGAAAGGGTTAACTCCAATTTCACCCGACCTGCAGGGACAGGGGGAGTGGTACTTCAGCCCAGGGGGGGGGGTGGCTTCACCCCCCCCCCCCCCCCCCCCCGTGGCTACGATCGCTCTGATTGGCTGTTGAAAGTGCAACAGCCAATCAGAGCAATTTGTAATATTTCACCTGAAAAACTGGTGAAATATTGCAATCCAGCCATGGCCGATGCTGCAATATCATCGGCCATGGCTGGAAATACTGGTCTGCCCCCCCTCCACCGCCCCCGATCTACTCCCCAGTCCTCCGTTCGGTGGTCCGGTCCCCTCCGTCCTCCTGTCTGCTCCCCCCGTTCTGCGATCCACCCCCCCCCCCCCCCATCCTCCGATCCACCCCCCGTGCCCCGATTTTCCCCCCCCCCCCCCCTTCACTTACCGAGCTTCCCGGTGTCCATCCGTCTTCTCCCCGGGCGCCGCTATCTTCCAAAATGGCGGGCGCATGCGCAGTGCGCCCGCCGAATCGGCCGGCAGATTCGTTCGATGTACATTTTGAGCACTGTGATAAAACCTATCACAGTGATCAAAATAAAAAAATTGTAAATGAACCCCCCCTTTATCACCCCCATAGGTTAGGGACAACAATAAAATAAAGAAAATATTTTTTTATTTTTTCCCCCCACTAAAGTTAGAACTAGGGTTAGGGTTAGAACTAGGGTTAGGGTTAGAACTAGGGTTAGGGTTAGAACTAGGGTTAGGGTTAGAACTAGGGTTAGGGTTAGAACTAGGGTTAGGGTTAGAACTAGGGTTAGGGTTAGAACTAGGGTTAGGGTTAGAACTAGGGTTAGGGTTAGAACTAGGGTTAGGGTTAGAACTAGGGTTAGGGTTAGAACTAGGGTTAGGGTTAGAACTAGGGTTAGGGTTAGAACTAGGGTTAGGGTTAGAACTAGGGTTAGGGTATGTGCACACGTATTCTAGTCCTCTGCGGATTTTTCCGCAGCAGATTTGTTAAATCCACAGTGCAAAACCGCTGCGGATTTATCGCGGACTCACCGTGGTTTTTCTGCGGATTGCTATTGGAGCAGGTGTAAAACCGCTGCGGAATCAGCAGAAAGAAGTGACATGCTCCAGAATGTAAACCGCTGCGTTTCCGCGCATTTTTTCCCGCAGCATGGGCACAGCGTTTTTTGTTTCCCATAGGTTTACATTGAACTATAAACTCACGGGAAACTGCTGCGCATCCGCAGCTGCGGAAACACTGCAGATCCGCAGCGTTTTCCGCAGCGTGTGCACATAGCCTAAGGCTATGTGCACACGGTGCGGATTTGGCTGCGTATCCGCAGTGGATTGGCAGCTGTGGATTCGTAGCAGTGTTCCATCAGGTTTACAGTTCCATGTAAACCTATGGAAAACCAAATCCGCTGTGCCCATGGTGCGGAAAATACAGCGCGGGAACGCTGCGTTGTATTTTCCGCAGCATGTCAATTCTTTGTGCGGATTACGCAGCGTTTTACACCTGTTCCTCAATAGGAATCCGCAGGTGAAATCCGCACAAAAAACACTGGAAATCTGCAGTAAATCCGCAGGTAAAACGCATTGCCTTTTACCTGCGGATTTTTCAAAAATGGTGCGGAAAAATCTCACATGAATCCGCAACGTGGGCACATAGCCTTAGGGTTAGGGTTGGAAATGGGGTTAAGATTAGGCTTGTGGTTAGGGTTATGGTTATGGGTGTGTTGGGGTTAGGGTTGTGGTTAGGGTTAGGATTAGGGATTAGGGTTAGGGGTGTGTTGGGGTTAGGGTTGTGGTTAGGGGTGTGTTGGGGTTAGGGTTGTGGTTAGGGTTATGGCTAGAGTTGGGATTAGGGTTAGGGGCGTGTTGGGGTTAGTGTTGGAATTAGAATTGAGGGGTTTCCACTGTTTAGGCACATCAGGGGTCTCCAAACGCAACATGGCGCCACCATTGATTCCAGCCAATCTTGCGCTCAAAGTCAAATGGTGCTCCCTCCTTTCCGAGCCCCGACGTGCGCCCAAACAGTGGTTTACTCCCACATATGGGGTACCAGCATACTCGGGACAAACTGGGCAACAATTATTGGGGTCCAATTTCTCCTGTTACCCTTGTGAAAATAAAAAAATTGCTTGCTAAAACATCATATTTGAGGAAAGAAAAATTTATTTTATATTTTCACGGCTCTGCGTTGTAAACTTCTGTGAAGCACTTGGGGGTTCAAAGTGCTCACCACATATCTAGATAAGTTCCTTTGGGGGTCTAGTTTCCAAAATAGGGTCACTTGTAGGGGGTTTCTACTGTTTAGGCACCTCAGGGGCTCTGAAAATGCAACGTGACGCCTGCAAGACCATTCCATCAAAGTCTGCATTTCAAAACGTCACTACTTCCCTTCCGAGCCCCGATGTGTGCCAAAACAGTGGTTTACCCCCACATATGGGGTACCAGCATACTCGGGACAAACTGGGCAACAACCATTGGGGTCCAATTTCTTCTTTTACCCTTGTGAAAATAAAAAGTTGCTTGCTAAAACATCATTTTTGAGGAAAGAAAAATGATTTTTTATTTTCACGGCTCTGCTTTGTAAACTTCTGTGAAGCACTTGGGGGTTCAAAGTGCTCACCAAATATCTAGATAAGTTCCTTGGGGGGTCTAGTTTCCAAAATGGGGTCACTTGTGGGGGGTTTCTACTGTTTAGGCACATCAGGGGCTCTGCAAACCACATGATGCCCGCAGACCATTACATCAAAGTCTGCATTCCAAAACGTCACTACTTCCCTTCCGAGCCCCGACGTGTGCCAAAACCGTGGTTCCCCCCCACATATGGGGTATCGGCGTACTCAGGACAAACTGGACAACAACTTTTGGGGTCCAATTTCTCCTGTTACTCTTGTGAAAATAAAAAATTGCGGGCTAAAAAACATTTTTTATTTTCACGGCTCTGCGTTATAAACTTATGTGAAGCACTTGGGGGTTTAAAGTGGTCACCGCACATCAAGATTAGTTCCATGGGAGATCTAGTTTCCAAAATGGGGTCACATGTGGGGGAGCTCCAATGTTTAGGCACACAGGGGCTCTCCAAACGCGACATGGTGTCCGCTAACAATTGGAGCTAATTTTTCATTCAAAAAGTCAAATGGCGCTCCTTCCCTTCCGAGCCCTGCCGTGTGCCCAAACAGTGATTTACCCCCACATGTGAGGTATCAGTGTACTCAGGAGAAATTTCCCAATAAATTTTAGGATCCATTTTATCCTGCTGCCCATGTGGAAATGAACAAATTGAGGCTAAAATAAATTTTTTGTGAAAAAAAAAAAAAAAAAAGTACTATTTTTACGGATCAATTTGTGAAGCACCTTGGGGTTCAAAGTGCTCACTATGCATCTATATAAGTTCCTTGGGGGGGTCTAGTTTCCAAAATGGGGTCACATGTGGGGGAGCTCCAATGTTTAGGCACACAGGGGCTCTCCAAACGCGACATGGTGTCCGCTAACAATTGGAGCTAATTTTTCATTCAAAAAGTCAAATGGCGCTCCTTCCCTTCCGAGCCCTGCCGTGTGCCCAAACAGTGATTTACCCCCACATGTGAGGTATCAGTGTACTCAGGAGAAATTGCCCAATAAATTTTAGGATCCATTTTATCCTGTTGCCCATGTGGAAATGAACAAATTGAGGCTAAAAGAAATTTTTTGTGAAAAAAAAGTACACTTTGATTTTTTATGGATCAATTTGTGAAGCACCTGGGGGTTCAACGTGCTCACTATGCTTCTATATAAGTTCCTTGGGGGGTCTAGTTTCCAAAATGGGGTCACTTGTGGGGGAGCTCCAATGTTTAGGCACACAGGGGCTCTCCAAACGCGACATGGTGTCCGCTAAAGATTGGAGCTAATTTTTCATTCAAAAAGTCAAATGGCGCTCCTTCCCTTCCGAGCCCTGCCGTGTGCCCAAACAGTGGTTTACCCCCACATGTGAGGTATCAGTGTACTCAGGAGAAATTGCCCAACACATTTTAGGATCCATTTCATCCTGTTGCCCATGTGGAAATGAACAAATTGAGGCTAAAAAAATTTTTTTGAAAAAAAAAAGTACTTTTTCATTTTTACGGATCAATTTGTGAAGCACTTGGGGGTTCAAAGTGCTCACTATGCATCTAGATAAGTTCCTTGGGGGTCTAGTTTCCAAAATGGGGTCACTTGTGGGGGAGCTCAAATATTTAGGCACACAGGGGCCCTCCAAACGTGACATGGTGTCCGCTAAAGATTGGAGCCAATTTTTCATTGAAAAAGTCAAATGGCGCTCTTTCCCTTCCGAGCCCTGTCGTGTGCCCAAACAGTGATTCCCCCCACATATGGGGTATCGGCGTACTCAGGACAAATTGTATAATAACTTTTGGGGTCCAGTTTCTCTGTTTACCCTTGGGAAAATAACAAAAAATTGTTGCTAAAAGATCATTTTTGTAACTAAAAAGTTAAATGTTCATTTTTTCCTTCCATGTTGCTTCTGCTGCTGTGAAGCACCTGAAGGGTTAATAAACTTCTTGAATGGGGTTTTGAGTACCTTGAGGGGTGCAGTTTTTAGAATGGTGTCACTTTTAGGTATTTTCAGCCATATAGACCCCTCAAACTGACTTCAAATGTGAGGTGGTCCCTAAAAAAAAATGGTTTTGTAAATTTTGTTGTAAAAATGAGAAATCGCTGGTCAAATTTTAACCCTTATAACATCCTAGCAAAAAAAAGTGTTTCCAAAATTGTGCTGATGTAAAGTAGACATGTGGTAATGTTATTTATTAACTGTTTTGTGTCACATAACTCTCGTTTAACAGAATAAAAATTCAAAATTAGAAAATTGCGAAATTTTCGCCAAATATCCTTTTTTTTCACAAATAAACGCAAAAATTATCGACCTAAATTTACCACTAACATGAAGCCCAATATGTCACGAAAAAACAATCTCAAAACCGCTAGGATCCGTTGAAGCGTTCCTGAGTTATTACCTCATAAAGGGACACTGGTCAGAATTGCAAAAAACGGCCAGGTCATTAAGGTCAAAATAGGCTGGGTCATGAAGGGGTTAACAGGGCCCCTGAGGTGCCAAAACAGCAGAATTCACACACCCCCATAAGTGACCCCATTTTACAAACTAAACCTTTTCAATTAATTAATCTAGGGGTGCAGTGATTATATTGACAATCACAGGTATCAGAAATTTATACCATTGGGCAGTGAAGAAAAAAAATTACATTTTACATTAATAGCCACCAAGATTTAGCAAGACTCAAGTGAACTCATTTAGGAAATTATAACCCTCTGGGAACTTATCTACATTTCGAAATCACACTATTAAGCGGTTATAAAAGTTAGCCATTATGAAAACTATTCCTTCTGGCTTTATATTGTCAAGTACGTTTTATTCTGGTCACTTTGACAGTTTTGTACTGTAGAATTGCCTAAGTTTTTTGTGTGTGTATATATGTTTATATATGAAGTAGTTTATTATTAGTAGGGTTAGGGATGTGCCTGACAAAGGTCAGCAGCTGGTTGCTTGTCCAAACACACATTGCTACTGCCTGGCTGACATTTTGCTATAGGCAAAGGGCAGCCTCTAATTATACAGGACCCTGCTGCATCTGTTACATAACTGTATACAAAGTCCTAAACAAAATTGTTTCCTGCTTTGTATCAAAAGTAAAGCTTGTGAAATCTTAATTTGATATTTCTTAAGCTATGGTCAAACAATGCGTTTCTGCTAGTTTTTTTTTTTTTTTTCCTGTCAGTAAAGAATCTGCTTACAAAAAAGCAGGTTTTGTTGTGCCTTTCAGGATCGCAAGTTCAGATTTGCTTCCACCACAGAAGCATGAACACGAGTCACCAGTAGTGTTGAGCGATACCGTCCGATACTTGAAAGTATCGGTATCGGAAAGTATCGGCCGATACCGGCAAAGTATCGGATCCAATCCGATACCGATACCCGATACCAATACAAGTCAATGGGACTCAAGTATCGGACGGTATTCCTGTATGGTTCCCAGGGTCTGAAGGAGAGGAAACTCTCCTTCAGGCCCTGGGAACCATATAAATGTGTAAAAGAAAGAATTAAAATAAAAAATATCGCTATACTCACCTGTCCGACGCAGCCGGGACCTCAGCGAGGGAACCGGCAGCGTTGTTTGTTTAAAATTCGCGCTTTTACTTGGTTACGTGAATTCCCGGCTTGTGATTGGTCAGGGCGGCCATGTTGCCGGGACGCGGACCAATCACAGCAAGCCGTGACGTAATTTCGTCACGGCTTACTGTGATTGGTCCGCGTCCCGGCAACATGGCGCCGTGACCAATCATAAGCCGGGACGTCACTGGAGGCTGGACACGCGCGCTTTTTAAAAAGTGCGCAAGTCCAGCCTCCCGTGACGTCACGGCTTGTGATTGGTTAATGGCGGCCATGTTGCCGGGACGCGGACCAATCACAGCAAGCCGTGACGTAATTTCGTCACGGCTTGCTGTGATTGGTCCGCGTCCCGGCAACATGGCCGCCCTGACCAATCACAAGCCGGGAATTCACGTAACCAAGTAAAAGCGCGAATTTTAAACAAACAACGCTGCCGGTTCCTTCGCTGAGGTCCAGGCTGCGTCGGACAGGTGAGTATAGCGATATTTTTTATTTTAATTCTTTCTTTTACACATTTTTACATTAATGTTGTTTCGATACCGATACCCGATATCACAAAAATATCGGATCTCGGTATCGGAAATTCCGATACAGCAAGTATCGGCCGATACCCGATACTTGCAGCATCGGAATGCTCAACACTAGTCACCAGTGCAAGACCTATATGAAACCGTGAAACCATTTTTGGAAAATGCCTGGGAGAATTGGTTGACTAGTTTACCAAAGACATGGCTAGATCATTAAGTTTGGAGGACACTTTACTTTCATACTTTGGTGTTCCACAGGCATTGTTCAATTTCACACCTTGGTCGGCCAATGTTTATTTTTTTTACACATCACTAGTTTAAACTGCACTAATCCTTTTAAATTGTCTTGAGGGTATGTGCACACGTCCGGATTTCTTGCAGAAATTTCCTGAAGAAAACCGGAAATTTTCTGCAAGAAATCCGCATTTTTTTTTTGCGTTTTTTTTTCCGTTTTTTTCGCGTTTTTTTTAGCATTCTGCAAGCGTAATTAGCTTGCAGAATGCTAAAGTTTTCCAAGCGATCTGTAGCATCGCTTGGAAAACTGACTGACAAGTTGGTCACACTTGTCAAACATAGCGTTTGACAAGTGTGACCAACTTTTTACTATAGATGCTGCTTTTGCAGCATCTATAGTAAAAGATAGAATGTTTAAAAATAATAAAAAAAATAAAAAAAATGCTTATCCTCACCCGCAGACAGCTGCTCTCCTCACCGGCGTCCGTTCCGTGTAGATGGTGTGTGCGCGCAGGACCTTCCATGACGTCGCGGTCACGTGATCGGTCACATGACCGCTCACGACCAATCACAAGACAGTGACGTCATCGGCAGGTCCTTCACCGCACACCAGCTACAGGAACCGAAGCGACAGCATGCAGCTGAGAGGCGGGAAGACATCGAGGGTGAGTATAGGACTATTTTTTATTTTAATTCTTATTTTTTGACCACTTATATGGTGCCCAGTGCGTGGAGGAGAGTCTCTTCTCCTCCACCCTGGGTACCAACCGCACATAATCTGCTTACTTCCCGCATGGTGAGCACAGCCCTGTGCGGGAAGTAAGCAGATCAATGGACTCCTAGGTGTGCGGAATCCCCTGCAATTCCGCATTTTAATGAACATGTTGCTTTTTTTTTCGCGGAAAAAAAGGCTACATTTGCACAAAAAATGCGGAATACACTGAAAATAATGGGAGGCATATGTTAGCGTTTTTTTCGCGTTTGTATCACGTTTTTATAGCGAAAAAACGCGAAAAAAACGCGAAAAATACTGAACGTGTGCACATGGCCTGATGCTCATGGCAGTTTAGGATTAGTACAATCTGTTTAAACTTGGGGGAAAAATCACAAATGTTTCACATATGGCTGTACCTGCAGTAAAACCTGATGCCTGCATTTTTGTGGTTTTTTTGCACTTGTCCATTGCTTTCTATGGGTGGAAAAACGCTGAAAATGACATGCTCCATTCTGCAAAAACCAAGGTATTGGACAAAAAAACAAGCTGTTTGCATGAGATTTATGCAGTCACAGACTTTGCTGCTACTATAAAATGCAGCTGAAAACTTGCATTAAAAAAACAAATGCAACATGTGAACATGGCCTAGCAAGCAATCTGACATGCAGCCACGGCGACTCGAACATAGTATTCGAGCATGCCTAAGATTCTCTAATAGGTCACGAGTGTGCTCGGATGACGCCTTATCCCAGCACGCTAGTTAATGACCAGTTGAGGGACATCGGTCTGCCACGCGAGCATTTACCTGATGTCCATCTTGTGTATAGTCACCTTAGTCTATATACATGCATTTTGATGAACAGACTAAATGTCAGAAGCATGGGCTAATTTTCATACTCTTGTTTGGTCTCATTATAATCTAATCCGGTAATTATGACTTGTCCTATTTAGTGTTGTGTAGCCTAATTAGCTAATGAGAATGTGTTCACAAACTACTTAGTCTGTGAAAATGTCATGAGAGAATTTAGTTGTTCCTTAATTTTCTTGTATAAATGTGCTACATGGGTGAATAATGGTGGGGGTATATTGCATACTGTATTGATTATTTGAGCATCGCCTACATTTTTTTGCACATGTAGTGTGTTTTGTTTAACCTTTTTTCACTCATGCCCCACAGCCGGGTTCATTAAGTCTCCGTTCTCAGAGTTCAGACTGACAGGAGAATCAGTGGAGCTCCACTGTGAGGCCGTTGGCCGTCCAATGCCAGAGATACAGTGGTGGTTTGAGGCAGACACTATCAATGAAAGCTTCTCTCAGTTGTGGGATGGCGCACGAGAAGATCGTGTACAGATGAACGCAACATATGTCTTCCATGCAGCAAGTACACTCCATCTCTTGCACCTCAATCCAGAAGATTCTGGGACTTACGAATGTCGTGCCAGCAATGATCCAGATCGTAACCACTTGTCAAAGAGTCCTCGCATCAAGTGGATTCGTTCTCAGGCCAATGTTATTGTCTTAGACCGTGAGTGAGATACTAGACTGAAGAATCCCTGTGATGTACTGAGGACCTGCTCCCTCGTAGTCTGATACCTTCACTTAGTCTTGTAGTCCTGATTTAGCTAACTCCTTGAGAATGCTTGGTTTCCCTGATGTTGGCTTTGATGCTCGTCTTCAAGGCACCACTTGCACAACGTGACGTCCTTCCCATCCTGTTCCTTTCATAACAGGATTTGATATGGCTCAGTTGGAATGCCCCTGCTGGACCTCACTTCTTCCCCTTGCACCTTATTTGTTTGATCTCCTGGATAACATGTTTTTTGTACCATTGAGATAGTTACAGCTAGCCTGGCAGATATGCTGGATTAGGACACTGATCCAGAACATTATTTATTCTACATTAAAAGTAAAGTGACTAAACTGCTTACTGCCGGTTTCCCAATCTCAGGATACAACCTACATCTTCTTTCTGAATATCCTTTGTTTTGTGGATGATCCTAGCTGCTATCCTGTGTATTGAAACCACAGGGGTCATAGTGCTATACCTGACCTTCAGTGCTACCCACCTTTCTCCCTTCTGCAGTAGCTAAAAGAATGGTCCATGTTGCTTATTCTTTTTCCTAATTTGTTTTGGCTCCATGTAACAACTTTATCCTGCTTCCTTCTATTCTCTCCAGCTCCTGAAGTACTGAGGATCTCTGCACGGGGCTGCTGTTTTTAACTTTTTAGGGTATGTCTTCACTTTCAGTATTAGGCAGCGCTTTAGACGCAGCACATGTCCACTCCGTCCAAAGTCTGCCGGTGATTCCGCATGTACAGGTGAAATTTATCTTGTGGAGATTGGCAAGACGCGCCGCATGTCCGTCTCTGCAGGTGAGCCGCGGGTGCTGGAGCATGCATAGTGGACATAGGATTTCTTGAAATGCCATCCACTATGCTGTAACATCTGGCTGCTGCATCCAACCTGCAGCGTTTACAGACCGTGGGAACATACCCTAAAAGGTTTGCATTCTCATCTAGCAGAATGTTTCTAAATATAATATATCCTACTTTCTAATTGTTGATATTGGTGGACAAACTAAGGGAAAAAAAACTGCCCAAGTAATGTAATTGTGTAGATGAGGCTCATGTGACACTGTCAGACATTTTAATTATTTTCCCTTCCCCATCCTCACAGATCCAGAGATCATTACAGACTCTCCAGATGCCCTTGGTGGAGAGTTACTAACGTGCAACTTGACAGATCCCTCTATTCAAATTTCTGGTCACCAGTGGTTTAAGGGGCAGAAACTTGTCCATGAAGACAAAGATGGCTCTCAGTTAACTACATATAAGTAAGTATCCTAGTATAAATGCTACATTCATTTTTTTTTTTTTTCTTTTAACAAGATACTACCTTGAGTATGAATGGGGTATAAAGGTAGTCTCACCCCTGAAAACTTACTCAGATGCTGATATGGTGGACTTTATTTTTTTAGCTTTGATATAAGAATTTAACTCCTATGCAAATGTGGATCCTCTTTTGCACTGCACCCATAGCATTTCCAAAACTCAGAATGCATGCACCTGATTTTGTGCAGCCAAAATTGTCAGTACACACTCTCACTTAGAGTGGAACAGTGTCCATCTCTCCTGTGTGTAGGCAGAATCGCACTGCAGTTGCGTGTTTCTAGTAACCGTGAAGGGGGACTTTAACATTTATGCTGGTGTATCTAATTGATACTATGGCACTAGCGTATCTGTGCAGCCAGTGACTGCCTTCATTAGCATCAATGTCGGACTGAGGTGGTGGCACTTCACCCTCTCCGGAGCAGACGTGCCTCTTCAGGGATTAACCGCCTTAGAATTCCTTTCTATGCTCACGCAGGGCAGACAAATTCAGGTCAGAGTAAAATAATCTGCTTGTTTATTCTGCCCCTTGCACACTGATTTATTAAGTGATGGCATATATTGTGTTTTTCAGCATTACCAAGGTGAGCGCAGAGAGTTCTGGACAATATACTTGCAAGTTTTTGACTGTTCCTGAGCTTACCGTTACTGGGGAGGTGAATGTGACAGGTATATACATTTTTTTTTTTTTTGGAGCACGTGTAAAATTGCTACATATTGTGGTAATCCTATGATGTTAAGACCGCTAATATAAGAGAAACTAGCTGTTTCCAGCCAGCTAACGCTCGGCACGCTCATTGCTATCTAATAACGCTGCTAGTGATTAAACTAAAGTAAATAATGACAACATTCAATAGCGCTTACGCAGGTGGTAAATTAACTTAAAATGAAGTTGATAATAATAATAATTAAAAATCAGAATAATACTAATACATTTTATTCACAGTGTAAAATCAAAAGCAAACTGGATTTGTGTGGTAATATGTGGGGACAGAGCCTTGTGTGGTAATGTGGTGGGGGTGGCGGGATTGTGTGTGGTAATGTGGTTGGGGGCAGGATTATGTGTGGTAATGTGGTGGGGGCGGGATCATGTGTGGTGATGTGGTGGGGGGATGGGATTATGTGTGGTAATATGGTGGGGGGCGGGATTGTGTGTGGTAATGTGGTGGGGGTAGGATTGCGTGTGGTAATGTGGTGGGGGGCAGGATTGTGTGTGGTAATGTGGGGGGTGGGATTGTGTGTGGTGATGGGGGGGGGGGGGCGGGATTGTGTGTGTGTGGGGCGGGATTGTGTGTGTGTGGGGCGGGATTGTGTGTGTGTGTGGGGGGGCGGGATTGTGTGTGTGTGTGGCGGGATTGTGTGTGTGTGTGTGGGGGGGGGCGGGATTGTGTGTGTGGGGGGGGCGGGATTGTGTGTGTGGGGGGGGCGGGATTGTGTGTGGTGGTGTGTGGGGGGGGCGGGATTGTGTGTGGTGATGTGGGGGGGGGGGGCGGGATTGTGTGTGGTGATGTGTGGGGGGGGCGGGATTGTGTGTGGTGATGTGTGGGGGGGGCGGGATTGTGTGTGGTGATGATGGGGGGGGGGGCGGGATTGTGTGTGGTGATGTGTAGGGGCGATGCTACTGTGCAGGGGGCGGGATTAGCGAGTAATCACTGCCTCATATATATAGATGTTTTCAAAATTCCCCTTCGGAATTCAACAGTCTCAGAATTATTCACCTCTTCATGACTGTAATCTTTCGTATTTGGTAGAGCGACCTTTTGACTATGACCTGCTGCAAATATAATGCAGACCCCGATTCCTTAACCATGGCCTCCAGTTTGCATTCTCGGGTAGTCAAGCGTGATCTAAAAAGTTACTAAATCATTGACTTGTGTAATACAAAGTTAGAAATGCATTGACTTTCTAAAGATCTAGTTGGAGGCACAGTTTGATAAAGATAAGATGACACTGACCACACTGCCTGCATGAGCAGGCACTGGGGATTCAGGTTGTCTTTTTCTGCATGTTACTGCACAAAACATCACAGCTTTTTGTGTTCCCGGGTAACGTGCAGGAGACTTTATAAATCTTTCACTTTGCCCTCCCTCCTCACCTCCTCCCCACATGCAGATGTGAAGTTCTCAGATCTGCAGCATGGTAATTTTCTGCATTTTTGAAGTAGTTTTTTCGTTCACTGGGTGAGAAACTCTGTGCACTACTTTTTTATTTTTTTTCCTTTAACCCCTTAACGACCGCCGATACGCCTTTTAAGGGCGGCCGCTAAGGGTACTTAAACCACACTGTGGAAAAAGTGAATAGCGCCCCCCAGAGTCGGATTTTCTCTGGGGTCTCGGTTGCCGAGGGTAGCCGGGACCCCAGAGAACATGATTCGGGGGGTCGCAACAAAAAACAAACGCGATTTGCCATTTAATTTCGCTGTCCTCCGATGTGATCGCACATCGGAGGACAGAGAAATAGGGTTCCCGATGGCCCCCAATAGCCCCCTAATACTCACCTATCTCCCCCGGTGCTCCTCGTGGCTCCCGATGGGCGCCGCCATCTTTTTTCCGGGATATAATGGCGGGCGCAGTGCACCCGCCGCCCGGCACCCGGAAGATCTTTGGGGTCTTGGCTGCCGGGGGTAGCCGAGACCCCAAAGAACATGACCGGGGTCGGTTTTTACCGAACCCTGTTTTGCGATCGCCAGTAATTAACTGTTTACCGGCGACCGCAAAAAAAAAAAGCGACCTCTAATTCTCTGTCCTCTGATCGCACATCAGAGGACAGAGAAATAGGGGGATTCGGGGACCCTATCATACTCACCCAGTGTCCCTGGGTCCTCCTGCGTCTCCTCTTGAGAGACAAGTTGGGGCTAAAATTAGGGTTAGGGTTAGGGTTGGGGCTAAATTTAGGGTTAGGGTTAGGCTACTTTAACACTAGCGTTTTTTGGCTTCCGTCGCAATGCGTCGGAGAAAAAACGCATCCTGCAAAAGTGCTTGCAGGATGAGTTTTTTTCTCCATTGACTTGCATTAGCGACACATTGCGATGGATTGCCACACATCGCATCCGTCGTGCGACGGATGCGTCGTGCTTTGGCGGACCGTCAGCACAAAAAAACGCTACATGTAACTTTTTTTGTGTGACGTGTCCGCCATTTCCGACCGCGCATGCTCGGCCGGAACTCCGCCCCCGCCTCCCCGCAGCTCACAATGGGGCAATGGATGCGTTGAAAAAACAGCATCCGCTGCACCCGTTGTGCGGTGTTTACAACGCTAGCGTCGGTACGTAGGCCCGACACACTGCGATGGACCGAGTACGACGCTAGTGTGAAAGTAGCCTTAGGCTTCTTTCACACTTGCGCCGGTACGGGGCGGTCGCAATGCGTTGGCCCGACGTACCGACGCACGTTGTGAAAATTGTGCACAACGTGGGCAGCGGATACAGTTTTTCAACGCATCCGCTGCCCAGTCTATGTTCTGGGGAGGAGGGGGCAGAGTTACGGCCACGCATGCGTGGAAATGGCGGACGCGACGTACAAAAAAAAGGTTACATTGAACTTTTTTTGTGATGACGGTCCACCAAAACACAACGGATCCAGTGCACGATGGATGCGACGTGTGGCCATCCGTCGGTAATACAAGTCTATGGGCAAAAAAGGCATCCTGTGGGCACATTTGCAGGATCCGTTTTTTTGTCCAAAACGACTGATTGCGACGGATGCCACACGACGCAAGTGTGAAAGTAGCCTTAGGGTTGGCGCTAGGGTTAGGGTTAAATTTAGGGTTAGGGTTGGGGCTAAAGTTAGGGTTAGGGCTAGGGTTGGGGCTAAAGTTATGGTTAGGGTTGGGGCTAAAGTTAGGGTTAGAGTTGGGATTAGGGTTAGGGTTTGGATTAGAGTTGGTATTAGGGTTACGTTTGGGATTAGGGTTGGGATTAGGGTTATGTTTGGGATTAGGGTTGGGATTAGGGTTACGTTTGGGATTAGGGTTGGGGTTAGGGTTAGGGTTGGGATTAGGGTTAAGGTTAGGGTTGGGATTAGGGTTAGAGGTGTATTGGGATTAGGGTTAGGTTTGAGGTTGGTTGAGATTAGGGTTAGGGGTGTGTTGGATTTAGGGTTTTGATTAGGGTTATGGTTAGGGTTGAGATTAGGGCTGTTTTGGGGTTAGGGTTGTGATTATCGTTAGGGTTGTGATTAGGATTATGGATCGTGTTGAGATTAGGGTTAGGGGTGTGTTGGAGTTAGGGTTGGAGTTAGAATTGGGGGGTTTCCACTGTTTAGGTACATCAGGGGGTCTCCAAACACGACAGCCAATTTTGCTCTAAAAAAGTCAAATGGTGCTCCCTCCCTTCTGAACTCTGCCGTGCGCCCAAACAGTGGTTTACCCCCACATATGGGGCATCAACGTACTCAGGATAAATTGGACAACAACTTTTGGGGTCCAATTTCTCCTGTTACCTTTGTGAAAATAAAAACTTGGGGGCTAAAAATCTTTTGTGGGGAAAAAAAATATTTTTTTATTTTCACTACTCTGCATTATAAACTTCTGTGAAGCACTTGAGCATTCAAAGTTCTCACCACATATCTAGATAAGTTCCTTAGGGGGTCCAGTTTCCAAAATTTGGTTACTTGTGGGGGGTTTCTACTGTTTAGGTACATCAGGGGCTCTGCAAACGCAACATAACACCCACAGACAATTCTATCAAAGTCTGAATTCCAAAATGGCGCTCCTTCTCTTCCAAGCTCAGCCATGCGCCCAAACAGTGGTTTACCCCCACATATGGGGTACCAGCATACTCAGGACAAATTGGACAACAACATTTGGGGTCCAAGTTCTCTTGTTACCCTTGTGAAAATAAAAACTTGGGGGCTAAAAAATCTTTTTTGTTAAAAAAAAATAAAAATATTTTTTTATTTTCACGACTCTGCATTATAAACTTCTGTGATGCACTTGGGCATTCAAAGTTCTCACTACACATCTAGATAAGTTCCTTAAGGGGTCTAGTTTCCAAAATGGTGTCATTTGTGGGGGGTTTCCACTGTTTAGGCACAACAGGGGCTCTCCAAACGTGACATGGCGTCCGATCTCAATTCCAGCCAATTCTGCATTGAAAGTCAAACGGTGCTCCTTCACTTCCAAGCTCTGCGGTGCGCCCAAACAGTGGTTTACCTCCACATATGGGGTATCGGTGTACTCAGGAGAAATTGCTCAACAAAATTTTTGGTTACATTTCTGTTTTTACACTTCAGAACCATTTTTTTTAATTTTCAGAAGTAAAATGTTTGCAAAAAAAAGTTAAATGTTCATTTTTTTTTTCTTCCACATTGTTTCAGTTCCTGTGAAGTACGTAAAGGGTTAATAAACTTCTTGAATGTGGTTTTGAGCAGCTTGAGGGGTGCAGTTTTTAGAATGGTGTCACACTTGGGTATTTTCTATCATATAGACCCCTCAAAATGACTTCAAAGGTGATGTGGTCCCTAAAAAAAAAACATGGTGTTGTAAAAATGAGAAATTGCTGGTCAACTTTTAACCCTTATAACTCCCTAACAAAAAAAAATTTTGTTTCCAAAATTGTGCTGATGTAAAGTAGACATGTGGGAAATGTTATTTATTAACTATTTTTCGTGACACATCTCTCTGATTTAAGGGCATAAAAATACAAAGTTTGAAAATTGCAAAATTAAAAAAATTTTCGCCATATTTCCCTTTTTTTCATAAAAAATCGCAAGTAATATCGAAGAAATGTTACTACTAACTTGAAGTACAATATGTCACAAAAAAACAATCTCAGAATCAGCGGGATCCGATAAAGCGTTCCAGAGTTATAACCTCTTAAAGTGACAGTGGTCAGAATTGTAAAAATTGGCTCGGTCATTAAGTACCAAATTGGCTCTGTCACTAAGGGGTTAAATGCTGCAGCTTAACATTTGCAAATACAAAAGGCAGAATAGATCGGTGGCCTAACTTTGAAGTACACGTACTGATCTAATGGCACAGGAAAAGTCTGCTCCAATGTATTCTAACATCCAAATAGGCCAAAGGGTTTGGGATTGTTCTGTGGAGCGATGAAACAAAACAATAACTTTTTGTGCTTCTGACTGGGTTAAGTTGTCTGGAGGAATAGTGAAACATATGCTGGGGGTGAGAACTCCAAGTCTACAGTGAAGCATGGCTCTGGCTGCTTTTTTGGCATATTGGGAAGACCAGTAGAAAATTTCCTGTGATGAGCCTGAAGGTTTGGCTTCATTGGACCTTTCAATTGGATCCTAAGCATACCTCAGTCCACCAAGGCTTCGTTTTAGGCCATGGTCACATGGCCATCTATTCTCTCATGCGAGAGAATCTGGGATGATTATGTAAATGCTGTCAGAACAAACGATCAGTCTGAGCCAAGTGTCAGTGCACCGTTGCTTTGATTTTCTGTGCCTGTACATTGGACTGCACTTTGATGACATCCAAGTGCAGTCCGATGTTTCATACACATCCATAAACTTGTATGGTTGCTTGTGAGCTAAATCTCCTTGCTTCCTGTGGATGACTCGTCCCCATGTCATAGTCTCCCCAGTATAGTGCTCCTGCCCAGGTGTACTCTGCTCTATTGAGGGCAGCTGTGAAAGGTGAACAGGCCCTGTCGCATGCACACTGCAACACTTTATGATGCCCGTCAGAGCAGAAAAGAACGCCTGCGCAATAGCACAATGCCGGGGGAGACTGTGTGGATGATGTAGGGACACGGAGGATGGCATCTCAAGAAGGGAAACCAAGACCAGCGAAGCCCCTCGGACCAGACCGCCCTGCAGCTGAGTATAATAGATTTTTTTTTCTTGAGGTCAGGTTGGGAGGCAGACATACAGCGTTAAATAATATTGAAAGGTAGTGGCTGTATTTCAGATCTGCCATACTTGGTGGCATGTTCCCTTTAAGCTGTTGTTCTGGGTGTTATGACATGTGCAAGACCCCTTCTAAAGATGCTTGCCTTGAATTGAAGTATTGATACCACTGTAGTCATTTTAAACCAAAGTGTCTCTTTGTGCTGAAGGTTGAAAACACCAGTTAGTTGACCTTTTTCAATTGTTGGGTGTTTTGGAGTAATATTGTGAGGTCTAATGATTCTATCAGAATATTCTGTGAGTTATAACAATGGAGCATTACTTTAACTGCAGTGTGTTCCAAGAAGTGTATTTATTGTAAAATCCTCCCACACGCTAAGCTGCAGAATACTTTGAGGTCTGTAATAGGTATGTGTAATTCTTTTTCTTTCCCCCTCCCTCCTCATCCCCTTTAGTTCCACCTCATGTTGTAGCTTATAAGAAAACTGAACACAGCAATGAAGGAGACACCGGTGTTATGACTTGTAAGAGCAACTCGTACCCTCTTGTGGAGCACTGGATGTGGTACAAGGCATCTGAAGATGGCAGTGCCCAGGTCTGGAAATGTTTTTTTTTTCCTTCAAAACACTAAGTAGATTTCAATATGTTTATGTTAAAGCCATTAAGTTGAAAACTTTGGAGGAGGCCGTCCAAATGGCACTCCCTAGTAGGGCTTATGGAATTTAAAACAAAAAAATCTAAATGATTACTTTATGAAGGATTTTTGCTTTTCCAGAACCCTTTTTCTTGTAAAATACTCATTTACAAACTCATTGATGCCTATAGATGTCAAAATATAGCTATCCTGATGGCAATTGAATTCCCTCAACTGGTCTTATGGCAGTGTTTTTATTCCTTACTCTAGTCTTGGAAGTTATCTTGTTTTTGGTGGCTAAAAGTAGCTTCCTAATCTCATGTCTGTTTATTCTCCCATCACTGTTCTGTTGGCAGACTATAAGAATGTTTTTATATTTTTTTAAACTGTGAATCATAGACCTAGTACTAATCATGCTGTGCTTGGAAATGTCCCCACCTAGAAACCCCATGGACAGGATGGAGCAGAGGAAAGTGGGTCCCACCCTTCTGTTCTTTTTGCTGGACTTGTTGCCGGCAGCCACCCTACTCGTAGAACACAAGAACTTTCTTTTGGATGCTAGTTAACACAGCTACCAATTTAATCCTGTATCACATAAAAATTTATCAGATAAAATTTTACTTTTAATGAATTCCTCTAAAAAATATTGAACTTTCAATCACCATACAAGCAACCGTGCTAGCTGAGTTCACCCTGCATCCAACGCCTACCTGACAGCGGAGGTTGGTGCCCACTCCGCGGCAGCTAACCCTAAAACTCCTAGATGGCCCTATGCTGGTGAATCATGCAACCACTTATTGTGCATATACAGGTCCTTCTCAAAAAATTAGCATATAGTGTTAAATTTCATTATTTACCATAATGTAATGATTACAATTAAACTTTCATATATTATAGATTCATTATCCACCAACTGAAATTTGTCAGGTCTTTTATTGTTTTAATACTGATGATTTTGGCATACAACTCCTGATAACCCAAAAAACCTGTCTCAATAAATTAGCATATCAAGAAAAGGTTCTCTAAATGACCTATTACCCTAATCTTCTGAATCAACTAATTAACTCTAAACACATGCAAAAGATACCTGAGGCTTTTAAAAACTCCCTGCCTGGTTCATTACTCAAAACCTCCATCATGGGTAAGACTAGCGACCTGACAGATGTCAAGAAGGCCATCATTGACACCCTCAAGCAAGAGGGTAAGACCCAGAAAGAAATTTCTCAACAAATAGGCTGTTCCCAGAGTGCTGTATCAAGGCACCTCAATGGTAAGTCTGTTGGAAGGAAACAATGTGGCAGAAAACGCTGTACAACGGTGACCGGACCCTGAGGAAGATTGTGGAGAAGGACCGATTCCAGACCTTGGGGAACCTGAGGAAGCAGTGGACTGAGTCTGGTGTGGAAACATCCAGAGCCACCGTGCACAGGCGTGTGCAGGAAATGGGCTACAGGTGCCGCATTCCCCAGGTAAAGCCACTTTTGAACCATAAACAGCGGCAGAAGCGCCTGACCTGGGCTACAGAGAAGCAGCACTGGACTGTTGCTAAGTGGTCCCAAGTACTTTTTTCTGATGAAAGCAAATTTTGCATGTCATTCGGAAATCAAGGTGCCAGAGTCTGGAGGAAGACTGGGGAGAAGGAAATGCCAAAATGCCTGAAGTCCAGTGTCAAGTACCCACAGTCAGTGATGGTGTGGGGTGCCATGTCAGCTGCTGGTGTTGGTCCACTGTGTTTCATCAAGGGCAGGGTCAATGCAGCTAGCTATCAGGAGATTTTGGAGCACTTCATGCTTCCATCGGCTGAAATGCTTTATGGAGATGAAGATTTCATTTTTCAGCACGACCTGGCACCTGCTCACAGTGCCAAAACCACTGGTAAATGGTTTACTGACCATGGTATTACTGTGCTCAATTGGCCTGCCAACTCTCCTGACCTGGACCCCATAGAGAATCTGTGGGATATTGTGAAGAGAAAGTTGAGAGACGCAAGACCCAACACTCTGGATGAGCTTAAGGCCGCTATTGAAGCATCCTGGGCCTCCATAACATCTCAGCAGTGTCACAGGCTGATTGCCTCCATGCCACGCCGCATTGAAGCAGTCATTTCTGCCAAAGGATTCCCGACCAAGTATTGAGTGCATAACTGAACATTATTATTTGATGGTTTTTTTGTTTGGTATTAAAAAACACTTTTATTTGATTGGACGGGTGAAATATGCTAATTTATTGAGACAGGTTTTTTGGGTTATCAGGAGTTGTATGCCAAAATCATCAGTATTAAAACAATAAAAGACCTGACAAATTTCAGTTGGTGGATAATGAATCTATAATATATGAAAGTTTAATTGTAATCATTACATTATGGTAAATAATGAAATTTAACACTATATGCTAATTTTTGGAGAAGGACCTGTATAGGGAAAGGAGCAGACTGGGAATTGGTGCAGGGTGAACTCGGCTAGCACGGTTGCTTGTATGGTGATTGAAAGTTCAATATTTTTTAGAGGGATTCATTAAAAGTTAAATTTTATCTGATAGATCTGTGTCATATAGGGTTAAATTGATAGCTGTCTTGATTTATTGACCTTATTAGTTTGTTACAGTATTTTTTCAGATGCCAGTTAACACAAGATTACTTAATTTTGCTGGCAGTAGAAAATGTACAACGTAATAAAACTAAAATCTGTCTATTATATATCTCTATATATTGTCATGTCATGTGCTGAGTTCGTACGTAGTGATTTTGATTACTGAGATTACTGAGACCTGAATCTAATGGACGGTTTAACATTCCTGTAGTTCTCCATTTTCCTTTTATATTAATCTTGTGGTAATACTTTTCCTCAGGCTATAGTGAATGGAACAGATGAACGCTATTTCATCAAGTCCACTGGAAATAAGACAGAACTTCGCATTCACCAACTAGACATTGAGAAAGATCAGGGTGAATATATCTGCAATGGAACCAATTTTCTGGGAACCACAGGAGACACCGTTGCCCTACGTGTGCGCAGCCGTCTTGCTGCACTCTGGCCTTTCCTTGGTATTGTAGCAGAGGTTCTGATTCTAGTCACGGTCATCTTTATCTATGAGAAGAGGAGAAAGCCTGATGAGGCTCCTGAAGGTAAGGCTGCATGCATGGCTTTCAGCTAGTGACATCTAATATACAACATATCTTTGCATTAGAAAAAAAAAGTCTGTGCCTAATAAAATATATAAATTGTGTATAGGGAAATTATAATCTGATTTTGCCTTTTTTGTGTATTTGGCACAATACTGAATGTCTAGGTCAAACCATTTGATTAGTGCTTGTACTGCTCCATTGCTTGCTTGTAGGCAACTCATTTACAGTAACATGTTTTTTCTTTCCACAGATGAAGATGGGGGCTCTGCACCTCTGTAAGTAAAGCTATTCATATCAAGGCATGTTTAAAACTAGAGTGGGGTATAAAAAGCAATTTAATATGAAACAAATCCAATATAAGTAACATTTAACTTAAGTTGGTCCTAAGGTCAGTAATTTTCATTCTAAATTCCCATCAAGTGCCATAATCTAAAGTCTAGTATACTTGTGTTAACAATTTCCTATCCTTCCCTAACTAAGCTGTTTTTTCTATTTCTCCTCCCCCATTTTTTTGATGCTTAATTTGAGAATCCCATTGCATACTGGGATACTCTGCCGCAAAAGGGTGCAGAAGCTGCAGACACCATGGCAGGAAAAAAAGCAGTTGGAGGGGGTTGGGTTTATGGGGAATTTTTAATGAAAGTATGTTAGAAAATGTCTTAGATCTATGGCAAAAAATAAAGATTTGGAATGAAAATTACTTTGATTACTTTGCCTTCAGACTACCCCTTTTAAAAAAAAATAAACTCAAAAAACTAATTTGAATGTTGAGGTACTGAAGGCTGGTGAATCGGGTCCTTTAGAACCCTGTTCAGATTAATACAAAATGGAACCAGCTTCACCTGGTTCCCAGGGAAGCAGACAAAGATATTGTGACTTTATGAAGGCCGACTTCCACTGTATGCGGGCTGTGCTAACGGCTCGTGTAATGTTAGTCGCCTAGCCTCGAAGTAGAAGAAAGTGTGTTTTTAAAATCTGCTGTTACTCTCTAGGAAAAGCAATGCTGGTGCCAATCACGAGACTGTGCGGCAGCGAAATTCAAGCTGAGTCATAGGTAAGACACATACGGGGAGATCGGTCCCGAAGATACCCAGCGGTAGCTGGTAATGTCCAACTGCAGTGCATCTGCTTCTAAAGTGCCCAAGTATTCTGCTATAAAGGTGGAGGGGAGTATGCACTTCCTGAAGGGGTAATGTGCTGTTTAATGAGGACCTGTGTCACTAGGTCGAGTGTCCAGTTTCTGTTGTGTTTTTTTTTTTTTGTTTTTTTTTTTGTTTTCTGCTGAGCTCGTGTTTTTTTTTTTTTTTTGCCAAGCAATTTCAAGTGAACCTTTCTGCTAATGTGCCTAAGGGAGCGATGTTTACAGGGTTCTGCTGGTGCTTTGGGCTGTTCTGCATAATTACCCTGAGAGCAATGCCCACTTAGTAAAGGCAATAAAGTGAGCATAGTAAGAGCTTTTATTTAGTGCTGCAATCTCGGGTAGTGGGCTTGGCAAAGAAAAAAAATAAAAATACTAAGGGAAGAAGCAGAAATTGAAAGTTGGAACTGGCCACTTTTGACCTGATGCCAGGTTTTTAAACTTGTTCCTGATTAATCAAGCCACATCTGACTCAGGCTATGTGCACACGGTGTGTTTTTGTTGTTTTTTATTTCCTTGCGGAATTGGCCCAAAAATGCTAGGGAATCCTTATGCCAGCAAAGTCAATGAGAATCCTGAAGTGCTGTGCACATAATCAGTATTTTTCCTTTCAGGATTTGCTGTGCGTTTAAATTTGCAGCATGTCAATTCTCTACTCGTTTTTGCCTGTTTCTTTATCGCTTCATTGGGGGACACAGGACAACCATGGGTGTATGCTGCTGCTGCTAGGAGGCTGACACTATGCGAAAAAGGCGTAGCTCCTCCCCGGCAGTATACACCCACCGACAGGCACAAAGCACCTCAGTTTGTGCTTAGTGTCTGTAGGAGGCAGACCTGGATCTTCAGATCCGCTGCTAATCTTGATTAAAAGGTTTTGTTGTTTTTATTAACATTTTGGCTTTTCTTTTTCAGATACAGGATTCAGGGTGCAACCTTTCACCCTGCCTCCCCAGGAGGGCGGCTGAGCGAGCAGTGTGGTATCGTCCGCATCGCAGCTGTCAGACCGCCGGCAGGACATTATCCCCTGTCACCCTTCCAGGTGCTCCAGGGTCTTTATGGTGGCGGTCCTTGCCAAATAGTCCCCCTCACCCCTCTCCTCGGAGAGGGCTGAGAGGAAGACGGTGGTCACCAGCGGTGACCCTCCCCCTTGTTTTGGGGTCGAGGCCGTCTTCTGGATGAAGGATTCTGTTCCAGCGACCCCTCTTTCATCGGGCCCCTGGTCGATCCTCTCTCCCTCTACCTGTGGAACCGGAACATGCAGGTACCAGCGCTTCAGCAGCCGCTCCCCCACAGCAGTATTTCCCTGTCTAAATGTACAGTGCTTTCACACAGTCACGGCCGTTTTGTTTTTTTACTTTCACTTTCACGCTGTGGCCGGCCACGCCCCCTCCTTTTCGGCGCTCTTTTCCTCCTCCACTCAGAGGGGTTTTTACATCCCGGGCACACCCTTCCCTTTCAGTGGGCTCTATCAGGAGCCTTGGCTTATTCCTCTCAGTACAGCACCGCCCCCTTCTTCTCTGCTGGCACTTCCTGCTTCAGCAGCTCCGTGCACAGGAGACATCGTGTGTTGGGGGACACAGACAACTCTGCTCTGCGGTAGGATTGCGACGCTATATTGGCCCCTCCCTGGTATTATCTATACCACTGTAGGCCCTTTAGTCTTTTCTGTAGTATAGTGCTGCAGAATATCCTTATGTCCAACTCTTCTGTAGCCTCCCTTACCAAACCTACCATAACTCACTACGCCTGTGCTCGTTGTAAGATAAAGTGGTCTGTAGGCCAATCGTCGCCTCTCTGCCAGTCCTGCAGTCCTCCTGCCATGTCTACCCCGCAGGAAGCTTCCGAATCTCGGGATGGGGGCGCTCTCCCTCCCCCTGAATGGGCCGTTGCTATCTCGCAGTCGGTCTCTGATTTGACTAAGGTATCTCAATCCCTGGTCCAGGCGCTTGAACGTCTTCCACAGCCTTCAGCCACCAGCGCTCCGACCGTCTTCCATGGCGAGTCGGCCGCACCTGACCCTGAACCACAGGGAGACAAATCAGCCAGCCGCTCTAGAAAGAGGACTCTGTCTGGCTCTTCGTCTGGTTCTCCAGGTCCCTCCGCAGCGCTTAAGCTGCTCTCCTCCTCCCAATTCCCCTCTTCGGAGGAGGACATTGGGTCTGATGTGGATTCCCAGTCCGGTTCTGACTCCGATTCAGACCAGGCTTCTAGCATACAGGCTGTCGTAGATAGTCTTATTTCGGATATATCGCTAACCCTCAAACTAAAACAACACGAGGTTTCCCCCCAGGATTCCTCTGTCTCCTTTAAGCGGGTGAAGCGTCCCTCTCGCTCCTTTCCTACCCATGAGAAGTTTGAGTCTACCCTGTCTAAACACTGGGCACATCCTGAAAAACGTTTTTCGGGTAGAAAACATCTGGACGTGCTCTATCCCTTTAGCGCCGATCTTCTCTTCAAGTGGGCTGAATCCACCGATCCACCGATCTCCCTTTCCTCCAAGACTGTTCTCTCCTTACCGGACGGCGCGTCGCTTAAGGACGCATCGGACAGACAAATTGAGGCGCTGGCCAAATCAGCTTTTGAGGCAACAGGTGCTTCCCTCTGCCCCAGCTTTGCTTCCACATGGGTGGCTAAGGCCATATCTGCCTGGGCCAAGATTCTCCGCCGAGGCATTTTGGCTTCGGCCTCCCCTACCGAGCTGGCTGACCTCGCCGACCAGATTAACCACGCAGGGAAATACCTTCTCACTGCCTCCTTAGATGCAGCAGCCTGTTCAGCCAGGGCAAGCAGCAACATTGTCACTATGCGCCACATTCTTTGGCTCAAAGCATGGAATGCAGATGCTACTTCCAAAAAGTCTCTCATCACCTTGGCATGTCAAGGTTCCAGGCTTTTTGGCGCTCGTCTGGATCAAATTATCTCAGACGCGACTGGGGCATGAGTACCTCTCTCCCCCAGTCCAAGCCAAAACGCTTCTTTAACCCAAAGGCTCCTCGAACATTTCGCCCCTTGCGTCTGTTTTCAGCCTCCGATTTCTCTTCGCCACAAGAGTGACCCGCTACCACGGGTGAACGTAGAAAACCCTCTTACAAGCCAGCTCCCATGTGGAGATCCAGGGCTCCATCTCCCAGGTCTTCCGGACCTCGTTCCAACAGATACCGGTCCAAGTGACGGGTCGCCCCCACCTGGGAGTCTTTCCATACATTAGTTAGGACTGCTCTATAAGGGTATACCTTGGCGATTTGGTGGAGCAGCTTAGTATACATTTTTTTGCAAAAAAACGTATCAACTAAATACCCTGTTTTCTTTACATCTTTTGACTAGCACTTGCTTATTACTGTGATTTTTTTACAACAGAGTATTTTTGACCTCACTGTGCTTTTTTGTGTCTCCAACAGATACCGGTCCAAGTGACGGGTCGCCCCCACCTGGGAGTCTTTCCAGGGTGGGAGGCAGGCTTCTTCTCTTCAAAGACACCTGGCTGTCAGTGATCAGCGACGCCTGGGTCAGAGAGATTATCACCTCCGGGTACAAGATCGAATTTTCTACCCTCCCGGAAAATCGCTTCTTTCTCTCTCGCCCCCCAAAGCAACCGTCCCATTTACCCGGCTTGCTTCAAGCCGTAAAGTCTCTGGTCGCCGCCGGAGTCGTAATTCCCATTCCTTCCGAAGACCGTTTTTGCGGGTTCTACTCGAACCTTTTTGTAGTCCCAAAGAAGGACGGGTCTCTTCGCCCTATCCTGGATTTGAAGCTTCTGAACCGCCACGTCCGACCTCGCCACTTCAGAATGGAATCCCTGCGGTCAGTGATTGCCGCCATGAAACCCGGGGAGTTCCTCTGCTTGGTCGACATCCAAGATGCGTACCTTCATGTCCCCATCTGTGTACGGCATCAGATTCCTTCGGTTTGCTGTCGGGGACAATCACTACCAGTTCACGGCTCTCCCCTTCGGTTTAGCGTCTGCCCCCAGGGTCTTCACCAAAATCATGGCGGCGGTCATGGCCCTCCTTCGTTCCAGGGGGATCCTCGTTATCCCCTACCTGGACGATCTGTTGATCAAGGGGTCCTCTCGTCTAGACTGTGCCCACAGTCTCCAGGTCTCCCTGGACACCCTGACCCGTCTCGGGATGGGATCAGAGGATTTGGTCCGGTTGATAATCCAGCCAACGACTGTCCTTCCTGGGCATGGTATTCGACACGAACTTAGCTCGGGTCTTCCTCCCAGAGGACAAGTTCTCAGTACTCCTCAAGGCGGTCCGCCTTCTCAAACGCCCAGCCCCTCAGTCACTTTGTTTCTGCATGGGAGTCCTGGGAAAGATGGTGGCCTCCATGGAGGCTGTTCCTTTCACCCAGTTCCACACCCGCCCCCTCCAACTATTCCTCCTATCCACCTGGAACAGGTCCTTGGACTCCCTGGACCGCCCCGTCCACCTTCCTCTCCAGGTCCGTCAGTCCCTATAACCTGGTGGACATTGTCCTCATCTCTCCTGAGAGGAAGTTCATTTCTTCCCCTTCAGTGGCAGGTCATCACCACCGATGCCAGCCTTCTCGGGTGGGGAGCAGTCTTCCGACAACACACGGCTCAGGGCCAATGGACCACCCAGGAAGCTCTCCTTCCCATCAACCTTCTGGAGATCAGGGTAATCTTCCTTGCGTTAATCCGCTGGCAGTCTCTTCTGTCGAATCTTCCCATCCGCATCCAGTCGGACAACGCCACGGCCGTGGCGTACTTAAACCACCAGGGTGGGACTCGCAGCGGCCAAGTAATGGCAGAAGTGGCAAAGATTCTTCGGTGGGCGGAACGCCACGTTCCGGCCATATCAGCCGTTCATATCCCCGGGGTCAAAAATGGGCAGCCGACTTTCTCAGTCGCCAGGGCCTAGCAGCGGGCGAGTGGTCTCTCCACCCCGCAGTCTTCAATCAAATTTGCCTCCGCTGGGGTACGCCAGACGTCGATCTTATGGCGTCCCGGATGAACCACAAGGTCCCTCAGTTTGTCGCCAGGTCCCGGGATCCTCTTGCCGTCGGCCACGACGCTCTGGTAATTCCATGGTCCCAGTTTGTTTCCCTACCTGTTCCCACCCCTCCCCTTGATTCCAAGGGTGGTAAAGATCAAGTTGGAAGTGATTCCAGTCGTACTGATGGCGCTGGACTGGCCAAGGCGGCCGTGGTACGCCGAGCTCGTAAACATGCTCGCGGACACTCCTTGGAGACTCCCGAATCGGCCAGATCTCCTCTCGCAGGGACCTCTCTACCACCAGAGTTCTCAGTCGCTGAGTTTAATGACATGGCCGTTGAGGCCGCAGTCTTGAAAAACTCTGGTCTCTCTTCCCAGGTCATACAGACCATGATCAGAGCCAAAAAAACGGCTTCTTCCCGTATCTACCATAGGTACTGGAAAGCGTTCTTTCGCTGGTGTGAAACCAATGATGTTTTTCCAATGTCCTTTTCTCTTCCGGATCTTCTCGGTTTCCTCCAGACTGGTCTCGATTCGGGCTTATCCCTCAGCACACTCAAGGGACAAGTGTCCGCTCTGTCGATTCTCTTCCAGAGTGACCTTTCCTCCATTCACCAGGTTCGGACTTTTCTACAGGGCGTTGCGCATATCGCCCCTCCTTTCCATCCTCCCTTGGAACCTTGGGACCTTAACCTGGTCCTTGGCGCTCTTCAGGCTGCTACCTTTGAGCCTCTTCATGACATGCCCTTTTCCCTTCTCTCTTGGAAGGTCGCCTTCCTCATTGCCATTACATCCATCAGGAGGGTCTCCGAGTTGGCAGCCCTGTCATGTCGTTCCCCTTTCCTGATTCTTCATCAGGATAAGGTCGTTCTTCGACCGGTTCCTGAATTCCTTCCCAAGGTGGTCTTGGCTTTCCACATCAACGAAGACATTGTCCTTCCATCATTTTGCCCTTCTCCGGCTCATCCTTTGGAGAAGTCTCTTCACAAGCTTGACGTGGTCAGGGCCATTCGGGTCTATCTTTCTAGAACCGCTCCCTTCCGTCAATCCGATTCTCTCGTCGTTTCTGAAGGTCGTCGGAAGGGCTTTCAAGCGTCTAAATCCACCATTTTGCGCTGGATTCGCTCGGCAATTTCAGAATCGTACCGTGTATGAGGCACGTCCTCCCCCGGGGGTGCAAGCTCACTCCACCAGAGCTGTCGGAGCTTCTTGGGCTGTTCGCCACCAGGCCTCCGCCTTACAAGTTTGCAAGGCCGCAACCTGGTCGTCTTTGCACACGTTTACGAGGTTCTATCGGGTTCATACCCAAGCCTCGTCCGATGCAGGTCTTGGTAGGAAGGTACTGCAGGCGGCGGTCGCACACTGGCCGACCTGAGACCTTTACTCTTTTCCTTTCTACCCACCCTTTTTCGGGACTGCATTTGGACGTCCCCAACGAAGCGATAAAGAAAGAGGGATTTTTGGTACTTACCGTAAAACCTCTTTCTTGGAGCCTTCGTTGGGGGACACAACACCCTCCCTACTGGTTTGTTCTTGTACCGTGTTTGGGGCCTGGAGACCCTAGTTGAGTTGGTACTTTTACTGTTATGAGTTCTGTCGCTTCTCCTACTGCTTTTTGCACTAACTGAGGTGCTTGGTGCCTGTCGGTGGGTGTATACTGCCGGGGAGGAGCTACGCCTTTTTCCTTTTTTGCATAGTGTCAGCCTCCTAGCAGCAGCAGCATACACCTATGGTTGTCCTGTGTCCCCCAATGAAGGCTCCAAGAAAGATTTTACGGTAAGTACCAAAAAATCCCTCTTTTTCACGCATTGAATGCATGCACAGGAAAAAAACGCATACAAAAACTCCACAGATGTTTCTGCAGCTTTTTTGCTGCCAAGAGCTGCAAAAACCTTGCAGAAATTTCTGCAAGCAAATACTCAACGTGCGCACATAGCCTTAAACTTTTAAAAAGTTGCTAAATTTTTGCACAACTCATGGCTGTGCAATAACGGACTTGGGGGTTTTCAGTCTTGCCGAAATGGGTGCAAGACTGGATGTGGCGTACCTTATGCCAGATATCTTGTCTTGGTCCCTGGCTTGAGGAAGATTTGTGGAGACACACTGGCAACTTTTCAGACATGTCTGATTTCATTAAGAGGTATTTTAAAGGGGTTTTCCCAAGAAGAAACTACGTTTTTAATTTGTTGGAATAAATGGCTGTCTGACCGTGTAGGAACATGGTCTGATCTTACCACAGTTCCTGAGCAGGGGAGGAAGCAAGAGTGTACAGACATTACAGCAGGAGGTCACAGCTGATTCCTTTTTGAGGTAAAACCTTTCACTACCTGTTTTTAAGCAATGTTTTACTTCAAAGAATCAGCTCTAATGTCCTCACTTTTTTTTTTTTTTTTTTGTTCCTGCCCAGGAGATGTGGTATGATCAGACAATGTCTCTGCATAGTCAGAACACCGTCATTACACAGGACACAGCAGGGACACATATATTTATAAGATTATCTCCGCAATAGAACATTTTTACTAAACACGTCAAATTGTGGAAATTATTAAAGGATCGGTTTTGATTAAAATTAAGCCGCTCCCCCCCCCTCCCAAAACCCCATGTAACCCCTTTGACATATGGTGTACGTCATGGCCCTGCACATGACTGATGTGGCAGTGCCAGAATCGTGTCACAAACCCCACCATCAGCATCTGTGTCGCATGATCATGAGGCACTTTGGCCATGTGCACACGTTCAGGATTTTTAGCGTTTTTTCGCTATAAAAACGTGATAAAAACGCGAAAAAAACGCTAACATATGCCTCCTATTATTTACAAGGTATTCCGCATTTTTTGTGCAAATGTTGCGATTTTTTCCGCGAAAAAATCGCATAGCGGAAAAAAAAGCAACATGTTCATTAAAAATGCGGAATTGCAGGGATTCCGCACACCTAGGGGTCCATTGATCTGCTTAATTCCCGCACGGGGCTGTGCACCACATGCGGGAAGTAAGCAGATTATGTGCGGTTGGTACCCAGGGTGGAGGAGAGGAGACTCTCCTCCACGCACTGGGCACCATATAAGTGGTCAAAAAATAAGAAATAAAATAAAAAATAGTCCTATACTCACCCTCGATGTCCCGCGCAGTCTTCCCGCCTCCACTGCATGCTGCCGTTCGGTTCCTGTAGCTGATGTGCGGCGAAGGACCTTTCCGATGACGTCACTGTCCTGTGATTGGTCGTGAGCGGTCATGTGACCGCTCACGTGACCGTGACGTCACGGAAGGCCCTGTGCGCACAGACCAGCTATAGGAAGACGAACGGACGCCGCTGATGAGATGTCTGGGTGAGTATAAGCATTTTTTTATTTTTTTTATTATTTTTAAACATTCTATCTTTTACTATAGATGCTGCATAAGCTGCATCTATAGTAAAAAGTTGGTCACACTTGTCAAACAGTATGTTTGACAAGTGTGACCAACTTGTCAGTCAGTTTTCCAAGCGATGCTACAGATCGCTTGGAAAACTTTAGCATTCTGCAAGCTAATTACGCTTGCAGAATGCTAAAAAAACGCGAAAAAAACGGAAAAAAAAAACGCAAAAAAAAATGCGGATTTTCCCTTCCCCCATGACGGCACACCTGAGAGAGGGGATCCGCCCAGTCAGGACAGGAACCCTACTGAAAATAAAAGGGCGGTACCTCTCCCTCGCTTCAGTTGGGTTTCCTGTCCTGACAGGGACCCTTGTGCTGAACACGGCGGTTCGACTTACCCAGGTCCCGTCCCGGCGTGGAAGAACAGGCAGCGCCTGTGCGTCGGAGGTTCGGGTCCTGGAGGCGCCGTCCGCAGGTCCCCCCGGGTCACTGCGTCCGTGCGGGCGTTGTGCAGCATGGTTGGAGGACCGGGTTCCTTCCATGGCTGCCACGCCGCCCACCCCTCTCTGCCGGCGCGGCGGCCGCTTCCGGGTCGCTCTTCTGACGTCGCACGTCAGGCCCGCTGTGAATGGGCGTGCCCGTGTGACGTCGGAGGCAGGCGCCGGATCCAAGATGGCGGCGCCCATGAAGAAAACGCCGGCCGGTGAATGAAGACTCCGGCGGCATGGCAGAGAGGGGGAGGGATCACTATTGGGCACCGGAGAGGCGGGGAGTGCAGTGGTCGCCCCATAAAAGGGTGCTGGACCACAGAAGACGCGCTCATGTCCAAAAACTTCGCCATGGAGGTAGGACAACAAGAGCAGCTGCAGCAGTCTTCTTCACAGCAGCAGCAGCCGGAGCTCTCACCAGATGCCTTGCCGAGCCACCAACATACCAGGAGCAGCCGCTCAAGTGGTAAAAACAGTGGTCGTTCCGTCCGGCAAGATTCGTCAACGTCCAGGAGGGACGCTTCACGTGCATCTGTCCAGCCTCAAAAATCGGTACCCTTGATTGTCGGCGGTGGTGAGTGATCTACGTGAATGTATCCCTTATGGTAACAGGGTCCATTTTTCTGTTTTGATCACTAGGGGTCCAGGAAAGCTACCGGTAAAACAAAGAACCGAGAGTGTGCCCTTTGTAAAAACCCGCTCGCAGTGCAGTATCGGAAGGATCTCTGTGCTGACTGCATAAATAAGACTATTCAAGAAGAAACCCCTAATTTCACCACTAGCCTTAAAGCCATAATACAGGCTGAAATAAAAGACTCCTTAAAATTGGCCCTTAGCGAACCAAGAGGGGGAAGCCGTAGGGCGTCTACAGAGTCGGATACCTCTCAGAGACAAGGGAGTCATAAAACATCCCGATCTCCCTCTACTTCCCCAGCCTCGGTCCACTCTTCAGATTCCTCCTCGGACAGTGATTCAGGAGGTCGTCCGTGCCTTCCCACGGAGGACGTGGACAAATTAGTCAAAGCAGTTAGGTTTGCAATGGGCCTTAAAGAGGAGAAGACACCTAGGTCACTAGAGGATGTCATGTTTGGTGGCTTAGAAGAGAGGAGGAAACGCACGTTTCCAGTAAATGCAAAAATAAAAGCATTAATTGAGAAAGAGTGGAAAAGACCTGAAAAAATGGGTTCTTTGCCCTCTTCATCCAAAAGGAGATATCCCTTTGAAAATAAAGACTCTGAACCTTGGGAAAAGATCCCCAAAATTGACGGAGCGGTAGCCAAATGCTTAAAAAAATCGTCCCTTCCATTAGAAGACTCGGGTGTTCTTAAAGACCCGCTTGACAAAAAAGCAGATGGTTTTCTCAGACATATCTGGGAAGCCTCAGCGGGGGGCCTGAAGCCAGCAATCGCTGGAACTTGTACGGCCCGCGCTCTGATGGTCTGGCTACAGCAGATAGAGGATCAGCTAAGGGACAAGGTACCCAGATCCGACATCCTTGCCAATATATCCTTGGTGCAAGGGGCAGCAGCCTTTTTAGCAGACTCTTCTGCGGATTCCGCAAGACTAACGGCCAGAGCAGCGAGCTTGTCTAATGCGGCAAGAAGAGCCCTCTGGCTCAAAGGTTGTCCGGGGGATTTACCATCTAAACACAAGCTGTGCTCCATCCCATGTGATGGCCAACTCCTCTTTGGGAAAAAACTTGAAGAAATCCTGGAACATGCAGGAGATAAAAAGAAAGGCTTTCCCAATATCCCTAAAGAGTCCAAAAAACCCTTTTTTCGGAGGAGAAGATTTAATAGAGGTCGCCCCCCAGGAGAAAGAAAAAACTGGGACTTTAGGGATAAGAGAGGCTCAGGCTACATGTTCAAAGGGCCCTCTACATCGGCAAAGAAATCCCCCCAATGACATTACGCCAGAAGTGGGAGGAAGACTCTCCCTCTTCTTTCCGGCCTGGGTAAACATCTCCCCCAGTACCTGGGTCATAAATATAATCAGAGACGGCCTCAAAATAAAATTCACCTGTCCACCCAGACGAAACTTTATTATAACTCCCCGAAGAAAGTCCCAGCAGGAACAATCTGCCCTAGAAGCCGAAGTCCTGGGACTTATCCACAAAAAGGTTCTTCTGGAGGTTCCGGTTCAGGAGGAGGGAGACGGGTTTTACTCCCCCCTCTTCTTAATCCAAAAACCGGATGGTTCTTGGAGAACTATTATAAACTTAAAAAAACTCAACCAATCCATAGAGAACTACTCTTTCAAGATGGAGTCTATAAATACGACCATAAAACTCCTTTTCCAACACTGCTTCATGGCAGTAATAGACTTGAAAGATGCGTATTATCATATACCAATGCATCCGGAATATCAGAAATACTTGAGAGTAGCTCTCTATGTCCAGAACCAGATGAAACATTATCAATACACAGCCCTTCCGTTCGGTCTGTCTACAGCTCCCAGGGTGTTCACCAAGGTGATGGTGGAAGTAATGTCATACCTCCGGTCCCGGGATGTAGTCATTGTCCCATATCTGGACGATTTCCTGGTAATAGGAAGATCAGAGTCCCACTGCACTCATCAAGTATCAGTGGTAACATCAACTCTAAGGGAGCTGGGTTGGATAATAAATATCCCCAAGTCCAGACTGCTGCCAGTAAAATTACAGTCCTTCCTGGGGTTAATACTGGACTCCGAACGTCAGCTCTGCCTTCTTCCAGAAAACAAGGTAGACAAAATAATAAATCTGACCGGTACAGCAATACGCCAGCCGACAATGACTCTGAGAA
Organism: Ranitomeya variabilis; assembly: GCF_051348905.1. Lineage (NCBI taxonomy): Eukaryota > Metazoa > Chordata > Amphibia > Anura > Dendrobatidae > Ranitomeya > Ranitomeya variabilis. The sequence goes on from NC_135232.1 coordinate 523,429,857, forward strand.
AGGCAATGTCCCTTCTAGGCTCGTTAACATCGTGTATTCCGGCAGTAGAATGGGCACAATTCCACCTAAGACAACTACAGTGGGAAGTTCTCTCAGCCCAAAGACTGCTAAAAGGGCATTTAGAAGGAAATCTATGTCTCTCCCTGGGCGTAAGGGATTCCCTAGTTTGGTGGACTGTGAGAAACCACCTGACAATGGGGGTCCGGTGGCAAAATCCGGTCATAGACATTATCACGACCGACGCAAGCGGTACAGGTTGGGGGGCTCACCTGAGGTCTCACTCTGTACAAGGGACCTGGTCCATACGAGAAAAGAACTATGGATCAAACGAAAAAGAGCTGTGGGCAGTGGAGAAATCCCTAAGACATTTTCTTCCTTTACTCCGGGGTCGCCATACTCGAATCCTGACGGACAATCGAGCAGTGGTGGCGTATGTCAATCATCAGGGGGGAACGAGGTCCAAAGGCCTCATGCAGGCATCAAACATACTCTTTCAACTAGCAGAACAACACCTGTCATCTCTGTCGGCATTGCACATCAAAGGCACAGAAAACACTCAAGCGGACTTCCTGAGTCGCAGAGGCTTAAGGCAGGGGGAATGGTCATTAAACCCCCAGATATTTCAACAAATAGTCCAAGCCTGGGGCACACCAGAGATAGACTTGTTCGCCAACTCCCACAACAGAAAAGTCAGGAGGTTCTGCTCCTTGAATCCGAGAGAACATCCCTTCGCAGTAGATGCCCTACTGATACCTTGGAAGTTTTCTCTGGCCTACGCATTCCCCCCGATAGTGATGATTCCAGCTGTGATCCGGAAGATCAGAGAGGATCAGGCGAATATCATCTTCATAGCTCCTTTTTGGCCAAGGAGACCTTGGTTCTCCCTTCTAAGGCAGATGTCGGTAACAGACCCATGGATCCTGCCAGAGGTTCCGGACCTGCTAACCCAGGGCCCAGTGACCCACTCTCAGGTGAAGGGCTTCCATCTCGCAGCCTGGAATTTGAGAGGGCGTTACTAAGTCGCCAAGGATTCTCTCCAGGGTTAGTCTCCACCCTGTTGAAAAGCAGAAAACCCATAACCTCTAGAATCTATGGTAGGACATGGAAAAAATTTCTCGACTTCCTGGGGGAACCATTGGGGGAGGTGGCTCCAATAGGTCCTATCCTAGAGTTTCTGCAAGCAGGATTACATCTTGGGTTAGCAACCAGCACCCTTAAAGTTCAGGTTTCTGCCTTGGGGGCCCTATATAATTGTAATCTTGCCTCAAATAAATGGGTCTCACGATTCATAAAATCTTGTAGTAGATCTCGGCCAGTTATTATCCCAAAAATCCCTCCTTGGGATCTAAATTTGGTCTTAGAAGCCCTGACTAAACAGCCCTTTGAGCCTTTGCAGGAGTTATCACCTAAGTTACTTACCCTTAAAACAGTTTTACTAGTAGCCTTAACATCGGCACGTAGGGTAAGTGATTTACAGGCCCTGTCAATATGCCCTCCTTATACTCAGGTTTTTGATGACAGGATTGTTCTAAGACCAGACCCGGCTTATCTCCCCAAGGTGGTTCAAAAGTTCCATAGGAGTCAGGAGATTACTTTACCATCTTTCTGTAGTAATCCTAAAAATCCAGGGGAACAAAGGTTCCACATGTTAGATGTGAGAAGATCTATGTTACAATACATGTCTGTGACTAATCAGTGGAGGAAAGACCAAACCCTATTCGTAGCCTTTCAGGGTAGCAAAAGAGGGTGCGGGGTAGCTAAAAGTACCATTGCTAGATGGATCAGGGAGGCCATTAGTTTATCCTATTCTGCAAGTGGCACTCCGGTTCCTGACGGCATCAAGGCTCACTCCACCAGAGCCGTGGCTACCTCCTGGGCAGAGAAAGCTGAGGTATCAATTGACCAAATTTGCAAGGCCGCTACCTGGTCCTCACCCTCAACTTTTTTCAAACACTACCGGCTAGACCTTTCCTCCTCTGCTGACCTAACCTTTGGTAGAAGGGTGCTCCAAGCGGTGGTCCCTCCCTAAGGTTTCATTCTACAAAATTCTCTCAGGTGTGCCGTCATGGGGGAAGGGAAAACACCAAGGTTACTTACGGGTAGCCGGTTTTTCCGGAGCCCATGACGGCACCCGTATATTCCCCCCCTTTTTTTTCACCCTTTCGGTGTGCACTATTGTTTTGGGTGTGTTTAGTTAATATAATGTGGTGTTGGATTGCCATGTATACTAACCAGGGGGGCCTCTCATGCTCTGAAAACCAACTGAAGCGAGGGAGAGGTACCGCCCTTTTATTTTCAGTAGGGTTCCTGTCCTGACTGGGCGGATCCCCTCTCTCAGGTGTGCCGTCATGGGCTCCGGAAAAACCGGCTACCCGTAAGTAACCTTGGTGTTTCTTGCAGAAAATTTCCGGTTTTCTTCAGGAAATTTCTGCAAGAAATCCGCAACGTGTGCACATGGCCTTATGGGTTGACATAACAACCGGCAGGGTCTTCAGAAGACCCTTGTGCTAGTTGCTGATCTCTTATGAACACTGGCATGGGTTAATAGAAGATGATTTTTGCTACAAATAGCAGGGCTGAAGCCCTGCTATGTGTAGTACAAGTGATCAGATTGCAGCTTCAAATCTTCTAAGGGAATTTTTTTTTGTAAAAACATCTGAAAAATAAGTTCAAATAGCCTTATTTTATTTTGAATGGGGCGAAGTTCACACTCGGTATCTTTTTTTGTTGCGTTATTTGTTTTCTGCATCAAACCCTGATTTCTTGGTAGGGAAAAACTGCGTCAAAAAAAGTCTTTTCATGCCTTTTTTTGGGCTAACTTTTGTCTTTATTAGCATGCACAAAATTTAGTGCCCCCAGAGAGTAAAAAACTACTTCCTGTAGAACCAAAGACGGAGACTAGCCTGGCAATTCAGCAGCAGTGTACATGAAAATCACAACAGTAACCAACAGGATAGAATAGATATATAGATGTGAGTGACACGCATAATGACTAGTGTGTGCCGCTTACTGTACATGTATTTAATAACATTACTTTTCAGAAAACGTTGTGGTCTCCCACATGTATGTATAGATGTATGTATATATGTGTGTATATGTATATATGTGTGTATATAATATACACTCACTGGCCACTTTATTAGGTACACCTGTCCAACTTCTTGTTAACACTTAATTTCTAATCAGCCAATCACATGGCGGCAACTCAGTGCATTTAGGCATGTAGACATGGTCAAGACAATCTCCTGCAGTTCAAACCGAGCATCAGTATGGGGAAGAAAGGTGATTTGAGTGCCTTTGAACGTGGCATGGTTGTTGGTGCCAGAAGGGCTGGTCTGAGTATTTCAGAAACTGCTGATCTACTGGGATTTTCACGCACAACCATCTCTAGGGTTTACAGAGAATGGTCCGAAAAAGAAAAAAAATTCAGTGAGCGGCAGTTCTGTGGGCGGAAATGCCTTGTTGATGCCAGAGGTCAGAGGAGAATGGGCAGACTGGTTCGAGCTGATAGAAAGGCAACAGTGACTCAAATCGCCACCCGTTACAACCAAGGTAGGCCTAAGAGCATCTCTGAACGCACAGTGCGTCGAACTTTGAGGCAGATGGGCTACAGCAGCAGAAGACCACACCGGGTAGCACTCCTTTCAGCTAAGAACAGGAAACTGAGGCTACAATTTGTACAAGCTCATCGAAATTGGACAGTAGAAGATTGGAAAAACGTTGCTTGGTCTGATGAGTCTCGATTTCTGCTGCGACATTCGGATGGTAGGGTCAGAATTTGGCGTAAACAACATGAAAGCATGGATCCATCCTGCCTTGTATGGAGCATCTTTGGGATGTGCAGCCGACAAATCTGCGGCAACTGTGTGATGCCATCATGTCAATATGGACCAAAATCTCTGAGGAATGCTTCCAGCACCTTGTTGAATCTATGCCACGAAGAATTGAGGCAGTTCTGAAGGCAAAAGGGGGTCCAACCCGTTACTAGCATGGTGTACCTAATAAAGTGGCCGGTGAGTGTATATATGCACACGCACATACATACATGCATACATGCATGCATACATACATGCATGCATACATACATACATACATACATACATACATACATACATACATACATACATACATACATACATACATACAGTGGGGCAAAAAAGTATTTAGTCAGTCAGCAATAGTGCAAGTTCCACCACTTAAGATGAGAGGCGTCTGTAATTTACATCAGTTAGACCTCAACTATGGGAGACAAACTGAGAAAAAAAAATCCAGAAAATCACATTGTCTGTTTTTTTTATCATTTTATTTGCATATTATGGTGGAAAATAAGTATTTGGTCAGAAACAAACAATCAAGATTTCTGGCTCTCACAGACCTGTAACTTCTTCTTTAAGAGTCTCCTCTTTCCTCCACTCATTACCTGTAGTAATGGCACCTGTTTAAACTTATCAGTATAAAAAGACACCTGTGCACACCCTCAAACAGTCTGACTCCAAACTCCACTATGGTGAAGACCAAAGAGCTGTCAAAGGACACCAGAAACAAAATTGTAGCCCTGCACCAGGCTGGGAAGACTGAATCTGCAATAGCCAACCAGCTTGGAGTGAAGAAATCAACAGTGGGAGCAATAATTAGAAAATGGAAGACATTCAAGACCACTGATAATCTCCCTCGATCTGGGGCTCCACACACAATCCCACCCCGTGGGGTCAGAATGATCACAAGAACGGTGAGCAAAAATCCCAGAACCACGCGGGGGGACCTAGTGAATGAACTGCAGAGAGCTGGGACCAATGTAACAAGGCCTACCATAAGTAACACACTACGCCACCATGGACTCAGATCCTGCAGTGCCAGACGTGTCCCACTGCTTAAAGGGAACCTGTCACCACGTTTTTGGAAGATGGGATAAAAATAGCGTTAAATAGGGGCAGAGGTGGGCGTTACATTAGTGTGTTTGTTATGCGTTTATTACCCACCTAAGTTGCCGAAATACCTTTGCAAAGTCTCCGTTTTCGCCTGTCAATCAGGCTGGTCTGGTCAAAAGGGCGTCTTGTCTTCCCCCAGATTTTGCGTAGTTTTCCGTTGGTGGCGTAGTGGTGTGCGCATGCCCAAGGTCCCGAATCCTCTGCCAGGGGATTTAAAAGAGCGCGCTGTTCGTTATTTCATTGGTGATCGGTGGGCGCGGCCATCTTCCTTTGGCCGCGCGTGCGCAGAAGCGGCGTTCTGCTGGCCGCGGCTTCAGGAAAATGGCCGCGGGATGCCGCGCGTGCGCAGATTGATATCGCGGCGGCCATTTTCCTGAAGCCGCGGCCAGCAGAGCGCCGCTTCTGCGCACGCGCGGCCAAAGGAAGATGGCCGCGCCCACCGATCACCAATGAAATAACGAACAGCGCGCTCTTTTAAATCCCCTGGCAGAGGATTCGGGACCTTGGGCATGCGCACACCACTACGCCACCAACGGAAAACTACGCAAAATCTGGGGGAAGACAAGACGCCCTTTTGACCAGACCAGCCTGATTGACAGGCGAAAACGGAGACTTTGCAAAGGTATTTCGGCAACTTAGGTGGGTAATAAACGCATAACAAACACACTAATGTAACGCCCACCTCTGCCCCTATTTAACGCTATTTTTATCCCATCTTCCAAAAACGTGGTGACAGGTTCCCTTTAAGCCAGTACATGTCCGGGCCCGTCTGAAGTTTGCTAGAGAGCATTTGGATGATCCAGAGGAGTTTTGGGAGAATGTCCTATGGTCTGATGAAACCAAACTGGAACTGTTTGGTAGAAACACAACTTGTCGTGTTTGGAGGAAAAAGAATACTGAGTTGCATCCATCCAACACCATACCTACTGTAAAGCATGGTGGTGGAAACATCATGCTTTGGGGCTGTTTCTCTGCAAAGGGGCCAGGACGACTGATCCGGGTACTTGAAAGAATGAATGGGGCCATGTATCGTGAGATTTTGAGTGCAAACCTCCTTCCATCAGCAAGGGCATTGAAGATGAAACTTGGCTGGGTCTTTCAACATGACAATGATCCAAAGCACACCGCCAGGGCAACGAAGGAGTGGCTTCGTAAGAAGCATTTCAAGGTCCTGGAGTGGCCTAGCCAGTCTCCAGATCTCAACCCTATAGAAAACCTTTGGAGGGAGTTGAAAGTCCGTGTTGCCAAGCGAAAAGCCAAAAACATCACTGCTCTAGAGGAGATCTGCATGGAGGAATGGGCCAACATACCAACAACAGTGTGTGGCAACCTTGTGAAGACTTACAGAAAACGTTTGACCTCTGTCATTGCCAACAAAGGACATATTACAAAGTATTGAGATGAAATTTTGTTTCTGACCAAATACTTATTTTCCACCATAATATGCAAATAAAATGATAAAAAAAAACAGACAATGTGATTTTCTGGATTTTTTTGTCTCCCATAGTTGAGATATATATATATATATATATATATATATATATATATATATATATATATATATATATATATATATATATATATATATATATATATATATATATATATATATATTATGTTTTTTTTGTTTTTTTTTTTTAACCAGAGCGAAATCCGAAGGCTGGGGGCAGTTGTTTATAGCCTGGGAAGCAGGTAATGCCTATGGAGCTTCCCAGGCTATGAATATCAGCTTGTAGCTCTTTACTTAGCCTTTACTGGATATTAAATCCGCCCTTCCAAAAAAAAATACGTGGGGTCCCCCTATAATAACCAGCAAAAGCATGGCAAACAGCTGTAGACTGATATTAATAGCCTAGGAAGGGGCCATGGATATTAACACCCTCCCCAGGATAAAAAAAAAATAAATCAGCTCTTGACTTCCCCAGAAAAGGTGCATCTATAAGTTGTGCCAATGCTGCCACTTGGCCTTGCTCCTCCCAAGCCCAGAGGTTGGTAATGGAGAGGCTTCAATAAGATGCCCCCCCATTAATAGCCCCATATTCTTATTGTATAAAAACACACCCAGAATAAAGTCCTTTAATTGAAAGAATGACACTCATTTAATAAATCTTAATTAAACTATATTTACGACATCACCCATTCCAGTGACGCCATTGTCCCCTGCAAGAGAACTTTAAACAGTCATATTCCTCACCTATCTGCAGAGAAGATAATGATCCATTTCTCCAACGACCGGTCCAGCTCTGCTACATCTAGATGGCAGGTTGCATGATGCGATCATACAGCCTGTCATCCAGCTGAGACACTGAGCAATGTCCACTACCGCTGCCCAGTATCTCCCAGTGAACTCCTATAACTTGTCTCACCACGAGTGTGAGAAAGTTCTCCTGCTCATGGTGCCATCAAAAAAGCGTCCTGGGGGTTCTCAGCCAATGAACTTGCTTCACCTTCAAATGACGTCTGCTCTAGTGCCATTGGAAATGCCTGCTTTTTTTTTTTTCACCACCCATGAAAGTCAATGGGTGAAAAAACGCTGAAAGTGACACTGTCAAAAAAAAAAACCACCGTAAAGCACAAAATGCTGATGGCAAAAAACAAAGCGGTGTGCATATTTCTGAAATCTCAGACATAGCTGGTACTGTCAAATGCCGCTGAAAATTAGCATTAAAAAGGGGGCAAATACACATTTGGTATCGCCACGTTCAGAATCTCCAGAATAATTTAGTTTAGCTTTTGATAAATCGGATCAGTGAAGACAATTGTGGAATTGCACTTTTTTTTCCCCCCATTTTCCAGTACACATGGTAAAATCAATGGGGACGTTCAAAAGTGCAATTTGTCTGTCAAAAAAACAAGCCATCACATGGCCATATTGACAGAAAAATAGTTATGGCTGTGGGAAGAAGGGGAGCAAAAAAAAACCCCAAGGTTGTGAAGGGGTTAGGCCCCTTTCACACATCAAAATTTGACAGATTGCGACTGATGGCAAAAAACTGAAGAAAAACGGATCCGGTGACTGATGCCGCCGGATCCGGTTTTTCTCATAAACTTGTATTGGCGATGGATGGCCTCACTTTTATTCCATCGTTTGCCGGATCCGTGAAATTGTTTGTCCGGCGGCCAGAGACAACGGACATAGTAACGTTTTTTGTCTCCGTTGAAAAAACAGCGACGAATCCGTCGCCGTCTGTCGTTTACTAAATTGGAAGCCTATGGCGCCATCTGGCGATGGATTCTGTCTTTGTTTTGTTTGTTTTTTAATCCGGCGAAGCAACAGATCCATCGCATCAGTTCTTCACAATCTGCGACAGATCCGTTTGTTTTTTTTCAAAATTTGACGGATTGTGACTGGCAAAAAAACTGATGTGTGAAAGGGGCCTTAATGAAGTGTCTGACAGGTGGTGTGCCTCACCACATATCTTAGTCCAGCTAGCGACTGGAGTCCGATCTAGCATAAGGTACACCACAGCTTGTCATAAATTATCATTTGTCCAAGAGTGCTCATTTATTGTTCCTGAATATCAGTAACTTGTGTATTTTGTTTTGTTTCTTGCAGATGAATGGAAGACCTACATTATTTAACAAGTTCCAGTGTTTTGCGCTGAGTTTGACTTTCTTGTCCCCTTCATACTCTACACGACAACAACCAATCCTATTGGTTTTTAATTTCTTTTATATAAAATGTAGTTTGTTTGTTTGGTTTTTTTTTCTGCATGTACATCTAGTTCCAGTTCTGCTGACGGGCTACTTGTGTTAGATGTGCGCAGCTGCCAGTGTGTTTTATTGGCAACTGATAATTAGGAATTAGTAATATCAGCCTTATGACTTAGTTGTTTTTGTTTTTTGTTTTTTCTTTAATCCTGAGCTAATCATGTGATCTATAAAACTTTTTTTTCTTTTTTTTGTATGTGTAGCAGGCACACCATGAACATGCAAGACAACTAAAATTGCTTTTATTTTTTTCCATTTCCATGGGGTGGGAAAATGCAGAACTTCTTATCCTGTGGTCTACAACCTGATGTACCTGTTTTTCAAAGTTTGACACTGGATTGTAAATTTGTCTGAAAATAAACCCACACCAAAAAAACAAAACTATTTTGTTCTTAGCTTGAGTTTTAAATCTTGCTTGTACTTAAATTGGCCATCTGTGTGGCTAAAAAAGGTTATAATTGGCCACTGATAAGCAGGGCTGTATTAAGCTTTTTCTGTAAGTGAACGTGTTTAGGTTATGGTTTATCACAGGTCGCTTGACCTAAAATCTTAAATGGCCAAGATGGGAATATCGCTTCCATTGACAAAATCTCAAAGTTCAGGTGCTGATTGCACTGACATGGCCAAACAACTTAAGTATACCTTCCCACCTGCTTGTTTTCACTTTTATCTCCACCCTGCACGCTAAATTACCAGTAATGTTTTTCAGAGCCCAAGATGGCACCACCTGAGGGGAGCTGCATTCAAGAATAGGAAACCTACAGAGTAAGGCTATGTGCACACGTTGCGGATTTTGCTGCGGATCTGCAGCTGCGGGTCCGCAGCAGCTTTCCATGCGTTTACAGTACAATGTAAACCTATGGAAACCACAATCCGCAGTGCCCATGCTACGGGGAAAAAAAACGCGCGGAAACGCTGCTGGTTACATTCCGCAGCATGTCAATTCTTTGTGTGGATTCCGCTGCGGTTTACACCTGCTCCACAATAGGAATCCACTTAAAAACCGCGGTAAATCCGCAGGTAAAACGCAGTGCCTTTTACCTGCGGATTTCTAAAATCCGCTGCGGAAAAATCCACAGAGCTCCAAAATACATGTGCACATAGCCTAAAAGAGGGGTGCCTCTCCTCCTCAGTTTATAGAGCATGACAGGACACTACTAAATAGATATACCCTGATTCTTCCTTATTCATACTGGGTGAATCAAGCACCACAAAGGAAATTGTGATCACCCTTTACCAGTGACTGAAGGGAATATAAGGGTGTTGTCATGGACTCCAATAAAGTATTTGCCAGTAATATGATTTTTTAGTTTCCCATGACAGCACCACCTGAGAGATTTACAAGAAAACTTTAAAGGGAACCTGTCACCAGATTTGACCGATATGAGATGTGGCCACCGCCTTTCAGGGCTGATGTACAGTACTCTATAAAGCTGTATATCTGCTCCCAACCAGGAAGATCTAAAAAATAACTTATACTCTCCTGCGATCTGGTCTGCAGGTTGTCGCTCTTATTGGTCTGGCGGCGCTGATCGTCTTGCAATGCCGTCCTACTGCTTGCTTCGTGTGGATGACGCACCCCTGCATCATTCAGTCTTCCCGACATCGCACTCCTGGGCAGGCATACTTACTAGCCTTGTTGAGGGCAGAGCAAAATACTGCAGTGCACAGGTGCTGGGCAAGGTCAGAGAGGCCAAGTGCCTATGCACTGCAGGACTTTGCTCTGCCCTCAACAGGGCAGAGAAGTACGCCTGCGCAGGAGCACGATGCTGAGCAGACTATGTGGATGATGCAGAGATGCGTCATCCACACGAACCAAGAAGGAGGACGGCGATCGTGAGAAGATGGGAGGTGCCAGACAAAGAGTGACACCCCTTGGACCAGACCACCCCCCAGGTGAGTATGTTATTTTTATTCAGTCTCCCATGAGGGCGCCACGAGAGAGGGGATCTGCCATGCCTCGCATCAATTGGTCTCCTGTCCTTGACGGGTGAAGTACCTTCATAGGTATGTCTGAAGAGGATGATTAATCGAATTCCCAGGCCTGGTCGGTTCAGGCAGCAGGGGTCCCCTGCCTCGGCCGATGCGGAGTCCCTGGAAGCACCACAGTGGGTCCAGGGTGAACCGCACGATGGTGAGCGGAGTACATGGCGCAGTGTCCTTTTGAGGTTACCAGTTCTGGATGGTCAGTGCCTGAAGACCGGTGAGAATGCCTGGAGCTTGATGGCAATGACTTCAGTGTGGTGCACTCTAAGCATCCGGCCTTTATGTTTGATGGGTCCTGTGTTACTCCAACCCTGTGGCGTTTGGTGCATCTGGGGCGGGCCTTGATGACATGGCCTGGATTGCGGTGGTGACGTGGCTGAGGTGTCCAGATCCGTCAGTGTGATGACTGGCGGGCTCTGGGTCTGTGGGGGGCGGGGCATTCTGGGGCCATGTTGCTTCCGGGGGGTGCGGCTGGTGATCTCTGAAGAATGGCTCCAAGATGGCGCTGAAGACTAGGTGAGCTGCTGACCCAGATATCCGTGGCTACCGGCACATGCGCACAGACCTCCTTGCTTCTGGGCCTAATACATGTTCTGAAAGGATGGAGCCAGGCGAGCAGCAGGAACGGGATCCTGTGCAGCAGTGGCCGCTCTGCAGTCAAAGCCTCGTGCATCTCTGACGACCCTGTGACAGTGCAGGAAGTGACTGTGTGTGAGTCTGGATTCAGCAGAAAGGTCCAGTCAGATGAGCTCTAGCATTGCGGATGTGGAACGCCCGCAAGGGCCGTGGGGTACTTGGTATCGGGTCCGGTACTTAGAGGGATGTCACGGCGACAGTGAGTGGTGTAGAAAGAAACAGAGAACACAGGGTTGCAGTCTCTTCACCTCTTTACTGAAGGGTTCAGGCGGCCACAGTCCAGGGTACCGGAGCACAGATGCTGGTATGGTCCGGCCGGCTTGGAAGCGAATCTGGAGTCCCTCTTACCAGGTGGGGTTGGAAGCCTTCCCTCTAGCGCTGTGGTGTAATCCCTTGCTGCCTTAGGCCTCACACAAGGTCCACACATTTTCTCTCTGTCCCCCTTTAAGTAGGACACTAACCTGTACGACAGGTACCTCAAGCCTTTTTACAGGATCTCTATCACTGTTACTGTGTCCTCGAGTGTTAATGGTAGACGGGTAACTTGAAATCTAGCTGTCTGCCGTGGGACATGAAGGCTACCGGTATATACGTTCAGCGTGGAGGAAGTTCAGTCACAACTTCTCCAGCGCTTCACTTTGCCTTTGCTCCTTCCTCCTTTCAGACTCTTTACAAGTTGCTCTGCTCTTTCCTTCCCAGGAGCTGTAGAATCAATTGTCTGCATGGCCCCAGCTTTCCCTCACTCTCCTCTCACCAACTATTTCACTCTCCAACTGCCTAGCAACTGACTCCTCCTGACCAGACAGAGCAGCTCCCCCCGAAGTCGGGTGTAGAGCCCCCTTTTTGGCCTGGAGTCAGAACAGTGTTATATGTGCTGAATAGCTTCCAAGCATGACATCTGCCGGACATGTATGAGAAAAGATTATTCCCGGAGTCTATTGCTAAAGTGGTGAAAGAGGAACTTTCCACCTTCATGTCTGACATAAGAGCCAGAATAAGAGAAGAGGTCAAAATCCATATCGAGTTTCCCCTCACTCCTCCCAGACTGTGGGAAATAGTCAAGTTCAGAGGGGGAATTGTCATACTATACTGACTCTGAACAGGAGGAAGGTGAACGTTTTTATTTTATTTTTTAACCAAACCTTTCCAGAAGAGAAGAAAAATCTTTCTGGATAAAACTGATACGTTCCTATTGGGTGTGAGGAATACAATGAATGTTGAGGATACTTGCCATTCCCCCTCAATATAAGATGAGAGTATTCCCTGTTCATAAGCACATAAAGGCCATTATCCTAGAGGAATGGAAAGATGTAGAAAAGAGACTCATTATACCAAAGAGTTTCAGATCTCTACCATTCGAGCTGGAAGAGAAAATTATTGTCATGACTGTTGTGTTCCAGGAGCTCCTTCCCTGACTCTAACACTAGGGCTGCCCTAGCTTGCCCTCTTCACCGAATTACTTCTGATGGTGAAGACGCCAGAGCCTTAGCTCCTGAATCCGCACTCAGTCTGTACCCTTTCCCCACCCAGGGAAGAGGGGAGTAGTAGTGTACCGTAATACTCACCAAACTAACAAGGTAATACGAACAGTAGTAATGAAAAATACAAATATACAAACACAAATAAAGGGATGCATCGGGGAGTGGAGGATGGTGTTAAACCAAAGAAGAAAGGGAATTATCACACTCTCAAAACCTAGCAACAGTCACCGATAAATCCACCAACTGCCTACTCTAATAACCACTAACCACAACCTCCAGCCATTCAGCAAAAGCTACTCTGACAATGAGAGCTAGCCAGGACCCAGTTTATATGGGAGTGGCTAACAGTGCACAGCCCTAGAGCCAAAACACTCCAGAAGCTTTCAACTGAGCAGCTTAACCCCTGCACTGCCAAAAGAAATTTACACCATTTTAATATGAAGATGAAGTGCTTCTAACCAGTGTTGTAAGAGTAGGAAAAATCAGATGCTGTGGTCTTCTGGCTCCCCTTTGTTGCGGTAAACCCATGACAATTATGGGAAGAAATCCCGAAGATAGACATTCCCATAGCCATATAATACAAAATCTTAGGAACAGCACACATTATATAAACAGTGATTCTAGGCCTCAGTACCCGAACCACTAGTGACAGTAGCCATGAATATACTCCCACCAGATAGTCAATCCGCCAAGGAATGAAAAGTCAAGTAGTTTTTATTATAATTACATATAAAAAGGCACTTCTACAATAATATCTAGAAAAATGAGGGTTTCAATCAAGGAGAAACAGGTGCAACAAGTATACAACACCATGAAGTGCAGCATGAGAAACATCAACACTGCGCTTACCCATCACTGCCTTATGGTGCCGCCCCGACGGGCTTCTTCCGGGGGCTGTTATCTAAGGCTACGTTCACATTTGCGTTGTGCGCCACAACGCAAACAAAAACGCAGCAAAACGCATGCACAACGCTGCGTTTTGCGCCGCATGCGTCCTTTTTTTCATTGATTTTGGACGCAGCAAAAATGCAACTTGCTGCGTTCTCTGCGCCCGGACGCGGGCGCCGCAGGGACGCATGCGGCGCAAAACGCAAGTGCGACGCATGTCCATGCGCCCCCATGTTAAATATAGGGGCGCATGACGCATGCGGCGCCGACCGCAAATGTGAACGTAGACTTAGTCAGCTATATACATACAGTTCTGTGCAAATAAATTGAGACAAAGCATTTTTTGAGTAAAATCGTAAGTTGGTTACCAGTCAGTGATTCAAACCAGTTTTAATATATAATAAATAAATCTTGGTCAACTAGCCAGTGGAAACAGGTAATTTTCAGAATTAGTATGTAACAGTGCATTATAACATTTTATTATTAAATATTCAAAAATGTTGTTTTTTTGCTTTGTCCCAATTAATTTGCACAGCACTGTATATTATAATGTCACTTGGGGATTAACTGTGTCCGTGCTGATGAGATTACACTGGTCTTTCTGAATACTAGTGCACTGTCACTTTACTTTTTATATGGATCTGAATACTGAGCTCTAGCCTAGCATGCTGCACTAGTGGTGTTGTATACTTGTTGCGTCTGTTTCTCCTTGATTGAAACTCTGTTATTTATCTAGATGTTATTACTGTAGAAGTGCCTTTTTATATGTAGTAATAACAATACTTGACTTTTCCTTGGTGGATTGATTACTCTATTTTCTAGCATGTTTACAATCCCTGTAGCCAGAGTAGCCAAAAAGACGTCTGTCCCATTTTAGGATTCATCTTGCTTGAAGGATCCTATGGATAGAAAAGCAGATTAAGTACTCAAGAAAACTTGGGAAACTTAAGCGGCAATAATTAAGGGTAACATAGCTGCTACCTCTGTGGCAAAATTTATGGGTAGAGGAGCTAGAGGGTCATCTTAGGAAAAAGACATCCAGAGATGAGATCCTGGAATCCATTCAATTAATCAAAATGGCAACAGGATTTATGGCTGATTCCTCAGCAGAATCAATCAGGTTTGCCACAAGGAATGGGGCACTCTCCAATACTGTAAGGCGAGCTATATGGATTAAGACATGGTCAGGGTTAATCGCTCAAAGAACAAGCTGTGTTCCATTCCCTTTTTCTGGTCTCCGAGTGTTTGGCCCAGTATTGAACGACAAGCTAGAAAGCCTCAGATGACAAAAAAGGCTTTCCAGGGGAAATATCAAAAAAGTATCGTCCTTTCAGAGGCCTCGTTCCCATCAGAGACAATATTATACAGGTAAAGGGAAAACTGGTAGATGGAGCTGAGGAAGGAATTCTCAATCCAACAACTAACACAGGGAGACAATCGCGCCAATGAGGAGTGGGAGGAAGACTCCAATCCTTTCACAGTGCCTTGACAAAAGTATCCCAAAATCCCTGGATACTTCAAACAATAGCAGAAGGATACAGAATACAGTTTGTGCAGATACCTCAGGGAAGATTCCATCTCACGACTTTCCAGTCCCTGCAGGTCTCCAAAGGGTTGCTAAAGAATGTGAAGAAGTTGGTGAATTCAGGAGTGGTGATACCAGTACCAGAAGCAAAATGGTTTCTCGGATACTATTCAAATCTGTTTTCAATTTAAAAAAAAAAAAAAAAAGTCCGGGGGTGATTATCGCACAATCATAAATCTAAAATCCCTAAACAAATAGGTAGCATACTAAAAAAATTCAAAGTGGAATCTACAAGATCAACTATTCCGCTAATCAGGAAGGACATGGTTATGTGTACTTTAGATCTCAAAGAAGCCTATTACCATGTGCCTATTCATCCTAGCAAAGATATCTGAGATTTCCAGTGAAGAAGGGGAAGTGATTCAGCATTTCCAATTCCGTCGTCTTCAGTTTAGTCTTTCCTCACCTGCACACATTTTCACCAAACTAGTGGCAGAAGTTATGGCCTTTTTAGCGAACAAGGGATATTAATTAAGTTCCTGGACGATTTCTTGTTAATTGCAGAATCACCCCATCAGCTAAAAGTTTAACATCGACCATCTTAATCTTAAAAAGACTTGGGGCAGTTCATAAACTGGAAAAAATCGGGTCTGATGCCAGGAAAACAAGAAAACCTTGTAAGAACTTTCTTGGATTCGGAATGACAGAGAAAACTAAAGGTACCTTCACACTAAGCGACTTTGCAGCGAGAACGACGATGATCCGTGACGTTGCAGCGTCCTGGATAGCGATCTCATTGTGTTTGGCACGCAGCAGCGATCTGGATCCCGCTGTGATATCGCTGGTCGGAGCTAGAAGTCCAGAACTTTATTTCGTCGCTTGATCACCCGCTGTCATGGCTGTATCGGCGTGTGTGATGCCGATACAGCGATGTGTTCACTTGTAACCAGGGTAAACATCGGGTTACTAAGTGCAGGGCCGCACTTAGTAACCCGATATTTACCCTGGTTACCATTGTAAAAGTAAAAAAAAAAACAGTACATACTCACCTTCGCGCTGCTGCCGAGAACTTCCTGCACTGAATGTGTCAGCGCCGGCAGTAAAGCAGAGCACAGCGGTGACGTCACCGCTGTGCTCTACTTTACTGCCGGCGCTGACACATTCAGTGCAGGAAGCTCTGAGCAGCAGCGCGTAACCCTGTGGATGCCGGGGGACGTGACAGACATCAGAAGGTGAGTATGTACTGGTTTTTTTTTTTTACTTTTACAATGGTAACCAGGGTAAATATCGGGTTACTAAGCGCGGCCCTGCGCTTAGTAACCCGATATTTACCCTGGTTACCCAGGTGCTGCAGGGGGACTTTGGCATCGTTGAAGACGTTGGTCGCTGGAGAGAGCTGTCTGTGTGACAGCTCCCCAGCGACCTAAACAGCGACGCTGCAGCGATCGGCTCGTTGTCTATATCGCTGCAGCGTCGCTGAGTGTGACGGTACCTTTACTTCTTACTGGAGAGTAAGGGTACCGTCACACAGTGGCATTTTCATCGCTACGACGGCACGATTCGTGACGTTCTAGCGATATAGTTACGATCTCGCAGTGTCTGACACGCAGCAGCGATCAGGGACCCTGCTGAGAATCGTACGTCGTAGCAGATCGTTTGGAACTTTCTTTCGTCACTGGATCTCCCGCTGTCATCGCTGGATCGTTCTGTGTGACGACGATCCAGCGATGCGTTCGCTGGTAACCAGGGTAAACATCGGGTTACTAAGCGCAGGGCCGCGCTTAGTAACCCGATGTTTACCGTGGTTACCAGCGTAAAAGTAAAAAAAAAACAAACCGTACATACTCACCATCTGATGTCCGTCAGGTCCCTTGCCGTCTGCTTCCCGCTCTGACTGCCGGACGGAAAGTGAGAGCAGATCACAGCGGTGACGTCACCGCTGCACTCTGCTCTCACTGTACGGCGGCACTCAGTCAGAGCGGGAAGCAGACGGCAAGGGACCTGACGGACATCAGATGGTGAGTATGTACGGTTTGTTTGTTTTTACTTTTACGCTGGTAACCACGGTAAACATCGGGTTACTAAGCGCGGCCCTGCGCTTAGTAACCCGATGTTTACCCTGGTTACCAGCGAACCTCGGCATTGTTGGTCGCTGGAGAGCGGTCTGTGTGACAGCTCCCCAGCGACCACACAACCACTTACCAACGATCACGGCCAGGTCGTATCGCAGGTCGTGATCGTTGGTAAATCGTATAGTGAGACGGTAACCTAACTTACTGGAGAGAAAACAAAAGAATCTAGCCTTCAAAAAGAGATCACAGGTCTTTATCAGAGCATGAAGATCCCGGGATTAGTGCCTGCCTCTACTGGGTGTTTGGTGGAGCCAGTTCCACTGAAGGCACTTAAGCATCAGCAAATCCTGGCATCCTGGAACAGACGAGTCGAAGGATTGGACAAGAGAATGAGATTGTCAGTAATAATAAAAAAGTCGTTAATGTGGTGGACTCTATGACCAACCTGCAGAAAGGGGTTATGTGGAGTCTATACCCGTTTGTAATCGTCACCACAGACGCAAGCAGCAGCGGATACTGGGCCCATGTACACCTTGTATCTTACAGTGCACCTGACCAAAATCCGATTTCTCCTTCGCCTCTTTGGGGGCACAGAACCATGGGTGTATGCTGCTGACACTGAGTATGAAAAAAGTTAGCTGCTCCTCTGCAGCATATATCCTCATGCTGACTCCACAAGAACGAGTTCATGCTTAGTATCTGTAGGAGGAACACTGGTCTGCTTTTTCAGACCATCTTTTTTTTTTTTTTTTTTTTTTCTTCCCCTTTCCTATGAAGACGAGATAGGGACAGCAGACCCTATTGAAAGGGTTCGATCTCCCCAAACCAACAGGCGAGCAGGTGGGACATTTTGCCGGACACAGCCCTGTCCACCCTAAGGTAGTGAAACCCTAGGCTGCACAGAGCCACAGATTTAGTCCGTGCAGCCCCCACTGCATCACCAATGTTTTTTTGCTGCAGTGATGGAAGGAAGAGGAAGGTCCCTCTCCTCATCCCTTACAAAGGAGGATGGATTGAGGGTGCCTGCACCGTCCATATTACAGCCCCCCCTCCTCTAACCTGGATCTTCATGAGGTAAGTATATGAAGAAGGGGGGCTGGGAGGGCTCATGCAGCGTTCCTATCCTCTGCTTCGCGTTCGCGCGCACGTCGTGCCGGCGTTCTAAACTTTACTCCCTGGCTGTGGCCTTTATTAAGCCGATCGCTCGGCCCCCCTAGCGTGCGTGTGTTCTGGCAAGCGCATATATCTGGCATCTCCATTCACCTGGCGGCGCTTCACAGAGAGGCTCCACTTTTGAATTTGGACAGGGGCACCACCGACAAGCCGCAGATCTCTCTCGATCTCCGCAGATCCAGGACATTCTTGGGCACAGGTCCTTGGGTAAGCGCTGCAGCCCTATATCAGAATAGGCTGCACTGACACTCAGCTCTTCGGCTATAGCAGCCTCCCAGCAGTATACATCCTATATTAACCAAGTACTAGCCAGGGGTACAGCATGTCAAGAATAACCAACAAAGCCCATATGGTATTGTTTGCTTCACGTACCTCCTGTCACACTGCTTTCCCGCAAGCACAGGGTAAGCAATTATGCAAGGCCTGCGTTCCCGAACGCGCTCAGGAGCCCTCCGCTGCGACTGATCCCAGTGTACCTGGCCCTCCTGAATGGGTCTCGTCTCTGTTGCAGTCCATGGCATCACTGGCTGGAGCAATTGAGTCCCTTCAGGCCCCTGGCAAGGGTAGGGACAGCTCGCCTGTCTCGGAGAGATCAATTATCCCTCAGGATCCGTCAGCCTGCAGGGGCCGCTCTCAAAGCATGCACAGGCAGCTAGAAAACGATTCCATACTGCCTCTCCCGGGCCCTCTGGCATCTCGGCACCCATGAGGTCGGATTCCCGTTCCCCCTCACCAGAGGTTGGTAGCAAGCAGAACTCGGTCTACGATTCTGATGGGCTTTTCAGTCTAAAAGGACCAAACGCCCCCATAGGATGTTCGGCAGTAATCCCGAGTTCGAGGACATAGTGCAGCGGCATAGGGAGCGGTCAGACATATGTTATACAGGCCAGAAGGTGATTGAAGCAAGATACCCTTTTGCTTTGCATCTTCACAAAAACTGGACAGAATCTCCCACAGTGGATCCACCCGTGTCACGCTTGGCCTCCAAAACCCTGCTGTCCTTACCTAACGGATCCTCCATCAAAGATCCCACAGATCACCTAATAGAGAGCCTCGCTCGCTCAGTCTTCGAGGCTTTAGGCTCAGCACTTCCCCCCTCCTTCACCGCAACATGGGTAGCTAAGGCCATGGTATCCTGGACAGACTCTCTGAACAGAGCCTTGCAGGGTACTGACCTTCCACCAGAGGTCTCTGATCTTGCTAACCAAATATCCTTAGCTGGGGACTATTTGGTTAATGCATCCCTGGAGGCGGCTAACTGCACAGCGCTTGCAGCGGCGAATGCCATTTCTATTAGAAGAGCTTTGTGGCTCAGAACATGGCGAGCAGACTCTACATCAAAAAAATCCCTAACTTGTCTGCCCTACCAAAATGGCCGGTTATTAAGTGAGAAGATAGACCAGCTTATGTCAGATACCACAGGCGGAAAAACTAACTTTTTCCCCCAACAGAAGGTTAGGCGACCAGCTGCAGATGTGTTTTCAGCCCTTTTGCAGCCCTGCATGGGCCATCTCAACCAATCCCTCTGGCTCAGGCCGCCGCGCTCAGGGGGACAGAGATGATCAAGTCTCTTACAAAACCAACCCATTGTGGAAGGACCATCGCAACCAGTCAAAATCTAAGGGATCCAGGTCCCACAGATTTTCAACCAAATTACTCGAGGCTTTTTCCAGTTGACACCAGCAAAGTAGGCAGTCTCCTGCTCTGTTTTCGCAATGTCTGGCTCTCCGTCGTTCACAACGCATGGGTCAGAGATCTGATGTCTTACGGATACAGAATAGAATTTTGCTTGCTTCCCCCAAATCGTTTTTTTCTTTCTCGTACCCCCAAAGCAGAGGCACACTCCGACCCTTTTTTCAGGCCATCAAATCTCGGGCACAATGGGGTTATCATTCCTGTGCCAGAAAATGAAAGATTCCAGGGGTTCTACCCGAACCTGTTCGTGGTCTCAAAAAAGGAAGGAAATGTAAGGCCCATTCTGGACCTTAAGCTCCTAAACAGGTTAATCAAAATCAGACATTTACGGATGGAGTCTTTGTTCCGTCATCTCTTCGATGGAAAGGGGAGAGTTCTTGGCGTCTATCGACATCCAAGACGCCTACCTTCATATTCCCATTTTTCCCCTCGCACCAAAGGTTCGTGCATTTCGCTGTCCGTGGCTTACACTTCCAGTCGACAGCCCTGCCCTTCGGGCTAGCCACCGCTCCCAGGGTGTTTACAAAAGTCATGGCGGCCGTCATGTCCATTCTGCATACTCAGGGCATAGTCGTTCTGCCATACGTAGACGACCTCCTGATCAAGGGACCGTCATTTCAGGCCTGCAAGGAATGCGTCCACATCACTTTAGATACACTGTCTCGCCTGTGGGGTGGCTCATAAACTTGAGGAAATCTTCTCCCGTTCCAGCTCAGAAAATTTCCTTCTTAAGAATTATCTTGGACACCTCCCAAGGGTTGATGATTCTCCCTCGAGACAAGGTCCTAGCCATTCGCCTAGGAGTCAAAGCACTCAGTCAGCCAATTCCTCGTTCCATTCGATTCAGCATGAGGGTCCTAAGAAAATTGGTAGTGGCAATGGAAGCTGTTCCGTTTGCCCAGTTTCATCTCCGTCCCTTGCAGCATGCGCTGCTGGCAACCTGGAACAAGAGCCTGTTTTCTCTCGACCGCCCATGCAGTCTGCAGTCTGTCCATCTGGGTCAGACAGGCTCTCAGGTGGTGGACACTTGAGTTCCTCCCTCCTTCAGGGTAAACCCTTCTCCCCAGACCATTGGCTGGTGGTCACGACCGACGCCAGTCTCCTCGGCTGGGGATCGGTTTTCCATCACCACACAGCTCAGGGGCGTTGGTCGTCTCGGGAGTCACACCTTCCAATCAATCTCCTAGAGATATGGGCGATTCGGTGGGCTTAGCGGCACTTCCATCATCTTCTGGCAGGCCGCCCAGTCCGGATTCAGTCGGACAGTGCCACGGCCGTGGCTTATATAAATCGGGGGCACCCGCTGCAGAGCGACCATGAGCTAAGTAAAACACGTCCTTCCCTGGGCAGAGAAAAGCAACTCCGTGATCTCAGCAGTTCACATACCAGGCGTAGGGAACTGGGCAGCGGACTTCCTCAGCGGGGGGGAATGGTCTCTCCATCCAGACGTTTTTCAGCAGATTTGTCAAAGCTGGGGAACCCCGGGTGTGGCTCTGATGGCCTCCAGGTTGAACAACAAAGTCCCCGAGTTCGTCACTTGATCCCGAGATCCAAAGGCCATCGGCGTGGATGCCTTGGTTTTCGTGGAATCAATCCCGGCTATCATACGTGTTTCCTCCGTTGCCGCTGCTTCCGAAAATCATCTGGAAGGTCAAATCAGAAGGGGTCCCAGTAATCCTGGTCGCCCAGGACTGGCCTCATCCGGCATGGTACGCAGAGCTAATGCAACTAGTCGCCGAGGTTCCCTGGCGGCTACCGGATGGTCCGGATCTACTTTCCCAGGGCCCGATCTACCACCCGAACTCAGGGACTCTGTTTAACGGCTTGGCTGTTGAATCCTGGGTCCTGACTCAGGCCAAGTTCTCCCGGGATGTAGTTACAATGATGATTAGTGCTCGAAAGCCCGCTTCGGCGCATATCTATCACCGCACCTGGAAAGTCTTTTTTGCGTGGTGCAGAGACCAAGATCGTCCTCCACTTTTTTTTCCATTCCTAACATTTTGGAGTTACTTCAAGCCGGCCTGGTCTCTGGTCTAGCGCCAAATTCCCTCAAAGGACAGATCTCTGCCTTATCTGTCCTATTTCAGCAAAGGATTGCATCCAATCTGCAGGTGAAGACTTTCATTCAGGGGGTCTCCCACGTGGTACCACCCTATAGGACTCCACTGGATGCCTGGGACTTTAATCTGGTCCTAGGTGTTCTACAGGAATCTCCCTTCGAGCCACTACAGGATGTATTGTTAACTTACCTCTCATAGAAGGTTGTTTTTCTTGCCGCCATAACGTCTATCAGGAGGGTTTGGGAGTTGGCTGCTCTCTCCTGCCGAGCCCTGTTTCTGATTTTTCAACAATGTGGTAGAAAAGCCAGCCCCTCCTTTTCTCCCAAAGTTTGTTTCCTCCTTCCACATTAACAAGGACATTGTCTTACCCTCGTTTTGTCCAGCACCAGTATACCAGGTGGAAAAGGCCCTTCACACCTTGGATCTAGTGAGAGCTCTCGGGAGGTATTTGTCAAGGACAGAACCTTTTCACCAGATAGACGCGCTGTTCGTGCTCCCCGAAGGACACAGTATGGGATGTGTGGCTTCAAAGTCAAAGATAGCCAGGTGGATTCGGTCAGCGATTCAGGAATCCTATCGCGTCAGAGGCAGGCCTATTCCAGCAGGGATCAGAGTGCACTCCACGCGGTCAGTGGGCGCCTCTTGGGCCCTTCGGCACCAAGCATCGGCAGAACAGGTTTGCAAGGTTGCAACCTGGTCTAGCCTGCATACATTTCAAAACATTACAATGTGCACACTCAGGCCTCAGCTGAGGCGAGTCTGGGCAGAAAAATTCTGCAGGCGGCAGTAGTACACCTGTAGACCTGAAGGGATGTCAGAATTCTGTGGTGGACTTTCTCAGCCAGAAAGAAATTCAGCAATCAGAATGGGAACTGAACTGGAAGGAATTCCACCACTTTACACATCACTGGGATACTCTTCAACTAGACTTATTTGCTACGAGAGGAAACAAAAGCTAAAAATTTTTCCCCTTAATCAAAGAGACAGGCCGACAGGAGTAGATGCCTTGTCCCAGAAAAGGGCCATGAACTTGGCATACATTTTTCCTCCCATGCTCCTAATTCCCTCACAAATATTGGCCGCAGTCTCCTCCCACAGCTGTGACCTGGACAGCACAGGGGGTGTGCCCAGGTCACAGCTGAGAGGCTGGAGGAGCGACCTCAATGCAAGAGATACTGTCGGAGGCTGGCTCTTATGCCCTTGGCTGCCGTAAGTGAGGTGTGCAAGTGTAACGTTCCCAGACACACGCCCGCACTAGTCAAAATGGCAGCCCCCAGTGGCACACATAAATTTCAATAAATAAATAACTATTAAAGTAGTTAATTTAATTTTGTATTAAAAATAATTGATTGCATAATCAATAATTATTAGTCTTTATCCCCCCCATGGGATCTGAGTCTAGTGTCAAATGGCTTGTGTAAACCACCATTTAAGCCTCTAGAAGACTCTGGCATAAAATCTCTCTCCTTAAAGACTGCCTTCCTGGTCACCATAACTATGGCAAGATGGATAGGGGAAATATAGGCATTTTCCATCAAAGATCCATACCTAAGAGGACTGCATTATCTTAAGGCTAGATCACGCCTTCTTACCAAAAGTGGTAACAACTTTCCATATGAGCCAAGAAATAGTCTTGCCTTCCTTCTGTCAAAAATATAAAGTTATTCAAGAGCTCGCAATTCATTCTCTAGACGTCAGAAGAACAGTCCTCCAATACCTGGAGACCACAAAAAATTGGTGAATAGATTTCAATCTCTTTGTTCAGTTTTCTGGACAGAATAGAGGGAAGAAGACATCAAAAGCGACCTTGGCAAGATGGTTTAGGTCGTTAATCGTGACCTATCCAGCAAAAGGGAAATTTCCTCCAGACAACATCAGAGCCCATTCTACTAGAGCGCTAGCCACGTCATGGGCGGAAAGAGCAGGGGCTTCAGTGGAACAGATCTGCAACATGGACAGTCTTAACATTTTTTGCATACTTTATAAACTGGACACTTTATCATGTCAAAAGATGGCCTTCGGAAGAAAAGTCGTCCAAGCAGTAGTCCCGCTCTGAATGTATTTTTCTGATAGTGCTGTCAGGAGGGACGTCCTGGAAAGTAAGCATTAGTCCTACCGGTAATTGGTTTTCATGAGTCCATCTTGACAGCACCCACCCATTACATTCACTCCATTAAATTTCCTGTCTGCTATGTGAAGGTAATGTATGTAGAAAGAAAGTTAATAAAACAGAGTTGCAGCCATAATGGTGGGGTACTTGGAAAATCACTGGTGGTTGGTGGAGAGAGAGGCATTTTAGCTTCTTGTGTGTTCCTGTCCCTGTCAAGGATATGAAGGATGATATCCTGATGAGGTTCCTGGAAAACCAATTAATGATAGGACTAATGCCTACTTTTCCTAACCCAAGACAGCACCCTTGTATTCACTCCCTTCACCTGTGAGTGAGCACTTCTTTGCTAGTGTTATAATTT
This sequence comes from Ranitomeya variabilis, assembly GCF_051348905.1. Classification (NCBI taxonomy): domain Eukaryota; kingdom Metazoa; phylum Chordata; class Amphibia; order Anura; family Dendrobatidae; genus Ranitomeya; species Ranitomeya variabilis. Next base: position 523,454,483 of record NC_135232.1, read on the forward strand.
CACGTTTTAAGTTGTGATTTGTGGTGTTGGTAATTTTGTAATGTTGTAATAACCATTGGAGTTCTTCTCGTGCATTGTAAACCAACTGATGCGAGGGAGAGATACCGCCCTTTTTAGCCTGTGGGATTCCTGTCCTTGCAGGACAGAATGCCTCTCTCGTCGTGCTGTCATGGGTTCTGAAAATTTCTGTTACTGGTAAGTAACTAAGTTTTTTCCGCCATGAAACGTATGGCCTGAGTGCTGTTTATACCCCTGCTGCTCCTCCACCCCGCTAACTGGGTATCCCATTGGTCTTCTCATTTTTTGCTGGAGAGGTCATGGGATGACACCAGAAGAGGTGTAAGACAAATCGGCTAAGTAGCATCATGGGATCAATAGTCCACTATGGCCCAGATTCAATATTATCATATCACCACCCCACAAAAGAAAGGGGACAAAACAAAAAAAGTGGCATTTCCATGTACGTAAGAGCATGATCTCTCAAAGCATAATTAGTGAGTGATTCTGTGCATTCCAGAAATTTTTGCGACATAATATATATAATTTAAAAAGTATGAATGAAAAACACCAAAAACTAGACAAACATGCAAATGCAATAATTGGGTGCTTCATCATTTTATGACCATAGCTTCCTTTAAGAAAGTTTTTAGGGGTGGCTGACAGGTCTCTTCTGTATATGTGACCTAACGACACAAACGTACAGCAATCTTTGCGCATGAGACTCTAGGAAACTTAAGGAAATGGGTCTGTGCACGTCAGTTTGTTTCCACAGGCGGCGGCTGATAGGATTATTACTCCCATCAGACTACACCTGCTGCCGCTAATAACAGTGAGAGAAGGAGCTGCTGATGGGAGTATTCATCACCCGCCGCCTGCGCTATAAATAGATAAATGAAAAATCCGGTGTGGGTTCACCTATATTTTCTATAACCAGCCAGGCAAAACTGACAGCTGGGGGCTGGTATTCTCAGGCTGTTAAGGGGCCATGCATATTGGTCCCCACCACCTCCCGGCCTAAAAGTAGCAGCCCGCAGTCGCCCAGGAAAGGCACATCTGTTAGGTATGCCAATTCTGGCGCTTTGCCCGACTCTTCTCACTTGCCCTGTAGCGGTGGCCTATGAGGTTCGCATTTGTGGGGTTGATGTCACCTTTGTATTGTCTGGTGAAATCAAGCCCATGGCTTAGTAATGGAGAGGCATCTATAAGACACCTATCCAATACTAATCCTATAGTTGTATGATAAATAAAGACACAGCAAGTATAAAATCTTTTATTTCAAATCAAAACGAAACACTTGTCCATTTTTATTTAAAAATAACAAACACAGTTATACTCACCTAACATCCATTCCATTGAAGCCCTCGTCTTCTGTAATAAAACAAAAATAAAAAACAACAATATCCCTCATCTCTTTGATGTTCTATCCCATGCCGTAATCCATGTCTGGGGATTAATAGTTTTCAAACTGGACAGTGCAAAGATGCGACCGTCCAGGCTGAGAACCACTGATGAATGAGCTGCTGTGAGAGTAGCATTAGTGAGCAGTGGTGACCTCATTGAGGTTACCATGGGACAGAGAGGCTGCGTTCCCTGACGGGCTGAACTGCAGTGACCTCAGCACCGTGAGAAAAAGTCACTGAGTTCACCGCAGATCTTTGATCTGCAGTTAACTCATTGCGCTGAACTGCAGTGAATTCAGTAACTTTTCCTCATGGTGCTGAGGTCATCGCAGTTCAGCCCAGGTGGAAACTCCGCGTCAGTGACTGGAGGTAACCTCGATGAGGTCAGTGCTGCTCACTGATGCTGCGCTTACAGTAAGGCCGGCGTCACACTGGCGTTTTAAACGGCCGAATGCAATGCGATAAAAAAATCGCATTGCACTCGGACCAATGTTAACATATGGGGCTGCTCCCAGCAGCCGACTTTTTGTTGGCCGTTTTCTTCGGTCCGAGACAATCGCAGCATGCTAGCGGACCCCAGCAATGGAGGAGATGGAGAAATTAATTTCTCTGCCTCCTCCGCAGCTGTGCTCTGATCCTCCCTGTGCGAGAGAATCGGAGCACAGACGCATGACACTCAGCTCCTGCTCTGCTGCGAGCAGGAGCCGAGAGTTATTAGCATATCGCATCGGATACAATACGCCAGTGTGACGCCGGCCTAACTCATTCATCAGTGGTTTTCAGCCTGGACGGTCACATTTTGGCACCGTCAAGGTTGAAAAACTATTAATCCCCAGATATGGATTACAGCGTAGGATAGAACAACGAACAGGTGAGGGATATTGCTATTTTTATTAGTTTTATTACAAGAGACGAGGGCTTCAATGGAATGGACATTAGGCTGCTTTCACACTAGCATCGGCACGGGGCCGTCACGCTGCGTCGGCCCGACGTGCCAATGCATACTGTGCAAAAAATGCCCGACGTGGGCAGTGGAAGCAGTCTAACGACGCTTCCGCTGCCCCATTGCAAGGTCCGGGGAGGAGGGGGCGGAGTTTCGGCCACGCATGCGCAGTCGAAAATGGCGGACTCGACGCACAAAAAAAGTTACATGTAACGTTTTTTGTGGCGGCGGTGCGCCAAAACACGACGCAACCGTTGCACGACGGTTGCGACGTGTGGCACTGCGTCGCAATGCGTCGCTAATAAAAGTCTATGGAGAAAAAACGCATCCTGCGGGCAACTTTGCAGAATGCGGTTTTTTTATCCACAACGACGCATTGCGAAGTACAGTGCACGACGCTAGTGTGAAAGTAGCCTTAGATGAGTATAACTGTGTTTGTTATTTTTAAATAAAAATGGAAAAGTGTGCTTTGTTTTTATTTCAAATAAAGGACTTTATACTTGCTGTATATTTACAATACAACTATAGAATTAGTAATGGATAGGTGTCTTATAGATGCCTCTCCATTACTAAGCCGTGGGCTTGATGTCATCAGAGAATACAAAGGTGACATCGACCCCAGAAATATGAACCCCACTTACCACCGCCACTGGACAAGTGGGAAGAGCCGGGCAAAGCGCCAGAATTGGCGCATCTAATGTGCCTTTTCTGCTATTTTTAGGCTGGGGGGTCAATATGCATGGCCTCTTACCAGCCCGAGAATACCAAAAATGGGGGGACCTCACGCCAGCTTTTTAAAATTATTTATTTATTTATTTATTTTTTTAAACGTGGGACCCTTCTATTCTTTATAACCATCCTCACTGAAGCTGACAGATGAGGTTTGCTGCTCCTAACTGTGACTTTTGCCCTGCTGGGTATCAAACAGGGGAATCCATGCCGGATTTTTTATTTATTTATTTATAGCGCCACCTGCTGTTGCTGTTATCAGTTGAATATAACTCTCATCATTCTCCCCTGCCCGCGCTGATCACCAGCAGAGCAGAGGAGATTGATGCGAGCCGTCTTCGGCACCCAGCGCTGGGGAACAGCGCTAACTTGTACCGCTACTTCCCTGGCACCGATACGTGTGGTACTGAGGCTTCCCACAGGCAGCACACGGTTGCCACACGTGTGCCGTAGGTATTACACACACGGACACTGATATCTCCTGTACCGTTTTTTCAGGTAACGGAAGCATCAGGACTTGTCAAACAGGCCTAACAGAGTAAGGAAATCTTTAAAAAAAAAAAAAAAAAAAAAGCCTATCTTTTTCTGGATGGTCTATGAGGTTCTGAATAATTTTGAACTCTTTTTTTTTGTCATCTCATAAAGCCCTGTTCAAACAACGTTTCTGCACAGTCTGTGCAATTCATCTCAATTCAGCCCAAAAATGGGATTCGGACAACTGCTGAAAGATCGACTGTAATAGGAGATCAAATAAACAGGTATTTTGTTTCTTTTTTTCACCCTTCTGTTAACGTGACTCGTTAGATGGCCAAAGAAATGTAGTCTGCTATGGCTCTGTGCCTGTCTGAGCAAATGGACAATATCGGAGGGTTAAAAAACACAAACTCCTTGTTCATTTGAACACTGTGTCATTGTAGGTTATGCAATAACAAATCACTTGGCACTCAGAGGATCTTTTTGCAAGATGACATTGAACATTCTGTTTATTTGTGCATCCAGTTCAAAGATTTAAACGTTTTCGGTCAAATCACAAGACCTTCATCAGAAATATCTTTAACAAAACTGAAATACAGGCAAAAATCATATAAAGATTTAGTGACAACATCTAAACAATGCACAAAAAAGAACCAAACAACAGAATTATGATAATTCTATTCAAAATCAAATCCATCATGAGATATGAGAGGAGTGAACAACCGTGGCGGTCAGAGAAAATCCAGAATGGTGTTCCGTGAGCCGTGAAAGTCCCAATCAAAGGAAGCTAGACGCTGTGAGTGTTGACAAGGAAGAGAAGAACAAACTGGAATAACAGGCAAAATCATGACATAGAACTTGAGCCCTATAGAAGGACTCAGTGCACAGTGAAAACCTATAAAATGTAACATCATGGGTTAGTGATATGAAATGCCGTCTAGAAACTGGGTATAGGGCTGTAAGGAAAATGTCTCAGTACATGAATAATCCGCTGTATAAGACCACTGATCAAATTACGAAGCTAAAAAGGTAGCTGGAGAGCTGTGTGACAGCTCTCCAGCGACCAAACAGCGACGCTGCAGCGATCGGCATCGTCTGTATCGCTGCAGCGTCGCTTAGTGTGACGGTACCTTTAGTTGACGGGCTGGAAACCTGACTTGTGCACCACACAGGAACCTTGAGTGCCGTGTGTATTGTCTTCATTGTAGGCTACTGCAGAAACACTGTGTGAACAGTGGCTAATAGGGAACTTGTCTCTTCTCCTGGAATATTATGTTCTGAATAGCCTATGGAAGATGAATGAACTTCATCTTTTAGGGTTAGCTAAGGTTTCCTTCAAGGATTCGGTCAAGAATTTATTTTTTTTTAACAATGGCAGATTCCCTGAGTCTGAAGTATATTTTTATATTAGAGTGTATTGGTTAAAGGGAATCTGTCACCACATGTGACCTATCTAACCTATTACTGTAGACACACAGGTTATAGACTGCTGAAAACGTTCTCCCTGAATGTCTCATATCAGATGCCTTGTTGTGGATACATAATTTATCACTTTATATAAATGACCTCTTCCAGGCTGTGGGGAGGACTCTCATTAGAAGATAACACCCGCCTCCTCACTTCATTATCCTATCGTTCTCCTCCCACAGCGCCACTCTGTCCCTGTGACGTCAGGTGCATGGCCGGAAATTCCGCGCCTGCACATTCTGACTGCCGTCACTCCTCTTCACTGTTCTACCCTTCTATGGGCATTGGCTTCACGTAGCTTCTGCACAAGGGCCAGATGAGTCGGTGGTAGAGGAGAGGAGGAAGAGCAGCAAGTGGAGTTGGGAGGTGATACATAGGATAAAGAAGCAAGGAGGCAGCATTATTTTCTGAGGGCATCCTCCCCATATCCTTGTCAAGCAGCTGCTACAAAAGCAAACGACTTTTGGATGTACAAAGACAGAAAATCTTGTGTTCAAATGTAATATTATCACTCTATCATCTTCTACATCTTCAATGTGGGATCCAGTTTTGGGCACACACAGGACTGGCACATGATCTATTTTTTCCCATGGACCTTACAAAGGAGGACATCCATTACGTGTGAAGGAAATGTGATTTCGACAGGTCCATAGGAAAGGGTTCTTTACTATCAGTTAGAGCAGTCAGACTGTGGAATGCCCTGCCACAAGAAGTAGTAATGGCAGACACTATATTAGCATTCAAGAAAGGGCTAAATACTTTTCATACAGCAAATGGCATTGTAGCAGAGAATGGTGGAACTCGTTGAACCTATGTTTTTTCAACCTATGTAAATACATTACTGTGTGGAGTGCAGTGTGTGACCAATTTTGTACACCATGCTAGAACTTAGACACCTTTTCCTTTCTTATGCAACTTTGAATCATTGTTTTAAGCCTACAATGGACCATTAAAAGGGTAGCATGTAACTTTCACACTGAAGGGCTAACCTTAGAATAGGTCATCAATACCAGATAACTGCAGGTCTGACACCTGGAAGCCCCACAGACCAGCTGTTAGTAGGTTCCAAAGTAGCTGGAAGTAAAGGTACCTTCACACTAAGCGACGCTGCAGCGATATCGACAACGATGCCGATCGCTGCAGCGTCGCTGTTTGGTCGCTGGAGAGCTGTCACACAAACCCGATGTTTACTCTGGTTACCAGTGTTAAATGTAAAAAAACAAACACTACATACTTACATTCGCGTCCCCCGGAATCCGCTTCCCTGCACTGTGTGAGCACCCTAACAGCAGAGCGGTGACGTCACCGCTGTGCTTTGCTTTCCGGCCGGCACTGAAACATTCAGTGCAGGAAGCTCTGAGCAGCAGCGCGGACGCCGGGGGACGTGACAGACATCAGAGGGTGAGTATGTACTGGTTTTTTTTTTTACTTTTACAATGTAACCAGGGTAAATATCGGGTTACTAAGCGTGGCCCTGCGCTTAGTAACCCGATATTTACCCTGGTTACCATTGTAAAACATCGCTGGCATCGTTGCTTTTGCTGTCAAACACGACGATACACGCCGATCTGACGACCAAATAAAGTTCTGAACTTTCAGCAGCGACCAGCGATATCACAGCAGGATCCAGATCGCTGCTGCGTGTCAAACACAACGATATCGCTATCCAGGACGCTGCAACGTCACGGATCGCTATCGTTATCGTTGTAAAGTCGCTTAGTGTGAAGGTACCTTAAGCGTATGAAGTTGAAACACTGCATCTTTGTACAGTTACACATATACTGGTAAAAAAATAAATATCCAGAGTAAAGAAGAGAACCATCAGATTAAAAAACATTAAATCTTTATTAGAAAATAAATTAAAAAATATGAAAGTGCCCAGTCTGGGTAACACCACAATATCTAGAATTTTGAATAATTTACTGCTATATTAATAATAATAATAATAATAATAACTAGATGGGTATTTCCTGAAGGAACTACAGATAGTGCTTTGGAATGGTGCCCGGGCTGCCCCTGCAAGACTTTCACACTTGGGTGCCCCTCAGGCGCTGGTTTGGTAGTTGTAGCCCCTCAGGGTTGAGGATTTGGTGAGCTTGGCACCTCGGGTCCGATTTGGTGGGCGGGGCCCCTCGAGGTCCGGTTTGGTGGGTGGGGCCCCTCGGGGTCCGGTTTGAGGGGCGGGGCCCCTTGGGGTCCGATTTGGGGGGTGTGGCCCCTCGGGGTCTGATTTGGGGGGCGGGGCAGGACTGACAGCAGGACGGGGGAATGGCTGATAACAGAGAGAAATAGACTGACAGCAGGATAAGGGAATGGCTGATAACAGAGAATAGACTGACAGCAGGACAAGGGAATGGCTGATAACAGAGAGAAATAGACTGACAGCAGGACAGGGGAATGGCTGATAACAGAGAATAGACTGACAGCAGGACAGGGGAATGGCTGATAACAGAGAGAATAGACTGACAGCAGGACAGGGGAATGGCTGATAACAGAGAGAAATAGACTGACAGCAGGACAGGGGAATGGCTGATAACAGAGAGAAATAGACTGACAGCAGGACAGGGGAATGGCTGATAACAGAGAGAAATAGACTGACAGCAGGACGGGGGAATGGCTGATAAAAGAGAGAAATAGACTGATGGCAGGATGTGGAATGGCTGATAACAGAGAGAATAGACTGACAGCAGGACGGGGAATGGCTGATAACAGAGAGAAATAGACTGACAGCAGGATGGGGGAATGGCTGATAGCAAAGAGAATAGACTGACAGCAGGACGGGGGAATGGCTGATAACAGAGAGAATAGACTGATAGCAGGACAGGGGAATGGCTGATAACAGAGAGAAATAGACTGACAGCAGGACAGGGGAATGGCTGATAACAGAGACAATAGACTGACAGCAGGATGGGGGAATGGCTGATAACAGAGACAATAGACTGACAGCAGGATGGGGGAATGGCTGATAACAGAGAGAATAGACTGACAGCAGGATGGGGGAATGGCTGATAACAGAGACAATAGACTGACAGCAGGATGGGGGAATGGCTGATAACAGAGAGAATAGACTGACAGCAGGATGAGGGAATGGCTGATAACAGAGAGAATAGACTGACAGCAGGACGGGGGAATGGCTGATAACAGAGAGACATAGACTGACAGCAGGATAAGGGAATGGCTGATAACAGAGAATAGACTGACAGCAGGACAAGGGAATGGCTGATAACAGAGAGAATAGACTGACAGCAGGACGGGGAATGGATGATAACAGAGAGAATAGACTGACAGCAGGACAGGGGAATGGCTGATAACAGAGAAATAGACTGACAGCAGTATGGGGGAATGGCTGATAACAGAGAGAAATAGACTGACAGCAGGACAGGGAAATGGCTGATAACAGAGAGGAGCTGATATTATCTGACAAAACCTGTTTCCTAGTGGGCTCGTAGGCGTTGGCATAGTAACTGGGTCTGACTGCGCATATCAATGAGCTAATCAGCCAGGTGGCAGTTGGCAGTTATTTTTAGAAATTGCCTCAGAAACCAGGCCATTATACCCTATGAGGAAATTTCCCTATTGAAACGCATTGAGACAATGCTTTCCAATGAGGGGAAAACAATTTTCAAATGCAAATTGCGCCAAAACTACAAATCCGATCGACACGAAAAATACTTAGCACACCTCTCGTGGACGCTGGCTTCGAAATGACGCCTCACTGGAGTCTGTGAGTGCAGCGGTATGGGCCGCATTAATTGCGGAAAAAAGCCTAATAATAATAAGAAGAAGAAGTTTACCACGATCGGATTACAATATAGTGCTTTGTTCCAAAGCACTATAATAATAATATTAGTAGGAGAGTAACAAAGTAGACAAGAGGCTACTTTATTTGTGATTAAGTCAAGTGACTTCCAATAAAGGTATTTCATGCTAATCGCATAAAGTGGTTTACTAAGTAGCCCAAATCATAAAGGTATAATATATCATTCATAACATCAGAGGGGAATAAAACTCCAAATGTAGCAGTGTAGACTGACACTAAAAAAACCTGCTCACGGTAGAATATACAAACAAGGAAAGTAAAGTAGAATGGAATTTATCCTATTGGATGGCCAAGATACACCTCAATATCAAAATAATCCTAACATGAGTACACAAACTCTAAGGGAGATAGATAAGTATAGTCATATTCACAATCCCAATTAAATGAATAGCCTATATCAACAATAGATAAGTGCTCATAGAAGAATAGACCTTGAGTGAGGAGTAAATACCTGTAAGAATGATACCAGGAGAGCGGGAGAGATAAAGTTGGTGCCCCCACCCCAATGCTTGTTTTGCCATTTGCTTCTTCCGGGGGCGTGTCAGGGTGAGGGGTGACTGCCCTTTTATTATGTGATGTGCCTACCAATGAAGGCTAGGAGCACATGTCGTGTCTGAAACTCCCCATATACAATTGTGGCCAAAAGTATTGACACCCCTGCAATTCTGTCAGATAAGATTCAGTTTCTTCCTGAAAATGATTGCAAACACAAATTCTTTGGTATTATTATCTTTATTTAATTTGTCTTAAATGAAAAAACACAAAAAGAATTGTCCTAATGCCAAATTTGATATAATTCCACACCAAAACATAAAAAAGGGGGTGGACAAAAGTATTGGCACTGTTCAAAAAATCATGTGATGCTTCTCTAATTTGTGTAATTAATAGCACCTGTAACTTACCTGTGGCACCTAACAGGTGTTGGCAATAACTAAATCACACTTGCAGCCAGTTGACATGGATTAAAGTTGACTCAACCTATGTCCTGTGTCCTTGTGTGTACCACATTGAAGTATGGAGAAAAGAAAGAAGACCAAAGAACTGTCTGAGGACTTGAGAAACCAAATTGTGAGGAAGCATGAGCAATCTCAAGGCTACAAGTCCATCTCCAAAGACCTGAATGTTCCTGTGTCTACCGTGTGCAGCGTCATCAAGAAGTTTAAAGCCCATGGCACTGTTTCTAACCTCCCTAGATGTGGACGGAAAAGAAAAATTGACAAGAGATTTCAACGCAAGATTGTGCGGATGTTGGATAAAGAAACTCGACTAACATCCAAACAAGTTCAAGCTGCCCTGCAGTCCGAGGGTACAACAGCGTCAACCTGTACTATCCGTCGGCATCTGAATTAAAAGGGACTGTATGGTAGGAGACCCAGGAAGACCCCACTTCTTACCCCGAGACATAAAAAAGCCAGGCTGGAATTTGCCAAAACGTACCTGAAAAAGCCTAAAACATTTTGGAAGAATGTTCTCTGGTCAGATGAGACACAAGTAGAGCTTTTTGGGCAAAGGCATCAACATAGAGTTTACAGGAGAAAAAAAGAGGCATTCAAAGAAAAGAACATGGTCCCTACAGTCAAACATGGCGGAGGTTCCCTGATGTTTTGGGGTTGCTTTGCTGCCTCTGGCACTGGACTGCTTGACCGTGTGCATGGCATTATGAAGTCTGAAGACTACCAACAAATTTTGCAGCATAATGTAGGGCCCAGTGCGAGAAAGCTGGGTCTCCCTCAGAGATCATGGGTCTTCCAGCTGGACAATGACCCAAAACACACTTCAAAAAGCACTAGAAAATGGTTTGCGAGAAAGCACTGGAGACTTCTAAAGTGGCCAGCAATGACTCCAGACCTGAATCCCATAGAACACCTGTGGAGAGATCTAAAAATGGCAGTTTGGAGAAGGCACCCTTCAAATATCAGGGACCTGGAGCAGTTTGCCAAAGAAGAATGGTCTAAAATTCCAGCAGAGCATTATAAGAAACTCATTGATGGTTACCGGAAGCGGTTGGTTGCAGTTATTTTGGCTAAAGATTGTGCAACCAAGTATTAGGCTGAGGGTGCCAATACTTTTGTCTGGCCCATTTTTGGAGTTTTGTGTGAAATGATCAATGTTTTGCTTCATTCTCTTTTGTGTTTTTTCATTTAAGGCTAGTTTCACACTAGCGTTTTTTTGTAGACGTCGAAAAGCGTCGTTTTGTGAAAAAAACGGATGCAACGCATACAGCATTTCGACAGATCCGTCGCAAATCCGCTTAACGGTTCCGTCGAAATACTGTATGCGTTGCATCCGTTTTTAGCATCCGTTGCATCCATTTTTACGATGGATCCGTTTTTAAAATGGGAGGCACCCAAATTTGATTGGCTACTGGAAAATATGGAAAACTATATACAGACTGTTTTTACAGCCCATCTTTGAGGGTTTTAGTTTGTGGCAGAGATGGAAGGAGTACTTGGTAGGATTGCGAGTGTGGTAACTGACGTGATATTTGAGACGAATCGCCTGGATATCATAGTGCGGGAGAAGGAGGCGGCAGCAGAAAGACGGAGGATGCTTCTGCAGCAACGTCGAGGGAGACGACTGTGGATACATCCGATAAATGAACTGCGGATGACCAGGGGTGTCCAGTCCACTCTCTACCTGGAGTTGCGGCACAACCCAGACAAATTTTTTAATTATGTGCGTATGAGGAAGGAACATTTCGATTATTTGCTGGGAAAACTAGAGGATGTCATCCAAAGGCAGGACACACGGATGAGGCTTGCCATCACACCGGCGGAGCGGCTGATGGTGACCCTGCGGTAAGCCTCCTTTTATTATGCCATTGCTCATATGTAATGTGATATAACATACTGCAGAAAATACTGCGCTGAAACATTGCGTAGCATTTTCTACAGCATGTTATATTTTTATTGTTTGTGGCCATCCCACTGCCTTTTTTATTATGTCATTGCTCATATTTAATGTCATGTTACATGCTGCAGAAAATACTGCGCTGAAACATTGCGTCGCATTTTCTGCAGCATGTAATTCTTTTGTTTGTGGTCATTACACTGTTTTACACCTGTTTCATGCAGGTTGTATTGTGCGTCCTGACAGAAACAAAATGTCGACAGTGCCATTTATTGAAACTGTACCATGAAACAAAAAATTAGAAATGTTGGTCTGTGCAATTTTTTTTAACATATTTTTTTTTTCAACAGCTTCCTTGCTACGGGTGAATCTCTGACTTAGCTCCACTATCAATTCCAGCTTGGCATTTCCACTATTTCCGGAACAGTGAAGGAGACATGTCGGGCTATCTGGGATACTTTACAGCCGGAGTATATCCCCCAACCATCTATGGACATCTGGCTGACAAGTGCAGAACAGTTTGAGCAAATTTGCCATTTCCCAAATTGTGTTGGTGCCGTCGACGGGAAACACATCAGGATTGCTAAACCAGCAGGAACAGGCTCTGAGTACTACAATTACAAGAAATACTTCTCCATTGTACTCATGGCTATAGCAGACGCCAACTGCAAATTCCTGGCTGTGGACATAGGAGCCTATGGCCGGTCCAACGATTCTCAAGTTTTTAAAAACTCTCCAATGGGCCGTTGCCTGTATGGAGAGACATAAGATTTCCCGCCAGCCAGACCACTCCCGGGAACCAGTGGACCACCCATGCAATATGTTTGTGTAGGTGATAAAGCTTTTCAGCTATCGCCGCACCTACTCAAACCTTATGGGAGCCGTGACTTAAACTGTACAAAACGGGTATTTAATTACTGCCTTACTAGAGCCAGAAGAGTCGTCGAGTGTGCTTTTGGCATATTGACGGCAAAGTGGAGAGTTCTGCTGACTGCAATAAAACTGCAAACCAAAACAATAGACGAAGTTGTTAAGGCCTGTGTGGTGCTCCATAACTTTATACTGTCCAAGGAGCCCGTTTCCGTCTATGACGAAGAATTGGAGACAACCTTGTGGGATTACCGCAGCAGCTGTGTTCGCTCCACAGGTTCTGTTACCAGGATTAGGGACCAGTTTGCGGATTATTTTGTGTCACCTGCTGGGCAGGTTCCATGGCAAGACACCATTGTGTGACATGTTGTTATGTATATGTAAAAATTGTGTTTACACCACCCCCCAAAAAAAAAGTTTACAAAAGTGTGGTTTTCTGGGGAATAAACCCAATTTTGTTATACCTTTCAAACGTGTGGTGTTTACTTTTATTGTACCTTTTTTAAAGGTAACATATTACCTCAATGAATGCACAGACACAAAGAGTAGATTTTAACTCAAACTGGATTTTATTTATTTATTTTTTTAAACCTTTTTTTTGGGTAAAAAACATAAAACTTATTTTATTTTTAACGCATTTTCTTTAAGTTTTCATAACAAAAAAATGACACTTATAAATTTTGAAAGTGTGGGGTGGAGATACTAGCGGAAGAGGGGCTGGAAGGTTGGACCACGTCGACAGGTGGGGAAAGACTACTTGGTTGGGGAGCAGTGGAAGGGGGGGTAAAAACAGGAGGCTGACCAGAGGGGGGTGGTGTTGGGGTAGGGGGAATACTTAATGGGGAAGGAAAGCTGGGCAAGGAAGAAAACAGAGGGGAAGACATTTGGTTTGTGGGCCGGGATGGGAATTGGAACTGGGTTGGGTATTGGGACTGGGTAGGGTATTGGGGATGGGTTAGGTATTGGGATTGCCATGGTTATTGGGAATGGCTTTGGTAATGGGGGGCCTGTTGTGAACTCTGTTTTCAGGCTCCCTCTTGTGGTCACAGGTGGTATTGTGTGACTTATGTTTTGGGCTCCCCCTGGTGGCTTTGTTTGTTATCCTGCGGGTCTGTGGCTGATCAGCTGCCTCGTTATTCACTTGGGAGTTTCCTATTTAGCTCTGTTTCACTTCCACTTGTTGCCGGCTGTCAATGTATTCAGTGCTATTCTGATTTCTTCTGACTACCTTGCTATCAGTCTCTTCAAGAGAAGCTAAGTTTCCGTTTTGTTCATTTTTTGATCATCTGTGTTCAATATGTTTCTTGTCCAGCTTGCTAATATGTGATTTCTCAGCTTGCTGGTAGCTCTAGGGGGCTGAGTTTCTCCCCCCCACACCGTTAGTTGGTGTGGGGGTCTTGAATTCTCAGCGTGGATATTTTGGTAGGGTTTTTTGCTGACCGCACAGTTCTCTATCTGTTTTCTGCTATCTAGTATTAGCGGGCCTCATTTGCTGAATCTGTTTTCATTCCTACGTGTGTCTTTTCTCCTTACCTCACCGTTATTATTTGTTGGGGGCTTCCTATATCCTTGGGGTTATTTCTCTTGAGGCAAGTGAGGTCTTGCTTTCTCTTTAGGGGTAGTCAGTTTCTCAGGCTGCGTCGAGACGTCCAGGATTTTAGTCACGTTCACCGGCTACCTTTAGTGTGTTTGGATAGGATCAGATTTGCGGTCAGTCCAGTTACCACCTCCCTAGAGCTTGTTCTTTGCTTAGTAACTTAGCTGGTATTTCCTGTGATCCCCAGCCACTGGGATCATAACAGTACAGCCGGACAGTAAAGTGTTAATTGCATGGCAGAAGCAGGAGAAAAGAAGCCTTGAGAATTTTTTTTTTTTTTGCCGTGTGTCTAGCTGCTGTGTGTCTAGCTTCTCTCCTCCTCTTAATCTTGGTGTGGCTCTGAACTCAGCTGCTGATATGGATATTCAGAGTTTGGCCTCCAGTGTAGATCATCTTGCTGCAAGGGTACAAAGTATTCAGGATTTTGTTGTTCACGGTCCTATGTCAGAGCCTAGAATACCTATTTCGGAGTTGTTTTCTGGAGATAGATCTAGGTTCCTGAATTTTAAGAACAATTGTAAATTGTTTCTTTCTTTGAAACCTCGTTCCTCTGGTGATTCCGTTCAGCAAGTTAAAATTATAATTTTTCTTGCGTGGTGACCCTCAAGATTGGGCCTTCGCATTGGCGCCAGGGGATCCGGCATTGCTCAGTGTTGATGCGTTTTTTCTGGCCCTTGGATTGCTCTATGAGGAACCTAATCTTGAGAACCAAGCTGAAAAAGCGTTGTTGGCCCTCTCTCAGGGGCAAGATGAAGCAGAGGTGTACTGCCAGAAATTTCGGAAATGGTCGGTGCTTACTCAGTGGAATGAGTATGCCCTGGCTGCAAATTTCAGAAAAGGTCTTTCTGAGGCCATTAAGAATGTCATGGTGGGGTTCCCTACGCCTGCAGGTCTGAATGAGTCAATGACTCTGGCCATTCAGATTGATCGGCGTTTGCGGGAGCGCAAACCTGCGCACTATTTGGCGGTGTCTTCTGAACAGACACCTGAGTCTATGCAATGTGATAGAATTCTGACCAGAAGTGAACGGCAAAATTATAGATGGCAAAATGGGTTGTGCTTTTACTGTGGTGACTCAGCTCATGTTATCTCAGCATGCTCTAAGCGCAAAAAAAAGGTTGATAAATCTGTCACCATTGGTACTTTACAGCCTAAGTTCATTTTGTCTGTTACCCTGATTTGTTCCTTGTCATCTTACCCGGTTATGGCTTTTGTAGATTCAGGTGCTGCCCTGAGTCTGATGGACTTGTCATTTGCCAGGCGCTGTGGTTTTGTTTTGGAGCCTTTAAAATTCCCTATTCCACTAAGGGGAATTGATGCTACGCCATTGGCTATGAAAAAACCTCAGTACTGGACACAAGTGACCATGTGCATGACTCCTGTTCATCAGGAGGTGATTCGCTTTCTTGTGCTGCATAATTTGCATGATGTTGTCGTGTTGGGTCTGCCATGGTTGCAGACTCATAATCCAGTCCTGGATTGGAAAGCAATGTCTGTGTCAAGTTGGGGTTGTCAGGGAATTCATGGCGACGCTCCTGTGGTGTCAATTGCTTCATCCACTCCTTCTGAAGTCACTGCGTTTTTGTCAGACTACCAGGATGTATTTGATGAGCCCAAACTCAGTTCTCTACCTCCTCATAGGGATTGTGATTGTGCTATAAATTTGATTCCTGGTAGTAAGTTTCCTAAGGGACGACTTTTCAATTTGTCAGTGCCGGAGCATGCTGCCATGCGGAGTTATATAAAGTAGTCCTTGGAGAAAGGACTTATTCGCTCCTCCTCCTCCCCTCTTGGTGCGGGGTTCTTTTTTGTGGCTAAGAAGGATGGTTCTCTGAGACCTTGTATTGATTATCGCCTTCTAAATAAAATCACGGTCAAATTTCAGTATCCTTTGCCATTGTTATCTGATCTGTTTGCTCGCATTAAGGGGTCTAGTTGGTTCACCAAGATAGATCTTCGTGGTGCGTATAACCTTGTGCGTATTAAGCAGGGTGATGAATGGAAAACTGCATTTAATATGCCCGAAGGCCATTTTGAGTACTTGGTGATGCCTTTTGGACTTTCTAACGCTCCTCCTGTCTTTCAGTCTTTTATGCACGACATCTTCCGCGAATATCTGGATAAATTTATGATTGTGTATCTGGATGATATTCTGTTTTTTTCTGATGATTGGGAGTCCCATGTTAAGCAGGTCAGGATGGAGTTTCAGGTCCTGCGTGCCAATGCTTTATTTGTGAAGGGCTCAAAATGTCTTTTTGGAGTCCAGAAGGTTTCTTTTTTGGGTTTCATTTTTTCTCCTTCTACTATTGAGATGGACCCAGTCAAGGTTCAGGCTATTCATGACTGGACACAGCCTACATCTGTTAAGAGTCTTCAGAAGTTCTTGGGTTTTGCTAATTTTTACCGTCACTTCATCGCTAATTTTTCTGGTGTTGTTAAGCCTTTGACGGATTTGACCAAGAAAGGTTCTGATGTTACTAACTGGTCTCCTGCGGCTGTGGAGGCCTTTCGGGAGCTGAAGCGCCGGTTTTCTTCGGCTCCGGTCTTATGTCAGCCAGATGTCTCTCTTCCTTTCCAGGTCGAGGTTGATGCTTCCGAGATTGGAGCGGGGGCTGTTTTGTCGCAGAGAAGCGCCGATGGCTCTGTGATGAAGCCATGTGCTTTCTTTTCAAGAAAGTTTTCGCCTGCCGAGCGGAATTATGATGTCGGTAATCGGGAGTTGTTGGCTATGAAGTGGGCATTTGAGGAGTGGCGACATTGGCTCGATGGAGCTAAGCATCGTGTGGTGGTCTTGACTGATCACAAGAATCTGATTTATCTCGAGTCGGCCAAGCGGCTGAATCCTAGACAGGCTCGTTGGTCGTTGTTTTTCTCTCGTTTTGATTTCGTGGTCTCGTACCTGCCTGGTTCGAAGAATGTAAAGGCTGATGCTCTTTCTAGGAGTTTTGTGCCTGACTCTCCTGGAGATTCAGAGCCGGCTGGTATTCTCAGAGAAGGGGTGATTTTGTCTGCCATCTCCCCAGATTTGCGACGAGTGCTGCAGGAGTTTCAGGCGGATAGACCTGACCGTTATCCACCGGAGAGACTGTTTGTCCCGGATAGATGGACCAGCAGAGTTATTTCCGAGGTTCATTCTTCGGTGTTGGCGGGCCATCCTGGAATATTTGGTACCAGAGATTTGGTGGCCAGGTCCTTTTGGTGGCCTTCCTTGTCGCGGGATGTGCGTTCCTTTGTGCAGTCTTGTGGAATTTGTGCTCGGGCTAAGCCTTGCTGTTCTCGTGCCAGTGGTTTGCTGTTACCTTTGCCTGTCTCGAAGAGGCCTTGGACGCACATTTCCATGGATTTTATTTCGGATCTCCCTGTCTCTCAGAGAATGTCTGTCATCTGGGTGGTGTGTGATCGTTTTTCTAAGATGGTCCATTTGGTGCCCTTGCCTAAGTTGCCTTCCTCCTCCGAGTTGGTTCCGCTGTTTTTTCAAAATGTGGTTCGCTTGCATGGGATCCCTGAAAATATTGTTTCCGACAGAGGATCCCAGTTTGTGTCTAGATTTTGGCGGACCTTTTGCGCTAAGATGGGCATTGATTTGTCTTTTTCGTCGGCCTTCCATCCTCAGACGAATGGCCAAACCGAACGAACTAATCAGACCTTGGAAACCTATTTGAGATGTTTTGTTTCTGCTGATCAGGACGACTGGGTGACTTTTTTGCCATTGGCCGAGTTTGCCCTTAATAATCGGGCTAGTTCTGCTACTTTTGGTTTCTCCTTTTTTTTGTAATTCGGGGTTTCATCCTCGTTTTTCCTCGGGTCAGGTGGAGCCTTCTGACTGTCCTGGAGTGGATGTTGTGGTGGATAGGTTGCATCAGATTTGGAATCATGTTGTGGACAATTTGAAGCTGTCACAAGAGAAGGCTCAGCGCTTTGCCAACCGCCGTCGCTGTGTGGGTCCCCGACTTCGCGTTGGGGACTTGGTGTGGTTGTCTTCTCGCTTTGTTCCTATGAAGGTCTCCTCTCCTAAGTTCAAGCCTCGGTTTATCGGTCCTTATAAGATTTTGGAAGTCCTTAACCCTGTGTCATTTCGTTTGGACCTCCCAGCATCGTTTGCTATTCATAATGTGTTTCATCGGTCGTTGTTGCGGAGGTATGTGGTGCCTGTGGGTCCTCCGGTTGAGCCTCCTGCCCCTGTGCTGGTTGAGGGAGAATTGGAATACGTGGTGGAGAAGATCTTGGATTCTCGTATTTCTAGACGGAGGCTTCAGTATTTGGTTAAATGGAAGGGCTATGGTCAGGAGGATAATTCCTGGGTTGTCGCCTCTGATGTTCATGTGGCCGATTTGGTTCGTGCCTTCCATGTGGCTCACCCTGATCGCCCTGGGGGTTTTGATGAGGGTTCGGTGACCCCTCCTCAAGGGGGTGGGTACTCTTGTGAACTCTGTTTTCAGGCTCCCTCTTGTGGTCACAGGTGGTATTGTGTGACTTTTGTTTTGGGCTCCCCCTGGTGGCTTTGTTTGTTATCCTGCGGGTCTGTGGCTGATCAGCTGCCTCGTTATTCACTTGGGAGTTTCCTATTTAGCTCTGTTTCACTTCCACTTGTTGCCGGCTGTCAATGTATTCAGTGCTATTCTGATTTCTTCTTACTACCTTGCTACCAGTCTCTTCAAGAGAAGCTAAGTTTCCGTTTTGTTCATTTTTTGATCATCTGTGTTCAATATGTTTCTTGTCCAGCTTGCTAATATGTGATTTCTCAGCTTGCTGGTAGCTCTAGGGGGCTGAGTTTCTCCCCCCCACACCGTTAGTTGGTGTGGGGGTCTTGAATTCTCAGCGTGGATATTTTGGTAGGGTTTTTTGCTGACCGCACAGTTCTCTATCTGTTTTCTGCTATCTAGTATTAGCGGGCCTCATTTGCTGAATCTGTTTTCATTCCTACGTGTGTCTTTTCTCCTTACCTCACCGTTATTATTTGTTGGGGGCTTCCTATATCCTTGGGGTTATTTCTCTTGAGGCAAGTGAGGTCTTGCTTTCTCTTTAGGGGTAGTCAGTTTCTCATGCTGCGTCGAGACGTCCAGGATTTTAGGCACGTTCACCGGCTACCTTTAGTGTGTTTGGATAGGATCAGATTTGCGGTCAGTCCAGTTACCACCTCCCTAGAGCTTGTTCTTTGCTTAGTAACTTAGCTGGTATTTCCTGTGATCCCCAGCCACTGGGATCATAACAGGGGCCTGGTGTTGAAATGGGGCCTGGGGTGGGGCATAATGTGTAGATGGGGCCTGGGGTGGGGCATGGTGTGAAAATGGTGACTGTGGTGGGGCATAATGTGTAGATGGGGCCTGGGGTGGAAATGAAGTGGCTGTGTGGGGAGGTTTGGGGGTACTTTGGGGTTCGTGGAGGACCTTGAGTAGAGCATCATGGCAGCTATTCATTACCCGCATCTGTTGCTCAAAAGAAAGCTTTTCCATGCTCCTGAGCATGGATTGAAAAAAAAGGTTGGATGGAGATTGACTTATATCTGAATGCAGCCTATCCAAGCGACTGCTGGTTTCATGGCTTGTTTCACTGATGCGTGATTGCACCATGTTGAAACCAGCAGTCACTTGCTCTCCCAAAATTTTGAAAGAGCTTTGGAAGGATGCATTCAGATGCAAGAGCTCAGGAGCATAGCTCCTTTCCTGACCCCTCTGTCGCTGCCGCCACGAACCTAATGGTGGTCTAGAGGTGGCAGGATCAGAGGGGTGGGGTAAAGGGAACGCTAACTGTTGAGCATCAGATTCGAGTAAGGAAGGCTGCAATGATGCTCCAGTGCTTGGGGCTGATGAAGTGGAGGGGTCAGAGGAGGGGTCAGAGGTGTGGGGCCTACCGACGTGGCCCTCGGTGACGGACGCTTGAGAGATCGCTCCAGAGGTCTCCATGGAAGATGCAGGCGCCCGATGGCTGGAAAAGGTGCTGTGAAAGAAAAAACAAAATCAATTCATATATGGATAGGAAAAAGCCCTGACTGAAACCAAACAGTTAGACAGGTTAACATGGTTATTAGTGGGCTGTAGAATACTTACACTCTACTCAGCATTGTTTGCCTAAGGAAGGAGAGGGCCGGGCCGTGTTTATAACGACTCCTCCTTCCTGCTGAGCCACTCGGGGCCTGCATCTCCTGGTTAAACTCCCTCTTGAAGCGATCCCTCAGTGACCGCCACCGCTTCCTAACCTTTCCACCTGTGAAGAAAAGAATGAAAAGGAAAAAAAATTGTTAAATTCAGTACATTACATTAAGCTCAAAACATCTCTGAAAAGTGAATACTTACATTCTCTGTTCTGCTGCTGCAGAAGAAGGTCCTCCCACCTTGGCAACACATTCTGGCATACTTCCTCCCAGAGCCGACGGGTGACATGGGTGTCAGCATGCCTGCGGTCAGCCATGTTCCACAGCGGCTCCCGCTCGCGAACCTCCTCAATGAGGCGGTCCACATCGATAGCTTCATGTAGTTCTGCGGGAGCATGCTGTGAAGACTGTGAAAACAAAGAAGAATAAAAACAAAAAAATTAGTACACTGAAACACTAAAGTACCAATACAATCCCCAAAAAATAACAACTTACTGATGGCCGACCGCGGCGACGATTACGCCGACTCTGGGAGCGGCTGGGAGAACCTTCATGTTGTTGTGGCTGTGCAGCAGGAGACTGCAAAAAAGGAAAATAATTATCTTTAATGTAGGCATATGTTTTATGTGTTTTGTTACGTATGAAAATCTGTTTTGTGTTTGGTGCAGTGTGATGTGTGAAGCAACTGTTTGGCCACTACTTACACTGGGTTCCTCCACAACTTGCATCTCTCCACCCGTCTCGTCCCCTTCTGATAGCCCCTCATCTGATTCAGCTGATTCAGCTTCCTGTTGAAACATAATTTATGCATGTTGTGAGTAAACAAAAAATTTTAATTAAAAAAAAAAATGCATTTCCAATTTGTTGGAAAACTTACCGATACACGCTGTTGCTGTGGAGGAGGGCTGTCAGAAGAGGACATTGTGGCTGTGGGATGGCCGGTGGCTGTGGTCCTGGTGGCTCTGTAAGTTAAAAGACACTTGCAATCTGCTCTACACATTGAAGTAGCAGATTTGGGGTCTTCAAAACTTACTTTTCAAGAGTAACAGATGTGGTCCTGGTGGGATGGCCGGTGCCTGTGGTCCTGGTGGGGTGGGATGGCCGGTGGCTGTGGTCCTGGTGGCTCTATAAGTAAAAAAGACACTTTAATCTGCTCTACACATTGAAGTAGCAGATTTGGGGTCTTCAAAACTTACTTTTCAAGAGTAACAGATGTGGTCCTGGTGGGGTGGGATGGCCGGTGGCTGTGGTCCTGGTGGCTCTGCAAGTAAAAAATACACTTGTAATCTGCTCTACACATTGAAGTAGCAGATTTGGGGTCTTCAAAACTTACTTTTCAAGAGTAACAGATGTGGTCCTGGAGGGATGGACGGTGCCTGTGGTCCTGGTGGGGTGGGATGGCCGGTGGCTGTGGTCCTGGTGGCTCTGTAAGTTAAAAGACACTTGCAATCTGCTCTACACATTGAAGTAGCAGATTTGGGGTCTTCAAAACTTACTTTTCAAGAGTAACAGATGTGGTCCTGGTGGGATGGACGGTGCCTGTGGTCCTGGTGGGGTGGGATGGCCGGTGGCTGTGGTCCTGGTGGCTCTGTAAGTTAAAAGACACTTGCAATCTGCTCTACACATTGAAGTAGCAGATTTGGGGTCTTCAAAACTTACTTTTCAAGAGTAACAGATGTGGTCCTGGTGGGGTGGGATGGCCGGTGGCTGTGGTCCTGGTGGCTCTGTAAGTAAAAAAGACACTTGTAATCTGCTCTACACATTGAAGTCGCAGATTTAGGGTCTTCAAAACTTACTTTGAAAAAATTACACAGGTGTTCCCTGTGGGATGGCCAGTGCCTGTGGTACTGTGGGATGGCCGGTGGCTGTGATCCCTGGTGTATCTGCAAGTATAATGGATTTATAGTTAGACCACCCCCCGAACTACGTAATGTTTAACGATATACACCCTGCTAAAATGATGTGAAAAATGTTCATGAAGGTGAACACCCAAACCCAAAAACAGGTGCACCTCAGCAATTCAATGTACCAAAAAAAGAAAAAAAGTTATATAGAAATCTGAACCCACCATGTAAAAAAATATTTTCCACATTTTAGTTTAAAAAATCAACCGCCTTCCCCAAAAAAACGGTAAAGTATAACCTCCATTAAAAAATAAGCCCTCAACCAACTCTGTATTGCATGTGTGGCCATTTGTACATACACCAGTTTCAAATTTACCTTTATGAAATTATACTACGGACATTTTTCCCCAAAAAATGTTATTACTTTTTTTTCTTTTCTTTTTTTTTTTTACATCACAATTAGGAGCTACAATGCTCTTTATTTTAAATACAAGTACATCAACTGGGAATGGTTTCAACAGTAATAAAAAAATCAACAATTTTAAATTAAATTTAAAAAAAAAACAAAAAAACACGCTCACACATTTTAAACCACAAGCTGCATACCACTAGACTGGGCAATAATACATCCGATTAAAAAAAAAAAAAAATCAATTAAGCAAAACAAAAAAAAAAAACACACGCTCACACATTAAAACCACATGCTGCACAGACCACAATACTTGATAAAAATACATCAGATTTTTAAAGACAAAATAGAGTTTTAAATAGAAAAAAAACACAAGACACACGCTCACACATTGAAGCCACATGCTGCACAGACCACTATACTTGGTAAATACATCAGAAAAAGGGAATTAACCAAAAGGCATGGACACATGCACATGCAATCACCAAGACACACACAAACATGCCTCTAAGCACACAGGTGCATGCACACGCACAAAAGCACACAGGCGCAGGCATACCAAGCATAACACATGAACAGGCATAAGATTGGCAAAGGCATAAGGTGCAGGCAGGTGAAGACATGCATACAAAAGCACACAGCCGTACGCAAATACACAGATGCACACACACAAGCACACAAGAGCACATACAGTTAGGTCCATATATATTTGGACAGAGACAACATTTTTCTTATTTTGGTTATAGACATTACCACAATGAATTTTAAACAAAACAATTCAGATGCAGTTGAAGTTCAGACTTTCAGCTTTCATTTGAGGGTATCCACATTAAAATTGGATGAAGGGTTTAGGAGTTTCAGCTCCTTAACATGTGCCACCCTGTTTTTAAAGGGACCAAAAGTAATTGGACAATTGACTCCAAGGCTATTTCATGGACAGGTGTGGGTAATCCCTTCGTTATGTCATTCTCAATTAAGCAGATAAAAGGCCTGGGGTTGATTTGAGGTGTGGTGCTTGCATTTGGAAGGTTTTGCTGTGAAGTAAACATGCGGTCAAAGGAGCTCTCCATGCAGGTGAAACAAGCCATCCTTAAGCTGCGAAAACAGAAAAAACCCATCCGAGAAATTGCTACAATATTAGGAGTGGCAAAATATACACTTTGGTACATCCTGAGAAAGAAAGAAAGCACTGGTGAACTCATCAATGCAAAAAGACCTGGGCGCCCACGAAAGACCACAGTGGTGGATGATCGCAGAATAATCTCCATGGTGAAGAGAAACCCCTTCACAACAGCCAACCAAGTGAACAACACTCTCCAGGAGGTAGGCATATCAATATCCAAATCTACCATAAGGAGAAGACTGCATGAAAGTAAATACAGAGGGTTCACTGCACGGTGCAAGCCACTCATAAGCATCAAGAATAAAAAGGCTAGACTGGAATTTGCTAAAAAACATCTAAAAAAGCCAGCACAGTTCTGGAAGAACATTTTTTGGACAGATGAAACCAAGATCAACCTCTACCAGAATGATGGAAAGAGAAAAGTATGGCGAAGGCGTGGTACAGCTCATGATCCAAAGCATACCACATCATCTGTAAAACACGGCGGAGGCAGTGTGATGGCTTGGGCATGCATGGCTGCCAGTGGTACTGGGTCACTAGTGTTTATTGATGATGTGACACAGGACAAAAGCAGCCGAATGAATTCTGAGGTATTCAGAGCCATACTGTGTGCTCAGATCCAGCCAAATGCAGCCAAACTGATTGGTCGTCGTTTCATACTACAGATGGACAATGACCCAAAACATAAAGCCAAAGAAACCCAGGAGTTTATTAAAGCAAAGAAGTGGAATATTCCTGAATGGCCAAGTCAGTCACCTGATCTCAACCCAATTGTGCATGCATTTCACTTGTTAAAGACTAAACTTCAGACAGAAAGGCCCACAAACAAACAGCAACTGAAAACCACTGCAGTGAAGGCCTGGCAGAGCATCAAAAAGGAGGAAACACAGCGTCTGGTGATGTCCATGAGTTCAAGACTTCAGGCAGTCATTGCCAACAAAGGGTTTTCAACCAAGCACTAAAAATAAACTTTTTATTTAAAATTATTGAATCTGTCCAATTACTTTTGGTCCCTTTAAAAACAGGGTAGCACATGTTAAGAAGCTGAAACTTCTAAACCCTTTATCCAATTTTAATGTGGATACCCTTAAATGAAAGCTGAAAGTCTGAACTTCAACTGCATCTGAATTATTTTGTTTAAAATTCATTGTGGTAATGTCTATAACCAAAATAAGAAAAATGTTGTCTCTGTCCAAATATATATGGACCTAACTGTAGGCTTTATGCAAACACACAGATGCACAAAGACACACAGGCGGACCTAAACACAAGACGCAAACACACACGCACACGTAAAAAACGGCAGGCAGTCCTCTGGATGTCTTCACAGTGTCAGGCCTCTGGGTGGATCTGGACTCTAGCAGGGCACTGGCTGTTGCAGGACGATGGCAGGCCTCAGGTTATATTCAGGTTTTAAGCTCTTGCTGTTGTCAGTACCTCATACAGACACAAATTCACACGCACACAGACGCACACAAAAATGGCAATACTCACACTGGCTCTATGGTGGCTGGAGTCCTGTGGCAGGCTGGCTGGAGTCCTGTGGCAGGCTGGCTGGAGTCCTGTGGCAGGCTGGCTGGAGTCCTGTGGCAGGCTGGCTGGAGTCCTGTGGCAGGCTGGCTGGAGTCCTGTGGCACGCTGGCTGGAGTCTTGTGGCTGGCTTCTGTCTTGTGGCAGGCTTCCTCTCTGGGTGTTCCTGGCATATGTGGGGTTGAAGGCCCAGGCCAGGTTTATATAGATTTGGGGGTGTCTGGCCAATTGGCTACTAAATCCTGCTTCTGAGCATGCTCAGTGTAAAAAAACTTATTGCAGCGCTGCATTGCGTCGTACAACGTGTCCCGACGGATCCTGCGCCCATAGGCTTCAATTGTAGCCGACGACGCATGCCGCAGGATCGCATACGATGCATACGACGTACACGACGTATGACAATCCGTCGACATGCGTCGCCAATACAAGTCTATGGGAAAAAAACGCATCCTGCGGGACACTTTGCAGTATGCGTTTTTTTCACAAAACGACGCTTTTCGACGTCTACAAAAAAACGCTAGTGTGAAAGTAGCCTTAGACAAATTAAATGAAGATAATAATACCAAAGAATTTGTGATTGCAATAATTTTCAGGAAGAAACTGAGTATTATCTAACAGAATTGCAGGGGTGTCAATACTTTTGGCCACAACTGTATAAATGGAGCTTCCCATAATGGTGTTTACTATAACAAAAGAAAAAGTTCTAACCCTGTGTCACGGAAATGGCTCAGAGCTTAGTGGAGGGAGATACTCCTTAACCCCTTCACCCCAAAGCCTGTTTTCACCTAAGTGACACGGCCAATTTTTACAATTCTGACCACTGTCACTTTATGAGGTCATAACTCTGAAACGCTTCAACGGATCCTGGTGATTCTGAGATTGTTTTCTCGTGACATATTGTACTTTATGATAGTGGTAAAACTTCTTCGATATGACTTGCATTTATTTGTGAAAAAAACAGAAATTTGTCGAAAATTATGAAAATTTAGCAATTTTCAAATTTTTAGTTTTTATGCCCTTAAATTAGAGAGTTATATCACATAATATAGTTAATAAACAACATTTCCCACATGTCTGCTTTACATCAGCACAATTTTGGAAACATAATTTTTTTTTGTTAGGGAGTTATAAGGGTTAAAAGATGACCAGCGATTTCTCATTTTTGCAACAAAATTTGCAAAACCATTTTTTTTACGGACCACCTCACACTTGAAGTGACTTTGAGGGGTCTATATGACAGAAAATGCCCAAAAGTGACACCATTCTAAAAACTGCACCCCTCAAGGTACTCAAAACCACATTCAAAAAGTTTATTAACCCTTCAGGTGCTTCACAGGAATTTTTGGAATGTTTAAAAAAAATTGAACATTTAACTTTTTTTTCACAAAATTTTTACTTTAGATCCAATTTGTTTTATTTTACCAAGGGTAACAGGAGAAATTGGACCAAAAAAGTTGTTGTACAATTTGTCCTGAGTACGCCGATACCCCACATGTTGGGGTAAACCATTGATTGGGCACATGGCAGAGCTCGGAAGGGAAGGAGCGCCATTTGACTTTTCAATGCAAAATTGGCTGGAATTGAGATCGGAACCCATGTCGTGTTTGGAGAGCCCCTGACGTGCCTAAACAGTGGAAACCCCCACAAGTGACACCATTTTGGAAAGAAGACCCCCCTAAGGAACTTATCTAGATGTGTGGTGAGCACTTTTAACCCCCAGTTGTTTCACTAAAGTTTAGAATGTAGCGCTGTAAAAATGAAAAAATCATTTTTTCTTTCCACAAAATGATGTTTTAGCCCACAATTTTTTTTCCCCAAGGGTAACAGGAGAAATTGGACCACAAAAGTTATTGTCCAATTTGTCCTGAGTACGCTGATACCCCATACATTGGGGGGAACCACTGTTTGGGCGCACGGCAGAGCTCGGAAGGGAAGGAGCGCCGTTTGAAATGCAGACTTAGATGGATTGGTCTGCAGGTGTCATGTTGCATTTGCAGAGCCCCTGATGTACCTAAACAGTAGAAACCCCCCACAAGTGACCCCATATTGGAAACTAGACCCCCCACGGAACTTATCTAGATGTGTTGTGAGAACTTTGAACCAACAAGTGTTTCACTACAGTTTATCACGCAGAGCCGCGAAAATAAAAAATATATTTTTTTCCACGAAAATTATATTTTAGCCCCCATGTTTTTATTTTCCCAAGGGTAAGGCTGGTTTCACACTTGCGTTTTTATCTGCATGCATTTTTTAAAAAAACGCATGTGTGAAAAAACGCATGTAAACGCGGTAAAACGCATGCGTTTTTATAGAAAAACACAAGAAAACAAGAAAAAAACAAAAAGCCCTAACCCTACCCCTACCCCTAACCTGAAATACGTGGCACTGAAATACGTGGCACTGAAATACGTGGCACTGAAATACGTGGCACTGAAATACGTTCATATACATATATAAGTGCCACGATATTTCAGTGGCCACGTATATAAGTGCCACGTATATAAGTGCCACGTATATAAGTGCCACGTATATAAGTGCCACGTATATAAGTGCCACGTATATCACGTAAATGCCACGATATTTCAGTGCCACGTATTTCAGTGCCACGTATATAAGTGCCACGTATATAAGTGCCACGTATATAAGTGCCACGTATTTCACTGAAATATCGTGGCACTGAAATATCGTGGCACTGAAAGACGTGGCACTGAAATATCGTGGCACTGAAATATCGTGGCACTGAAATATCGTGGCACTGAAAGACGTGGCACTGAAATATCGTGGCACTGAAATATCGTGGCACTGAAAGACGTGGCACTGAAAGACGTGGCACTATGACTGTCAGAAAATGTTCATTAAACGGTTAGGGGTGAGTTTAGGGGTAGGGTTAGGGTTTGGATCCCCTTATCACCTTGATGGTGGTGGGTGACTTTTCAGTGTGTGTTCTGTTTTTTTTCTATAAAAACGCATGCGTTTTTAATGCAAACAAATGCGTTGAGATCGGACGCCATGTCGCGTTTGGAGAGCCCCTGATGTGCCTAAACAGTGAAAACTCCCCAATTCTAACTGAAACCCCAACCCTAACCCCAGCCCTAACCCTAGCCCTAACCCCAACCCTAACCCTAGCCCTAACCCTAGTCCTAACTCTAGCGCTACTTTCACACTAGCGTTTTTTTGCATACGTCGCAATGCGTCGTTTTGGCGAAAAAATGCATCCTGCAAAGTCATCTGCAGGATGCGTTTTTTCCCCATAGACTAACATTAGCGACGTATTGACACACGTCGCAAGCGTCGTGCGACGGTTGCGTCGTGTTGTGGCGGACCGCCGGCAGCAAAAAACGTTACATGTAACTTTTTTTGTGCCGACGGTCCACCATTTCCGACCGCGCATGCGCGGCTGGAACTCCGCCCCCACCTCCCCGCACCTCACAATGGGGCAGCGGATGCATGAAAAAACAGCATCCGCTGCCCCCGTTGTGCGGCACTTGCACAGTATGCGTCGGTATGTCGGGCCGACGCAGCGCGACGGCCCCGTACCGACGCTAGTGTGAAAGTAGCCTAACGGGAAAATGGAAATAAATATATTTTTTTAAATTTTATTATTTTTCCCTAACTAAGGGGGTGATGAAGGGGGATTTGATTTACTTTTATAGCATATTTTGGGCGGATTTTTATGGTTGGCAGCCATCACACGCTAAAAGACGCTTTTTATTGCAAAAAATAGTTTTTGCATCACCACATTTTGAGAGCTATAATTTTTCCATATTTTGGTCCACAGAGTCATGTGAGATCTTGTTTTTGCGGGACGAGTTGACGTTTTTATTGGTACCATTTTTGGGTACATGACATTTTTTGATCGCTTTTTATTCCGATTTTTGGGAGGCGGAATGAACAAAAACCAGCAATTCCTGAAATTCTTTTAGGGGGGGCGTTTATACCGTTCCGCGTTTGGTAAAAAGGTTAAAGCAGTTTTATTCTTCGGGTCAGTACGATTACAGCGATATCTCATTTATGTAATTTTTTTATGTTTTGGTGCTTTTACACAACAAAAACTATTTTATATAAAAAAAATAATTGTTTTTGCATCGCTTTATTCTGAGGACTATAACTTTTTTATTTTTCTGCTGATGATGCTCTATGGCGGCTTTTTTTTTGCGGGACAAGATGACGTTTTCAGCGGTACCATGGTTATTTATATCCATCTTTTTGATCGCGTGTTATTCCACTTTTTGTTTGGCGGTATGAGAATAAAGCGTTTTTTTTGCCTCATTTTTTTTTTTTTTTTTTTTTACGGTGTTCACTGAAGGGGTTAACTAGTGATATAGTTTTATAGGTGGGGTCATTACGGACGCGGCGATACTAAATATGTGTACTTTTATTGTGTGATTTTTTTTTTTTATTTAGATAAAGAAATGTATTTATGGGAATATATATTTTTTTTCTTTATTTAGGAATTTTTTTTAATTTTTTTTTTACACATGTGGAAAATTTTTTTTTTTACTTTGTCCCAGGGGGGGACATCACAGATCGGTGATCTGACAGTGTGCACAGCACTGTCAGATCACCGATGTGACAGCACATTGCAGAGGCTTGCCGGCGCCTGCTATGAGGAATTCTCAGCAGACGCCGGCAAGCAGGGTCATCTCATGACCCGGAAGGAGTCCCGCGGACATCTTGGATCCGGGGACTCCTTCCAGGTCACCGGAGCAGCGCGATCTCATCGCGTTGCTCCGGTGGGAGAGCGCAGGGAGCCCCCGTCCCTGAGCGATCCCCCTCTATGCCGCTGTCACTATTAACAGCGGCATCAGAGGGGTTAAATGCCCGCGATCGGCGACAGCGCCAATCGTGGGCATTGCTGCGGGGTGTCAGCTGTCATATACAGCTGACACCCGCACCCGATCACCGCGGCGCTCAGCGCGATACCGCGGTGATCGATGCGCCGTACTAGTACTGCGGCTGGCACTAATGCAGTGCTGGCACTAATGCAGTGCCGGCAGCGCCGTACTAGTACGGTGCATGGCACGAAGGGGTTAAGGTACCTTCACACTGAACAACTTAACAACGATAACGATAGCGATCCGTGACGTTGCAGCGTCCTGGATAGCGATATTGTTGTGTTTGACACGCAGCAGCGATCTGGATCCTGCTGTGATATCGCTGGTTGGAGCTAGAAGTCCAGAACTTTATTTGGTCGTCAGATCGGCGTGTATCGTTGTGTTTGACAGCAAAAGCAACGATACCAGCGATGTTTTACAATGGTAACCAGGGTAAATATCGGGTTACTAAGCGCAGGGCCGCGCTTAGTAACCCGATATTTACCCGGGTTGCCATTGTAAAAGTAAAAAAAAAAACAGTACATACTCACCTTCTGATGTCTGTCACGTCCCCCGGCATCCGCGCTGCTGCTCAGAGCTTCCTGCACTGATTGTGTCAGTGCCGGCCGTAAAGCAAAGCACAGCGGTGACGTCATCGCTCTGCTTTAGGGCCAGCGCTTACACAGTGCAGGGAAGCGGACGCCGGGGGACGCGACAGACACCGGAATCTAAGTATGTAGTGTTTTTTTTTTTTTTTTTCACATTTACACTGGTAACCAGGGTAAACATCGGGTTACTAAGCGCGGCCCTGTGCTTAGTAACCCGATCACACAACGACGAAACAGCGACGCTGCAGCGATCGGCATCGTTGTCTATATCGCTGCAGCGTCGCTTAATGTGACAGTACCTTTAGGAAAATGGGCAGAACTGCAGCAAGTTGCACCCTCCCGGACGGCATAATACAAAAATGTAAACTGTTTTTTATTGGATCAAAGTTATTCCCACGTACTTCCCCTTGGTGAGCTCATATGGAGGTTGGTTGCGTGATATGCTAGGTCTTTTAGAAATGTGAAAAAAAAAAAAAAAAAAATAAGTTCAAATCACCCCTGTTTTGCCCCATTGAGGCTAAGTGCACACGTCACAGCATTGCCGCGGAAATTTCCGTGGCAATTCTGCAACTCCTGCCGTGGGTATATGGCATGGGTAATTGGCATGCATATTCCTAGCGTTTTGCAAGCATAATTAGCTTGCAGAATGCTGGCGTTTTCCAAGCGATCTCTAGCATCGCTTGGAAAACTGATTGACAGGTTGGTCACACTTGTCAAACATAGTGTTTGACAAGTGTGACCAACTTTTTACTATTGATGCTGCCTATGCAGCATCAATAGTAAAAAGATATATAATGTTACAAATAATAAAAAATTTAAAAAAATGGTTATTCTCACCTTCCGACGTCACCCGATCTCCTCAGCGGTGCACACGGTGGCTTCCGTTCCTATCAGTGGCGTAACTACAAAGCTATGGGCCCCGGTGCGAACTTCCAAATGGGGCCCCCCCCCCCACATTCCCCTAGATACGCCTCGGACTGTTGCAGGAATCTCCTGCACTGCAACATGGTGGTGGGTGCCAGCACAGCCCGCACAGTGGTATATCCAGCACAGCCCGCACAGTGGTATATCCAGCACAGCCCGCACAGTGGTATATCCAGCACAGCCCGCACAGTGGTATATACAGCACAGCCCGCACAGTGGTATATCCAGGACAGCCCGCACAGCGGTATATCCAGCACAGCCCGCACAGTGGTATAACCAGCACAGCCCGCACAGTGGTATATCCAGCACAGCCCGCACAGTGGTATATCGAGCACAGCCCGCACAGTGGTATATCGAGCACAGCCCGCACAGTGGTATATACAGCACAGCCCGCACAGTGGTATATCCAGGACAGCCCGCACAGTGGTATATCCAGCACAGCCCGCACAGCCCGCACAGTGGTATATCCAGGACAGCCCGCACAGTGGTATATCCAGCACAGCCCGCACAGTGGTATAACCAGCACAGCCCGCACAGTGGTATATCCAGCACAGCCCGCACAGTGGTATATCGAGCACAGCCCGCACAGTGGTATATCCAGCACAGCCCGCACAGTGGTATATCCAGCACAGCCCGC
Organism: Ranitomeya variabilis; assembly: GCF_051348905.1. Lineage (NCBI taxonomy): Eukaryota > Metazoa > Chordata > Amphibia > Anura > Dendrobatidae > Ranitomeya > Ranitomeya variabilis. The sequence continues at coordinate 523,486,613 of NC_135232.1, forward strand.
ACAGTGGTATAACCAGCACAGCCCGCACAGTGGTATATCGAGCACAGCCCGCACAGTGGTATATCGAGCACAGCCCGCACAGTGGTATATACAGCACAGCCCGCACAGTGGTATATCCAGGACAGCCCGCACAGTGGTATATACAGCACAGCCCGCACAGTGGTATATCCAGGACAGCCCGCACAGTGGTATATCCAGCACAGCCCGCACAGTGGTATAACCAGCACAGCCCGCACAGTGGTATATCCAGCACAGCCCGCACAGTGGTATATCGAGCACAGCCCGCACAGTGGTATATCCAGCACAGCCCGCACAGTGGTATATACAGCACAGCCTGCACAGTGGTATATCCAGGACAGCCCGCACAGTGGTATATCCAGCACAGCCCGCACAGTGGTATATCCAGGACAGCCCGCACAGTGGTATATCCAGCACAGCCCGCACAGTGGTATATCGAGCACAGCCCGCACAGTGGTATATCGAGCACAGCCCGCACAGTGGTATATAGAGCACAGCCCGCACAGTGGTATATCCAGCACAGCCCGCACAGTGGTATATAGAGCACAGCCCGCACAGTGGTATATCCAGCACAGCCCGCACAGTGGTATATCCAGCACAGCCCGCACAGTGGTATATCCAGCACAGCCCGCACAGTGGTATATCCAGCACAGCCCGCACAGTGGTATATCCAGCACAGCCCGCACAGTGGTATATCCAGCACAGCCCGCACAGTGGAGTATAGAGCACAGCCCGCACAGTGGTATATCCAGCACAGCCCGCACAGTGGTATATCCAGCACAGCCCGCACAGTGGTATATAGAGCACAGCCCGCACAGTGGTATATAGAGCACAGCCTGCACAGTGGTATATAGAGCACAGCCCGCACAGTGGTATATCCAGCACAGCCCGCACAGTGGTATATCCAGCACAGCCCGCACAGTGGTATATCCAGCACAGCCCGCACAGTGGTATATAGAGCATAGCCCGCACAGTGGTATATCCAGCACAGCCCGCACAGTGGTATATCCAGCACAGCCCGCACAGTGGTATATAGAGCACAGCCCGCACAGTGGTATATAGAGCACAGCCCGCACAGTGGTATATAGAGCACAGCCCGCACAGTGGTATATCCAGCACAGCCCGCACAGTGGTATATCCAGCACAGCCCGCACAGTGGTATATCCAGCACAGCCCGCACAGTGGTATATACAGCACAGCCCGCACAGTAGTATATCCAGCACAGCCCGCACAGTGGTATATCCAGGACAGCCCACACAGTGGTATATCCAGCACAGCCCGCACAGTGGTATATCCAGCACAGCCCACACAGTGGTATATAGAGCACAGTCCGTACAGTGGTATATAGAGCACAGCCCACAGTGGTATATCCAGCACAGCCCGCACAGTGGTATATCCAGCACAGCCCGCACAGTGGTATATCCAGCACAGCCCGCACAGTGGTATATCCAGCACAGCCCACACAGTGGTATATCCAGCACAGCCCGCACAGTGGTATATCCAGCACAGTGGTATATAGAGCACAGCCCGCACAGGGGTATATACAGCACAGCCCGCACAGGGATATATACAGCACAGCCCGCACTGAGGTATATAGAGCACAGCCAGCACGGGTATATACAGCACAGCCTGCACAGGGGTATATACAGCACAGCCCGCACAGGGGTATATAGAGCACAGCCCACATCTCATCCCACCACCCCCGATAATGGCCCCACAGTCCGGTTAAAACGAAAAAAAACCCACTCTCCTCACCTTTCCTTTTGCCCGCACTGCTCGTCCCTGCTCCTGTCTCGGTGGCTGCAGTCTGCGCAGGACACAGCGGGTGCGCGATGATATGACGTCATCGCGCACCCGCAGTGTACTGTCAGAGGCAGAGTGGGGAATGATGGGAGAGGGAGCGTCAGGTGACGCTCTCTCTGACATCATTGCATTGAACTATACCGGTGTCATAGACGCCGGTATAGTTAAATGCGGCGGCGGTGGCACTGGCGGGCGGTGGGGGGGAACAGTACAGCGGGCGGCCCACTACTGGCACCAGCTCTTCTGGCATTTGCCAGAAGTGCCCGATGGCCAGTCCGGCCCCGCAGGTCAGGGGCCGGCCCTGGGCCCCTGACCTGCGGGGCCCGGTCGCAATGGCGACCGCTGCGACCGCGGTAGTTACGCCCCTGGTTCCTATAGATGCTTTGTGTGCAGGACCTGCGATGACGTCATGGTCACGTGACCGCGATGTCATCGTAGGTCCTTCACACAAAGCATCCATGGGAATGGAAGCGGCCGCGTGCACCGCTGAGAGGTGGGAAGACTTCGGGGCCATCAGAAGGTGAGTATATCACTATTTTTTATTTTAATTCTTTTTTTTTTTACCAATTATATGGTGCCCAGTCCATGGAGGAAAGTCTCCTCTCCTCCACCCTGGGTACCAACCACACATGATCCGCTTACTTTCCGCATGGTGGCCATAGCACCATGCGGGAAGTAAGCGGATCAATGCATTCCTAGGTGTGCGGAATCCCCGCGATTCCGCAAATTAATGAACATGCTGCGTTTTTTTCTGGAATGCGTTTCCGCTCAGGAAAACAACGCAGCATGTGCACAAAAAATGCAGATTGCATTCTATTAAATAGAATGCTTAATGTGAGCGTTTTTTTTTGCCTTTTTATAGTGAAAAACCGCGAAAATACGCGACGTGTGCACACAGCCTAAAAGTAAAACAATAAACAATACACATTTGGTATTGCTATATTCGTAAAAATGGCCAATCAATATAAAATTAATCTGATCAGTAAATGATGAACGAAAAAAAAATCAAAATGTTGCAATAACAGGAGATCAAACCATTGTGTATACCCCCAAAAATTGGTATGAGTAAAAACGTCAGCTCAGAGTGCAAAACATAAGCCTTCGCACAGCCCCATATCCCAAAAAATGAAAACATTATGGGTTTCGGAAACTTGTAAATATACAAATTTCCCTTTTTTTTTTTTTTTCACTGTGCACCATGTTCCAAATTATTATGCAAATTGGATTTAAGTGTCATAAAGATTTAATTGTTTTGTTTTTCAAATTAACTCATGGATGGTATTGTGTCTCGGGGCTCAATGGATCACTGAAATCAATCTTAAACACATGTGATAATTAGTTTTCCAGGTGATTCTAATTAAAGGAAAACTACTTAAAAATGATGTTCCACATTATTAAGCAGGTCACAGTTTTCATGTAACATGGGAAAGAAAAAGGATCTCTCTGCTGCCAAATAGTGCAATGCCTTGGACAAGGTATGAAAAAATTAGATATTTCCCGAAAACTTAAGCGTGATCATCGTACTGTGAAGAGATTTGTGGCTGAATCTGAGCACAGACGTGTTTGTGCTGATAAAGGCATAATGAAGAAGGTTTCTGCCAGGCAAATTCATCGGATTAAGGCTACTTTCACACTAGCGTCGTTTTGAATACGTCGCAATGCGTCGTTTAGGAGAAAAAAACGCATCCTGCAAAGTTGTCTGCAGGATGCGTTTTTTCCCCATAGACTAACATTAGCGACGCATTGCGACATATGGCCACACGTTGCAACCGTCGTGCGACGGTTGCGTCATGTTTTGGCGGACCGTCGGCACAAAAAAGTTACATGTAACTTTTTTGCGCGTCGTGTCCGCCATTTTCGAACGCACATGCGCGGCCGAAACTCCGCCCCCTCTTCCCTGGACCTTACAATGGGGCAGCGGAAGCGTCATAAGACTGCTTCCGCTGCCCACGTCGGGCATTATTTTCACAACGCGCGTCGGCACGTCGGGCCGATGCATAGCGACTGCCCCGTGTGTTATGGACTGGTAATTTAGGAGCGACATGCGACTAGCTCTGAGCAGGTGGTAACTATACAGACTGCAGTTCCTGATCTTAACACAACACTAGAAGTAGCCGCGGGATGTTCCTGTCACTCCCTGGACACATCGTCACAGCCGGAGAACTAGCTACCCCTAAAGGTAGAAACAGGAAAGCTATCTTGCCTCAGAGAAAATCCCCAAAGGATAGGATAGCACCCCACAAATATTGACTGTGAGAGGAGAAGGAAATGACATACGTAGTATGAAACAAGATAAAGCAAAGGAGGCCACTTCTAGCTATATACATAGTAAGGAAAGAACACTGTGCGGTCAGTAATAAAAACTAGAAAAAGTCCACCGCAGAGATATGCAAAAATCTCCACACCTGACTAAAGGTGTGGAGGGCAAAATCTGCAGCCCAGAGCTTCCAGCTTAGCTAAATAGATCCATACTGATAAGCTGGACAAATGAGCAAAACATAGAATGTGCTGAACAATAAAGTCCACTACAAATGGACTGCAAAAGGACAAGCAAGGACTTATCTTTGCTGAACTGGACAGAGTGTCAGGGAAATCCAAAAGAGCAGTGGCTCCAGGCAGGAACAATTGACAACTGGCATTGATTGAGGGCTAAGGCCAGACTAAAATAGCCGAGCCAGAAAGACGATCAGTGGAAGCAGCTGCTAATGCTAAATCCAAGAAGCAGCTATACCACTCAAAACCACAGGAGGGAGCCCAAGAGCAGAACTCACAAAAGTGCTACTCACAACCACCGGAGGGAGCCCAAGAGCGGAATTCACAACACCTGTGCCGATGCTAGTGTGAAAGCAGCCTAAGAGAGCAGCTGCTAAAAAGCCATTAAAAACCAGATATTTGAAGCTGCTGGTGCCTCTGGAGTCACTCGAACTTCAAGGTGTAGGATCCTTCAAAGGCTTGCTTTGGTTCATAAACCTACTATTCGGCCACCCCTAAACAGTGTTCATAAGCAGAAACGGTTACAGTGGGCCCAGACATACATGAAGACTAATTTTCAAACAGTCTTGTTTACTGATGAGTGTCAAGTAACACTGGATGGTCCAGATGGATGGAGTAGTGGATGGTTGGTGGATGGCCACCATGTCCCAACAAGGCTGCGACATCAGCAAGGAGGTGGAGGGGGCATGTTTTGGGCCAGAATCATGGGGAAACAGCTGGTAGGGCCCTTTAAGGTTCCTGAAGGTGTGAAAATGACCTCTGCATAGTATATAGAGTTTCTGACTGACAACTTTCTTCCATGATATAAAAAGCAGAAATGTGCCTTCAAGAGCAAAATCATCTTCATGCATGGCAATGCACCATCTTATGCTGCAAAAAATACCTCTGAGTCATTGGCTGCTATGGGAATAAAAGGAGAGAAACTCATGGTGTAGCCACCTTCTTCCCCTGACCTCAACCCTATAGAGAACCTTTGGAGTATCATCAAGCAAAAAATCTATGAGGGTGGGAGGTAATTCACATCAAAACAGCAGCCCTGGGAGGCTATTCTGACTTCATGCAAAGAAATAAAGCAGAAATACTCCAAAAGCTCACAAGTTCAATGGATCCAAGAATTGTGAAGGTGATATAAAAGAAAGGGTCCTATGTTAACATGTAACTTGGCCTGTTAGGATGTTTTGGAGTAAAATAGCTTATTTGTTCATTGAATGGGACCTCCTAAGGCTACTTTCACACTAGCGTCGTACGACGCACGTCGCAATGCGTCGTTTTGGAGAAAAAACGCATCCTGCAAAGTTGCCCGCACGATGCGTTTTTTCTCCATAGGCTTGCATTTGCGACGCATTGCCACACATCGCATCCGTCATGTGACGGATGCGTCGTGTTTAGTGTTGAGCGATACCGTCCGATACTTGAAAGTATCGGTATCGGAAAGTATCGGCCGATACCGGCAAAATATCGGATCCAATCCGATACCGATACCCGATACCAATACAAGTCAATGGGACTCATGTATCGGACGGTATTCCTGATGGTTCCCAGGGTCTGAAGGAGAGGAAACTCTCCTTCAGGCCCTGGGAACCATATAAATGTGTAAAAGAAAGAATTAAAATAAAAAATATCGCTATACTCACCTCTCCGACGCAGCCGGGACTTCAGCGAGGGAACCGGCAGCGTTGTTTGTTTAAAATTCGCGCTATTACTTGGTTACGTGAATTCCCGGCTTGTGATTGGTCAGGTCGGCCATGTTGCCGGGACGCGGACCAATCACAGCAAGCCGTGACGAAATTACGTCACGGCTTGCTGTGATTGGTCCGCGTCCCGGCAATATGGCCGCCCTGACCAATCACAAGCCGTGACGTCACGGGAGGCTGGACACGCGCTCATTTTAAAATGGGCGCGTGTCCAGCCTCCCGTGACGTCACGGCTTGTGATTGGTTGCGCCGCGGTCAACCAATCACAAGCCGGGAGGCTGGACGCGCTCATTTTAAAATGGGCGCGTGTCCAGCCTCCCGTGACGTCACGGCTTGTGATTGGTTGCGCCGCGGTCAACCAATCACAAGCCGGGAGGCTGGACGCGCTCATTTTAAAATGGGCGCGTGTCCAGCCTCCCGTGACGTCACGGCTTGTGATTGGTTGCGCCGCGGTCAACCAATCACAAGCCGGGAGGCTGGACGCGCTCATTTTAAAATGGGCGCGTGTCCAGCCTCCCGTGACGTCACGGCTTGTGATTGGTTGCGCCGCGGTCAACCAATCACAAGCCGGGAGGCTGGACGCGCTCATTTTAAAATGGGCGCGTGTCCAGCCTCCCGTGACGTCACGGCTTGTGATTGGTCAGGGCGGCCATATTGCCGGGACGCGGACCAATCACAGCAAGCCGTGACGTAATTTCGTCACGGCTTGCTGTGATTGGTCCGCGTCCCGGCAACGTGGCCGTCCTGACCAATCACAAGCCGGGAATTCACGTAACCAAGTAATAGCGCGAATTTTAAACAAACAACGCTGCCGGTTCCCTCGCTGAAGTCCCGGCTGCGTCGGACAGGTGAGTATAGCGATATTTTTTATTTTAATTCTCTCTTTTACACATTTTAACATTAATGTTGTTGCGATACCCGATACCCGATACCACAAGAGTATCGGAATCCCGGTATCGGAATTCCGATACAGCAAGTATCGGCCGATACCCGATACTTGCAGCATCGGAATGCTCAACACTAGTCGTGTTTTGTTACATGTAACTTTTTTGTGCGTTGTCCGCCATTTCCAACCGGAAGTCCGCCCCCTCCTCCCCGGACATTACAATGGGGCAGCGGATGCATTGAAAAACTGCATCCGCTGCCCCCATTGTGCTTTTATTTCACAGTATGCGTCGGTACGTCGGCCCGACGGGTGCATACCGACGCTAGTGTGAAAGTAGCCTAATGCTGCAAATTCAGCAAATGAGCATTTTCAGTTCTTTAAAACATATCAAATGTTTAGAAATTCTACTGTGCCTAATAATTTGGAACAGTGCATTTTGAGTTTTTATTCATTTTTGTAGATTATACTGTTATCATTGGGAGGTTTCTTCAATAAAATTCGATGTATACTCTAATGGGTGATGACTTTTATAAGACTGACTGTCATTTGCACTGACCATTTAGGAAAATCCGAGAAAAATATCATTTGAATAGACAACAGATGGAAATTATTGGCAATTATCAAGACACACTCAATAAAGGAGTGGTTCTGCAGGTGGGAACCACAGACCACATCTCAGTACCAAAGTTTTCTGGCTGATGTTTTGGTCTCTTGAATGTTGGTTGTGCTTTCGCACTCATGGTAGCACGAGATGGACTCTGCAACCCACACAAGTGGCTCAGGTAGTGCAGCTCATCCAGGATGGCACATCAATGCAAGCTGTGGCAAGAAGGTTTGCTGTGTCTGTCATCGTAGTGTCCAGAGGATGGAGGCGCTACCAGGAGACAGGCCAGTACACCAGGAGTTGTGGAGGGGACCGTAGGAGGGCAACAACCCAGCAGCAGGATTGCTACCTCAGCCTTTGTGCAAGGAGGAACAGGAGAAGCACTGCCAGAGCCCTGCAAAATGACCTCTAGCAGGCCACAAATGTGCATGTGTCTGCACAAACTGTTAGAAACCAACTGCAGGGGGTTGATCTGAGTGGCCGACGTCCACAGATGGGGGTTGTGCTCACAGCCCCACACCGTGCAGGAAGCTTGCCATTTGCCACAGAACACCAGGATTGGAAAATTCGCCACTTGTGCCCTGTGCTCTTCACAGATGAAAGCAGGTTCACACTGAGCACATGTGACGGATGTGACAGAGTCTGGAGTCGCCGTGGAGAGCAATCTGCTGCCTGCAACATCCTTCAGCATGACCGGTTTGGCAGTGGGTCAGTAATAGTGTGGGGTGGCATTTCCTTTGAGGGCCACACAGCCCTCCATGTGCTCGCCAGAGGTAGCCTGACTGCCATTAGGTACTGAGATAAGATCCTCAGACCCCTTGTGAGACCATATGCTGATTCGGTTGGCCCTGGGTTCCTCCTAATGCAAGACAATGCCAGACCTCATGTGGCTGGAGTGAAGGCATTGAAGCTATGGACTGGCCCAACCGTTCCCCAGACGTAAATGCAATTGAACACATCTGGGACATCATGTCTTGAACCATCCACCAATGTCACGTTGCACCACAGACTGTCCATTAGTTGGTGGATGCTTTAGTGCAGATGTGGTAGGAGATCCCTCAGGAGACCATCCGCCGCCTCATCAGGAGCATGCACAGGCATTGTAGGGAGGTCATACAGGCACGTGGAGGCCACACACTCTACTGAGCATTATTTCCTTGTCTTGAGGCATTTCCACTGAAGTTGGAGCAACCTGTAACTTCATTTTCCACTTTGATTTTGAGCATCATTCCAACTCCAGACCTCCGTGGGATATTAGTTCTGATTTACGTTGGTCATTTTTAGGTTTTATTGTACTCAACACATTCCACTATGTAATGAATAAAGATTTACAACTGGAACACTTCATTCAGTGATATCTAGGATGTTGGATTTTAGTGGTCCCTTTATCTTTTTGAGCAGTGTGTGTGTGTATGTATATGTATATATATATATATATATATATATATATATATATATATATATATATATATATATAATATATATATAGTACAGACCAAAAGTTTGGACACGCCTTCTGTATGAAAATTGTACATCCACACTGAAGGCATCAAAACTATGAATTAAGACATGTGGAATTATGTACTTAACAATCAAGTGTGAAACAACTGAGATTATGTCTTATATTCTAGGTTCTTCAAAGTAGCCACCTTTTGCTTTGACTGCTTTGCACACTCTTGGCATTCTCTTGATGAGCTTCAAGAGGTAGTCAGCGGGAATGGTTTTCACTTTACAGGTGTGCCCTGTCAGGTTTAATAAGTGGGATTTCTTGCCTTATAAATGGTGTTGGGACCATCAGTTGTGTTGTGCAGAAGTCTGGTGCATACACAGCTGATAGTCCTACTGAATAGACTGTTAGCTGCTTTTTTCTTGCCATAATACAAATTCTAAGTAAAGAAAAATGAGTGGCCATCATTATTTTAAGAAATGAAGGTCAATCAGTCTGAAAAATTGGGAAAACTTTGAAAGTGTTCCCAAGTGCAGTGGCAAAAACCATCAAGTGCTACAAAGAAACTGACTCCCATGAGGACCGCCCCATGAAAGGAAGACCAAGAGTCACCTCTGCTTCTGAGGATAAGTTTATCCGAGTCACCACCCTCAGAAATCGCAGGTTAACAGCAGCTCAGAGTACTTATGTAATTTGTCTTGACTGACCTTGTTTTCCCATCTTGTAATATCAATTTCCAGATCTTTAGACCATTTAGTAGATTAGTCAGTCGGTAGGTCTTTAAATAGAGTTTTATGTAGTCCGTCAAGTTCATTATCAATCTCTTGTAGAGATACAGTATTTTTATTTATCAATATTTGTATAAATTCAAATGAGCACTTGGCTGCCTCTGCCATCCAATTATTGATCAATTCCGGATCACCCAACTCATATGTCGGGTAGAGTTGAATCCGGAGGCCCCTGGGAATAATCTTTTTCTCCTGATAATTCTCCAAAGAGGATTGGTTCCACCGCAATTTTGTTTTACGTTGCAAAGCGTTTCTATATGCATGAGATCTTTGATCTCACATGGGGCATCCTGCAAAACAACTGGTGTATTTCGTGCAAAGATGTCTGTAGCTTTTGACCGCCAAGCACTTTCCCTAGCTTTTAGATCCATATTATGGACTATCTGTTATCAAAACAGCAAAGACATATAACATTATCAAAAAATTGTCAAGAAAAATATTAATTGGCAATGGCACTTCAAAATAATTGTCACCACAAAATGCTCCGCTGTGATTAGACAGTGGACATTAACGAAGAGAACCATAGAGTACAGTAAAAAGATAAACTTTTATTACTATTCATTAAAATACCAGTACAGACAAAACTTTAACACAGAGATACTCAAGGGGTATCCGGACCTAATTTAAGACCAACTTGCAGGAGTTAATCACACATTTGGTGGTTTTTTTACTTTTAAGGGCCAGACATTTTTGCAAACTCAAGGTACTGCCATGGGTGCCTCCTGTGCCCCCTCATATGCCAACCTATTCTTGGGGGCATGGGAGAGGGATGTCTTTCAAGTTGACCTCATCCAGGAGATGGACCATGTCCACAACTGGATGAGGTACATTGACGACATTCTCTTTTGGGAAGGCACCCAGACAGGACTTGAAAATCTGATTCAACAACTTAATGATAACAATCGTAACATCAGACTGACATTTAAATTGGGTAGAGAAATTTAATTTTTGGACATCAAGTTGAAGGCAGGACCTGATGGTCATCTTGAAACGGATGTCTTTAGGAAGTTTACGGCCACTAATTCTTTACTGTTAGCTGATTCCTCGCACCCTATTTCCACAGTTCGAGGAATCCCGATAGGCCAATTTCTTTGTGTAAAAAGGATATGCTCTAATATGGAAAATTTTGAAAAACAGGTCACAGATCTTACACGAAGGCTAATCAACAGAGGATACAGTAAAAGATCTATGAAAAGAGGCTTTTTCATAGCGGAAAAAATGACTCGTAACTAGCTTCTCTATGGCCCATCAACATCGGCAAAACAAGATTCCTACAATGAGGTACGGTTTATTTCCACCTATAGCCAACAATGGAACAATGTCAAATCCATTATTAAGAAACATTGGGAGGTCTTATTGGTTGATCCCATTCTACGACACACCCTACCTCCCCAACCATCTTTTGTGGCTAGAAGATCAGCAAATCTTAGAGATATGCTAGTTCATAGCCACTACGAGCTCCAAAAGGCTGGTAGATATTGTGGTTCGCCAGGCTTTTTTCCCTGCGGTATGTGTAAGAGCTGTCTCAATCATGTAAAATCAGGAACATTCATGAATCATGATGGATCTTGGTCATACACAATAAGAAAACATCTAAGTTGCAACTCTCAAGGTGTCATATACCATGCACAATGTCCCTGCAAGAAAATTTACATCGGTATGACTACTAGAGAACTAAAGGTAAGGACACATGAGCATGTTAGGGACATTGAGAAGGCAAAAACTGATGAAGATGATTCGGCCTTGAAGTCTATTCCTAGACACTTCAAGGTTCACCATGGATGCAACCCAAAAGGCCTTATAGTGAAGGCTATTGACCAGGTAGATCTAGGTTCACGTGATGGGGATCTGACTAGGATTTTGTCACAAGTGGAGAGTAGGTGGATATACCGCCTGGGCACTATGAGCCCAAAGGGTCTTAATGAAAGCTTGGGTTTCTCAGCGTTTCTTTAAACTTTAGATCTTATATGCAACATGGGCATTCTTTTAAGGGATTATTTTTAGGGATTTTTGGGTTATATTGTAGGCTACTTAGTTTGCAATATTTTAATCAGCTTTTTTTATTTTTATTTTTCCTAATTATTTTATTTGTTATTGATGGTGTTATTTATTTATTTATTTATTCATTGTTATTTCTTAGGACATTTACCCTGGGGTTTTTTCATGTGTGCCTTCTATGTGGCTATGTCGTGTATGGACTTGAAACAGAGGCACCACTCTCTCTATATATATATATATATATGCCTGGATCCTTGATATGGGACTATGGGAGCTGCTCTTCTGGCTGAGAAGGTTTTCTCTGAAAAATCCCAAAACAACTGGAACAATCCAATCTATCTGGAGGTTATAACATACGGTGCTCTATTTATGGGCAGTTTGATGCATTTTTATCACATTCTGTGAATGGGGTTTTTTATTGGGGATTTGATTATTCCCAGGATTTGCACATGACACTTTGACTAATAATTAAGCTATTTGCGCACTAGTCACTTTTGTAGTATTAAATTTGGCTACTTACTTCTAGTTAACAGATTATTTTCTACTCGTCACTGAAGACACTTTAAAGGTTATGCATTTAGCATTAATATGGATTTTATTCTGTCATTTTATCGATTAAAGTCGAATATATGCAATAAATATTAATTCACTCTTCTCTATTATCTTTATCTTTTTTCTCCCCCCTGTTCTCTTTCCTCCCCCTTTTTTTCAGGGCACATTCACTGAAATGATATTAATGTGGTATATTTTTATCCGTAGCACTTTGTAAATCGGTGTTTCACTCCTTTCTTTCTCAGCACTCTCTTGCCGGTGCTTCAATAGGGACCTTTCTTTACCTCCGTACCTAATGTCTTGGAACAGTGCTCATGCGTGTGACGTCACCTCTCCTCGCACTTACGGAAGGGCTCCGTCCTGACATCGCTTGCGTTCCAGCTTGCGGGCCAGGGAGCACATTCACGGAAGAGCACTGAATAGGAGGAGAAGTGTGACGGACGCATGCGCTGACACGTTCAGAGATCTCCACCAATACACGGCACCCTGCACTCATGCGGCACCATGATTGGTCACACTGTCCTTTAAACACCCCCTCCCTATCCCTATACTGCTCGCCCCCGAAAGAAGCTAAGGGTGAAACTCGCGTCGGAGCGCAGGGGAACCACCGGACCATTCACCCTTAACTGATGACCTTCTGAAATCAGGTAGATATTGTTACTCAGCGATGCACATTGGGCTATATTCCTTATGCAGGGCCATTTATGATTAGGATTTTAGGTCTCTTGATTCTTTCGGATATTGTTTAGACCATGTATTTATACTGTTACCTATATTGACAGGATGCTGGTTCATGTATGAGAAAAACGCCGTAATATATGCATATGCATAACCACCAAATGTGTTATTAACTCCTGCAAGTTGGTCTTAAATTAGTTCCGGATACCCCCTTGGGTATCTCTGTGTTAAAGTTTTGTCTGTAGTGGTATTTAAATAAATAACAATAAAAGCTTATCTTTTTACTGTACTCTATGGTTCTCTTCATTAATGTCCACTGTCTAATCACAACGGGGCATTTTGTGGTGATATATACTAGATGGTAGCCCGATTCTAACGCATCGGGTATTCTAGAATATGTATGTAGTTTATTTATGAAGATTTTAGAATAATACATTGAATACACAGGATTCGGCCAACCGCGACCAATTAGCGAAGCGTGGTTCAAATCCCGCGCCAATTCGCGGCCGGACTGCGCCTGTTGCTGATTGTTCGCAGCCGGCCATGTAGTATATAGCACAGCCACATAGTATATTGCACAGCCACGTAGAATATAGCACAGCCACGTAGTATATAGCACAGCCCATGGAGTATATAGCACAGCCACGTAGTATATAACACAGCCCATGGAGCGTATAACAGCCCACATAGCATATAACACAGCCACGTATTTTATAACAGCCCACGTAGCATATAACACAGCTCACGTAGTATATAACAGCCCACGGACGCAGTATGTAACAGCCCACATAGTGTATAACACAGCCCACATAGTGTATAACACACCCCACGTAGTATATAACAGCCCACGTAGTGTATAACATAGCCCACATAGCATATAGCACAGTCCACGTAGTATATAGCACAGCCCACGTAGTATATAGCACAGTCCTTGTAGTATATAACAGCCCACGTAGTGTATAACACAGCCACGTAGTATATAGCACAGCCCACGTAGTATATTGCACAGCCACGTAGTATATTGCACAGCCACGTGGTATATTGCACAGCCAAGTAGTATATTGCACAGCCCATGTAGTATATAGCACAGCCCACGTAGTATATTGCACAGCCCACGTAGTATATTGCACAGCCCACGTAGTATATTGCACAGCCCACGTAGTATATAGCACAGCCCACGTAGTATATAGCAATATGGGCATAATATCCCTGTTAAAGAAAAGAATTAAAATAAAAATAGTTATATACTCACCTTCCGTTGGCCCCCGGATCCAGGCGAAGCGTTTACCGATGCTCCTCGCGCGCTCCGGTCCCAAGAGTTCATTGCGGTCTTGCAAGATGATGACGTAGCGGTCTCGCGAGACCGCTACTTCATCATCTCGTGAGATAGCAATGCATGGAGCGGTCACCTGAGTGTCACGAGGAGCGGGAAAGGCCTGTTCTGGATCAGAGGGGCCTATGGTGAGTATATAACTATTTTTTTTTATTATTTTTAACATTAGATCTTTTTACTATTGATGCTGCATAGGCAGCATCAATAGTAAAAAGTTGGTCATACAGGGTTAATAGCAGCGTTAACGGAGTGCGTTACACCGCGGCATAACGCCGTCCGTTAACGCTGCCATTAACCCTGTGTGAGCGCTGACTGGAGGGGAGTATGGAACGGGCACTGACTGCGGGGAGTAAGGAGCGGCCATTTTGCTGCTGGACAGTCCTCTTCGCTGATTGGTCGCGGCTGTTTTGCCGCGACCAATCAGCAACTTGGGATTTCCGTTACAGACAGACAGACAGAAAGACAGAAGTGACCCTTAGACAATTATATAGTAGATATATATTATATACACTCACCGGCCACTTTATTAGGTACACCATGCTAGTAACGGGTTGGACCCCCTTTTGCCTTCAGAACTGCCTCAATTCTTCGTGGCATAGATTCAACAAGGTGCTGGAAGCATTCCTCAGAGATTTTGGTCCATATTGACATGATGGCATCACACAGTTGCCGCAGATTTGTCGGCTGCACATCCCAAAGATGCTCCATACAAGGCAGGATGGATCCATGCTTTCATGTTGTTTACGCCAAATTCTGACCCTACCATCCGAATGTCGCAGCAGAAATCGAGACTCATCAGACCAAGCAACGTTTTTCCAATCTTCTACTGTCCAATTTCGATGAGCTTGTACAAATTGTAGCCTCAGTTTCCTGTTCTTAGCTGAAAGGAGTGGTACCCGGTGTGGTCTTCTGCTGCTGTAGCCCATCTGCCTCAAAGTTCGACGCACTGTGCGTTCAGAGATGCTCTTAGGCCTACCTTGGTTGTAACGGGTGGCGATTTGAGTCACTGTTGCCTTTCTATCAGCTCGAACCAGTCTGCCCATTCTCCTCTGACCTCTGGCATCAACAAGGCATTTCCGCCCACAGAACTGCCGCTCACTGGATTTTTTTTCTTTTTCGGGCCATTCTCTGTAAACCCTAGAGATGGTTGTGCGTGAAAATCCCAGTAGATCAGCAGTTTCTGAAATACTCAGACCAGCCCTTCTGGCACCAACAACCATGCCACGTTCAAAGGCACTCAAATCACCTTTCTTCCCCATACTGATGCTCGGTTTGAACTGCAGGAGATTGTCTTGACCATGTCTACATGCCTAAATGCACTGAGTTGCCGCCATGTGATTGGCGGATTAGAAATTAAGTGTTAACAAGAAGTTGGACAGGTGTACCTAATAAAGTGGCCGGTGAGTGTATATATATAGAATATAACGCTAGGAGCGTCAGTCTGTCCGAAGCCTTTAAAGACCGCGCAAGCGCGACGCTCCTAGCGTTAGATTATAGCCACAGTGTCCATATTCAAGAAAAAATGGTGCCGGAAAGTGCCGACTGCGCTGGCGCCGAATTCTGTGTCGCAATCCTGCCCATATCACTTAGTTTCCACCCCCATAGTGTCCCCACGCCCCCTGATTCCGGCGCATGAATGTCCCCCTGCTCATGGAATCGGCGCCTGCGCAGTCCGCACTTTTCGGCACCATTGTCTTGAATACATACTGTGTCTTCAAGAAAATGGAGCGCGGACTGCGTATGTGCCGATTCCAGGAGCAGGGGGACAATTATGGGCCGGAATCAGGGGGCGTGGGGCAGTACAGGCACGCTCAGTATAGCCGCACTCAGCACTCATTGTAGCCGCACTCAGGCAGTACAGCTGCACTCAAGCAGTACAGCTGCACTCAGGGAGTACAGGAACGCTCAGTATAGCCGCACTTAGTACAGCCGCACTCAGGCAATACAGCCATGCTCAGTACAGCCGCACTCAGTATAGCCGCACTCAGGCAGTACAGGCACGCTCAGTATAGCTGCACTCAGGCAGTACAGCTGCACTCAAGCAGTACAGGCAGGCTCAGTATAGCCGCACTCAGGCAGTACAGCCACGCTCATTATAGCCACACTCAGGCAGTACAGGCACGCTCAGTATAGCCGCACTTAGGCAGTACAGGCACGCTCATTATAGCCACACTCAGGCAGTACAGGCACGCTTAGTATAGCCGCACTCAGGCAGTACAGGCACGCTCAGTATAGCCGCACTTAGGCCTGCGCAGAAGATCCCTGAATACAGCGCCCACAGAAGGGAGGATGAGGTATGTAGTTGAGGGAGTGCAGGGCGCAGGATTCCGGGGCCGTAGCTGACGTACATTGGGGGGATAAGTATTACAAGGAGGATAGGAGGCAGGGATTTCTTCCAGGCACCGCACGCCCCAGAGCCTGGAAGTAATCATTAACATAAAGACAGGATATAACATTTCTCCTCAACAAGACCATTAATATGAGGCAGAAAGGCAGGACTAGTGTAACATTTCTATTACCTGTATGCCCATATTAACAGGTCATATATATCTCGGGGGGGGAGGGGGGTGACAGATTCCCTTTAAGATTTATTAATCAAATGGCCCATTTTAAGAGCAAACTCCAGATCTCTGTATGTACCAGCTTATAGTATATATTGTGTGGCACATGCTTTTGATGTATGCCAATTGTTACTACCACCTGGTGTTTGCAGTAAAATAATTCACAGCCTTTAGAGCTGAAGGTTAACCTTTCCTTTAATTTCACAGCTACTTTGTTGTGAAGGTCTCTTGAGCAGAGGTCCGCATGGAGGCGATGAATAATGTTATATTGTTTCACTATACTTAGCCAACATCACTTTTTTTGTGTGTGTATTTTGGTTGAGGATAGCTTTTAATTGCATGAATACCTGTAATGCTTCTAGGAAGTGATTCCGCCAATGGACTTTGTGGTGTCCTGTACTGTAGAGCTGTCCTTTCATGTACAGTACAGTGGGGGGGGGGGGGGGGGGGGGGGGGTTGGGTTTAGTAACAATGTTAGTACACAATAGACAGTGGCTACATTCTGCTCAGACATGGCTTCACGCAGGAATGAAAAGACCCCACTGACAGCTCATTTATAGTCTTTTAGGAATTCATGAACACCTACTAATAGAACATCACACTTGTATCTGAAGAACGCAAAGGAGCCACCATATGGTTATTGATTCCTTGGTGGGCAGGTGGGCTTCACCCTCCTCAATTACTACAAGCCTACACATCCTTGCATCTTATGAACGTTTTATGAGAATAGCATATTGGTTTGCACTTTGAAGTTTTATAGTACACCCTTAGAGGGTATTTGCGCTTGAATAAAGAAAAATGCTATTTTATACTTGCACTTAGTAAATAGTATACGGGGGGGGGGGGGGGGGGGTTTGGGGAGTGCACCGCCCCAGATCCTGGTTGCTGCAGTAATATTATTCTTTCACTTGGGGGAGCAATATTACGTCTGATGGCAATAAAGGAGATCTTCTGTCCAGGTATCTCAAACACACCACACACTTCACACTCCAGTCCACCAGGGGAAGCAAAGGTTCTATCTACTAAGCCACTCCTCACAGTTAGGTAAAACTGGTGGGTTGGTTAGGAAGTTAGGCAGAAGCTGACTGGGCTTCGTACAGTCAGTTCGACGGAATTTGGCAGAAGCTGGCTGGAGTGGGTTCCAGCCAGATTCAGACTGCGGTCTGTGGAAGACGAGGGTCCACAGAGCTGCGCCTGCCCCACGTGCGGCAGCATCCAAAGAGAGAGACATTGATAGGAAGCGTGTTGTAGTGAGTGAGAAACGAAGGCATAGCAACAAGTGGATACCAGAGAGGATAGTAGACGAGAGGAGCTGCATCCTTCTGGTGCGCGTTCTGGTAGCCAGAATACTGAGGGAGTAAAGTGCTCTATGCCATTGCTTCAGAGACTGGCAGGACAGTAAGTTCCAAGTTGGCTGCCCGACCTTAATACCTAAGAAGACACGGTGGCAAATTGTGGGGGTCAGGGCGTCTCTAGGGTCCCTATAAACAAGCCTCAGGCCATCAGTCATACGGGTTTTGTTCTATCCGACCACGGGGAACAGAGAGAGAAGAGTAATAACAGTGAGGACCTTATTAGAGCTTAAGCAAGTGAGGACCTACTGTGTTACTGTGTGCATAGGAAGGCTATTGCATTCCACCTGGACAAGGAGACTCTGGATTTGCCTTCAGACCGGCCGGACTCTGCCTACCCCGTGATCCGGTGCCCAGGACTGTGGACACTGAAGCCTTCAGTAAAAGGTAAAGAGACTGCAGCCTTGTGTCCTCGTTATTCACCGCGCCTTACACCATTACCATCTACACTCTGGGAAGCCCTGGGGATACACTTCACCTGTGGGAAGGTATACCATCAAGCTGCCATAACATCACCCCAGCAGACCCCTAAGCAGCGTCGGTCACCCTGACCGAATACCACAGGTGGCGTCACGAACATCCATTCTATAAACTCTTGTCCTGTCATTACTGGACGCCCCTCAAAGGGCCATGGGCCGGGTCGGGCCACCGTGACATTCCCCCGAACCGAAGGACCCGGTACCGAGTACCCCATTGCCCTTAACGTGGGGGCGCTCCACACGCGATCTCCTGATCCGTGCACACGGTGGAGAAGAGGTGATGGTCAGCGGCACAGAAGAAGAAACAGAAAGTTCAGTAGGCAAGGTCGCAGTAGAAGCCCACAGTCCAACGCACAAAGGCACAGGCCAGTCCTCATTAGGCACCGCAAGGATGGGACTAAGAGGTGCCTCCACGGTGGTGAGCGGAGCGTAGGTCCGTACTCTATCCTGGTCACTACCCGGAGAGGAAGTCTCTCTGGGCTGAGGGTAGGAAGCGTCGGCAGTCTGGCTAGCTGGGGGTATAATCACAGCTAGCGGGCGTGGGTCCATGAAGAGTGAGTTAACCGTCTCACTACTCACAAGCTCGGTCCCCGCTAAGTGTCCCATCTTCCCGCTCAAACTGCTATTTTTGTCGGACCCGCCCCCATCAGTCAGGTGCCCTGAACTGCTCCGGTCAGCAATCTCTTCCCCCTGCAACACTGGAGACAGCCCCGACAGTTCCGGACCAGACACACAGGAGAGACTGTTAGCTTGGCTCTCCTCCCTACACATCTGTAAGAAGGAAGACCGGGCTGCGGGAATCTGTACTGCACCAGGTCCGGAACTGTCGAGGCTGCGTCCCAGGTTGCCTGGGGAAAAGAATAGATGATTGGACAGACCTCTTCACCCGGAAGCAGGGGGCGTGGAAAAGAGAAAAGCGCGCGCAGCGACGGGCAGTTTCCCGCCGGCAGTGACAGAGCAGGGGTGTGCGCAGCGTGCTCCACTTGTTGTGCAGCAGCACCGCAACGTACCGAGGTCGGCTACACATCAGCATGCCACTGAGCCCAGCAGCAGAGGAACGTCCATGGGCTCCTTTAAGCTCAGTTCCACGCACAGGCATAGGAACGGGGGCCGTATTCAGGACTGTTCGTTGTGGTGCTCTTTGCCGGACAGCACACTGCAGACCCCCCTCGATACTGTACGCAGCTCCCTTGACTTTGGCTGCACGAGTTTATGGACTATTGGCTCAATGGGTAAAACCGGAGACCGCCTGTTGCTGCCAGAAGATATACCATGAGCTGTGGGATCCCCTCTGAGGACATTGCACCGGCCGTCATTGGGACTACAACCCTCATTGGATCATCTGTGGCCGAAGAAGCCATCAACAAGATACATATTTTGAGTGGACTGTTATCACATTGTTGTTGTTTATTGCCCTATCATTTGAAATTTAACTGTTCATCTCCCAGCGAAGAGTATCTTTACTGTTCAATTAAATTGATAACCCTTGCTCTGCCGTTCTTGCATCACTGCATCCCGCAACCTGCTTACACATGAGTGCCTTGTCTTTGGTCAGACAGATAGAAAAAAATCGTTTGTAAAGAAGATTCAAATATATCACTTAGCTGATATTTATCATGGAGCTAGTAGTTCACTACGCGTTTCGCCCCCTCCCATTATCAGGCCTCATGAGGGGACCCAAAAGAGGAGTATGCCATAATAGGAGATAACATTTTTGGGAGTTTTCACACCAATTTTAAGCAAGTCTACCAAAATGGGCAGAAGGGGCGGATGTAGCTATATCAGCACGTCAAATTAATAAAATGTTGCGGCATTTGTATTGCCAAAACTGTTACTCTAGTCCCTGACTGGAGTAACAATTCTGACCAGGCACCCCAAGGTTCAAGCCACTGATAAGGTGGCTGAATTAATTAAGTATTGTGCACCTCTTAATTAATTTGGCACATCTTTTCTCTGCATGCTAATCATTAAGAATGATGCACAAAATGGCCTTTGTGTCCAGTGCATGTAAGTAATGTGCATTAGCTGACCAAATTAGATGAATAGATTTCTCACACTAGTTAGAACAAAAAAACAAACAAATTATTGTATTGACTTGCATTTACTAGTGCTGAAGAGGAATGCAGGCCTCGGAAATATGGAGATGCAATTTATGACACACACAACCTGTCACCTCTAATGAGGTGCACAGTGTCACTTGTGAGCCACTTCCCCTTCTCTGGAGCTGACATCTATCACTAGGTGTCACTAGAAAAATGGAGCTACTATTTAGGGTATCTGTGCCAGGACTACTAGGACGGAGAGGGGGAGGCACAGTCATGTGGGCCATAGTTATACCCTTACACACTGGAGGGGGGCTTCACAATGTCAGTGCAAAACCGATTACCTGGAGCAGACATAATGAGCTCACAGGGATTCTGCCTAATTAGCTGGAGATTTTGCCACCTTCCTTCAAACAGAAACCTCAGAAAGCAGGGTGTAACTGCAGCATGTGTGCCAGCATATGGCCACTTATGGCACTTTGCTGCCAACTACAGTAGGAGGTGCTCTAGTTTATTTCAGGGCCATGCAGTGTCAGCAGTTACCAGGGTGTCATGAATCCGTCTTTAGTGCCCTTTTTATAGAGAGCAGTGGGGAGGGTGTAGAGAGCCCTGGGCATCTGTAATTGCACAGCCATAACGCTTGCCCTATGTTTGAGTAACGTGCAGAGGCGTAGCTAGGGTTTTAGTCCAGGGGGGGCGAAGCTTCTGAGTGGGCCCCTAACCAGGTAACCTTGATTACAACTCGGTGATGCGCCCTAATAGTGGAGGAGAACCTCAGCAGATGACCGCGCTGTTACTGAAGATAATCTCTATATAAAGATCAATATGGATATTACCGCCATATGGTCAGTGGTAGATACCAGCCCTACAGAACATATAAGAGATCACTGCACAGTTACAGATAATTCAAGTATAGGAAAAATCAGCCGCACTCAATTGGTTGAAAGTTCAGCAAACTGTGTAGTTTCTTTATTAACATATACAATAAACATCACCAGGTGCTTTTTTAGGCGGTAAATGGGTGGCGGACTATTCAATTCGGGTAACATTTCGACCCCAGCGGGTCTTTATCAAAACCTCACTTATGCCAAAGAGGTAGAGGAGAAGAGAAAGAGCCGAGTTCCCATAGGGCAGCTCTGGTGGAGTTGTGTGGAAGCGCTTCCGCCTGGTGGGTGATGTCGGACGCGCTTCCACACAACTCCACCAGAGCTGCCCTATGGGAACTCGGCTCTTTCTCTTCTCCTCTACCTCTTTGGCATAAGTGAGGTTTTGATAAAGACCCGCTGGGGTTGAAACGTTACCCGAATTGAATAGTCCGCCACCCATTTACCGCCTAAAAAAGCACCTGGTGATGTTTATTGTATATGTTAATAAAGAAACTACACAGTTTGCTGAACTTTCAACCAATTGAGTGCGGCTGATTTTTCCTATACTTGGACTATTTTTGTTCATGCCTGCACCAACCCAGTGACAGTGTGCACATCTTTTTCCTGGATTTGCAGTTACAGATAATGACTTACAGCTGACGTCCTTTCTGATGGAGTTGTTCATTTTTCCTGTCTTTTCCATCTGGCCAGACCGACATGACAACTTCTTCCAGACAGTACTCGGCTGCAGAGAATACAACAAAGACACATTTCACTTCTCATATTCCAGCCCCATCACCATCTATTCCCATACTGCACAAACTCCTCATCCTACTTATACCCCAATACTAAGCCGCTGCTGCTGTATGTGTCCCTATTACTGTACCTGATACCCCAATACTGAGCCTCTGCTGACGTATGTGTCCCTATTACTGCCCCTGATACCCCAATACTGAGCCACTGCTGCCATATGTGTCCCTATTACTGCCCCTGATACCCCAATACTGAGCCGCTGCTCCCATATGTGTCCCTATTACTGCCCCTGATACCCCAATACTGAGCCACTGCTGCCATATGTGTCCCTATTACTGCCCCTGATACCCCAATACTGAGCCGCTTCTGCCGTATGTGTCCCTAATACTGTACCTGATACCCCAATACTGAGCCGCTGCTGCCATATGTATCCCTATTACTGCACCTGATACCCCAATGCTGAGCCACTGCTGCCGTATGTGTCCCTATTACTGCTCCTGATACCCCAATACTGAGCCGCTGCTGCCGTATGTGTCCCTATTACTGCACCTGCTGTGTGGTTCTCTGTGCCCTCTAAATTCTAAAGCAACCCTCTATAATTGTTGTGAATTCTATTTTGGGGCTCCCTCTAGTGGTCACAAGCGGTACTGTGTAGTGTTGTCTTTCTGCAGGTTGGCTGCATCAGCTGGTTCGTTATCCTTGGTTGGTTTCCTATTTAGCTCACCTGGAGACTCAGTTCCTTGCCTGCTATCAATGTATTCAGTGCTCTTCAGATTCCTTGTGTCTACCTTGCTCCCAGTCTCTCCAAGACAAGCTAAGTTTTTGTTTGATAATTTTTTGATTATCAGTGTTCATTATGTTTTTTTGTCCAGCTCGCTAAAATGTGATTTCCTCGCTTGCTGGTTGCTCTAGGGGACTGAGTTTCTCCCCCCACACCGTTAGTTGGTGTGGGGGTTCTTGAAATCTCGGAGTGGATATTTTGTTAGGGTTTTTTACTGACCGCATAGATTCTCTTTTCTATTTTCTGCTATCTAGTATTAGTGGGCCTCATTTGCTGAATCTGCTTTCACCCCTGTGTATGTGCCTTCCTCTTACCTCACCGTTATTATCTGTTGGGGGCTTCTATATCTTTGGGGATTATTTCTCTGGAGGCAAGAGAGGTCTTTCTTTCTCTCTAGGGGTAGTTAGTTCCTCAGGCTGGCTCGAGACGTCTAGGATTTCTAGGCACGTTCACCGGCTACTTCTAGTGTGTTTGGATAGGTTCAGATTTGCGGTCAGTCCAGTTTGCCACCTCCCTAGAGCTTGTCCTATGTTTGTTACATAGCTGGAGTAATTTGTGATCCTCAACCACTAAGGATCACAACAATAATATAGTAATGCCGGGTGCAAGTGCCCTAGAAAACAGTGCCCATATTTTGCCCCTAGAAAGTAATAATGCCCTGTGTGTCCCTTTGATAGCCACAGTAACCTGAGTTACCCTATAACAATAAAAGCCCACTTTACATTTAATAAAGTCCCGAGTCTTCCCCTGTACAGCTCTCCTATACACAGCATGATGCTCGCTTATACACAGTATAATGCACCCACACAGTATACTGACTCCTTAGTAGCCCCCAAACTGTTTGATGGCTCCAACAATGTATAATGACCCCACACTGTAATCTCCATACTGTATGATGGCCCCCTAGATAGCCTCCATACACAGTAGCATAATGCACCAAATAGTCCACAATATAGTATAATGCACACCCCATAGGCAGACTCTATAGCATACGGCAGCCCCCAAAGGCAGACACTGTAATAAGGCAGCCCCCCATATAGGCAAACCCTGTAATAAGGCAGTACGCCCATACGCAGACTATGTAGTATAAGGCAGCACCCCCATAGGCAGACCCTGTAATAAGGCGGCAGACCCTGTAATAAGGCAGCACCCCCATAGTCAGACTCTGTAATAAGGCAGCCCCCATAGTCAGACCCTGTAATAAGGCAGCACCCCCACAGTCAGACCCTGTAATAAGGCAGCAACCCCATAGTCAGACCCTGTAATAAGGCAGCCCCCACAGTCAGAACCTGTAATAAGCAGCCCCCTCACAGTCAGACCCTGTAATAAGGCAGCACCCCTGTAGGCAGACCCTGTAATAAGGCAGCACCCCTATAGTCAGACCCTGTAATAAGGCAACCCCCATAGTCAGACCCTGTAATAAGGCAGCACCCCCACAGTCAGACCCTGTAATAAGGCAGCACCCCTATAGTCACATTGTAATAGGGCAGCCCCCCTATAGTCAGACCCTGTAATAAGGCAGCCCCCATAGTCAGACCCTGTAATAAGTCAGACCCTGTAATAAGGCAGCCCCCCCATAGTCAGACCCTGTAATAAGGCAGCCCCCCCATAGGCAGACCCTGTAATAAGGCAGCAGCACCCATTTAAAAAAATAAATACTCACCTCTCTTCTTCCTGGTTCCTGCGCTGCTCCAGCTGATCTCCTGACAGCGGGCGCCGGGCAGTGACGTCTTCGCGCCCGCTGTCAGTGTCGGCGACGTCAGACGCTGACACTGACAGGGGGATGATGGGAGAAGGAGCGCAGCACTCCTTCTCCCATCAATGCGATTAACTGTATCGACTAAATGCCGGAAAAGCTGATCTTCCGATGACTGCGGGGGGCCCACTGCTGGCATCGGGCTCCCCCGCCTGCTCAGGGGCCCCATAGCGGCAGGGCAGGAAGATCGATTCTCCCTGCTTTGCCGCAGAATGTAACTGTATCGGCGCGCTGCACGCGCCAATTCAGTTACAGTAGCGTAGCTCCGGGTGGGCCCCCTGGTAGCTACGCTACTGGTAAAGAGAAAAGAGAGGGAGAAAAAAAATGACCAAGGCAGTCGCCGAACACAAAGTAATGGTAACAACAAATGTTTTATTAGAAACAGGTAGTAACAGGAGTAGCAAAACAATGATGAAAGTTATCCGCTAAAAATACACATAGACAAAAAGCATAAAAATACGGAACTTTTGGAAGGAGGACCAGTAAAAGTAAATACAGTGCAGTATATGTTATCATAGGCAAATAGATGAAGTGCTTAACCAAAGGAAAATCAGTTATGTTATCTATGATAGGAAGTAAAGTGCAAATGCAGTAAGTCAGTGCCTTATACAGCAATAAGAAAAGGTCATATATTACAAAATCAGTGTAAGGGAAAGTTTGTGTGAGACAGTGCTCATATTAACGTGAAGAATAGAAAGAAATAGCCAGCTTACCACCTCGGAGACGTACCCCCATTTTCCCAAAAAATGTTTTTGGAAAAAAGTGCGTCTTATAGTAGGAAAAATAAATCTTGCCAAATCTAATTTGCTAAATAAATCTTGCCAAATCAGACAAAGTGATGTTCTGGATTTGTTTTCTCATTTTAACTCTTATGGTTGTGGTCTACCTATGATGTCAATTACAGGCCTCTCATCTTTTTAAGTGGGAGAACTTGCACAATTAGTGGCTGACTAAATACTTTTTTCCCCACTGTATACACAGAGCTCCTGTGTATAATGTCACCAGTAATCACTGTATTACCTGTACAGAGCTCCTGTGTATAATATCACTGGCGATCACTGTATTACATGTGATGGACCCGTGGAAGCGCTGATTGCGCGAAACGGCCGTCGTCCAGCTCACTCTCCCCGCACCCTCATCGCCTACAACCTGCTGTTGTATTTTAACAATATGACACATTAAAGAACTTCACTGCGCTGATTCTGGTGAGTGCTGCTTTTTCCGCTCTCTGCTCTCTGTTTGTGTTCACTGTATTACATGTACACTGACACTATATACAGAGCTCCTTTGTATAATGTCACCGCTGATCACTGTATTACCTGTACACTGACACTATATACAGAGCTCCTGTGTATAATATCACTGGTGATCACTGTATTACCTATACACTGATGCTATATACAGAGCTCCTGTGTATAATATCACTGGCGATCACTGTATTACATGTACACTGACACTATATACAGGTGTCCTGTGTATAATATCACTGGCGATCACTGTATTACATGTACACTGACACTATCAACAGAGCTTCTATGTATAATGGCACTTAATATTGTGATTTTCTATATTAATGATCAGTATTGTAGTATTCGGTCACTATATTGTGGTAATATGTGGTCTGGTCATGGTGTGGCTGTATTTGTTCCTTGTATGTGGTATTATTCGGTAACTATGTAGTGGTAATATGTGGCTTGATCATGGTGTTGTAAGCAGGTGGCAGGGACCCTCAGTTGCCTACTCTCTACTATATGCTGGGTATGTGTGCCCCATGCGGTGCCCTGATGGTTTGGCTATAAGTAATATGTAAACATTGTGTATTGTTGTTTTATTAATGTGTCTGTATGTCTGAGATTGTACTACTGTTTGTGAGTGTACTGTATTGTATAACATGTTTGTAATTAGTTCAGGGTTAGAACAGGTTAACAAAAGGGGACTGGGTTAGCAGTCTCAAAGAAGCCAGAAGTGTCAGCTTCTGGAGAAGAACCTGGCCAGGCTTGCCCATGGCAGGACGTGCTCCACTGACTGGAGCAGGATATACCCCCGGAGGGGGATCAGCCACTGCAAAGGACTGCCGGGCAGTGAAAACGGGAACCAGGACTGTGGAAGTGCCCACCAATGGACCGTCAGTTCCCAGGAACTGGATGGGAGCTGATCCTGTAACAGAGCTTGATAGGGAAAGAACAGGAAGATTTACCTCATCTACTCCATCCCTATTAAAAAGTTTGTTCACGTTGGAACTGAAGCATGGCGTGTGGTGTATCCGCAGGATGTCATTCCAGTGTTGGAAGCAACCGTGTGCTAGAGGTAACTGACTGTGCTGCAGAACCGGGTCTCTGTCTGTCTTTCTATGTTCAAGGGGCCGGGGTGCTTCCTGACTGCCTTACTGGACTCGCCCATGACTACCACCCTGTGCCACCTTGTTACAGTGTGGTGGCATTTTTCCCTTGTATGTGGTATTATTCAGTCACTGTGTGGTGGTAATATATGGTCAGGTCATGGTGTGGCGGTATTTGTCCCTTGTATGTGGTATTATTCGGTCACTATGTGGTGGTAATATGTAGTCTGGCCATGGTGTGGTAGTATTTGTTTGTTTTTTCACTTGGAATCTATGGAGTGCTACCTTCCCTTTTTTCTTTTTATCTGGATTGTGGCAAGTATTGGATGCTTTGCTGAGGAGGCTTGGTCATCCACCTGTTGGTATAGTGCCGTTCCACTTTTTCTTCATAATTATTCCAGAGATATACACATTTTTCCTCATATGTAATTGAGGTGTTAGGAACACTGGGTGGAACAAGGATGTTTCCTGAGATTCTGCCTCCAGAGCTTATTTTAATGCTTAACCCCTTAACGACCGCCAATACGCCTTTTAACGGCGGCAGTTAAGGGTACTTAAACCACAGCGCCGTTAATTAATGGTGCTGTGGAAAAAGTGAACAGCGCCCCCCAGAGTCGGATTTTCTCTGGGGTCTCGGTTGCCGGGGGTAGCCGAGACCCCAGAGAATCTGATTTGAGGGTTTTTTACCGACCCCCGGGTTGAGATCGCCGGTAATTAACCGTTTACCGGCAGTCGCAAAAAAAAAGAAAAAACGATTTCCCATTTAATTTCTCTGTCCTCCGATGTGATCGCACATCAGAGGACAGAGAAATGGGGTCCACGATCGCCCCCGATACTCACCTGTCTCCCCCGGTGCTCCTCGTGGCTCCAGATGGGCGCCGCCATCTTGTTCCGGCCAAAAAATGGCGGGCTCATGCGCAGTGCGCCCGCCGGCTGGCACCGGGAAGATCTTTGGGGTCTCGGCTGCTGGGGGTAGCCGAGACCCCAAAGAACATGATCAGGGTGTCATGTCGGACGCTGTTCACACTAGGGCGTCCGACAGACAGCAGTAACTCCACTTACGTCCACTACACGCTCAGTGGTGTTGGCTAGATTTTATCCAGCTTGCTCGGGGTTAATCTAGCTGGTAATCAGGTTGGAGGCTGGGTCACGCCCATGGCCTTTAAATAGTCGCGCTGGACTTTGGGCGTCGCCGATTATAGCTTGTGCTTTATGTCTGGTGATTCCGGTCTGGAGTGGTGGTCTGTTTGCAGGAATATCGTATCTGGTGGTGTATAATCCTTTGTCATATTCCTCCTTTCTATTTGTATTTGTTTTGCCCTGTGCACATTATAGTGTATTACTGTGTGTCTGCGGCGTGGTGCGTTTTTCAGTTTTCCCTGTCTGTTCTTTCTGTGGGGATTGGTGTGTGGTCTCTTCACTGGGTGGCGGGTGGTTGTTTCAGCTTAGGGCTGAAACAGGAGTCAGGGTCAGGCCTGGCAGCCCAGACATGCACACCTTTAGTGTAACTTCTGGGAAAGGGACAGACAGGGTTTCCCTAGCCTGAGGGATATCGCAGGGGCCCGGGTAACCAACCTTAGTCTACCCAGTTCCCCCGTGACACGGGGTCGGTTTTTACCAACCCCTGTTTTGCGATCACCGGTAATTAACTTTACCGGCGGCCGCAAAAAAAAACACAAAAAAAACCAAGCTATGTGTCATTCTCTGTCCTCTGATGTGATCGCATATCAGAGGACAGAGAAATAGGGGGATTCGGGGACCCTGTTATACTTACTGGTGTCCCTGGGTCCTCCTGCGTCCCCTCCTGGCCGCCGGCTTCTTCATCTGGTAAGAAAATGGCGGGCGCATACGCAGTGTGCCCGCCATGATCTGCCGGCCGGCAGCTAGAGGAGTTGGGATAAAGCTAGGGTTAGGGTTAGGGCTAGGGTGAGGGCTAGGGTTAGAATTAGGGTTAGGGCTAAAGTTAGGGCTAGGGTTAGGGCTAGGGTTAGGGCTAGGGTTGGGGCTAAAGTTAGGGCTAGGGTTAGGGCTAGAGTTAGGGTTGGGGCTAAAGTTAGGGTTAGGGCTGGGTTAGGGCTAGGGTTAGGGGCTTAAGTTAGGGCTAGGGTTGGGGCTAAAGTTAGGGCTAGGGTTGCGGCTAAAGTTAGGGTTAGAGTTGGGATTAGGGTAAGGCCTCGGGCCGTCGCAATCCGTCGACAAAATTGTGCACAACGTGGGCAGCAGATGCAGTATTCCGACGCATCCGTTGCCCATTCTGAAGTGTGGGGAGGAGGGGGCGGAGTTCCGGCCATGCATGCGCGGTCGGAAATGGCGGATCCGACGGACAAAAAAACGTTCCCTTGAATGTTTTTTCATCATGACGGTCCACCAAAACATGACGCATCCGTTGCACGTCGGATTTAGGGTTTTGATTAGGGTTATGGTTAGGGTTGGGATTAGGGTTGTTTTGGGGTTAGGGTTGTGATTATCGTTAGGGTTGTGGTTAGGATTATGGATCGGGTTGGGATTTGGGTTAGGGGTGTGTTGGGGTTAGGGTTGGAGTTAGAATTGGGGTGTTTCCACTGTTTAGGTACATCAGGGGGTCTCCAAATGCGACAGCCAATTTTGCGCTCAAAAAGTCAAATGGTGCTCTCTCCCTTCTGAGCTCTGCCGTGCGCCCAAACAGTGGTTTACCCCCACATATGGGGCATCAGCGTACTCGGGATAAATTAGACAACAACTTTTGGGGTCCAATTTCTCCTGTAACCCTTGTGAAAATAAAAATTTGGGGGCTAAAATATCTTTTTTGTGGGAAAAAAATATTTTTTATTTTCACGACTCTGCATTATAAACTTCTGTGAAGCACTTGGGCATTCAAAGTTCTCACCACACATCTAGATAAGTTCCTTGGGGGGTCTAGGTTCCAAAATGGGGTCACTTGTGGGGGGTTTCTACTGTTTAGGTACATCAGGGGCTCTGCAAACGCAACATAACGCCCGCAGACCATTCTATCAAAGTCTGCATTCCAAAACGGTGCTCCTTCCCTTCCGAGCTCTGCCATGCGCCCAAACAGTGGTCCCTTCCACATATGGGGTATCAGCGTACTCAGGACAAATTGCACAATAAATTTTGGGGTCCAATTTCTCCTGTTACCCTTGTGAAGTAAAAATTTTGGGGTGAAAATATTATTTTTGTGGAAAAAATATGATTTTTTTATATTTTCATGGCTCTACATAATTAGCTTTTGTGAAGCAGTTGGGGGTTCATAGTGCTCACCACACATCTAGATAAGCTCTTTGGGGGTCTAGTTTCCAAAATGGGGTCACTTGTGGGGGGTTTCTACTGTTTAGGTACATCAGGAGCTCTGAATATGCAACATGATGCCCGCAAACCATCCCATCAAAGTCTGCATTCCAAGCGGCGCTCCTTCCCTTCCGAGCCCCGATGTGTGCCCAAACAGTGCCCCCCCACATATGGGGAATCAGCATACTCAGAACAAACTGGTCAACAAATTTTGTGGTCCAATTTCTCCTGTTACCCTTGAGAAAATAAAAAATTGCAGGCTAAAAAATCATTTTTGAAGAAAAAAAAAATAATTTTTTATTTTCACGGCTCTACTTTATAAATTTCTGTGAAGCACTTGGGGTTCAAAGTGCTCACCACACATCTATATAAGTTCCTTAATGGGTCTAGTTTCCAAAATGGTGTCACCTGTGGGGAGTTTCCACTGTTTAGGCACAACAGGGGCTCTCCAAACGCGACATGGCATCCGATCTCAATTCTAGCCAATTCTGCATTGAAAAAGTCAAACGGCACTCCTTCTCTTCCAAGCTCTGCTGTGCATCCAAACAGTGGTTTACCCCCACATATAGGGTATCGACGTACTCAGGACAAATTGCACAACAACTTTTTTGGTCTAATTTCTCCTGTTACCCTTGTGAAAATAAAAATTTGGGGGCAAAAAAATTATTTTTGTGTAAAAAAAAAAATGCGATTTTTTTATTTTCACGGCTCTACATAATAAACTTCTGTGAAGCACTTTGGGGTTCAAAGTGCTCACCACACATCTAGATAAGTTCCTTAGGGGTCTAGTTTCCAAAATGGTGTCACTTGTGGAGCGTTTCCACTGTTTAGGCACATCAGGGGCTCTCTAAACGTGACATGGCATCTGATCTCAATTCCAGCCAATTCTGCATTGAAAAAGTCAAACAGTGGTTTACCACATATGGGGTATTGTCGTATTCAGGAGAAATTGCACAATAAAATTTATGGTTACATTTCTGTTTTTACACTTGCAAAAATAAAAAAAAAATGGTTCTGAAGTAAAATGTTTGCAAAAAAAAGTTAAATGTTCATTTTTCCTTCCACATTGTTTCAGTTGCTGTGAAGCACGTAAAGGGTTAATAAACTTCTTGAATGTGGTTTTGAGCACCTTGAGGGGTGCAGTTTTTAGAATGGTGTCACACTTTGTTATTTTCTATCATATAGACCCCTCAAAATGACTTCAGATGTGATGTGGTCCCTAAAAAAGAAATGGTGTTGTAAAAATGAGAAATTGCTGGTCAACTTTTAACCCTTATAACCATACCTCCCAACCGTCCCGATTTCAGCGGGACAGTCCCGCTTTGGCACCGGGGTCCCGCTGTCCCGCTTCGGGCATTTAAAATCCCGAATTTGCGGCCGCCGGTGAAGCCCCGCCCACTTCCGGGACGTAGAGAGAGCCAGCCTGTTTTTTTTTTTTTTTTTTATAAAAGCTGCCTCCTGACCGCCCGCGCAACACCCCCCCCCCCCTCCCGCCCCCTGTGCGGCGCTGCCACGCTGAAGGAGAGAGCCTGCAGCAATCAAGAAGAAAGGTCAGCGATTCACTACCTCTGGCTGTGTGTGCACGGAGCTCCGGCTTCTGCTCTTAGGCTACGTTCACATTTGCGTTGTGCGCCGCAGCGTCGGCGCCGCAGCGCACAACGCAAACAAAAACGCGGCAAAACGCACGCTAAAACGCTGCGTTTTGCGCCGCATGCGTCCTTTTTGGCCGAAAGTTGGACGCAAAAAAAATGCAACTTGATGCGTTTCTTGCGTCCAACGCTTGCGGCCATGCGGCGCAAAACGCAGCACAACGCATGTCCATGCGCCCCCATGTTAAATATAGGGGCACATGACGCATGCGGCGACGCTGCGGCGCTGACCGCAAATGTGAACGTAGCTTTAGCTGCTATCCCGGCAGAGAAGGAGAGACGGGGGAGGTGCCGGGATAGTGCAGAGCTGTGAGCAGGAGACTGAAGACTTCAGCAGAGAGCTGCACATGGACATCAGCCGCCCCTGCATCACAGAGGAGATTGTGTGTGTGTGATGTGTGTGATGGCTGCGTGTGTGTGTGTGATGGCTGCGTGTGTGTGTGTGATGGCTGCGTGTGTGTGTGTGATGGCTGCGTGTGTGTGTGATGGCTGCGTGTGTGTGTGTGTGATGGCTGCGTGTGTGTGTGTGTGATGGCTGCGTGTGTGTGTGTGATGGCTGGGTGTGTGTGTGTGATGGCTGCGTGTGTGTGTGTGATGGCTGCGTGTGTGTGTGTGATGGCTGCGTGTGTGTGTGATGGCTGCGTGTGTGATGGCTGCATGTGTGATGGCTGCGCGTGTGTGTGTGTGTGTGTGATGGCTGCGTGTGTGTGTGTGATAGCTGTGTGTGTGTGATGGCTGCGTGTGTGTGTGTGTGTGTGTGTGTGATGGCTGCGTGTGTGTGATGGCTGCGTGTGTGTGATGGCTGCGTGTGTGTGATGGCTGTGTGTGTGTGTGTGATGGCTGTGTGTGTGTGTGTGATGGCTGCGTGTGTGTGATGGCTGTGTGTGTGTGATGGCTGTGTGTGTGTGATGGCTGCGTGTGTGTGTGTGTGTGTGAATGATGGCTGCGTGTGTGTGTGTGTGTGTGTGATGTCTGCGTGTGTGTGATGGCTGCGTGTGTGTGTGTGTGTGTGATGGCTGCGTGTGTGTGTGTGTGATGGCTGCGTGTGTGTGTGTGATGGCTGCGTGTGTGTGTGTGATGGCTGCGTGTGTGTGTGTGATGGCTGCGTGTGTGTGTGATGGCTGCGTGTGTGTGTGATGGCTGCGTGTGTGATGCATTTGTGTCAAAGCTGCATGTGTTTGTGAGCTGCGTGCGTGTGAGCTGCGTGCCTGTGTGTGAGCTGCGTGCCTGTATGTCATTATACAGTCTGGAGCATCATGTGCGGTCATTATACAGTCTGGAGCATCATGTGCGGTCATTATACAGTCTGGAGCATCATGTGCGGTCATTATACAGTCTGGAGCATCATGTGCGGTCATTATACAGTCTGGAGCATCATGTGCGGTCATTATACAGTATGGAGCATCATTTGCGGTCATACAGTATGGAGCATCATTTGCGGTCATACAGTATGGAGCATCATGTGCGGTCATTATACAGTATGGAGCATCATGTGCGGTCATTATACAGTATGGAGCATCATGTGGGGTCATTATACAGTATGGAGCATCATGTGCGGTCATTATACAGTCTGGAGCATCATGTGCGGTCATTATACAGTATGGAGCATCATTTGCGGTCATACAGTATGGAGCATCATGTGCGGTCATTATACAGTATGGAGCATCATGTGCGGCCATTATACAGTATGGAGCATCATGTAGGGTCATTATACAGTATGGAGCATCATGTGCGGTCATTATACAGTATGGAGCATCATGTGTGTTCATTATACAGTATGGAGCATCATGTGGGGTCATTATACAGTATGGAGCATCATGTGCGGTCATTATACAGTATGGAGCATCATGTGTGGCCATTATACAGTATGGGGCACTGTGTGGCCATATTTTTTTGTTTATAATTATTGTATATGAAACAGTGTGATCGGCAGTGCTAAATGGGTGTGGTTGGGATGTGGATATGGGTGTGACTAATTATGAATGGGTGTGGTCAGAGGCGTGGCCTAAAATTTGCCGCGGCGCGCAAAGCGCGCCGCAAACTTTGTCCCTCTTTCCCATCTTCAAAAGTTGGGAGGTATGCTTATAACTCCCTAACAAAAAAACTATTTGTTTCCAAAATTGTGCTGATGTAAAGTAGACGTGTGGGAAATGTTATTTATTAACTATTTTGTGTGACATATCTCTCTGATTTAAGGGCATACAAATCCAAAGTTTGAAAATTACAAAATTTTAAAATTTTTTGCCATATTTCTGTTTTTTTTTCATAAATAATCGCAAGTAATATCGAAGAAATGTTACTACTAACATGAAGTACAATATGTCACGAAAAAACAATCTCTGAATCAGCGGGATCTGTTAAAGCGTTCCAGAGTTATAACCTGATAAAGTGACAGTGGTTAGAATTGTAAAAATTGGCTCGGTCATTAAGTACCAAATTGGCTCTGTCACTAAGGGGTTAAAGGGAACCTGTCAGCAGGATTGTGCTGGAGTAACCTACACACAGCATCAGGTCAGTGCCGTTATACTGATTAAAATGATACCTTGGGTGATGAAATCCATCTTGTGGTTTGTTCTGTCCTAGCAGTAAATTTGCTTTCTAAAGTTTAGTCATTTTGAGCCTCATAGTTATTACAGGTATATTTTTCTATATATATATTAATCCTTTCTACATTTTTATAGTGTAAAGTATCGGCACCATCTTCTGGCGATTTGGTGTGTGCATTCTGGTGCAGTTTGCAACATATTATGGGAAGTTCCTAAAGAATTGTGGGTGTTGCTGTTGCATCAGGGGCGAACACTAACAGTAAGGGTATGTGTCCACGTTCAGGATTGCATCAGGATTTGGTCAGGATTTTCCATCAGTATTTGTAAGCCAAAACCAGGAGTGGGTGATAAATACAGAAGTGGTGCATATGTTTCTATTATACTTTTCCTCTAATTGTTCCACTCCTGGTTTTGGCTTACAAATACTGATGGAAAATCCTGACCAAATCCTGATGCAATCCTGAACGTGGACACATACCCCTAGCGGCCCCTGTGCAAGAAATGTGTCTGGACCCCCCTTCTTTTATGGCAACAAAGCTAAAGCGCAATGCTGGGAACCCTCAAACTCCCAGGCCTCTGGCAGTGGACCTGAGAATGAGAACGGACAACAAGACCAGGTATATATATAGCTGCTGGCTGAGTGCATGGAAGATCTGCAGGCCTCTGCTCTGTACATCAGCACACACCAAACTGACACTGACGTTGCACCTAACACACCCATACCCCTTACTGCAGGGTTTTTAACAAACAAACCTGTGGCTTTCAGCCACATGGAATACCCGGACCGGAAATCCGTGACTGCCATGCACATCTATGGACTTCATCTTTATGAAGAACCCGGGGAGAACACACAGCGACCCCTACCTGTGACACGAGTCACTGCCTCACAATATATATATATATTTATATATATTACAAGGCAATTATATAAATATATATTTATATAATTGCCTTGTAATGTTTTCATTTCCTGTTCTGTCCAGATGTCACCGTATTCCAAGAATACAGAATACATTCCGTACAGAATTCAAAGCGGAGGAAGTTCACCGACCACCATATTGGGACACCCAAGTGATGGGAGTCTCAATATGGAAACTGCTGCTGGTACCAACCTATTGCGCGGTACCACCAGCGGAACACCGTTGCACCACACACACACACAAGCTCTATATGCCGTTTGCACCACACACACTCTCACACACTCTCACACTCACTGTCATGAACCGGGGGTGTTTGGTTGCCCCAGTTCCTTTCTGAAGGGGATTTATTTATATCCCACTTCCCAGATCCAGTTTGGAACTTGCAGCTCTCTGGCGCCCCCCCTTACCCTCAGGTCAAACAGGGAACTGCACCTAGGATAATTAGTCACCAGAAAGGCTGTCTTGCTATGTACCTGTGACGCCCCAGGGTCCTGGTCGTCACAGTAACATTGCTTTCCTCATGGGGAGAGTGATGTTACGTTTGGAAGCGATGAAGGATATTTTTTAGCAGGTAATCACAATGCATACAACATGTTCACGCTCCAGGCCAGAAGGGGAGCTCAAAACCTGTTTAAGGTGAACTCCCCTATAAATACATTCTGATCTGGAGGAAAAGGAGGACAGAGTTCAGAAAGTTACAGACAGAGAAGAGAGCAGACTGACATAGGGTGTCAGAAGGTCTGAGGGGGCCCTGTAATCTGAAGGACTACACCCCCTGGAGAAAGATACATACAGAAGGAAAAGACATTGTTCAGTGAGCATGCAGGAGAGCACAGGAGAGTGACATCAGGGGAGACCAGCTGCGAATGAGTGATCCCCCTCTGAAGCGCAGATCACCGATAGCCGGAACACCAAGGCTTTTGTGGGACTCTAAGACACATAGCAGAGACTGGCAGGACAGCTGAATTGCAAGTTATCTGTCCCCACACACACCTGAAGACACAGTGACACGTAGAGCCAGGGGCGTGATAGAGTCCCTGTAAAAAGGCTCGAGTTACCTTTCATGCAGGTATTGTCCTATCCAATATGGGGGACAGAGAGAAGAACTGTGAGGACCTTATCTGAAGCCATAGGCAATAAGGGACTACAACACCACCGTGCTAGAGGAAAGCTTTCATCTCCATCTGGTAACTGGGGAACTCTGGATTCGCTTCCAAGCCGGCCGGACCCTGCCTGCCCTGTGATCTGATGCCCTGGACTGTGGCTGCCTGGAATCTTCAGTAAACAAGGTAAAGAGACTGCAAACCTGTGTCCTCGTTCCTTACTCCACCGTTCACCATCTTCCATCTACACACCGGGAGCCCTGGCGATATACTTCACCTGCGGGAAGTTATACCATCTAGCTGCCATAACATCACCCCAGAGGACCCCTTAAAGCAGTGTCGGTCCCCACTGACCGAATACCACAGGTGGCGTCACGAACATAAACTTTATTCAATTTCCCCTTTTACATGGGCGCCCAGGGCCACGGACTGAGTCA
The DNA here is from genome assembly GCF_051348905.1 of Ranitomeya variabilis. Classification (NCBI taxonomy): domain Eukaryota; kingdom Metazoa; phylum Chordata; class Amphibia; order Anura; family Dendrobatidae; genus Ranitomeya; species Ranitomeya variabilis. The sequence continues at coordinate 523,523,772 of NC_135232.1, forward strand.
CCATTGTGACATCCCCCTGTGAACACCGGACCCGGTACCGGGTACCCCACGGCCCTAGCGGGCGATTCATTCGTGGGAAAATATTCTGAAAAGTTCCCAGGCTCGAGTTCATATGAGTTCATCCAGCAGGGGGCGCATCACCGCGACTCGAGGTAACTACAATACATTCCCCTGCATTCCATTCATTCACCAAGTTTTACAGTCAGGAGCACAGCTGCATTAGCAGAGCTCCTGGGTGTAAAATGATTTAACCCCTTCAGATGGATTTACAGCGTGGGACAAGACTGAACGACGTAAGGTATGGAATATTGTTGTTTGTTTTTTTTAACTTTATTTCAGGGCACAAGGGTCTTCAGGTGGATTAAGAGTATAATAAAATATTAAAAATAATATCTACATCCAGGCACTTACCACTGACGTCTCGTCTGATTAAGGCTGCTTTCTCCTGTTTTATCTCTATCTGGTCAGACCTTCATGTCGACATCTCCCAGCCACGATTCTTCTTGTCATGATGATAATGCAGTCCTGAAAATAACAAGGACACATATATTGTATACATACATGTGTCCCCCCAAATACAGATACGTACCCACTAGGGTTGAGCGAAACGGATCGGACAAATTCAAAAATCGCCGACTTTCGGCAAAGTCGGGTTTCATGAAACCTGACCCGATCCCAGTGTGGGATCGGCCATGAGGTCGGCGATCTTCACGCCAAAGTCGCGTTTCATATGATGCGTTCAGCGCCATTTCTCAGCCAATGAAATAGGACGCAGAGTGTGGGCAGCGTGATGACATAGGTCTCGGTCCCCACCATCTTAGAGAAGGGCATGACAGTGATTGGCTTGCTTTCTGCGGCGCCACAGGGGCTATAAAGGGGCATGCACGCCGACCGCCATCTTACTTCTGCCGATCTTAGCATAGAGAGAGGTTGCTGCAGCTTCGTCAGAAGAAGGACTATAGTTAGGGAGGGAAGATTAAACCCCAAACCGCTTGTGCTGTAGCGATTTCCACTGTCCAACACCACCTTTTTTTGCAGGGACAGTGGAGGCTATATCTTTGTGCATCAGCTCTGTAGCTTATTAGGCTGCCTTTTAAGGCTCCCTGATAGCTGCATTGCTGTTTGCACCGCTGCTGTGCAAACCAACTGCTTTTTTAAAAGCAAAAATCCTGTTGCTCCTTTCTGCAGTTATCTTGTTTATTTGTCCACACTTTTGTGTGCAGCAGTCCTTTTTGTTGCTGCCATACTTGTCCTGAGATCATTGTAGGGAGATTGAAATTGTACTACAGTCCTTGGATTTTTTCAGATATCTTCCAGCCACTTTCTGCCACTTACATTGTGTTGTGTTACACACTGGGCCTGAGTTGTGGTGCTGTCTCCCCCCCAAAAAAGGGAGATTCAAATTCTCACAAAGTGCATGTTAGGGGTTGAGTTCCCACCTCTGCACAGGGGGAATCTCGGGCCATCTCCCATTCTTCTCCTGCCACAGTGGAGGCTGCTCAGCGGAGACGTCGGTCTCAGCATCTCGCTCAATCTGACTCTGTGAGGAGGATTACTGCTGCTCTTCCAGCTTCTGCTATTGTAGTCAGTGCTGGGCAGCGGCGAGCAGACGCTTTTGGGACGAAGTCTTGCTTTTCTCCTTCTGAGCATGCCCAGGGTAAGATCTCTCATTGGAGATCGAGGGTCACATGCTTGGATACTGCAGCAAAGCCCATTGGTCCTCCAGGAAGGTCCTGAAGGTGCTCAGGCTTTGCGGCAGCTTCTCATTGGTCCTTCTTGGAAGGTCCTGTTTGGGCTGCAGCTATAAAAGGCTCGCATGGCTGCACGGCCATGCGCTAGTGTCTTTCTAAATTATGTGCTTTGCGCCAGTGTGGTCATGTGTGATTGTGTTCAGGGACTCGGCTGAAATAAGCCCCTAGAATGCTGGCACCTCCGGCGAGGAGTTTGTGTGTCTGAGTACATTCAGGGACCTGGCTGAAATAAGCCCCTAGAATGCTGGCACCTCCGGCGAGGAGTTTTGTGTGCATGCATGACCACTGACTGCTCTCCCTTGGGTAGTTAGCCTGTGCTCCTGTGAAGTTAACAGGGCGCAGAGCTTTGCTTTCACGGCTGCTCTGTGAGTTAACCGAGCTAGCCAATACCGCCATATAGTGCTGCCATTTGTCTAGCAGCAGGTTCTCCTGCACGGTGGACCCCGGGCTGCGAACTCACCAATAACAATAAAAACTATTTTCCTCGGTGCGTTCTGCTAGCCCTAACAGTGGATATACGTCCGTTTGTCGTATATCAGCCAGCCACGTTCTGCCACTCACATTGTGTTGTAAAATACACTGGGCCTGAGTTGTGGTGCTGTCAGCCCCCCAAAAAAGTGAGATTCAAATTCTCACAAAGTGGATATACCTCAGTCCTCTTAGTTTGTCGTGTATCAGCCAGCCACTTGCTGCCACTTACATTGTGTTGTGTTACACACTGGGCCTGAGTTGTGGTGCTGTTTCCCCTCCAAAAAAGGGAGATTCAAATTGTCACAAAGTGGATATACGTCAGTTCTGTTAGTTTGTCGTATATCAGCCAGCCACGTTCTGCCACTTACATTGTGTTGTAAAGTACACTGGGCCTGAGTTTGGGTTCTGTCTCCCCTCAAAAAAAGTGAGATTCAAATTCTCACAAAGTGGATATACCTCAGTCCTCTTAGTTTGTCGTGCATCAGCCAGCCACTTGCTGCCACTCACATTGCGTTGTAAAATACACTGGGCCTGAGTTTGGGTTCAGTCTCCCCCCAAAAAAGTGAGATTCAAATTCTCACAAAGTGGATATACCTCAGTCCTCTTAGTTTGTCGTGTATCAGCCAGCCACTTGCTGCCACTCACATTGCGTTGTAAAATACACTGGGCCTGAGTTTGGGTTCAGTCTCCCCCCAAAAAAGTGAGATTCAAATTCTCACAAAGTGGATAAACCTCAGTCCTCTTAGTTTCTCGTGTATCAGCCAGCCACTTGTTGCCACTTACATTGTGCTGTGTTACACACTGGGCCTGAGTTGTGGTGCAGTCTCCCCCCCAAAAAAGGAAGATTCAAATTGTCACAAAGTGGATATACGTCAGTTCTGTTAGTTTGTCGTATATCAGCCAGCCACGTTCTGCCACTTACATTGTGTTGTGTTATACACTGGGCCTGAGTTGTGGTGCAGTCTCCCCCCAAAAATAGGGAGATTCAAATTGTCACAAAGTGGATATATGTCAGTTCTGTTAGTTTGTCGTATATCAGCCAGCCACGTTCTGCCACTTACATTGTGTTGTGTTATACAATGGGCCTGAGTTGTGGTGCAGTCTGCCCCCCAAAAAAGGGAGATTCAAATAGTCACAAAGTGGATATACGTCAGTTCTGTTAGTTTGTCATATATCAGCCAGCCACGTTCTGCCACTTACATTGTGTTGTGTTATAAACTGGGCCTGAGTTGTGGTGCTGTCTCCCCAAAATAAAAAAGGAGATTTAAATTCTGAACAAGTTTATATACACCTTCTACCTTGTTTTACAGTACCATATAACGGTTGTTATTTTGGTTACATTTTCCCAAAAATGAGGAAGTCTGGTGGAAGAGGCCGTGGGCGCAGGTTGCCAGCTGGTACTGATGGTGGTGGTGGTGGTGCATCTGGTGGTAGTGGGAAAAGCACAATAGCACCTAAGGGTACCGTCTCACATAACGATTTACCAACGATCACGACCAGCGATACGACCTGGCCGTGATCGTTGGTAAGTGGTTGTGTGGTCGCTGGGGAGCTGTCACACAGTCAGCTCTCCAGCGACCAACGATGCCGAAGGCCCCGGGTAACCAGGGTAAACATCGGGTTACTAAGCGCAGGGCCGCGCTTAGTAACCCGATGTTTACCGTGGTTACCAGCGTAAAAGTAAAAAAAAACCAAACAGTACATGCTCACATTCCGGTGTCTGTCCCCCGGCGTTCTGCTTCTCTCCACTGTGTCTGTGCCAGCCGGAAAGCACAGCGGTGACGTCACCGCTGTGCTCGCTTTCCGGCCAGCCGGCGCTCACAGTGCAGAGAAGCAGAACGCCGGGGGACATACACCGGAATGTGAGCATGTACTGTTTGTTTTTTTTTACTTTTACGCTGGTAACCACGGTAAACATCGGGTTACTAAGCGCTCTAGCTCTTTCGCCTCCTCTTCAGAAAGTTCCAAATATAAAAGCAGCGAGTCGTCAGTGGATGATCCCGGTCAGGAAAAAGTCGCTTCCTTGTGTCCTTCACTCAAACCAAAAGTGCAGGATGCATCAGGCGACACTACAGGTTACTCCATGGAGCTCTTTACACATATGGAGCGCCCCCACTGCCGCAGGGCCGAGGGGTACCCGGTACCAGGCCTCTTGAGTCTCTGTTCTGGGGTTGTCACGGTGGCTAGACCCGGTCCGTGACCCTGCTGAGGGGCGTCCAATGAAAGGTGTGGATGGTGATGATGTTGTGGTGGTGCGGTGCAGGTCGCAGTAAATAACAAGGACACCAGGTTGCAGTCTCTTTACCTCTTTACTGAAGGCTTCAGGATCCTCAATCCGGAATACGGTTAACAGGGCTGCGTAAGTCCGGCCGGTCCTATGGCACCTCCAGGGTTCCCTTTGCAGGTGGAAATCTGTGCCTACCTTCTAGCGCTTGTGTGTTGTGGTCCTCCCCTGCTGTGCTTACGGGATAGTCCCCACAACTGTTGTGTCTGTTTCTGAAGTTCCCTCACAACTCGATTATGATGTTCTGTTTCTTCCCCCAGATGATATGGCTAGGACGCACCCGTATGACGGGTAGGCTCGGAGCTCTTCCGGGACCCTAGTGTCGCCCCTCTCCAGTTGTTGCCCCCTATGTCTTCTTAGGTGATTTGAATGAGACAGCCCGCCTATAACTGACTGTCCTGCCGTAGGTTTGAAGTAAGGCCTGGAGCTCAATACTTCCTCGGCGTTCCGGCCACCGGCTGCGCGCCTCAGTAGGATGTTGCCTTGACTTACAGCACGACTCCTACTGGTGTTTCTCCTTGTTGTGTTGATCTCGTTTCTCACTCAGCACAATAAACCTTGCTTCTTGTCCTTTCTTGGGGTACCACCGCAGTGAAGTGCAGGCGCGGTCCCGTAACGTTCTTTCTGTTCGCTAGGCCTCTGTCAGGATCCCACCCCTGACAGGGACCCCCCTGAATCTTCCCCTGCAACACCCTCTGCCACAGGATGTTGCCTGGTTCCAACCCAGTCAGCTTTCTAACTAACTTCCTATCTAACCCCCAGTTTTACCAGATTGTGAGGAGTGGCCTAATACATAGCACCCTTAGCTCCCCCTGGAGGCCAGACTGTGAAGTGTATTGGTGTCTGTGATACCTGGTCAGGTGAACTCCTTCAGTGCCATCAGACGTACCATAGCCCCCCTTAGCGGCGGAGCATCAGTACTGCAACGACCAGGACTCTGGGGCGCTGCACTCCCCCCGGTTAAATCCAGTACTCCTGGACTGGGAAGAAAACAACAATACATGTCAACAAAAAGACATACAATTTTGAAATGCAATAACAATAAGCAAATTTGAACAGAGCTTCCCTTTATGGGAGGTGAGGACACTTGAACTTTACAAACATGGTTAAATACTTTAAATAACATACTATAAATAACTTTTCTTACCCAACCGGGTATTCTACTAAGTGCAAATTTTTGAACAATAATTTAACGTTGCCTTTAAGGACGTATGCGCTGAATCCACTAAAGACCTTCTTATAAAACACTATAAGGCTAATCAACTTTTTCTTCATTTTCCACCTTTACATCTGCAGGACCGCCTGTCTATCTGCCCCAGGCCTGTTGCCTCTCGTTCTGTTGCAGGACCGCCCCTTTCCGCCCGGGCCTACTGCCTTTCTGCTACTATACACAGTATAGAACTTATCAACCTTCTCTCAGTTCAAGATCACTGAGCCATCTGTGTATGGCTCCTAGGAGGACTCACCGACTAACCCCGTACGGGTTCACTTCCTGTCCTCATTTTCTAACACATTATTAAACATCTCTTACAATTAACTAGCTAACTACATATAACTTTTACATGTAAGCATTATTAGTACTTCCTTTTAAAGCATCATTATACTCTAAGTGCTATTAATGAACGTCCCCTTTAAGAAGCCCTCCTTAGCGGCGGAGCATCAGTACTGCAACGACCAGGACTCTGGGGCGCTGCACATACCGCCTGGGTTAGAAAGGGAAATTGTTAACTGCCCATTACAAGATGAATCGGACATGGAGTGCACTGATGCACAGCCACAGCTAGATTATTATGCTGTTCCATTGACTCAGATCACTACATTGCCCTCGCAGTGTACTGAGCCAGAATCTGACCCTGATGAGACTATGGTGCCCCGTCCCGAATGCTATAGCACCTTACACGGTGACACAGAGGAAGGTGCACATGACATTGAAGAGGAGGTGATAGATGACCCAGTTGTTAACCCAGATTGGCAGCCATTGGGGGAAGAGGGTGCCGCTGCCAGTAGCTCAGAAGCAGAGGAGGATGATTCGCAGCAGCCATCTACATCGCAACAGCTGTCATCTGGCAGGCCTGTATCAGGCCAAAAACGTGTGTCAAAACCAAAAACAGTTTTAGGACAGCATGGCCATCCGGTGAAAGTAGCACAACGTGCAATGCCTGAAAAGGTATTCGATAGTAAGAAGAGTGCAGTGTGGCAATTTTTTAACCAAGATCCGAATGATCAGTGCAAAGTTATCTGTAAGAAATGCTCAAAGACCTTTAGCAGAGGGAAGAATATTCAAAATTTAAATACAACGTGCATGCATAGACATTTAACCAGCATGCACTTGCAAGCCTGGACTAAACACCAAACGTCACGTACCGTTGGTGCACCTGCTCAGAATGAAGGTAGTCAGCAACGCTACATTGCTTCCCTGTTATGTTTGGCTGGTGGTTAGGAGCACTAGAAATGACCAGATGAGCAAACTAGCAATACGGGACGAGCTCTGGGAAGTGGGAGCTCTGCTGACCGCAACCCCTAATCCTATCACAACAACTAGAAATAGCCGTGGAGCGTTCCTGACTCTGCCTAGACGCCTCTTCACAGCCTAAGAGCTAACTACCCCTAAAGATAGAAAATACAGCCTACCTTGCCTCAGAGAAATTCCCCAAAGAAATAGGCAGCCCCCACATATATTGACTGTGAGTTAAGATGGAAGTCACAAACACAGGAATGAAATAGATTTCAGCATAGGAGGCCAGACTAACTAAACAGACAGAGGATAGAAAAGGTATCTTTGCGGTCAGCATAAAAAACTAACAAAAAACCACGCAGAGTGTGCAAAAGAAACCACCGCACCGACTCACGGCGCGGTGGTGCCACTCTGCATCCCAGAGCTTCCAGCTAACAAGATTAAATCATAATAGCAAGCTGGACAAAAACACAGTGGTAACAAATAAGCTAGCAGGGACTTAGCTTTTGCTGAAATAGACAGGTCATCTGAAAGATCCAAGAGAACTGAACCAGTACTAGGACATTGACAGCTGGCATCAAGTAAAGATCTGAGTGGAGTTAAATAGAGCAGCCAGCCAAGGCCAGAACGAGATCAGCTGGAGAAGGAATCTCAGAACCAGCAGCTCCACTCACAGCCACCAGAGGGAGTCAATGAACAGAACTCACCGAAGTACCATTCATAACCACAGGAGGGAGCTCGAGAACAGAATTCACAACAGTATCCCCCCCTTGAGGAGGGGTCACCGAACCCTCACCAGAGCCTCCAGGCTGCTCCGGATGAGCCAAATGAAAGGCACGAACAAGATCGGCAGCATGAACATCAGAGGCAACTACCCAGGAATTATCCTCCTGACCATAACCTTTCCACTTGACTAGGTACTGAAGTTTCCGTCTCGAAATACGAGAATCAAAAATCTTCTCCACCACATACTCCAACTCCCCCTCAACCAACACCGGGGCAGGAGGATCAACGGAGGGAACCATAGGAGCCACATATCTCCGCAACAACGACCTATGGAACACATTATGGATGGCGAAAGAAGCTGGAAGGTCCAAACGAAATGACACAGGATTAATAATTTCAGAAATCTTATAAGGACCATTGAAACGAGGCTTAAACTTAGGAGACGAACCCTTCATAGGAACAAAACGAGACGACAACCAAACCAAATCCCCAACACGAAGTCGGGGACCAACACAGCGACGGCGGTTAGCGAAACGTTGAGCCTTCTCCTGGGACAATGTCAAATTGTCCACTACGTGAGTCCAAATTTGCTGCAACCTGTCCACCACGGAATCCACACCAGGACAGTCCGAAGGCTCAACCTGCCCTGAAGAAAAACGAGGGTGGAAACCAGAATTACAGAAAAAAGGCGAAACCAAAGTGGCCGAGCTGGCCCGATTATTAAGGGCGAACTCAGCCAAAGGCAAGAAGGAAACCCAATCATCCTGATCAGCAGAAACAAAGCATCTCAGATATGTTTCCAAAGTCTGATTGGTTCATTCGGTTTGGCCATTTGTCTGAGGATGGAAAGCTGAAGAAAAAGACAAATCAATGCCCATCTTAGCACAAAAGGACCGCCAAAATCTTGAAACAAACTGGGAACCTCTGTCCGACACGATGTTCTCCGGAATGCCATGTAAACGAACCACATGCTGGAAAAACAATGAAACCAAATCAGAGGAGGAAGGCAATTTAGGCAAAGGTACCAAATGGACCATCTTAGAGAAGCGATCACAAACCACCCAGATAACTGACATCCTCTGAGAGACAGGGAGATCCGAAATAAAATCCATGAAAATATGCGTCCAGGGCCTTTTCGGGACCGGCAAGGGCAAAAGCAACCCACTGGCACGAGAACAGCAGGGCTTAGCCCGAGCACAAGTCCCACAGGACTGCACAAAAGAACGCACATCTCGTGACAAGGAAGGCCACCAAAAGGATCTAGCCACCAAATCTCTGGTACCAAAGATTCCAGGATGACCAGCCAACACCGAACAATGAACCTCAGAGATAACTCTACTAGTCCATCTATCAGGGACAAACAGCTTCTCCGCTTGGCAATGATCAGGTCTATCAGCCTGAAACTCCTGCAGCACCCGCCGCAAATCAGGGGAGATGGCAGACAAAATTACCCCCTCTTTGAGAATACCAGCCAGCTCAGGAACTCCTGGAGAATCAGGCACAAAACTCCTTGAAAGGGCATCAGCCTTCGCATTCTTAGAACCCGGAAGGTACGAAACCACAAAATTGAAGCGGGAGAAAAACAGCGACCATCGAGCCTGTCTAGGATTCAACCGCTTGGCAGACTCGAGATAAGTCAGATTCTTGTGATCCGTCAAGACCACCACGCGATGTTTGGCTCCTTCAAGCCAATGTCGCCACTCCTCAAACGCCCACTTCATAGCCAACAACTCTCGATTACCCACATCATAATTGCGCTCAGCAGGCAAAAACTTTCTAGAAAAGAAAGCACATAGTTTCATCACAGAGCCATCAGAACCTCTTTGAGACAAAACAGCCCCTGCTCCAATCTCAGAAGCATCCACCTCGACCTGAAATGGGAGCGAAACATCTGGCTGACACAACACAGGGGCAGAAGAAAAACGACGCTTCAGCTCCTGAAAAGCCTCAACGGCCGCAGAGGACCAATTGACCACATCAGCACCTTTCTTGGTCAAATCAGTCAATGGTTTAACAACACTAGAAAAATTAGCGATGAAGCGACGGTAAAAATTAGCAAAGCCCAGAAATTTCTGAAGGCTCTTCAACAGAAGTAGGCTGAGTCCAATCATAAATGGCCTGAACTTTAACAGGGTCCATCTCGATAGTAGAAGGGGAAAAAATGAAGCCCAAAAATGAAACCTTCTGAACTCCAAAGAGACATTTAGACCCCTTCACAAACAAAGAATGAGCACGAAGGACCTGGAACACCATTCTGACCTGCTTCACATGAGACTCCCAATCGTCCGAAAAGACCAAAATATCATCCAAATATACAATCATGAATCTATCCAGGTACTTTCGGAAGATGTCATGCATAAAGGACTGAAACACAGATGGAGCATTAGAAAGCCCGAATGGCATCACCAAGTACTCAAAATGGCCCTTGGGCGTATTAAATGCTGTTTTCCATTCATCGCCCTGGTTAATACGCACAAGGTTATACGCCCCTCGAAGATCTATCTTGGTGAACCAGCTAGCCCCCTTAATCCGAGCAAACAAATCAGACAGTAGCGGCAAAGGGTACTGAAATTTGACGGTGATTTTATTAAGAAGGCGGTAATCTATACAAGGTCTCAGAGAACCATCCTTCTTGGCCACAAAAAAGAACCCTGCTCCCAACGGTGACGACGACGGGCGAATATGCCCTTTCTCCAAGGACTCCTTTATATAACTCCGCATTGCAGCGTGTTCTGGCACAGATAAATTGAACAGTCGGCCCTTTGGAAACTTACTACCAGGAATCAAATTAATAGCACAATCGCAATCCCTATGAGGAGGTAGGGCACTGGATTTGGGCTCATCAAATACATCCCGGTAATCTGACAAAAACTCAGGGACTTCAGAAGGATGGGAAGACGAAATAGACAACAATGGGACATCCCCATGTACCCCTTGACAACCCCAACTGGATACAGACATTGATTTCCAATCCAATACAGGATTATGGACCTGTAGCCATGGCAAACCCAACACGACCACATCATGCAGATTATGCAACACCAAAAAGCGAATATCCTCCTGATGTGCAGGAGCCATGCACATGGTCAATTGAGTCCAGTACTGAGGCTTATTCTTGGCCAAAGGTGTAGCATCAATTCCTCTCAATGGAATAGGATACTGCAAGGGCTCCAAGAAAAAACCACAGCGCCTGGCAAACTCCAAGTCCATCAAATTCAGGGCAGCGCCTGAATCCACAAATGCCATAACAGAATAGGACGACAAAGAGCAAATCAGAGTAACGGACAAAAGAAATTTTGGCTGTACAGTACCAATGGTGGCAGACCTAGCGAATCGTTTAGTGTGCTTAGGACAATCAGAGATAGCATGAGTGGAGTCACCACAGTAAAAACACAGCCCATTTTGACGTCTGTATTCTTGCCGTTCAGCTCTGGTCAAGGTCCTATCACATTGCATAGGCTCAAGCTTCTGCTCAGAAAACACTGCCAAATGGTGCACATTTTTGCGCTCACGTAAGCGTCGATCGATCTGAATGGCCAAGGACATAGACTCATTCAGACCAGCAGGCGTGGGGAATCCCACCATAACATCCTTAAGGGCTTCAGAAAGACCCTTTCTGAAAATTGCCACCAGGGCACACATATTCCACTGAGTAAGCACAGACCACTTTCTGAACTTCTGACAATATACCTCCGCTTCATCCTGACCCTGACACAAAGCCAGCAAAATTTTCTCTGCCTGATCCACTGAATCTGGTTCATCATAAAGCAATCCAAGCGCCAGAAAAAACGCATCTACATTACGCAATGCAGGATCTCCTGGCGCAAGGGAAAATGCCCAGTCTTGAGGGTCGCCACGTAGCAAAGAAATAATGATTTTTACTTGCTGAATGGGGTCACCAGAGGAGCGGGGTTTCAAAGCAAAAAACAGTCTACAATTATTTTTGAAATTCAGGAACTTAGATGTATCCCCAGAAAACAAATCAGGAATTGGAATTCTGGGTTCTAACATCGGGTTCTGAACTACATAATCTTGAATGCTTTGTACCCTTGCAGTGAGTTGATCCACACAAGAGGACAGACCTTGAATGTCCATATCTACACCTGTGTCCTGAACCACCCAGAGGTTAAGGGGAAAAGAAATACAAAACACACTGAAGAGAAAAAAAAATGGTCTCAGAACTTCTCTTATCCCTCTATTGAGATGCATTAACACTTTGTGGGAAGGCTGTACTGTTATGTTTGGCTGGTGGTTAGGAGCACTAGAAATGACCAGATGAGCAAACTAGCAATACGGGACGAGCTCTGGGAAGTGGGAGCTCTGCTGACCGCAACCCCTAATCCTATCAAAACAACTAGAAATAGCCGTGGAGCGTTCCTGACTCTGCCTAGACGCCTCTTCACAGCCTAAGAGCTAACTACCCCTAAAGATAGAAAATACAGCCTACCTTGCCTCAGAGAAATTCCCCAAAGAAATAGGCAGCCCCCACATATATTGACTGTGAGTTAAGATGGAAGTCACAAACACAGGAATGAAATAGATTTCAGCATAGGAGGCCAGACTAACTAAACAGACAGAGGATAGAAAAGGTATCTTTGCGGTCAGCATAAAAAACTAACAAAAAACTACGCAGAGTGTGCAAAAGAAACCACCGCACCGACTCACGGCGCGGTGGTGCCACTCTGCATCCCAGAGCTTCCAGCTAACAAGATTAAATCATAATAGCAAGCTGGACAAAAACACAGTGGTAACAAATAAGCTAGCAGGGACTTAGCTTTTGCTGAAATAGACAGGTCATCTGAAAGATCCAAGAGAACTGAACCAGTACTAGGACATTGACAGCTGGCATCAAGTAAAGATCTGAGTGGAGTTAAATAGAACAGCCAGCCAAGGCCTGAATGAGATCAGCTGGAGAAGGAATCTCAGAACCAGCAGCTCCACTCACAGCCACCAGAGGGAGTCAATGAACAGAACTCACCGAAGTACCATTCATAACCACAGGAGGGAGCTCAAGACCAGAATTCACAACACTTCCCTCACTGTAAGCCCACCAGCAGCAAATGTGGAGGTATCATCGCAAGGCCAAAGCAGTCGGAATCACAAGGTTATTGGTAGGAAACACTGTATGTAGGCCAACATCAAGAATACCATCACTGACCCTCTCTCAATCCGCCATGTCCACCACCACCACCACTGCTAGTTCCACCATGTGCAGCTCTCCAGTCCAGCTCATCCTACAAGAGACTCTCGTTAGGAAAAGAAAGTACTCCTCCTCTCATCCGCGTACACAGGGTTTGAACGCCCACATTGCTAGACTAATCTCGTTAGAGATGATGCCCTACCGGTTGGTTGAAAGTGACGCTTTCAAAAACCTGATGGCCTACGCAGTACCATGCTATGACCTACACAGTCGGCACTTCTTTGCGATAAAAGCCATCCCAGCCCTCCACCAGCATATCAAAGTCTGCCATGTCCATGCACTGAGGCAATCAGTCAGTGGAAAGGTGCCGCTCACAACAGATGCATGGACCAGTAGGCATGGCCAGGGACGTTACGTGTCCATCACGGCGCACTGGGTTAATGTGGTGGATGCAGGGTCCAAAGGGGACAGCCATAGTGGGACAGTTCTGCCTAGCCCATGGTCTAGGTAACAGTTGGCTGTAGGCGTTCGCCACCCCCCCTCCTCTTCCTCCTCCATAAGCGAAAGGTCGTCCACAGAGCGCAGTTGCACAACCACTCCATCCGCAGCTTCCAGTGTTGCACACGAGGTGTCCCATTATCGAACAGCTAGTGGTAAACGTCAGCAGGCTGTGTTACAAATGAAGTGTTTGGGCGACAACAGACACACCGCGGAAGTACTGGCCGAGTACTTGCAGCAAGAAACTCAGTCATGGCTGGGCAGTGTACATCTTGAGGCAGGCAAGGTAGTCAGTGATAACGGAAGGAATTTTATGGCTGCCATAGCCCTTTCAGAACTGAAACACATACCTTGCCTGGCTCACACCTTGAACCTGGTGGTGCTGTGCTTCCTGAAAAATTATCCGGGGTTACCAGCCCTGCTCCTGAAGGTGCGAAGACTTTGCTCGCACATCCGCCAGTTGCCCGTACACTCCAGCCGTATGCTGAACCATCAGCGATCACAGAATCTTCCCCAGAACCGCCTAATAATCGACGTTGCAACAAGGTGGAAATCCACACTGCACATGCATCAGAGGCTGTGCGAACAGAGGCGTGCTGTAATTTATTTGTGGGAGGATACACATACACGACGCAGGCACTTGGATGGTAGACATGGAGTTGACTGGTGTGCAGTGGTCGAAGCTACAAGACCTCTGTCAAGTCCTTCAGTGTTTTGAGGAATGCACACGGCTGGTAAGTGCAGACAACGCAATCATAAGCATGAGCATCCCACTAATACGTCTGCTGATGGAAAGTTTGACGCACATTAAGGAGCAGGCATCTGCAGCCGAAGAGGAGGGAAGCCTTGATGACAGTCAGCCATTGTCTGCTCAGGGAAGTCTCCTGGACGAGGTGGCGGATGAAGAGGAGGAGGAGGAGGATGATGGGGATGAATATTTATGGGAGGAGGATGCTTCTCAGGGGGCAATAGAAACTAGTGGCGTTGCAAGGTCAGGTACAGGGTTTTTGCGGGACACAAGTGATGTTGATTTGCAAGAAAGTGCTCCTCAACCCAGCACAAGCAGTGAATTGACACCTGGAACATTGGCCCACATGGCTGAGTATGCCTTGCGTATCCTAAAAAGGGACCCCCGCATTATCAAAATGATGACCGATGACGATTACTGGTTGGCCTGCCTCCTGGATCCACGATATAAAGGAAAATTACAAAATATCATGCCACATGAGAACCTTGAGCAAATATTGGCTACCAAACAAGCAACTCTTATGGACCATTTGGTTCAGACATTCCCAGCAGCACACAGCGGCGGTGATGGTTCTCACGCAAGCCGTAGTGGGCAACATGGCAGAGGTGTTAGAGGTGAACAAATCCGAAGTGGCATTGGACAGAGGGGTTTTATGACCAGGTTGTGGAGTGATTTCCCAACGACCGCTGACACGACAGGTACTGCTGCATCGATTCAAAGTGACAGGAGACATCATTTTTCCAGTATGGTGGCGAACTACTTTTCCGCACTTATCGATGTTCTCACTCACAGGTCATTCCCCTTTGATTACTGGGCATCTAAAATAGACACCTGGCCTGAATTGGCAGAATATGCATTACAGGAGCTCGCATGCCCTGCTGCTAGTGGGCTATCAGAAAGAGTATTCAGTGCTGCTGGTTCAATACTGACCGAAAAAAGGACACGTCTGGCTACCTGAAATGTTGATGATCTAACCTTCATTAAAATGAACCAATCATGGATTTCAAATTATTTGGCCCCACCTTCCCCTGCTGACACGTAGCTTGCCTGAAAAATGTCTTGCTTTTGGCCTCTTCTTACTGACTTCTCCAATTCCTCCATTTGCAGCTGCTGAATGTCCACCATAGGCCATTTTTATACCTCCCTAAATGGGCTGACTCCCCCCACAGGGCCGTGGTCACCACCTGGCGCAAGCAACCGTGCGAGTGCCGTTTGCCTGGACAGGTGAGTGTGCCCACTCTTGGGCGACGGCACTGGCACTGGCACAGGGTCCCTCATAGTACAATGAAGTGTGTCTGACGGTGGTGGTGCACAACCAATGTCAGACACACCATCGTAATATGAGGGGCCCTGTGCCAGTACCGCCGCCCACGAGAGAGTGTTCCCCCCCAGCTCGAACAGTGCTCTACCACTTGCAATACTTACCTCTCCCTGCTCCACCACTGTGTAGTCTGTGCTGTTAAATCCTTCAATGGCACTGCCAATACAAATTTGTTGAAATGATAGATGATCGTTA
Organism: Ranitomeya variabilis; assembly: GCF_051348905.1. Taxonomy (NCBI): domain Eukaryota; kingdom Metazoa; phylum Chordata; class Amphibia; order Anura; family Dendrobatidae; genus Ranitomeya; species Ranitomeya variabilis. The sequence goes on from NC_135232.1 coordinate 523,539,361, forward strand.
AAATATACAGGGGCCCTGGCCTCCATTTAGACCAGTTAATACGTTGCGCTTACTATCACTGTCTGCTACTCAGCAAAGGAACCCACCCCTGTACCTAGCTATGCCACCAGGTTATTTCTGAAAAAAATTTTGGCAGACATTTAGCCTACTTTATTATTAGGACCTACTCACTGTGTCAGCCACTCCTTACAATTGTCCTCTGCTGAACAAAGCAACGCCGCCAGTTTAGTCCTGTTACCAATTTTGAACTGCATTTAGCCTACTTACTTATTTGGGCCTACTCACTGTGTCAGCCACTCCTTACAATTGTCCTCCACTGAACCAAGCAATGCTGCCTGGTTATTCCTGTTACCAATTTTGAACTGCATTTAGCCTACTTACTTATTTGGGCCTACTCACTGTGTCAGCCACTCCTTACAATTGTCCTCCGCTGAACCAAGCAATGCCACCTGGTTATTCCTGTTACAAATTTTGAACTGCATTTAGCCTACTTACTTATTTGGGCCTACTCACTGTGTCAGCCACTCCTTACAATTGTCCACCGCTGAACAAAACAACACCGCCAGTTTAGTCCTTTTACCAGTTATGAACTGCATTTAGCCTACTTATTTAGGCCTACTAACTGTGTCTGCCTCCCATTACAGTTGTCCTCCGCTGCACAGAGCTATGCCGCCTGTTTAGTCCTTTTACCAGTTTTGAACTGCATTTAGCCTACTTATATAGGCCTACTAACTGTGTCTGCCTCCCATTACAGCTGTCCTCCACTGCACAAAGCTATGCCGCCTGTTTAGTCCTTTTACCAGTTTTGAACTGCATTTAGCCTACTTATTTAGGCCTACTAACTGTGTCTGCCTCCCATTACAGTTGTCCTCCACTGCACAAAGCTATGCCACCTGTTTAGTCCTTTTACCAGTTTTGAACTGCATTTAGCCTACTTATTTAGGCCTACTAACTGTGTCTGCCTCCCATTACAGTTGTCCTCCGCTGCACAAAGCTATGCCACCTGTTTAGTCCTTTTACCAGTTTTGAATTGCATTTAGCCTACTTATTAAGGCCTACTAACTGTGTCTGCCTCCCATTACAGTTGTCCTCCACTGCACAAAGCTATGCCGCCTGTTTAGTCCTTTTACCAGTTTTGAACTGCACTTAGCCTACTTATTTAGGCCTACTAACTGTCTGCCTCCCATTACAGTTGTCCTCCGCTGCACAAAGCTATGCTGCCTGTTTAGTCCTTTTACCAGTTTTGAACTGCATTTAGCCTACTTATTAAGGCCCACTAATTGTGTCTGCCTCCCATTACAGTTGTCCTACGCTGAACAAAGCTATGCCGCCAGTTTACTCCTGTTACCAATTTTGAACTGCATTTAGCCTACTTACTTTTTTGGGCCTACTAACTGTGTCAGCCACTCATTACAATTGTCCTCCACTGCACAAAGCAATGCCGCCAGTTTAGTCCTGTTACCAGTTTTGAACTGCATTTAGCCTACTTTATTATTTGGGCATATATCTGTGTTTCCTCCTCATCCTGCCCATTGCCCAGCCACTGCTAGATGACTCTGCTGGTACATTGACCCAGACCACTACATTCCCCTTGCACTACACAGCCAGAATCTGACCCTGCTGAAAGTCAGGTTTCCCTTCCCGCATACTATACCACCTTACACGGGGACAAAGAGGAAGGTGCAGATGAAAGTGCAGGTTCCTTCATCAGGTGGGGGGGGCATACTAGTTGGTGACGTCACTGGCACAGGGCCCCTCATAGTATGCAAAAGTGTCTCTGCCGGTGGGAGGCGCCACCGTTGTCAAACACACTGCCGTGCTTTGAGGGGCCCTGTGCCAGTGCCAACAAGTGGGCCCCCCCTGCTTGCTCAGGATCACAGCACTTGCAAAGTTTAAATACTTACCTCTCCCTGCTCCACCGCCGTGACGTATTCCGCTTTTCCTGGGCCCACGAAAAACTTGAGCCAGCCCTACCCCCCCACAACTTTAGCCAAATGACCCCCAGTTTTCAATGCCTAACTATTATTATAAAGTAAATTAAGATTGACAAGCTTCAGTAATAAGAATTGATGTTTTTGGCATTAAAATGGGCACTCTAGGTGTTTTCCTGTCCTCCACTCTCTGCCGACTTTGATTCCCCATTGACTTGCATTGGGTTTCGTGTTTCAGTGGGCCCCTGACTTTTTGCAATAATCGGCCGATTTCACCCGACCCGACTTTTCACAAAGTCGGGTTTCGCGAAACCCGACTCGGTCCCTAAAAAGTAAAAGTCGCTCAACCCTAGTACCCCCCATTAATATACTATTAGCCACGCACATTTAAAAATATAAAGTGATAAGCAGCACTGTGTCTCATATTAACTATAGTCTTGGCCACCCAATAATATAAATTATTCAGTCTGTAACTCTCCCTAATTAACTGTAATGGCCCCGTCTCACATAGCGAGATCGCTAGCGAGATCGCTGCTGAGTCACAAGTTTTGTGACGCAACAGCGACCTCAGTAGCGATCTCGCTATGTGTGACACGTACCAGCGATCAGGCCCCTGCTGTGAGATCGCTGGTCGTGTCAGAATGGCCTGAACCTTTTTTTGGTCGTTGAGGTCCCGCTGACATCGCTGAATCGGTGTGTGTGACACCGATCCAGCGATGTCTTCACTGGTAACCAGGGTAAACATCGGGTTACTAAGCGCAGGGCCGCGCTTAGTAACCCGATGTTTACCGTGGTTACCAGCGTAAAAGTAAAAAAAACCAAACACTACATACTCACATTCCGGTGTCTGTCCTCCGGCGTCTCAGCTTCTCTGCACTGTGAGCGCCTGCCGGCCGGAAAGCGGGCACAGCGGTGACGTCACCGCTGTGCTTTCCGGCCGCTGTGCTTACACAGTGCAGAGAAGCGGACGCCGGGGGACAGACACCGGAATGTGAGTATGTAGTGTTTGTTTTTTTTTACTTTTACGCTGGTAACCAGGGTAAACATCGGGTTACTAAGCGCGGCCCCGCGCTTAGTAACCCGATGTTTACCCTGGTTACCTGGGACCTCGGCATCGTTGGTCGCTGGATAGCGGTCTGTGTGACAGCTCTCCAGCGACCACACAGCGACAAAACAGCGACGCTGCAGCGATCAGCATCATTGTCTGTATCGCTGCAGCGTCGCTGTGTGAGACGGGACCTTAAGGCTATGTGCACACGGAAAATATGCAAGGTTTTACTACACAGGAAAAGTGAATGAGATCCCTGAAGTCTCATGCACACATTGCTTATTTTAATCCTTGCAGATTTGCAGCTGATTAAAATCTGCATAATGTCAATCCTTGCAGAATATTTCACCCGTGTGTGTGGGAAAATACGTAAAGCATGGGAAAAATGTGGAAAAAAATAAATGTATTTTTGCCACTTTCTTCCTGCTAACACATTAGGACATGCAGCAGAATTTTCTCCTGCAAATCCTGAACATGTGCACATAGCCTTAGTCCCTGTCCTGGGTCCCCATGATTTAGTATAAGTACTAGTTTTGATTAAGTACTTGATAGCATAATGATTTTGGGGGTAGGAGAAGACATTATCAGGTACTGAGCCTCCTCCGCGACCTCCCAATTCATTACAAGTCCCTGACAGCGTCTTCTCCCACCTTTCAGTTCATTATAAAGTGTCCATGCACCTTACCCTCTCCTCTTCCACTCCCCAATAAATTTTAATTCCTCGATAGCATCATAATGAATTGTGAGATGGAGAAGGACACTATCAGGGGCTTAGCACCCTCCTCCAACCACCCAATTTATTTTACATCCATATCTAACGTCCTCCTCCCCCTGTTCGTTAGTCCATTATAAGTCCCTCTTCCTCCCATCCCAATCCCCCACATCCCTCATTGTCCACCTCACCCCACAAATCCCATCTTTGTCCTCTCCCCCACCTCTATCATTGCCCTCTCCACCACCCTCATCATAGCCCTCTCCACCACCTCCATCATTGCCTTCTTCACAACCCCCATCATTTCCCTCTCCACCACACCATCATTGCCCTCTCCACCACCCCAATCATTGCCCTCTCCACCACCCTGATCATTGCCCTCTCCACCACCTCCATCATTGTCCTCTTTACTACCTCCATCATTGCCCTCTCCACCACCCCAATAATTGCCCTCACCACCACCCAAATCATTGCCCTCTCCACCACCCCAAAAATTACCCTCCCTATCACCTACAGTACAGACCAAAAGTTTGGACACACCTTCTCATTTAAAGATTTTTCTGTATTTTCATGACTATGAAAATTGTACATTCACACTGAAGGAATCAAAACTATGAATTAGCACATGTGGAATTATATACTTAACAAAAAAACGTGAAACAACTGAAATTATGTCTTATATTCTAGGTTCTTCAAAGTAGCCACCTTATGCTTTGATGACTGCTTTGCACACTCTTGGCATTCTCTTGATGAGCTTCAAGAGGTAGTCACCGGGAATGGTCTTCCAACAATCTTGAAGGAGTTCCCAGAGATGCTTAGCACTTGTTGGCCCTTTTGCCTTCACTCTGTGGTCCAGCTCACCCCAAACCATCTCGATTGTGTTGAGGTCTGGTGACTGTGGAGGCCAGGTCATCTGGCATAGCACCCCATCACTCTCCTTCTTGGTCAAATAGCCATTACACAGCCTGGAGGTGTGTTTGGGGTCATTGTCCTGTTGAAAAATAAATGATGGTCCAACTAAACGCAAACCGGATGGAATAGCATGCCGCTGCAAGATGCTGTGTTAGCCATGCTGGTTCAGTATGCCTTCAATTTTGAATAAATCCCCAACAGTGTCACCAGCAAAGCACCCCCACACCATCACACCTCCTTCTCCATGCTTCACGGTGGGAACCAGGCATGTAGAGTCCATCCGTTCACCTTTTCTGCGTCGCACAAAGACACGGTGGTTGGAGCCAAAGATCTCAAATTTGGACTCATCAGACCAAAGCACATATTTCCACTGGTCTAATGTCCATTCCTTGTGTTCTTTAGCCCAAACAAGTCTCTTCTGCTTGTTGCCTGTCCTTAGCAGTGGTTTCCTAGCAGCTATTTTACCATGAAGGCTTGCTGCACAAAGTCTCCTCTTAACAGTTGCTGTAGAGATGTGTCTGCTGCTAGAACTCTGTGGCATTGACCTGGTCTCTAATCTGAGCTGCTGTTAACCTGCGATTTCTGAGGCTGGTGACACGGATAAACTTATCCTCAGAAGCAGAGGTGACTCTTGGTCTTCCTTTCCTGGGGCGGTCCTCATGTGAGCCAGTTTCTTTGTAGCGCTTGATGGTTTTTGCCACTGCACTTGGGGACACTTTCAAAATTTTCCCAATTTTTCGGACTGACTGACCTTCATTTCTTAAAGTAATGATGGCCACCCGTTTTTCTTTACTGCTTTTCTCTTGCCATAATACAAATTCTAACAGTCTATTCAGTAGGACTATCAGCTGTGTATCCACCAGACTTCTGCACAACACAACTGATGGTCCCAACACCATTTATAAGGCAAGAAATCCCACTTATTAAAAGTGACAGGGCACACCTGTGAAGTGAAAACCATTCCCGGTGACTACCTCTTGAAGCTCATCAAGAGAATGCCAAGAGTGTGCAAAGCAGTCATCAAAGCAAAAGGTGGCTACTTTGAAGAACCTAGAATATAAGACAATTTCATTTGTTTCACTCTTTTTTGTTAAGTATATATTTCCACATGTGTTAATTTATAGTTTTGATGCCTTCAGTGTGAATGTACAATTTTCATAGTCATGAAAATACAGAAAAATCTTTAAATGAGAAGGTGTGTCCTAACTTTTGGTCTGTACTGTACATCACTGCCCTTTCCACCACCCTAATTGTTGTTCTCAACCACCACCTCCATCATTACCCACTCCACCACCCCAATCATTGTTCTCCCCCACAACCCCAACCATTGTTCTCCCCACCTCTCCAATCATTGTTCTCTCCACCTCCATCATTGCCTTCTCCACCACCCCATCATGCCCTCTCCCACACCTCCATCATTGTTCTCCCAACCACCTCCATCATTGCCTTCTCCCATACCTTCATCACCACCCACAACATTGCCTATATACACACACACACACACACAACACCACTCACCTCACATCACACACACACAGACACACACCACCACTCATCTCTCTGCATGTTCCCCGCAGCCGCACATCATTGTTGCCGGCAGCATTCTTTCTGACACAGCCGCGCGCTGAATGCTGACATCATCCAGTCGCGCTTCTGTGTCAGACAGGAAGCACAGAACGGATCTCTGCAGCTCCACTCCCCTGCAATTTTCTCCTGAATGCAGCGGAGCTGCAGGGATCGCTCCCTGCCTGCCACACATGAGGGCAATCTGGCCAGGGGCCCCCTGGAACCTCATGGCAGGAGAAACAGGCCAGATTGCCCTCAGTGTTAGCTGCCCTGCAGGGGCCCCCCTCCACCTCTGGGCCCCGGTGTGGCTACACCAGCTGCACATGCAGTATATCCGTCACTGTGTTGCATTGTGGTCTTATTTTGACACTGTGAAAGAAACAGCAGCCATTGTTCTGTATGCTCCTGAGGAGAAACCACATCACTTGTTTTTCTGTTTTGCTCCTTGTAAACAGTCTGCTCCAAGCATAGTTGTGTGTTACAGTCCTGTGTTTATAAGTACTTTTGCTGTATTAGATATTAGGCAATCATAACCTTGCATATGACCTCATGTTACTGTCCATTGCAGACTATCTGTATTTTAAACACTGTACAGTTATATATTCTGAAATGCTCCTGTTATTGCTTCCTTTTAGTTTCACCCTTTCCTGTCATAATCTTGAATTAATAAAAGAAGGTTACAAATTTACAGCCTCTTTTTCTTAAAGAAGACAGCGGGTTTAGCTACGTGTCTCATTATACACTGTGCTAACGTGTATGAGGGCAGCATATGGTTGTTGTGTAATCATTATTTTCAGTTTTCAGTTAATGATATTTTGGGGCAGCATGTGGGGGGACTTCATGTGGTCTGACTAGGTATTCATAATGAAGGCTTCTGACAGGTCACTGATCCCTCACTGACCTGCCTCCTTGTTTACATGCTGTATATCCTATTGTTTGAAAAAAAAAATAACATTCATCATGCAAGTGGTGGCACTGTAGCATGATACGATCTATAATATATCCATGTATTCATTTTATTTAGTCATATAAATTTCTTGAGGAAAATTTTTTTATCTTAATCAAAATGGTGCCGGTGGAGTTGCCTGTGCAATATAATCAGTATAACGGTGCCGACCTGACACTGTAAGTTACTGTGCACAATCCTGCTGACAGGTTCCCTTTAATGCCTCTATGTAAATTGATCCCCTGCTGTATGTGTAAGTTCAGGCTCCATTTGTAAGGGGCTCTAAGGACTGGTGCTCACCCCTACCCCTTTACGAACCGAACCGGTTTTCCTTTTCTAATATGTGGACATTTTATATGTTTGTAATTGCTGCGGTGTTCCGGTATATTGCTATGTATATCCACTGTGTCTTGTTATGTATGATAGGGACAGTGTAGTATTGAAGTTTGGCCACTAGATGGGGTCTCTTAAAACAGTGTATATAATGTAGTTAACTATAGGAGGAGCTAACTGTGGGTAAAACAGGAGTATTTCCTGATTAGAGCTCAGTGAAGACAGGGAGCTGGTACAGCTCAGAGGGCCAGGGAGCCCCAGGTGTCCCTAAGGGCTTAAGAGCCCAGAACAGTGCAGCAGCACTGCAACATTTGAGAACAGGGTCCAGCCGTCTAGTGCCAGTGGATCAGATAGTTACAACCTAAGAATTGCAGCAGGATAAAGATGCAGGTCACTCTGAAAATGTGGCAGCTATCTACCTGGGCTGAAGCCCTTCTGTCTGGGGCGAAACAGATGAGGGAACTCCTTGGTATGACCCGGGGAAGCCCTGGTAGGAATAAGTGAAGACACAGGGAAAGTAAAAGATGTGAGCGATGCCGTACTCTTTGTTGATGCTGTAACTGATGTGGATGTGCTGCGATTGAAACCAAATAAAGTCTTTGTTTACAGTTTGAAAAGGACTCTGTCTCTTAGTGCTCAATAACACCAGCAGCTGAACTTCAGCAGCCCCGATGGGACCCTGATAATGCAGAGGGTGCAGCAGAAGGTATGCAAGAAAAGGGACATTGTTTATATGTGACGGGAGGCCAGGGTGCACTTAATCAGACATACTCTGCCATGACTACGGCCGTGACTCTGCCCCTCACACTTGGCATAGTGCAGCAGAATGTCGCAGCCTTGCAAATCGAGGATGCTGTAAGAAATGAAGAAATTGATATTCTGGATGCTGTGAAAGATGAAGAAATTGATGTTTTGGATGTGACCAGGGAAGATGAAGAAATTGTTGATGTGATTAACTCTGTGATGACCAAGATGGTGACTCTAAAGATGGCAGAAAATGGCACCAAAATGGAGAACAACAACTGTGATCCCACCCCTTGTGGGTGTCCTGACTTGGAAATGGCGCGAAAGATTGCTTGGCAGAGTCGTCTGCCTAAGCATGATGTCTGCCCCTGGTGAGAGTGTCTGAAAAGGAGAAGACCTGGCCCCTTACCACAGATTGCAAGGAAATGGGTGGAGCAGTCGAAAGTGACCCCACGCTGGAATGGGTGGGGCCCAGAAGAGAACCCCACGTGCAGCTGCTCGGCACCATCACAAGCTACGGGGACCAGCAGTGATGGAACACTCTTGCACACGGTGCTGCAGAGGCATAGGTCGCGTTGAGTGGAAATGGAGACAGGAGGAAGAAAAGATCTGAACAGGGATACAGAGATGAGTCACCGATGACTTTTGCACTCACTGTTTCCCTAGTTCAGCGGAGGAGCAGTGCCGGTGGCTGCCAGAGCCAGAATGCTATAATCAGGGTTCAGAAAATCTGTGTAGGGAGTTGGAGGCCGGGGGACCGGAAGTTGCGACCGCCTCAGAGGAGCTTGCACTGGAAGTGAAGGAGTTGGAGCGCTGGAGTGTAAATGCTGCCTTGGTGAAATTCGGCAGGCCCTTAAAAGAAGGAGACTGGGTCAATTTTTACTGGGAGGATGGCCATCGAGGATACTACGCAGTTGCCGTTACCCTTCAGGAAGAAGGGGATTGGAGCTTTATGCGGGCACAGAGTCAGCCCAAGCAGAACCCAGTTCCCAGGCCACTGCACGGCCAACTAATGCCCCTGCCATACCTTGGCAGCCTACGATGATTGCGGCTGCAGCATCATCATCAGCCCAAAGACGGGTACAAAATTTAAGAGGAGACCAGGCGACACAGGATGGATGTCGCTGACAAAATGGACTCCAGTAAGCTTCTGATATATATTGCCTGTTGCACCAAGTAATGCGGGACTGTTTCGCATTCCGGTGGGCAAAGGAATCCTGTAGCACCAGAATAGTGGTGCAGTAAGGCCGGTATGGCCCAAAGTTGCACCCTTTCTGATGGATGGCGGAACTTTGCATTTAAGGAAGAAAAAGGGTCCTTGGACTAACGGACGGTGTGTGGCTGTAGCAACAGACTGTGTATCAGGACCAGGCATCCCACACACACCTCCTGGAGCTGTATTTTGCACAAAGGAAGGGGGAAAAAGGCCCCTTGGAGTGATACCTGATGGATAGGTCAAGTTAATAATGGACAGACTTGGCGGGAAGACGTAGTGCGCAGCATTGGAATTCAGGGGCTCCATGCTCTGAGCAAAGTGATGGCGAGCGCAGGACCAAGCTACATTGTCTGTGTGGCTCCCTACAAAGACTACTATTGGAGAACCGTTTTCCGCCCGTTGGCCCCCATGGCTCAAGTTACTCCTCGCCACGGGCCACCGTATAACGCATGCATGCTGCCTAAAAAAAGTGGGTGATCTATTGAGAAATTTACCCTTACTCACCCGCTTACTTCTGCCGGGTTCTGTACAGCACCGGCAATGTCATGGACTTCACTTCTCTCTGTTGCTCATCCACCACGGACTGATGTTATTCAACCTTTGTAATACCTTCTGTCCTTATTACTCATCTCAGTACATTGAAGGTGTTAATACTACCTTGTTTAACCCTTTACCTCCATAAAGTTTTCATATGACATGGTCGGGGATGACCATCTTAAAAGGAAAAGAGAATTGTTGTCAGGGGTTCTAAGGACTGGTGCTCCCCCCTACCCCTTTACGAACTGAACCAGTTCTCCTTATAATATGTGGACATTTTATATATTTGTAATTTCTGTGGTGTACCGGTATATTGCTATGTATATCTCCTGTGTCTTATGTATGATAGGGTCAGTGTAGTATTGAAGTTTGGCCACTAGATGGGGTCTCTTAAAACAGTGTATATAGTTAACTATAGGAGGAGCTAACTGTGGGTAAAGTGTCATGGTTCTCAATGGCAAGAGAACGTAGTAAAGCATACAAAAGGACTAGCTCTTGGAAGATGGGAACTCGAGCTGACCGTGAGCTAAACCTACCGCACAACTAACAGTGGCCGGGTAGCGTGCCTACGTTTTTATCCCTAGACGCCCAGCGCCAGCCGGAGGACTGACTGACCCTAGCAGAGGAAAATACAGACCTGGCTTACCTCTAGAGAAATTTTCCCCAAAAGGCAGACAGTAGCCCCCACATATATTGTCGGTGATTTCAGAGGAAATTGACATACGAAGTATGAAGATAGGTTTAGCAAATTGAGGTCCGCTTACTAGATAGTAGGAAGACAGGAAAGGGAACTTCACGGTCAGCTGAAAACCCTTTCAAAACACCATCCTGAAATTACTTTAAGACTCTAATATCAACTCATGACACCAGAGTGGCAATTTCAGCTCACAAGAGCTTCCAGCCTCAGAAATATTCAATCACAGAGAACTGGAACAAAAATGCAAAACAAACTTAGGACTACAAGTCCAACTTAGCTGATAGTAGTCTAGGAGCAGGAACATGCAACAGAAAGGCTTCTGGTAACATTGTTGGCCGGCATAGAAATGACTGAGGAGCAAGGCTAAATAGAAAACTCCCACATCCTGATGGAAACAGGTGAACAGAGGAGATGAAGCACACAAGTTCAGTACCACCAGTGACCACCGGGGGAGCCAGAAACCAAATTCACAACAGTACCCCCCCCTCAAGGAGGGGGCACCGAACCCTCACCAGAACCACCAGGGCGATCAGGATGAGCCCTATGAAAGGCACGGACCAGATCGGAGGCATGAACATCAGAGGCTGTCACCCAAGAATTATCCTCCTGACCGTAGCCCTTCCACTTGACCAGATACTGAAGTCTCCGTCTGGAAACACGGGAGTCCAAGATCTTCTCGACAACGTACTCCAACTCACCCTCAACCAACACCGGAGCAGGAGGCTCAACGGAAGGCACAACCGGTACCTCATACCTGCGCAACAATGACCGATGGAAGACATTATGAATAGAAAAAGATGCAGGGAGGTCCAAACGAAAGGACACAGGGTTAAGAATCTCCAATATCTTGTACGGGCCGATGAACCGAGGCTTAAACTTAGGAGAAGAAACCTTCATAGGGACAAAACGAGAAGACAACCACACCAAGTCCCCAACACAAAGACGAGGACCAACACGACGACGGCGGTTGGCAAAATGCTGAGTCTTCTCCTGGGACAACTTCAAATTGTCCACCACATGCCCCCAAATCTGATGCAACCTCTCCACCACAGCATCCACTCCAGGACAATCCGAAGACTCCACCTGACCGGAAGAGAAACGAGGATGAAACCCCGAATTACAGAAGAAAGGAGAAACCAAGGTGGCAGAACTAGCCCGATTATTGAGGGCAAACTCCGCCAAGGGCAAAAAGGCAACCCAATCATCCTGATCCGCAGACACAAAACACCTCAAATAAGTCTCCAAGGTCTGATTAGTTCGCTCGGTCTGGCCATTAGTCTGAGGATGGAAAGCAGACGAAAAAGACAAATCAATGCCCATCCTAGCACAGAACGCTCGCCAAAATCTAGACACGAATTGGGTTCCCCTGTCAGAAACGATATTCTCCGGAATACCATGCAAGCGAACCACATTTTGAAAAAACAGAGGAACCAGCTCGGATGAGGAAGGCAATTTAGGCAAGGGGACCAAATGGACCATCTTAGAGAAACGGTCACACACCACCCAGATGACAGACATCTTCTGAGAAACAGGGAGATCAGAAATAAAATCCATGGAGATGTGAGTCCAAGGCCTCTTCGGAATAGGCAAAGATAACAATCCACTAGCCCGAGAACAACAAGGCTTGGCCCGAGCACAAACATCACAAGACTGCACAAAACCTCGCACATCTCGCGACAGGGAAGGCCACCAGAAGGACCTAGCCACCAAATCCCTGGTACCAAAGATTCCAGGATGACCTGCTAATGCAGAAGAATGGACCTCCGAGATGACTCTACTGGTCCAATCATCAGGAACAAACATTCTACCAGGCGGGCAACGATCAGGTCTATCCGCCTGAAACTCCTGCAAGACCCGTCGCAAGTCTGGGGAAACAGCAGATAATATCACTCCATCCTTAAGGATACCTGTAGGTTCAGAATTACCAGGGGAATCAGGCTCAAAACTCCTAGAAAGGGCATCCGCCTTCACATTTTTAGAACCCGGTAGGTAAGAAACCACAAAATTAAACCGAGAGAAAAATAACGACCAGCGCGCCTGTCTAGGATTCAGGCGCCTGGCAGACTCAAGATAAATCAAATTCTTGTGGTCGGTCAATACCACCACCTGATGTCTAGCCCCCTCAAGCCAATGACGCCACTCCTCAAAAGCCCACTTCATAGCCAAGAGCTCCCGATTACCAATATCATAATTTCGCTCAGCGGGCGAAAATTTACGAGAAAAGAACGCGCAAGGTCTCATCACGGAGCAGTCGGAACTTTTCTGCGACAACACCGCCCCAGCTCCGATTTCTGAAGCGTCGACCTCAACCTGAAAAGGAAGAGTATTTAGTAATGCCTTTTGGTCTTTCAAATGCCCCTTCAGTCTTTCAGTCCTTTATGCATGACATTTTCCGTGAATATTTGGATAAATTTATGATTGTGTATCTGGATGATATTTTGATTTTTTCGGATGACTGGGACTCTCATTTCCAACAGGTCAGGAGGGTTTTTCAGGTTTTGCGCTCTAATTCCTTGTGAGTAAAGCATACAAAAGGACTAGCTCTTGGAAGATGGGAACTCGAGCTGACCGTGAGCTAAACCTACCGCACAACTAACAGTGGCCGGGTAGCGTGCCTACGTTTTTATCCCTAGACGCCCAGCGCCAGCCGGAGGACTGACTGACCCTAGCAGAGGAAAATACAGACCTGGCTTACCTCTAGAGAAATTTTCCCCAAAAGGCAGACAGTAGCCCCCACATATATTGTCGGTGATTTCAGAGGAAATTGACATACGAAGTATGAAGATAGGTTTAGCAAATTGAGGTCCGCTTACTAGATAGTAGGAAGACAGGAAAGGGAACTTCACGGTCAGCTGAAAACCCTTTCAAAACACCATCCTGAAATTACTTTAAGACTCTAATATCAACTCATGACACCAGAGTGGCAATTTCAGCTCACAAGAGCTTCCAGCCTCAGAAATATTCAATCACAGAGAACTGGAACAAAAATGCAAAACAAACTTAGGACTACAAGTCCAACTTAGCTGATAGTAGTCTAGGAGCAGGAACATGCAACAGAAAGGCTTCTGGTAACATTGTTGGCCGGCATAGAAATGACTGAGGAGCAAGGCTAAATAGAAAACTCCCACATCCTGATGGAAACAGGTGAACAGAGGAGATGAAGCACACAAGTTCAGTACCACCAGTGACCACCGGGGGAGCCAGAAACCAAATTCACAACAGTAAAGCAGGAGTATTTCCTGATTGGAGCTCAGTGAAGACAGGGAACTGGTACAGGTCAGAGGGGCCAGGGAGCCCCAGGCATCCCTAAGGGCTTAAGAGCAGCAACACCGCAGCTTTTGAGAACAGGACCCAGCCGTCTAGTGTCAGTGGGTAAGATAGTTACAGCCTAAGAATTGCAGCAGGATAAAGACACAGGTCGCTCCGAAAATGTGGCAGCTATCTACCTGGGCTGAAGCCCTTCTGTCTGGGGCGAAACAGATGAGGGAACTCCTAAGAGCAGTTATGCTGGACAGGGAGGATGATGCAGTACTAAATGGTTTGGTATGACCTGGGGAAGCCCTGTAAGGAATAAGTGAAGATACAGAGAAAGTAAAAGATGTGAGTGATGCCATACTCTGTGTTGATGCTGTAAGTGATGTGGATGTGCTGCGATTGAAACCAACTAAAGTTCTTCATTTACAGTTTGAAATGAACTCTATCTCTTTGTGCTTAATAACACCAGCAGCTGAACTTCAGCAGCCCTGATGGGAACCTGACGGTGCAGAGGGTGCAGCAGAAGGTATGCAAGAAAAGGGACATTGTTTATTTGTGAAGGGAGGCCAGGGCGCGCTTAACTAGATATACTGTGCCACGACTATGGCCCTGGCTCTGCCCCTTACACATTCATAACACCTTGGGCATACACAGATTGCCCCTGTCCTTGCTTCTGGACAGGGGCAATCTGTATATGCCCGAGATTTTAAGAACAGAGCCTAAGCTCACACAATTCGTCTCTGTAATTTATATCTGTTTTGTATGTAACCCCTTCTCATGTACAGCACCATGGAATCAATGGTGCTCTAAAAATAATAATAATAGATAATACTTCCCATTTGGTGTGTATGACAATACTGCATTTGATAGAAAACTAAATGGGAAACATTGTCATCAGTAGTGCAGCATCGGGGAAGAGATTCTCTTCCAGTGGCGCTGTCATTTTAAATACAGAAAGCTTCTACATTACCTGTAAGCGTGTGCTGGTCAGATAGTTACAGCATCGGACTGGAGCACCTTGGTCCCATCAGAGAAAATCATTCTTGGGGCCCACTATGTAGCTACATAGAAATAAATATAAGACCACCAATTGTGTGATAAAACACTTTAATATCAGGGTAAAATATAAGGTAGTACACGTCTTAATTATGTAGCAGGGGTTGGGGTAGCCCCCTCTTAGAATTTAATGTAGCCCCCTCATAGAATATAATGTAGCCCCCTCAGAATATAATGTAGCCCACCTCATAGAATTTAATGTAGCCTCCCTCATGGAATATAATGCAGCCCCCCTCATGGAATATAATGTAGTCACCCTCACAGAATATAATGCAGCCCTCCCCAAAGAATATAGTGCAGCCCCCCTCATAGGGTATAATGCAGCACCCCACAAAATATAATGCAACCACCTCATGAGGTATAATGCAGCCCCCATAGAATATAATGTAGCACCCTCATATAGTATAATGCAGCCCCTCCACAGAATATAATGTACCCCCTTCAGAGTATAATGCAACCTCCTCATAGGGCATAATACAGCTCCCCTCATATAGTATGATGTAGCCCCCCCAGAATATAATGTAGCCCCCTGAGAGAATAATGCAGCCCACCCACAGAATATAATGTAGCCACCTCAAACTAAAACGAAGCCCCCTCATAGAGTATAATGCAGCCCCCTCCACCTCCATCTTTGTCTGCATCACCACCTCCATCATTGCCTTCTCAACCACCACCCCTATCATTGCCCTTTCCACCACCTTCATCATTACTTTCTCCCCCACCACCCCATCATTGCCCCTTCCACCACCTCCATCATTGCCTACTCCCCACAACCATCATTGTCCTTTTCACCACTACCATAATTTTCTTTTCCACCACCTCCATCATTGTCCGTATCACCACCTCCATCATTGCCTTCTCACCCACCACCCCTATCATTGCCCTTTCCACCACCTCCATTATTACTTTCTCCCCCACCACCCCCATCATTGCCCATTCCACCACCTCCATCATTGCCTCCTCCCCACAACCACCATTGTCCTTTCCACCTCTACCATAATTTTCTTTTCCACCACCTCCATCATTGCTTTCTCCCCCACCACCCCATCATTGCCCATTTCACCACCTCCATCATTGACTCCTCTCCCACAACCACCATTGTCCTTTCCAAAACTACCATCATTGTCCTTTCCACCACAACCATCATTGCTTTCTCCCCCACCACCCCATTATTGCCCATTCCGACACCTCCATCATTGTCTCCCCCCATCACCATTGTCCTTTCCACCACCTCCATCATTGCCTCCTCCCCTCCATCCCCATCACTGCTCTCTCCATCACCCACATCATTGCCAACCTCCAATACACACACAGCATCGCACACACAGCACAGCACCGCTCCACACGTTCCTCGCAGCCACAGCACATCCCGCAGCTTTCTCTCTGAAACAGCCACGCTGAATGATGTCATCCAGCCGCACTGTGTCAGACAGGAAGCAGCAGGCAGGAAGCAGGATGGCATCGGATCCCTGCAGCTCCACTTCACTGCCAAGCTGCAGGGATCGCTCCCTGCCCAGCGATTGCCCTCAGGGTTAGCCGTGCTGCAGGGGCCCAACTCCGGGGCCCAATGCAGCCGCACCAGCTTTACATGCGGGCAGTGTTAGCCTCAGCCTGCGGCTAACACTGCCCGCTATTAAAGTGAACTGAATACTCACTCCTTTCCATGCCCATGGCGGTGTGGGGAAGCGTGAATATTAATTTCTCTTTAACAGCGGGGACAGCCTCCTGTCTCCAGCTGCTGTTCAGCTGGCAGCGGGCAGGCCCCCCTAACTCAGGGGCCCCATAGCAGCTGGGAGTGCCACTATTAGTGACACGCCACTGGCTGGGGGCCCATGGAGCAGTGGGGGTCCCTAGGCAGCTGCTAGCCAGTATGTCAGCAGGTGTCAGTGCCTGGGCACACCGGATAATCCTCTGGTTCTCCTTTGGGCCAGTCCGACCCTGGTTGGTTATGTCATGTATGTCAGGGCATGGGCGCCATCCTAAGCTCCCCTTCACTCTAAATTTAATGTTGAAGATAAGCATACATCTTGTTTATTGAAGGGAAAACAATCATTAAAATGGTTTGGGCTGTGTGTGTTTTTTTTAAATCTATGTACCCCACAGTTCCTTTTAAGTATGCCCTCTAAGGGACGCTTCAGATAAAATATTACATTTCAGAAACCAGACAAAGAATCAGTGCTCAAAGGGGGCGATACACTTGGGGAAAGCTCAGACGTCTTTTGCCATCATAATAATAGACTTTGAAAATTCTGTTCTGTTCCACAATGGAATTCATTTGTGGAGAAAATATAATATGGATTTTCTGCTCTAATTTAGCTGCGTATCACATGTCCGCTATTTTGGGTTCTTATGTTTAAATTATAATAAGGTTTCTGCAAACATTAGTCAGATGTGCAGATTTCAGAATATGACATACAGTAGATGCAGAGCGCAGGAGTATGTAATTATTACGTTTCTTTGAGATTTTTTGTGCGATTTCAGTACTTTCAGGCACATGTTATTGTGAATTATCTATTTTGAAATGTTAAAAATTTTACGGAATTAACTCCTTAACGACTGCTGATACGCCTTTTCACGGCGGCAATTAAGAGTACTTAAACCACAGAGCCGTTAATTAACCACAGTCGGAATTTCTCCGGGGTCTCGGCTACCGGGGGTAGCCGAGACCCCAGAGAACATGATTTGGGTTGGTTTTTACCGACCCTGGTCTTGTGATCACCGTTATTAACGGTATATCGGCGACCGCAAATAAAAAAAAATCTGATTTTCCATTTAATTTCTCTCTCCTTTGATGTGATCGCACATCAGAGGAGAGAGAAATAGGGTCCCCCTATCGCCCCCTGTGCCTCTGGAGTCCAGGAATCCCCCGTGTTGTCACCTGGCGTCTTCTTCTGGGAGAAAATGGCGGCCGCCGAGATCTGCCGGCCGGCCCTCGGCAGCAAAAGGAAAATGTTACTATTGGTTAATTTTGATCATTCTGATAGACCCTATCACAGTGATCAAAATAAAAAAATGGTAAATAAAACCTCCTTTTATCACCCTCTTAATTAGGGAAAAATAATGAAATAAGAAAATATTTTTTTTCCATTTTTCATTAGAGTTGGGCTAACGTTAGGGTTAGGGCTAAGGGTTAGGGTTAGGTTTAGGCTTAGGGGTGTGTTAGGGTTAGGTTTGTGGTTAGGGTTATGGTTAGGGTTGGGATTAGGGTTAGGGGTGTGTTGGTGTTAGGTTTGTGGTTAGGGTTATGGTTAGGTTTGGGATTAGGGTTAGGGGTGTGCTAGGGTTAGGTTTGTGGTTAGGGTTATGGTTAGGGTTGGGATTAGGGTTAGGGGTGTGTTGGGGTTAGGTTTGTGGTTAGGGTTTGGATTAGGGTTTGGATTAGGGTTAGGGGTATGTTGTGGTTAGGGTTGGGATTAGGGTTAGGGGTGTGTTGGGGTTAGGGTTGTGGTTAAGGTTGGGATTAGGGTTAGGGATGTGTTGGGGGTTAGGGTTAGAGTTAGAATTAGGGGGTTTACACTGTTTAGGTACATTAGGGGTCTCCAAACGTGACTTGGTGCCATCATTGATTCCAGCCAATTTTACGTTCAAAAAGTCAAATTGTGCTCCCTCCCTTCTGAGCCCTGCCATGCACTCAAACAGTGGCTTTCCCCCACATATGGGGTATCGGCGTACTCAGGAGAAATTGCACAACAAATTTGTGGTCCATTTTCTCCTGATACCCTTGTGAAAATAAAAAAATTAGTTTCAAAGTAAAGTAGTTCCAATGCTTTAGTTCTGGTGAAGCACCTGAAGGGTTAATAAAGTTCTTGAATGTGGTTTTGCGCACCTTGAGGGGTGCAGTTTTTAGAATGGTGTCACTTTTGGGTATTTTCTGTTATATTGACCCCCCCAAAGTCACTTCAAATGTGAGGTGGTCCTTAAAAAAAATGGTTTTGTAAATTTTGTTGGAAAAATGAGAAACTTTTAACCCTTATAATGTCCTAACAAAAAAAATGTTTCCAAAATTGTGCTGATTTAAGGGCATAAAAATCACTCTCTGATTTAAGGGTATAAAAATTCAAAGTTTGAAAATTTCAAAATTTTTGCCATATTTCCATTTTTTAAACGCAAGTCATATCGAAGAAATTTTACAACTAACATGAAGTACAATATGTCATGAAAAAACAATATCAGAACCAGTGGGATCCTTTGAAGCGTTCCAGAGTTATAACCACATAAAGTGACAGTGGTCAGAATTGTAAAAATGTCCATGGTTTTTAAGCTGCAAATTGGCTCTGTCACTAAGGGGTTAACTATTGGAATTGAGAAAATTCTGGACAGTATTTTAGACTTAGTTTGCCTGTTTCCATAATTCACATAAACTATATTGAAAAGTGACCATGCATACCCATCATGTGTCTATTGTGACCACATTATACAGGAGACGTATAGTCGGCCATTATGCCAGCATCCTACAGGAAATAATCTGGCCTAATTTGATCCTAAAAAAATCGCATGTTCAGTTAAAAAAATGGAATTCGTTGCTGGATTCCGTCATTTGACGGATCCGGCTCCATAGGGTTCCATTATAGCAAACGACGGATGACGACGGATCCATCGCTGTACGTTTTTTCGATGGGCACAAAAAACGTTACTATGTCCGTTTTCTCCGGCCGCCGGAAAAACAATTTTCGACGGATCTGGCGAAAAACGGATGAAATGTGAGGCCATCTGTCGCAATCTGTTGCTAATACAAGTCTATACAACTTTTGACAGATCCGTTTTTTTTCAAAATTCGCCGGATTGTGCCTGACTGCAAAAAACTGATGTGTGAAAGCAGCCTTAGCCCACAAGGGCAGGCCCTCTTCCCTCTGTACCAGTCTGTCATTGTTAGTTTACTCATTGTAAGTTATCTGTATTTTGTATGTAACCTCTTCTCATGTACAGCACCATGGTATCAATCATGCTCTAAATATAACAATGTTATTAATAACCTTTATAAGTGAGCACAATAATAAAAAAATCTTTGGTGGATATGTTATTAAATTCATTTTAGCCCCTTGGAGAAATTTCAAACAAATATCTAGTTACCTGACATACGCTGTTGTTCTGCAAGCGGTGCCATTATAGATTTGTCATGGTAGATCAGGGAGACTGACTAGGAAATAACTATTTGAGTTTTTCCATATTGAACAGGATATTTTGATGGTTTTCTTCTTTTTTTTTTTAAATCACATAGTTTTTATTAAAGCATATGACACACCAGTAACACAGTTACTCAATATTCACTGACTGTAATAAGCGGTACCACGTGACCGCTCACACAGGAGAAGCTGCCAGCGCGGAGAGGACAGAGGAGACATTGCGGGAGCTTGGTGAGTATTTCTTCGGCAAGGGGCCAGGCAGCACACTGGGGGGGAGGCGGGGGGCACATGCAAACTTTATTTTTCACCCCCCCCCAAAAAAAAGATCTTTCATCTGTTCTCTCCAACGAACGCTGGGGGAGAAGAGATGAATTCTGCCTTCAGCACCACATGCGGGGGGGACAGCGCTTAGTGTAGCACTGTCTCTCCTGCGGGCGGTACTTGCACACGGAGGAGAGTGCACACTGTTCTCCGTGTGCACGTGTGCAGGACGTATTGCAGTACGTGGTACGGGAGAAAAACAAACATGTCTCCGTGTTTTGCACACGGACACACGGTCCGTGAAAACACGGAGACATGTGCATAGACTCATTAATTTGAATGGGTCTACGTGTGTCAGTGTCTCCGGTACGTGAGAAAACTGTCACTAGACGTACCGGAGACACTGACGTGTGAAAGAGGCCTAACAATGGACCCTTCCCCACTGCGTGTTCAATGATTATCCCCGCTGAAGAGCTTTGTTCTGGTTCTTCCCAACCAGCCTTATGTTGGCATTGGGATGCTATATAGTAGATCCATGGATTAGGGACCGCCAGACCACCCTCATCTTTCGTCCTTTGCAGATGTTCCAATTTGATGAACCCCCGTCCACCCTTCCAAATTAAGTCCCTAGAGTATTGATCCTATAAAAATTTACTCTGAGGCAGCCACAGTGGAGCATTATGCAATATGTGGAGGAGCTGAGGCATAAGTATAATTTTGATCAAATTAACTCTAACTGCGACCGACAGAAATAGCTTCTTCCAGGCCCCTATCTTCTGCTGGAACTTCCCAAGCAAAGGAGTCAGGTTGAGCCGCACATAGTCCTTTATTTTGTCCGAAACCATGATGCCCAGATATTTAAACTCATGTACCAGCCTCAAGGGGATCCTAGGTCCAAGTGTCAGAAGAGCTGCCGCGTCCATGGGCAACAACACAGACTTATCCCAATAAATAGATAAACCGTAAAGAGCCCCAAATTTAGTAATACTGTTCATAATGGCCCCCAGAGACTCCTGCGCATCTGCCAAGAACAATAACACATCGTCCGCGTACAGGGCTATCTTTTCTTCATAGTTGTTCCAAAGCACTATATTGTAATCCGAACGTGGTTAACTTCTTCTTATTATTATTATGGTGCTTGAACCTCCTAGGTTCAAGCAACATATTGTAATCCGATTTCTTATATTTTCTTATTATTCTTCTCCGCGTTTTCCGCAATTAATGTGGCCCGAACCGCTCGGCGCAGAGACCCCGTTCAGGTGGCGTTTCGAAGCCCTCGGTGGGGACAGGTGTGCTATGACTTTTATAGTCGATCCGATATGTAGTTTTTTTAAAAATCGCATTTAAAAAAAAAAATTCCCATAGGAAATAATGGCGAACTTTCCATTACCCCCAACTTGACCTTCCAAAGATGGCAGCTATGCAAATGTACGGTGTCCATTTTAGGACATGATTATTTATCAAAGTCAAACATCAGAATAAAGTGACTATGACAGTAAGTGCGCCCCCGGCCCCGTGTGCAAAAGTAAGTGCGCCCCCGGCCCCGTGTGCAAAAGTAAGTGCGCCCCCGGCCCCGTGTGCAAAAGTAAGTGCGCCCCCGGCCCCGTGTGCAAAAGTAAGTGCGCCCCCGGCCCCGTGTGCAAAAGTAAGTGCGCCCCCGGCCCCGTGTGCAAAAGTAAGTGCGCCCCCGGCCCCGTGTGCAAAAGTAAGTGCGCCCCCGGCCCCGTGTGCAAAAGTAAGTGCGCCCCCTGCCCCGTGTGCAAAAGTAAGTGCGCCCTCGGCCCCGTGTGCAAAAGTAAGTGCGCCCCCGGCCCCGTGTGCAAAAGTAAGTGCGTCCCCGGCCCCGTGTGCAAAAGTAAGTGCGCCCCCGGCCCCGTGTGCAAAAGTAAGTGCGCCCCCGGCCCCGTGTGCAAAAGTAAGTGCGCCCCCGGCCCCGTGTGCAAAAGTAAGTGCGCCCCCGGCCCCGTGTGCAAAAGTAAGTGCGCCCCCGGCCCCGTGTGCAAAAGTAAGTGCGCCCCCGACCCCGTGTGCAAAAGTAAGTGCGCCCCCGGCCCCGTGTGCAAAAGTAAGTGCGCCCCCGGCCCCGTGTGCAAAAGTAAGTGCGCCCCCGGCCCCGTGTGCAAAAGTAAGTGCGCCCCCGGCCCCGTGTGCAAAAGTAAGTGCGCCCCCGGCCCCGTGTGCAAAAGTAAGTGCGCCCCCGGCCCCGTGTGCAAAAGTAAGTGCGCCCCCGGCCCCGTGTGCAAAAGTAAGTGCGCCCCCGGCCCCGTGTGCAAAAGTAAGTGCGCCCCCGGCCCCGTGTGCAAAAGTAAGTGCGCCCCCGGCCCCGTGTGCAAAAGTAAGTGCACCCCCGGCCCCGTGTGCAAAAGTAAGTGCGCCCCCGGCCCCGTGTGCAAAAGTAAGTGCGCCCCCGTGTGCAAAAGTAAGTGCGCCCCCGTGTGCAAAAGTGCGCCCCCGTGTGCAAAAGTAAGTGCGCCCCCGGGTGCAAAAGTAAGTGCGCCCCCGGGTGCAAAAGTAAGTGCGCCCCCGGGTGCAAAAGTAAGTGCGCCCCCGGGTGCAAAAGTAAGTGCGCCCCGGGTGCAAAAGTAAGTGCGCCCCCGGCCCCGGGTGCAAAAGTAAGTGCGCCCCCGGCCCCGGGTGCAAAAGTAAGCGCGCCCCCCAGTCCCGTGTGTGAAAAGTGCTGCTGTAAAGCTGGCAGCGTTGTTCAAGCACCATGTATTTCCTTCAGGAAATGCCCATCTAGTTATTATTATAGTGCTTTGGAACAAAGCACTATATTGTAATCCGATCGTGGTAAACTTCTTATTATGGTGCTTGAACCTCCTAGGTTCAAGCAACATATTGTAATCCGATTTCTTATATTTTATTATGGTGCTTGAACCCTCTAGGTTCAAGCAACATATTGTAATCCGATTTCTTATATTTTCTTATTATTCTTCTCCGCGTTTTCCGCAATTAATGCGGCCCGAACCGCTCGGCGCAGAGACCCCGTTCAGGCGGCGTTTCGAAGGCCTCGGTGGGGACATGTGCGCTATGACTTTTATAGTCGATCCGATATGTAGTTTTTTTTAAATCGCATTTAAAAAAAAAAAATTCCCGTAGGAAATAATGGCGAACTTTCCATTACCCCCAACTTGACCTTCCAAAGATGGCAGCTATGCAAATGTACGGTGTCCATTTTAGGACATGATCATTTATCAAAGTCAAACATCAGAATAAAGTGACTATGACACCCTCTCGTCCCGTGTGTGAAAAGTAAGTGCCCCCCCGGCCCCGTGTGTGAACAGTAAGTGCCCCCCCGGCCCCGTGTGTGAACAGTAAGTGCCCCCCCGGACCCGTGTGTGAAAAGTAAGTGCACCCCCGGCCCCGTGAGTGAAAAGTAAGTGCCCCCCAGCCCCGTGTGTGAAAAGTAAGTGCCCCCCAGCCCCGTGTGTGAAAAGTAAGTGCCCCCACGGCCCCGTGTGTGAAAAGTAAGTGCCCCCCCGGCCCCGTGTGTGAAAAGTAAGTGCCCCCCCCGGCCCCGTGTGTGAAAAGTAAGTGCCCCCCGGCCCCGTGTGTGAAAAGTAAGTGCCCCCCGGCCCCGTGTGTGAAAAGTAAGTGCCCCCCGGCCCCGTGTGTGAAAAGTAAGTGCCCCCCCGGCCCCGTGTGTGAAAAGTAAGTGCCCCCCGGCCCCGTGTGTGAAAAGTAAGTGACCCACAACTCTGACCTGTATATAGGAGTCTGTATATAGGGGGATGTCTCTATATAGGAGAGATGTCTGTATATACAGGGATGTCTGTATATAGGGGGATGTCTGTATATAGGAGTGGTGTCTGTATATAGAGGGATGTCTGTATATAAGAGTGGTGTCTGTATATAGAGGGATGTCTGTATATAGGAGTGGTGTCTGTATATAGAGGGATGTCTGTATATAGGAGTGGTGTCTGTATATAGAGGGATGTCTGTATATAAGAGTGGTGTCTGTATATAGGGGGATGTCTGTATATAGGAGTGGTGTCTGTATATAGAGGGATATCTGTATAAAGGAGAGATGTCTGTATATAGAGGGATGTCTGTATATAGGAGTGGTGTCTGTATATAGAGGGATGTCTGTATATAGGAGAGATGTCTGTATATAGGAGTGGTGTCTGTACATAGAGAGATGTCTGTATATAGGAGTGGTGTCTGTATATAGAGGGATGTCTGTATATAAGAGTGGTGTCTGTATATAGAGGGATGTCTGTATATAAGAGTGGTGTCTGTATATGGGGGATGTCTGTATATAGGAGTGGTGTCTGTATATAGAGAGATGTCTGTATATAGGAGTGGTGTCTGTATATAGGAGTGGTGTCTGTATATAGGAGTGGTGTCTGTATACAGAGGGATGTCTGTATATAGGAGTGGTGTCTGTATATAGGGGGATGTCTGTATATAGGAGTGGTGTCTGTATATAGGGGGATGTCTGTATATAGGAGTGGTGTCTGTATACAGAGGGATGTCTGTATATAGGAGTGGTGTCTGTATATAGGTGGATGTCTGGCCTTTATTGTCAAGTTAAGATGCGCAGAGGATGCATGCAATAATGAATTGACAGATGTCTCTTTACGGAATATGTCCGTGTGTATAGATCCATCCTCCTGCACTCTTAACTCCACATCAAGGAATGAAACTACCTTAGAGCTGTAGTTATAGGTGAATCTGATGTTGGAGTTGTTGCGATTCAATCCCACCATGAACGTATCCAAGTCACGTGATGTACCTTGCCATACAAACAGAACATCGTCTATGAAACGATACCACCCAAGGATTTGGGGAGCGGCCTGTGCGCCGTCCACAAACAAACCCCTCTCCCAGTACCCGAGAAAGAGGTTAGCATAGGAGGGCGCACAAGCCGCTCCCATCGCGGTACCCCGCTTCTGTAAAAAGAAGCGGTCCTTGAAGGTGAAGAAGTTGTGGGTGAGAATGAACCGCAACAAGTCCAACACCAGTTCCCTCACATCCGCATCCAAATTACTGGCCTCCAAAAAGAACTGCACTGCCTGCATACCATCCTCATGTCGTATGCTCGTGTAGAGAGCCTCTACATCTGCAACAACAAGGAGGGTGTCTGAATCAAGGGACAGACCATCAAGCCTCCGCAGGACGTCCGTAGTGTCCCTGACATAGGAGGGCAGCGTCTCCACATGAGGGTGAAGATAGTGTTCAATAAATTTACAAACAGGGTCGCATAGCCCTCCTATGCCAGACACAATAGTACGCCCCGGGGGGCTGATTGGATCCTTATGAACCTTGGGCAGAAGGTAAAAGGTTGGTATAGTAGGGTACTTCACTGTCAACCCATCCAATGCTTTTTTTGAAATTATACCTCTCTCATATGCTATCTCAAGAATACAGAGCAGTTCATCTTTAAATTGAAGGAGAGGGTTATGAGTTAACTGCATATACGTTTGTTTATCCCTCAACTGCCGGAAACCCTCCCTCTCATACTTCTCAACTGGCCAAATTACCACGTTCCCCCCCTTGTCTGCTGGCTTAATGACCACATCATCCAGATGTTTCAATTCCTCCAGGGCTTTTCGCTTCAATGGTGTTAAATTATCCCTATTACGTCGATTCTTAATTCTCCTAAAATCCTCTGTAACTACCCTGGTGAAAATGTCTACCTGTGGATATAGAGACAAGGAGGGAAACGTGGCAGATCTAGGAAAAATATGCGGAGGAGATATACCTGTATTGCCCAAGTTGGACTCTCGTTCCAATTCCTCCAAGGCCTCAATAGCTTCTTGCTCTGTAACTTGACTAGCACCAGGAGCTGATTTAGAGTGGAGTTTATGTAAGACCAATTTGCGGGCAAATAAATGTAGGTCCTTTAATGCTAAAAAGAAATTGAAATCATTAGTTGGAGAAAATGATAAACCTAATTCCAACACTTCCTTTTGACTCTGAGACAGCACATGAGAGGATAAATTAATCACCTCCAGCACATTGGTTTTGGCCTTGTCTGCCGGTGGTGAAGCTGGAATTTTCCGTTTCTGATTGTTCTTGCCTCCCCCCCTTGGGCGGTTGTCTCTCAAGTAATCCCTCCTTTCCCACGGTGACCTATATTGCTCATGACCAGAGTTTCTGTCTTCAACTGAAGACATAGATGAGACCGAGGTAGACCGTGCCCTTGATTCAGATTTATGATATACCTTTTTCCTTTTCCATTTGTAGACTTGATCATTTTGAAAATCAAGCTGATCTCTTTGATATTTCTTAGTTTTTCCATCCACAATATCATTTTCCCATTTTTGTTGTTCCGTATCAAGGTCAGTTTTAAGTTTTGTTACTTTATCAAGAGTCAATTGCACATTAATACTGTCTTGTATAATTTTAAGTTCATTGTCAATATCCAACAAGGACGATTCATTGGACTTAATCAATAATTCCAAAAATATTTTGGAGCAATTTGATGCCGCACCTTCCCATGCCTTAGTAAATTCTGGGTTAGTTATTGGAAACGAGGGAAAAACTTGGATTCTCAAACCTCGTGGAATTAGGCCACAATCCACATACTTTTCCAAAAACGCCTTATTCCACCATAATCTGGTGCGTTTTTTGAGTAACTCTTTAAATTTCCTTATCAACTCAACATCATCTCTGGACTTCGGATCATTAGGGGCACCCATACCCTCATCAAATACACGGTTAAGTTGCGTCCGCCACGTTTTTTCACGTTAGCGGAAATCCATCTGGCCTGATACAGACACTGTGAATACACAGAAAATAATCAGATACACAATCTCAGGGATCGATAACATAGTAGACTTTAGGACAACCCCCTAAAGCTACTCAGAATATAAAGAAGTGATGCTTCCAACTAACTTATTAAAACACAACCTTGAAGCATATGACCACACAAGATAATTAGTAAAATATATATACCTTTATTATTATTGGTTAAAACGTATGCAAGAACAGTACCAAGTCAATTTTAACAACAATTATAATTTAACAAAACCTGAGTAAATACAATGAGGAGAAAAGGGTGCACCCACTAAAAAGTGCTGCACCATGGAAATAGCATGAGCATTCAGATGGGGGGTACCGGAACAATCATAATAAATCAGTAGTCCGCTAAAGTGCTTAATGCCTAAGGTGCCACAATAAATATAGCTACCTCATTATGAGGTGAACACACCGATGCCCCATGAAAAAACAATGTTCCCATCAAAGGTCCTTACCCATGCTTAGATCCACGTGCACGTACCCGCGCCCCAAAGCGCGTTTCGCCCTCGGCTTCCTCGGGGGGCGACTTGATCTAATTGTCCCACAACCCGGGTTTTTATATATCCTCCATATTGCCATATGACAATCCAGGCGCCGCTGATACATCACATCCGGCGTCGGCATGGGACCAGGGGTAAGGAGTGGTGTCTGTATATAGAGGGATGTCTGTATATAGGAGTGGTGTCTGTATATAGGGGATGTCTGTTATGGTTCTGGTGGTAAGAACACATGAACTGACCTGATAGGTAAACCAAAAAATAGGACAAGCTCTGGGGATGTGGGAACTTTACTGACCGCAGTCCTGATCCTATCAACACACACTATAGGCAGCCGTGGAGCGTTCCTAACTCGGCCTTGACGCCTCTGCACAGCCTGAGAAACTAGCTACCCCTAGAGAGAAACAAAGCCTCACTTGCCTCAGAGAGATTTTCCCCAAAGTGAGAGCAGCCCCCACAAATAATGACGGTGAGCTAAGAGGAAAACACAAACATAGAAATGAAAATAGGTTTTAGCAAATGAGGCCCGCTAATAACTAAATAGTCAGAGGATAGCAAGGAATCTGTGCGGTCAGTATAAAATACTACAAAAATTATCCACGCAGAGAATACAAAAAGACCCCCACACCGACTCACGATGTGAGGGGCGCAACTCCGCACCCCAGAGCTTCCAGCTAGCAATCAAATAGCATATAAGCAAGCTGGACTGAATCATATACTGAGAAACATTTTCAAATAGCAATGAGCAAAAATAGACTAGCATGAACTTAGCTTCTCCACGAGGAGACAGGTCACAAGGGAAGTCCCAGAGAGATCTGAACCAGTACTGAATACAACGACATAAGGCAACAAGTAAAGGTCCAGGTGGAGTTAAATAGGCAGCAAGCCTAGCAGGAAACGAGGCAGCTGGAGTCCAGCTACAGACTAGCCGTAACACTCAAAGCCACCAGAGGGAGCCCAAGAACAGAACTCACAAAGTACCACTCATGACCACAGGAGGGAGCCTGAGAACGGAACTCACAACAGATGTCTGTCTATAGGAGTGGTGTCTGTATATAGAGGAATGTCTGTATATAGGACTGGTGTCTGTATATAAAGGGATGTCTGTATATAGGAGTGGTGTCTGTATATAGAGGGATGTCTGTATATAGGAGAGATGTCTGTATATAGAGGGATGTCTGTATATAGGAGTGGTGTCTGTATATAGAGGGATGTCTGTATATAGGAGTGGTGTCTGTATATAGAGGGATGTCTGTATATAGGAGTGGTGTCTGTATACAGAGGGATGTCTGTATATAGGAGTGGTGTCTGTATATAGAGGGATGTCTGTATATAGGAGTGGTGTCTGTATATAGAGGGATGTCTGTATATAGGAGTGGTGTCTGTATACAGAGGGATGTCTGTATATAGGAGTGGTGTCTGTATATAGAGGGATGTCTGTATATAGGAGTGGTGTCTGTATATAGAGGGATGTCTGTATCTAGGAGTGGTGTCTGTATATAGAGGGATGTCTGTATATAGGAGTGGTGTCTGTATATAGAGGGATGTCTGTATCTAGGAGTGGTGTCTGTATATAGGGGGATGTTTGCATATAGGAGAGATGTCTGTATATAGGAGTGGTGTCTGTATATAAAGGGGTGTCTGTTTATAGGAGTGGTGTCTATATAGGGGGGATGTCTGTATATAGGAGTGGTGTCTGGATTTAGAGGGATGTCTGTATATAGGAGTGGTGTCTGTATATAGAGGGATGTCTGTATATAGGAGTGGTGTTTGTATATAGAGGGATGTCTGTATATAGGGGGATGTCTCCATATAGGAGTGGTGTCTGTATATAGGGGGATGTCTGTATAAAGTAGTGGTGTCTGTATATAGAGGGATGTCTGTACATAGGAGTGGTGTCTCTATATAGGGGGATGTCTGTATATAGTAGAGATGTCTGTATATAGGGGGGTGTCTGTATATAGGAGTGGTGTCTCTATATAGGGGGATGTCTGAATATAGGAGTGGTGTCTGTATATAGGGGGATGTCTGTATATAGGAGTGGTGTCTGTATATAGAGGGATGTCTGTATATAGGAGTGGTGCCTGCATATAGGAGTGGTGTCTGTATATAGAAGTGGTGTCTGTATATAGGGGGATCTCTGTATATAGGAGTGGTGTCTGTATATAGGGGGATGTCTGTATATAGGAGAGATGTCTGTATAAGGGAGAGATGTCTGTATATAGAGGGATGTCTGTATATAGGAGAGATGTCTGTATATAGGAGTGGTGTCTGTATATTGGGGGATGTCTGTATATAGTGGGATGTCTGTATATAGGAGTGGTGTCTGTATATAGAAGGATGTCTGTATATTGTAGTGGTGTCTGTATATAAGGGTATGTCTGTATATAGGAGTGGTATCTGTATATAGAGGGATGTCTGTATATGGTAGTGGTGTCTGTATATAGGGGATGTCTATATAGGAGTGGTATCTGTATATAGAGGGATCTCTGTATATGGTAGTGGTGTCTGTATATAGAGGAATGTCTGTATGTAGGAGTTGTGTCTGTATATAGGAGTGGTGTGTGTATATAGGAGTGATGTCTGTATATAAGAGGATGTGGCCAAAGTGGCTACCGAGAGGCTGTGTGCTCCACAGTGGCTACCAAGGATTCCTGCATGCCAAAATGGCTACCAAGGGGCCAAAGTTGCTAACAAGGGGCCCCACACATCAAAGTGGCTACCAAGGGGCCAAATTGGATACCCAGGGGCAGGGCCCTGCATGCCAGACTTGCTCCTGAGGTTCATTGGCAGCTGGCAGCGCTGTTCAAGCACCATGTATTTCCTTCAGGAAATGCCCATCTAGTTATGGTGCTTGAACCCTCTAGGTTCAAGCAACATATTGTAATCCGATTTCTTATATTTTCTTTACAACGACAGCAGGCAACAAGTAATGGTCCAGGTGGAGTTAAATAGGCAGCAAGCCTAGCAGGAAATGAGGCAGCTGGAGTCCAGCTACAGACTAGCCGTAACACTCAAAGCCACCAGAGGGAGCCCAAGAACAGAACTCACAAAGTACCACTCATGACCACAGGAGGGAGCCCGAGAACGGAACTCACAACAGTACCCACCCCTTGAGGAGGGGTCACTGAACCCTCACCAGAGCCCCCAGGCCGATCAGGACGAGCCAAATGAAAGGCACGAACCAAATCGGCAGCATGGACATTAGAGGCAACAACCCAGGAATTATCCTCCTGACCATAGCCCTTCCATTTAACCAAATACTGAAGCTTCTGTCTCGAAATACGAGAATCCAAGATCTTCTCCACCACATACTCCAATTCTCCCTCGACCAACACCGGAGCAGGAGGATCAACAGAAGGAACCACAGGCACCACATACCTCCGCAACAATGACCTATGGAACACATTATGAATGGCAAAAGATGCTGGGAGGTCCAAACGGAATTACACAGGATTGAGGATTTCTGAAATTTTATAAGGACCGATGAAACGAGGTTTAAACTTAGGAGAGGAAACCTTCATAGGAACGTAACCAGATGACAACCATACCAAATCCCCCACACTAAGTCAGGGACCCACACAGCGACGGCGATTAGCAAAGCGCTGAGCCTTCTCCTGTGACAACGTCAAATTGTCCACTACGTGGTTCCAAATCTGCTGCAACCTATCCACCACAGAATCCACCCCAGGACAGTCAGAAGGCTCAACCTGACCTGAGGAAAAACGAGGATGAAAACCAGAATTACAAAAAAAGGCGAAACCAAGGTAGCAGAACTAGCCCGATTGAGGGCGAACTCAGCCAATGGCAAAAAAGTCACCCAATCATCCTGATCAGCAGAAACAAAACATCTCAGATAAGCTTCCAAGGTCTGATTAGTTCGTTCAGTTTGGCCATTTGTCTGAGGATGGAAGGCCGAAGAAAAAGACAAATCAATGCCCATCTTAGCACAAAAGGACCGCCAAAATCTGGACACAAACTGGGATCCTCTGTCAGACACAATGTTCTCCGGAATACCATGCAAACGAACCACATTCTGAAAAAACAGCGGAACCAAATCAGAGGAGGAGGGCAACTTAGGCAAGGGCACCAAATGGACCATTTTAGAAAAACGATCACAAACCACCCAGATGACAGACATCCTCTGAGAGACTGGAAGATCCGAAATAAAATCCATGGAAATATGCGTCCAAGGCCTCTTCGGGACAGGCAAAGGCAAAAGCAATCCACTGGCACGAGAACAGCAAGGCTTGGCCCGAGCACAAATCCCACAGGACTGCACAAAGGAACGCACATCCCGCGACAAGGAAGGCCACCAAAAGGATCTGGCCACCAGATCCCTGGTACCAAAAATCCCAGGATGACCCGTCAACACCGAAGAATGAACCTCGGAAATAACTCTACTGGTCCATCTATCCGGGACAAACAGTCTCTCCGGTGGACAACGGTCAGGTCTATCGGCCTGAAATTCCTGCAGCACCCGCCACAAATCAGGGGAGATGGCAGACAAAATCACCCCCTCTCTGAGGATACCAGCCGGCTCAGAAACTCCCGGAGAGTCAGGCACAAAACTCCTAGAAAGGGCATCAGCCTTCACATTCTTTGAGTCCGGAAGGTACGAAACCACAAAATCAAAACGGGAGAAAAACAGCGACCAACGAGCTTGTCTAGGATTTAACCGCTTGGCAGACTCGAGATAAATCAAATTCTTGTGATCCGTCAAGACCACCACGCGATGTTTGGCTCCCTCAAGCCAATGTCGCCACTCCTCGAATGCCCACTTCATTGCCAACAACTCCCGATTACCAACATCATAATTCCGCTCAGCAGGCGAAAACTTTCTAGAAAAGAAAGCACATGGTCTCATCACCGAGCCATCAGAGCTTCTCTGTGACAAGACAGCCCCTGCTCCAATCTCAGAAGCATCAACCTCAACCTGAAAGGGAAGAGAGACATCAGGCTGATGCAAGACAGGAGCCAAAGAAAACCAACGTTTCAGCTCCTGAAAGGCCTCAACGGCCGCAGAAGACCAATTCGTCACATCAGCACCCTTTCTAGTCAAATCCGTCAAAGGTTTAACCACACTAGAAAAATTAGTGATGAAGCGACGGTAAAAATTAGCAAAGCCCAAGAACTTCTGAAGACTCTTCACCAATGTAGGTTGAGTCCAGTCATAGATGGCCTGGACTTAAACTGGATCCATCTCGATAGTAGAAGGGGAAGAAATGAAGCCCAAAAAGGAAACCTTCTGGATTCCAAAGAGACATTTAGAACCCTTCACAAACAAGGCATTGGCACGCAGGACCTGAAACACCATCCTGACCTGCCTCACATGAGACTCCCAATCATCAGAAAAGACCAAAATATCATCCAGGTACACAATCATAAATCTATCCAGATACTCTCGGAAGATGTCGTGCATGAAGGACTGAAACACGGAAGGGGCATTAGAAAGCCCAAAAGGCATCACCAAGTACTCAAAATGACCTTCGGGCGTATTAAATGCTGTTTTCCATTCATCACCCTGCTTTATACGCACAAGATTATAAGCTCCTCGAAGATCTATCTTGGTGAACCAACTAGCCCCCCTAATCCGAGCAAATAGATCGGACAGCAGAGGCAAAGGGTACTGAAATTTGACCGTGATTTTATTTAGAAGGCGATAATGTATACAGGGCCTCAGAGAACCATCCTTCTTGGCCACAAAAAAGAACCCTGCACCCAAAGGTGACGAGGACGGACGAATATGCCCTTTCTCCAAAGACTCCTTTATATAAGTCCGCATAGCGGTATGTTCTGGTACAGATAAATTAAAAAGTCGACCCTTAGGGAACTTACTACCAGGAATCAAATTTATAGCACAATCAAAATCCCTATGAGGAGGTAGGGCACTGGATTTGGGCTCATCAAATACATCCTGGTAATCGGACAAAAATTCAGGGACTTCAGAAGGAGTAGAAGAAGCAATTGACACCAAAGGAACATCGCCATGTACCCCTTGACAACCCCAACTTGACACAGACATTGCTTTCCAATCCAGGACTGGATTATGAACCTGCAGCCATGGCAGACCCAACACGACAACATCATGCAAATTATGTAACACCAGAAAGCGAATAACCTCCTGATGTGCAGGAGTCATGCACATAGTCACTTGAGTCCAGTACTGAGGCTTATTCTTGGCCAATGGCGTAGCATCAATTCCCTTTAGTGGAATAGGGAATTGCAATAGCTCCAAGATAAAACCACAGCGCCTGGCAAATGACAAATCCATCAAATTCAGGGCAGCGCCTGAATCCACAAAAGCCATAACATAGAAGGATGACAGAGAGCAAATCAAAGTAACAGACAAAATGAAATTAGGCTGTACAGTACCAATGGTGACAGACTTAGCGAACCTTTTTGTGCGCTTAGAACAGTCAGAGATAACATGAGTGGAGTCACCACAGTAAAAGCACAACCCATTCTGACGTCTGTGATTTTGCCGTTCAATTCTGGTCAGAATCCTGTCACATTGCATAGACTCAGGCTTCTGTTCAGAAAACACCGCCAGATGGTGCACAGGTTTGCGCTCCCGCAAACGCCGATCAATCTGAATGGCCAAAGACATTGACTCATTCAGACCCGCAGGCGTGGGGAACCCCACCATAACATCCTTAAGGGCTTCAGAAAGAACCTTTCTGAAAATCGCTGCCAGGGCACACTCATTCCACTGAGTGAGCACAGACCACTTCCTAAACTTCTGACAGTAAACCTCTGCTTCATCCTGACCCTGAGAGAGAGCCAGCAAAATCTTTTCTGCCTGGTCCACTAGATTAGGTTCCTCATAAAGCAATCCAAGCGCCAGAAAAAACGCATCCACATTTAGTAATGCAGGATCTCCTGGCGCCAGGGAGAATGCCCAATCTTGAGGGTCACCATGTAACAAAGAAATAATAATTTTAACTTGCTGAGCAGGGTCACCAGAGGAACGAGGTCTCAGAGAAAGAAACAATTTGCAATTATTTTTGAAATTCAAAAACCTAGACCTATCTCCAGAGAACAGCTCAGGAATTGGTATTTTAGGTTCTGACATAGGACTGTGAATTACATAATCCTGAATGCTTTGTATCCTTGTAGCGAGCTGATCCACACAAGAGGACAGACCTTGAATGTCCATATCTGCAGCTGAGTCCTGAACCACCCAGAGATTAAGGGGAGGAGAGAGGTTAAACACACTGCAGAGGAAAAAAAAAACCTCAGAGCTTCTCTTATCCCTCTTTTGCGATGCATTAACACTTATGGGCCTGCTGTACTGTTATGGTTCTGGTGGTAAGAACACATGAACTGACCTGATAGGTACACCAAAAAATAGGACAAGCTCTGGGGATGTGGGAACTTTACTGACCGCAATCCTGATCCTATCAACACACACTATAGGCAGCCGTGGAGCGTTCCTAACTCGGCCTAGATGCCTCTGCACAGCCTGAGAAACTAGCTACCCCTAGAGAGAAACAAAGCCTCACTTGCCTCAGAGAGATTTTCCCCAAAGTGAGAGCAGCCCCCACAAATAATGACGGTGAGTTAAGAGGAAAACACAAACATAGAAATGAAAATAGGTTTTAGCAAATGAGGCCCGCTAATAACTAAATAGTCAGAGGATAGCAATGAATCTGTGCGGTTAGTATAAAATACTACAAAAATTATCCACGCAGAGAATACAAAAAGACCCCCACACCGACTCACGATGTGAGGGGTGCAACTCCGCACCCCAGAGCTTCCAGCTAGCAATCAAATAGCATATAAGCAAGCTGGACTGAACTCATCATATACTGAGAAACATTTTCAAATAGCAATGAGCAAAAATAGACTAGCATGAACTTAGCTTCTCCACGAGGAGACAGGTCACAAGGGAAGTCCCAGAGAGATCTGAACCAGTACTGAATACAACGACAGCAGGCAAAAAGTAAAGGTCCAGGTGGAGTTAAATAGGCAGCAAGCCTAGCAGGAAACGAGGCAGCTGGAGTCCAGCTACAGACTAGCCGTAACACTCAAAGCCACCAGAGGGAGCCCAAGAACAGAACTCACAAAGTACCACTCATGACCACAGGAGGGAGCCTGAGAACGGAACTCACAACAGATGTCTGTCTATAGGAGTGGTGTCTGTATATAGAGGGATGTCTGTATATAGGACTGGTGTCTGTATATAAAGGGATGTCTGTATATAGGAGTGGTGTCTGTATATAGAGGGATGTCTGTATATAGGAGAGATGTCTGTATATAGAGGGATGTCTGTATATAGGAGTGGTGTCTGTATATAGAGGGATGTCTGTATATAGGAGTGGTGTCTGTATATAGAGGGATGTCTGTATATAGGAGTGGTGTCTGTATACAGAGGGATGTCTGTATATAGGAGTGGTGTCTGTATATAGAGGGATGTCTGTATATAGGAGTGGTGTCTGTATATAGGGGGATGTCTGTATATAGGAGTGGTGTCTGTATATAGAGGGATGTCTGTATCTAGGAGTGGTGTCTGTATATAGAGGGATGTCTGTATATAGGAGTGGTGTCTGTATATAGAGGGATGTCTGTATATAGGAGTGGTGTCTGTATATAGAGGAATGTCCATATATAGGAGAGATGTCTGTATATAGGAGAGATGTCTGTATATAGGGGGATGTTTGTATATAGGAGAGATGTCTGTATATAGGAGTGGTGTCTGTATATAAAGGGATGTCTGTATATAGGAGTGGTGTCTGTATATAGAGGGATGTCTGTATATAGGAGTGGTGTTTGTATATAGAGGGATGTCTGTATATAGGGGGATGTCTCCATATAGGAATGGTGTCTGTATATAGGGGGATGTCTGTATAAAGTAGTGGTGTCTGTATATAGAGGGATGTCTGTACATAGGAGTGGTGTCTCTATATAGGGGGATGTCTGTATATAGTAGAGATGTCTGTATATAGGGGGGTGTCTGTATATAGGAGTGGTGTCTCTATATAGGGGGATGTCTGAATATAGGAGTGGTGTCTGTATATAGGGGGATGTCTGTATATAGGAGTGGTGTCTGTATATAGAGGGATGTCTGTATATAGGAGTGGTGCCTGCATATAGGAGTGGTGTCTGTATATAGAAGTGGTGTCTGTATATAGGGGGATGTCTGTATATAGGAGTGGTGTCTGTATATAGGGGGATGTCTGTATATAGGAGAGATGTCTGTATAAGGGAGAGATGTCTGTATATAGAGGGATGTCTGTATATAGGAGAGATGTCTGTATATAGGAGTGGTGTCTGTATATTGGGGGATGTCTGTATATAGTGGGATGTCTGTATATAGGAGTGGTGTCTGTATATAGACGGATGTCTGTATATTGTAGTGGTGTCTGTATATAGGGGTATGTCTGTATATAGGAGTGGTATCTGTATATAGAGGGATGTCTGTATATGGTAGTGGTGTCTGTATATAGCGGATGTCTATATAGGAGTGGTATCTGTATATAGAGGGATCTCTGTATATGGTAGTGGTGTCTGTATATAGAGGAATGTCTGTATGTAGGAGTTGTGTCTGTATATAGGAGTGGTGTGTGTATATAGGAGTGATGTCTGTATATAAGAGGATGTGGCCAAAGTGGCTACTGAGAGGCTGTGTGCTCCACAGTGGCTACCAAGGATTCCTGCATGCCAAAATGGCTACCAAGGGGCCAAAGTTGCTAACAAGGGGCCCCGCACATCAAAGTGGCTACAAAGGGGCCAAATTGGATACCCAGGGGCAGGGCCCTGCATGCCAGACTTGCTCCTGAGGTTCATTGGCAGCTGGCAGCGCTGTTCAAGCACCATGTATTTCCTTCAGGAAATGCCCATCTAGTTATGGTGCTTGAACCCTCTAGGTTCAAGCAACATATTGTAATCCGATTTCTTATATTTTCTTATTATTCTTCTCCGCGTTTTCCGCAATTAATGCGGCCCGAACCGCTCGGCGCAGAGACCCCGTTCAGGCGGCGTTTCGAAGGCCTCGGTGGGGACAGGTGTGCTATGACTTTTATAGTCGATCCGATATGTAGTTTTTTTTTAAATCGCATTTTAAAAAAATAAATTCCCATAGGAAATAATGGCGAACTTTCCATTACCCCCAACTTGACCTTCCAAAGATGGCAGCTATGCAAATGTACGGTGTCCATTTTAGGACATGATCATTTATCAAAGTCAAACATCAGAATAAAGTGACTATGACACCCTCTCATCCCGTGTGTGAAAAGTAAGTGCCCCCCCGGCCCCGTGTTTGAAAAGTAAGTGCCCCCCCGGTCCCGTGTGTGAAAAGTAAGTGCCCCCCGGCCCCGTGTGTGAAAAGTAAGTGCCCCACCGGCCCCGTGTGTGAAAAGTAAGTGCCCCCCCGGCCCCGTGTGTGAAGAGTAAGTGCCCCCCGGCCAAGTGCGTAAAACGTAAGTGCCCCCCTGGCCCCGTGTGTGAAAAGTAAGTGCCCCCGGCCCCGTGTGTGAAAAGTAAGTGCCCCCAGCCCCGTGTGTAAAAAGTAAGTGCCCCCACGGCCCCGTGTGTGAAAAGTAAGTGCCCCCACGGCCCCGTGTGTGAAAAGTAAGTGCCCCCCGGCCCCGTCTGTGAAAAGTAATGCCCCCCGGCCCCATCTGTGAAAAGTAAGTGCCCCCCGGCCCCGTCTGTGAAAAGTAAGTGCCCCCCGGCCCCGTCTGTGAAAAGTAAGTGCCCCCCGGCCCCGTGTGTAAAACGTAAGTGCCCCCCGGCCCCGTGTGTAAAACGTAAGTGCCCCCCTGGCCCCGTGTGTGAAAAGTAAGTGCCCCCAGCCCCGTGTGTAAAAAGTAAGTGCCCCCCAGCCCCGTGTGTGAAAAGTAAGTGCCCCCACGGCCCCGTGTGTGAAAAGTAAGTGCCCCCCCGGCCCCGTGTGTGAAAAGTAAGTGCCCCCCAGGCCACGTGTGTGAAAAGTAGGTGCCCCCCGGCCCCGTGTGTGAAAAGTAAGTGCCCCCCGGCCCCGTGTGTGAAAAGTAAGTGCCCCCCGGCCCCGTATGTGAAAAGTAAGTGCCCCCCGCCCCGTGTGTGAAAAATAAGTGCCCCCCCGGCCCCGTGTGTGAAAAGTAAGTGCCCCCCGGCCCCGTGTGTGAAAAGTAAGTGCCCCCCAGGCCCCGTGTGTGAAAAGTAAATGCCCCCCGGCCCCGTGTGTGAAAAGTAAGTGCCCCCCAGGCCCCGTGTGTGAAAAGTAAATGCCCCCCGGCCCCGTGTGTGAAAAGTAAGTGCCCCGTGTGTGAAAAGAAAGTTCCGCCCCGTGTGTGAAAAGTAAATGCCCCCCGGCCCCGTGTGTGAAAAGTAAGTGCCCCCCCGGCCCCGTGTGTGAAAAGTAAGTGACCCACAACTCTGACCTGTATATAGGAGTCTGTATATAGGGGGATGTCTGTATATAGGAGTGGTGTCTGTATTTAGAGGGATGTCTGTATATAGGAGTAGTGTCTGTATATAGGAGGATGTCTGTATATAGGAGTGGTGTCTGTATATAGGGGATCGTCTGTTTATAGGAGTGGTGTCTGTATATAGAGGGATGTCTGTATATAGGAGTGGTGTCTGTATATAGAGGGATGTCTGTATATAGGAGTGATGTCTGTATATAGGGGGATGTCTGTATATAGGAGTGGTGTCTGTATATAGAGGGATGTCTGTATATAAGAGTGGTGTCTGTATATGGAAGGATGTCTGTATATAGGATTGGTGTCTGTATATAGAGGGATGTCTGTATATAGGAGTGGTGTCTGTATATAGAGGGATGTCTGTGTATAAGAGTGGTGTCTGTATATAGGGGGATGTCTGTATATAGGAGTGGTGTCTGTATATAGAGGGATATCTGTATAAAGGAGAGATGTCTGTATATAGAGGGATGTCTGTATATAGGAGTGGTGTCTGTATATAGAAGGATGTCTGTATATAGGAGAGATGTCTGTATATAGAGGGATGTCTGTATATAGGAGTGGTGTCTGTACATAGAGGGATGTCTATATATAGGAGTGGTGTCTGTATATAGAGGGATATCTGTATAAAGGAGAGATGTCTGTATATTGGGGGATATCTGTATATAGGAGTGGTGTCTGTATATAGAGGGATGTCTGTATATAGTAGTGGTGTCTGTATACAGAGGGATGTCTGTATATAGGAGTGGTGTCTGTATATACAGGGATGTCTGTATATAGGAGTGGTGTCTGTATATAGAGGGATATCTGTATATAGGAGTGGTGTCTGTATATAGAGGGATATCTGTATAAAGGAGAGATGTCTGTATATAGGGGGATATCTGTATATAGGAGTGGTGTCTGTATATAGAGGGATGTCTATATATAGGAGTGGTGTCTGTATATAGAGGGATGTCTGTATATAGGAGTGGTGTCTGTATATAGGGGGATGTCTGTATATCGGAGTGGTGTCTGTATATAGAGGGATGTCTCTATATAGGAGAGATGTCTGTATATACAGGGATGTCTGTATATAGGAGTGGTGTCTGTATATAGAGGGATGTCTGTATATAGGATTGGTGTCTGTATATAGAGGGATGTCTGTATATAGGAGTGGTGTCTGTATATAGAGGGATGTCTGTATATAGGAGTGGTGTCTGTATACAGAGGGATGTCTGTATATAGGAGTGGTGTCTGTATATAGGGGGATGTCTGTATATCGGAGTGGTGTCTGTATATAGAGGGATGTCTGTATATAGGAGTGGTGTCTGTATATAGAGGGATGTCTGTATATAGGAGAGATGTCTGTATATAGGAGAGATGTCTGTATATAGAGGGATGTCTGTATATAGGAGTGGTGTCTGTATATAGAGGGATATCTGCATAAAGGAGAGATGTCTGTATATAGGGGGATATCTGTATATAGGAGTGGTGTCTGTATATAGAGGGATGTCTGTATATAGGAGTGGTGTCTGTATATAGAGGGATGTCTGTATATAGGAGTGGTGTCTGTATATAGAGGGATGTCTGTATATAGTAGTGGTGTCTGTATATAGAGGGATGTCTGTATATAGGAGTGGTGTCTGTATATAGGGGGATGTCTGTATATAGGAGTGGTGTCTGTATATAGAGGGATGTCTGTATATAGGAGAGATGTCTGTATATAGAGGGATGTCTGTATATAGGAGTGGTGTCTGTATATAGAGGGATGTTTGTATATAGGAGTTGGGTCTGTATACAGAGGGATGTCTGTATATAGGAGTGGTGTTTGTATATAGGGGGATGTCTGTATATAGGAGTGGTGTCTGTATATAGAGGGATGTCTGTATATAGGAGTGGTGTCTGTATATAGAGGGATGTCTGTATATAGGAGTGGTGTCTGTATATAGAGGGATGTCTGTAT
Organism: Ranitomeya variabilis; assembly: GCF_051348905.1. Lineage (NCBI taxonomy): Eukaryota > Metazoa > Chordata > Amphibia > Anura > Dendrobatidae > Ranitomeya > Ranitomeya variabilis. The sequence goes on from NC_135232.1 coordinate 523,580,286, forward strand.
ATAGGAGTGGTGTCTGTATATAGGGGGATGGGGGGATGTCTGAATATAGGAGTGGTGTCTGTATATAGAGGGATGTCTGTATATAGGAGAGATGTCTGTATATGGAGGGATGTCTGTATATAGGAGTGGTGTCTGTATATAGAGGGATGTCTGTATATAGGAGAGATGTCTGTATATAGAAGGATGTCTGTATATAGGAGTGGTGTCTGTATATAGAGGGATGTCTGTATATAGGAGTGGTGTCTGTGTATAGGGGGATGTCTGTATATAGGAGTGGTGTCTGTATATAGGGGGATGTCTGTATATAGGAGTGGTGTCTGTATATAGAGGGATGTCTGTATATAGGAGTGGTGTCTGTATATAGGGGGATGTATGTATATAGGAGTGGTGTCTGTATATAGAGGGATGTCTGTATATAGGAGTGGTGTCTGTATATAGGGGGATGTCTGTATATAGGAGTGGTGTCTGTATATAGAGGGATGTCTGTATATAGAGGGATGTCTGTATATAGGAGTGGTGTCTGTATATAGAGGGATGTCTGTAAATAGAGGGATGTCTGTATATAGAGGGATGTCTGTATATAGGAGTGGTGTCTGTATATAGAGGGATTTCTGTATATAGGAGTGGTGTCTGTATATAGAGGGATGTCTGTATATAATAGTGGTGTCTGTATATAGAGGGATGTCTGTATATAGGAGTGGTGTCTATATATAGAGGGATGTCTGTATATAGGAGTGGTGTCTGTATATAGAGGGATGTCTGTATATAGGAGAGATGTCTGTATATAGGAGTGGTGTCTGTATATAGAGGGATGTCTGTATATAGGAGAGATGTCTGTATATAGAGGGATGTCTGTATATAGGAGTAGTGTCGGCATATAGAGGGATGTCTGTATATAGGAGTGGTGTCTGTATACAGAGGGATGTCTGTATATAGGAGTGGTGTCTGTATACAGAGGGATGTCTGTGTATAGGAGTGGTGTCTGTATATAGAGGGATGTCTGTATATAGGAGTGGTGTCTGTATATAGAGGGATGTCTGTATATAGGAGTGGTGTCTGTATATAGAGGGATGTCTGTATATAGGAGTGGTGTCTGTATATAGAGGGATGTCTGTATATAGGAGAGATGTCTGTATATAGAGGGATGTCTGTATATAGGAGTGGTGTCTGTATATAGAGGGATGTCTGTATATAGGAGAGATGTCTGTATATAGAGGGATGTCTGTATATAGGAGTGGTGTCTGTATATAGAGGGATGTCTGTATATAGGAGAGATGTCTGTATATAGAGGGATGTCTGTATATAATAATAATAATAATAATAATAATAATAATAATAATTTTTATTTATATAGCGCCAACATATTCCGCAGCGCTTTACAACTTATAGAGGGGACTTGTACAGACAATAGACATTACAGCATAACAGAAATCACAGTTTAAAAGAGATACCAGGAGGAATGAGAGCCCTGCTCGCAAGCTTACAAACTATGAGGAAAAGGGGAGACACGAGAGGTGGATGGTAACAATTGCTTTAGTTATTTGGACGAGCCATAGTGTAAGGCTCGGGTGTTCATGTAAAGCTACATGAACCAGTTAATTGCCTAAGTATGTAGCAGTACAGACACAGAGGCTATTAACTGCATAAAGTGTATGAGAACACGATGCAAGGAACCTGATTATGTGTTTTGTTTTTTTTTCTATTTTTAATAGGCCACACAGGGATAGTTAGGTTAATGCGTTGAGGCGGTAGGCCAGTCTGAACAAATGCGTTTTTAGGGCACACTTAAAACTGTGGGGATTGGGGATTAATCGTATTAACCTAGGTAGTGCATTCCAAAGAATCGGCGCAGCACGTGTAAAGTCTTGGAGACGGGAGTGGGAGGTTCTGATTATTGAGGATGCTAACCTGAGGTCATTAGCGGAGCGGAGGGCACGGGTAGAGTGGTAGACTGAGACCAGAGAGGAGATGTAGGGTGGTGCTGAGCCATGGAGTGCTTTGTGGATGAGGGTAGTAGTTTTGTACTGGATTCTGGAGTGGATGGGTAGCCAGTGTAATGACTGGCACAAGGTAGAGGCATCGGTGTAACGGTTGGTGAGGAATATGATCCTGGCAGCAGCATTCAGGACAGATTGGAGCGGGGAGAGTTTGGTAAGAGGGAGACCGATTAGTAGAGAGTTACAATAGTCCAGACGGGAATGAATAAGAGAAACCGCAAGAGTTTTTGCAGAGTCGAAAGTAAGAAAAGGGCGAATTCTAGAAATGTTTTTGAGATGCAGATAAGAAGAGCGAGCCAGTGATCGGATGTGGGGGGTGAATGAAAGCTCGGAATCAAGGATGACCCCAAGGCAGCGGGCATGTTGCTTTGGAGTAATGATTGAACCGCACACGGAGATGGCAATGTCAGGCAAAGGTAGGTTAGTAGAGGGAGAGAACACGAGGAGTTCTGTTTTTGACAGGTTCAGTTTCAGATAGAGGGAGGACATGATGTTTGAGACAGCGGTAAGGCTACGTTCACATTTGCGTTGTGCGCCGCAGCGTCGGCGCCGCAACGCACAACGCAAATAAAAACGCAGCAAAACGCATGCACAACGCTGCGTTTTGCGCCGCATGCGTCGTTTTTTTCATTGAATTTGGACGCAGCAAAAATGCAACTTGCTGCGTCCTCTGCGCCCCGACGCGGGCGCCGCAGCGACGCATGCGGCGCAAAACGCAAGTGCGCCGCATGTCCATGCGCCCCCATGTTAAATATAGGGGCGCATGACGCATGCGGCGCCGCTGCGGCGCCCGACGCTGCGGCGAGGACCGCAAATGTGAACGTAGCCTAAGACAATCACTGGTGTTTTCTAAGAAGGTCGGAGTGAAAGCAGAAGAAGAGGTGTATAATTGGGTGTCATCAGCATAGAGATGGTACTGGAAACCAAATCTACTGATTGTTTGTCCAATAGGGGCAGTATACAAAGAAGAGGAGGGGGCCTAGGACTGATCCTTGAGGAACCCCAACAGTAAGGGGAAGGTGAGAGGAGGAGGAACCAGCAAAACATACATTGAAGAATCGGTCAGAGAGATAGGAGGAGAACCAAGAGAGAACGGTGTCCTTGAGGCCGATGGAGCGGAGCATAGTGAGGTGGAGCTGATGATCCACAGTGTCGAATGCTGCGGAAAGATCCAATAGAATTAGCATGGAGTAGTGACCATTAGATTTAGCTGTTAGTAGGTCATTAGAGACTTTAGTGAGGGCAGTTTCAGTAGAGTGTAAAGAGCGGAAGCCAGATTGAAGAGGGTCGAGAAGAGAGTTATCTGAGAGATAGCGGGTAAGACGGGAGTGGACCAGGCGTTCCAGGAGTTTAGAGATGAAGGGAAGATTAGAGACAGGTCTATAATTAGCGGCACAGTTTTGGTCGAGGGAGGGTTTTTTAAGTAATGGATATATGATGGCATGCTTAAATGAGGAGGGAAAAATACCGGAAGTGAGGGAAAGGTTGAATATTTTTGTTATGTGAGAGGTGACAGCCGGGGAAAGGGACTTTAGGAGATGTGACGGAATGGGGTCACTGGTGCAAGTGGTCGGGCAAGAAGATGCAAGGAGCCTGCTTACTTCTTCTTCAGTAACTGGTTCAAAGTCAGAGAGTGAACTAGATGCAGTGGGGGAGGGAGGACAGTGCCTGGTATGAAGAGATTGGGAGATGATTTCCTGTCGAATGTGGTCAATTTTTTCTTTGAAGTAATTGGCCAGATCGTCAGCGCGGAGATCTGTGGTTGGGGCCTGCTCTCTTGGGTTGAGTAGGGACTGGAAAGTGTCGAAGAGACGTTTAGGGTTATTGGACAGCGAGGTGATGAGGGTGTTGAAATAGGTTTGTTTGGAGAGGTGAAGGGCAGAGTTGTATGTTTTTAGCATGAACTTATAATGGATGAAATCTTCGGGTAGATTAGATTTTCTCCACAGACGTTCGGCGCACCTGGAGCATCGCTGCAGGAAGCGTGTTTGCAGCGTGTGCCACGGTTGTCGCCGTCTGTGTCGAGTTGCTCTATGTATAGGAGGAGCAGCTTCATCCAGGGCACTTTGCAGGGTTTCATTGTAATGGTTCAGAGCAGAATCAGGACATGAGATGGAGGAGATTGGGGCCAATGAGGACTGCAAGTTCTTCGTAAGTTTCTGGGTGTTAATGGCCTGTATGTTTCTATAAGTGTGCAAAGTGGGGGTGACCTGAGCGGGATGGCAGTTCTTGATAGAGAATGAAAGAAGGTTGTGGTCAGAGAGCGGGAGAGGGGTGTTTGTGAAATCATCCACTGAGCAAAGTCGGGAGAAGACCAAGTCAAGGGAGTTTCCATCTTGATGCGTTGGAGAGTTAGTATGCTGCGAGAGGCCAAAAGAGGAGGTTAGAGATAAAAGGTGAGAAGCAGACGGGGAAAGGGGAGAAGCAATGGGGATGTTGAAATCACCCATGATAAGGATGGGGGTGTCACAGGACAGAAAGTGTGGAAGCCAGGTGGCAAAGTGATCCAGGAACTGATGAGAGGGGCCGGGAGGACGATACACCACTGCCACTCGCATGGAGAAGGGGACGTAGAGTCTGACAGCATGGACTTCAAAGGAAGGGAATACAAGTGAGGGTACTTGGGGGATAACTTGGAAGGTACATTTGGGTGAAAGGAGCAGCCCAACGCATCCACCTGCTCTGTTGTCTGATCTTGGGGTATGTAGAGGGATGTCTGTATATAGGAGTGGTGTCTGTATATAGGGGGATGTCTGTATATAGGAGTGGTGTCTGTATATAGAGGGATGTCTGTTGTGAAATTGGATTTTGGGCTCCCCCGGTGGCCACTGGTGGAATTGAACTGGTGTGCATCATCCCCTCTGTTCACCTGCTTCCATCAGGATGTGGGAGTCGCTATTTAACCTTGCTCCTCTGTCACTTCCATGCCGGTCAACATTGTAATCAGAAGCCTTTCTGTGCATGTTCCTGCTGCTATACAACTCCCAGTTAAGTTGGACTTTAGTCCTCGTTTGTTTTTGCATTTTGTTCCAGTTCACAGCTGTAGTTTCGTTTCTGTGTCTGGAAAGCTCTTGTGATCTGGAATTGCCACTCTGATGTTATGAGTTAATGCTAGAGTCTTAAAGTAATTTCAGGATGGTATTTTGATAGGGTTTTCAGCTGACCATGAAAGTGCCCTTTCTGTCTTCCTGCTATCTAGTAAGCGGACCTCAATTTTGCTAAAACCTATTTTCATACTACGTTTGTCATTTCATCTTAAATCACCGCCAATATATGTGGGGGCCTCTGTCTGCCTATTGGGGAAATTTCTCTAGAGGTGAGCCAGGACTATATTTTCCTCTGCCAGGATTAGTTAGTCCTCCGGCCGGCGCTGGGCGTCTAGGAATAAAAAACGTAGGCTACGCTACCCGGCTACTGTTAGTTGTGCGGCAGGTTTAGTTCATGGTCAGTTTAGTTTCCATCCTTCCAAGAGCTAGTACTTATGTTTGCTGGGCTATGTTCTCTTGCCATTGAGAACCATAACAGTTTGACCGGCCCAAAAAGGGTTAAATTAATTGACAGAGAAAGGAGAGAAAAGAGAAGTCTGCTGAAGATTTTTTTTTTTTTTTTTTTCCCTTCCCTTCAGTTCTGAGTGTGCTTGTAATTGAATCTCTTGCAAGTCTGCCTATATTGCAGCCTTTCTCTCTCTCTCTCTCCTTCTAATCCTGGAATGGCTCTGTGTTCACCTGTTTAAAATGGATATTCAGAGTTTAGCTGCAGGTTTGAATAATCTCACCACGAAAGTTCAAAATTTACAAGATTTTGTTGTTCATGTTCCTATATCTGAACCTAGAATTCCTTTGCCTGAATTTTTCTCGGGGAATAGATCTTGCTTTCAAAATTTCAAAAATAATTGCAAGTTGTTTTTGTCCCTGAAATCTCGCTCTGCTGGAGATCCTGCTCAGCAGGTCAGGATTGTGATTTCCTTGCTCCGGGGCGACCCTCAGGATTGGGCTTTTGCATTGGCTCCAGGGGATCCTGCGTTGCTCAGTGTGGATGCGTTTTTTCTGGCCTTGGGGTTGCTTTATGAGGAACCTCAGTTAGAGCTTCAGGCGGAAAAGGCCTTGATGTCCCTATCTCAGGGGCAAGACGAAGCTGAAATATACTGCCAGAAATTCCGTAAATGGGCTGTGCTTACTCAGTGGAATGAGTGCGCCCTGGCGGCGAATTTCAGAGAGGGTCTCTCTGATGCCATTAAGGATGTTATGGTGGGGTTCCCTGTGCCTGCGGGTCTGAATGAGTCCATGACAATGGCTATCCAGATCGATAGGCGTCTGCGGGAGCGCAAACCTGTGCACCATTTGGCGGTGTCTACTGAGAAGACGCCAGAGAATATGCAATGTGATAGAATTCTGTCCAGAAGTGAACGGCAGAATTTAAGACGAAAAAATGGGCTGTGCTTCTATTGCGGTGATTCAACTCATGTTATATCAGCATGCTCTAAGCGTACTAAGAAGCTTGATAGGTCTGTTTCAATTGGCACTTTACAGTCTAAGTTTATTTTGTCTGTGACCCTGATTTGTTCTTTATCATCTATTACCGCGGATGCCTATGTCGACTCTGGCGCCGCTTTGAGTCTTATGGATTGGTCCTTTGCCAAACGCTGTGGGTATGATTTGGAGCCTCTTGAAACTCCTATACCCCTGAAGGGGATTGACTCCACCCCATTGGCTAGTAATAAACCACAATACTGGACACAAGTAACTATGCGGATTAATCCGGATCATCAGGAGATTATTCGCTTTCTTGTGCTGTATAACCTGCATGATGTGTTGGTGCTTGGATTGCCATGGCTGCAATCTCATAACCCAGTCCTTGACTGGAAAGCTATGTCTGTGTTAAGCTGGGGATGTAAGGGGACGCATGGGGACGTACCTGTGGTTTCCATTTCATCATCTATTCCCTCTGAGATTCCTGAATTTTTGACTGAATATCGTGACGTTTTTGAAGAACCTAAGCTTGGTTCATTACCTCCGCACCGGGAGTGCGATTGTGCCATAGATTTGATTCCGGGTAGTAAATACCCTAAGGGTCGTTTATTTAATCTGTCTGTGCCTGAACATGCTGCTATGCGAGAATATATAAAGGAGTCCTTGGAAAAGGGACATATTCGTCCTTCGTCATCTCCCTTAGGAGCCGTTTTTTTCTTTGTGGCTAAGAAAGATGGCTCTTTGAGACCGTGTATTGATTATCGGCTTTTGAATAAAATCACGGTTAAATATCAATATCCGTTGCCACTGCTGACTGATTTGTTTGCTCGCATAAAGGGGGCCAAGTGGTTCTCTAAGATAGATCTCCGTGGGGCGTATAATTTGGTGCGAATTAAGCAGGGGGATGAGTGGAAGACCGCATTTAATACGCCCGAGGGCCACTTTGAGTATTTGGTGATGCCTTTTGGTCTTTCAAATGCCCCTTCAGTCTTTCAGTCCTTTATGCATGACATTTTCCGTGATTATTTGGATAAATTTATGATTGTGTATCTGGATGATATTTTGATTTTTTCGGATGACTGAGACTCTCATGTCCAGCAGGTCAGGAGGGTTTTTCAGGTTTTGCGGTCTAATTCCTTGTGTGTGAAGGGTTCTAAGTGCGTTTTTGGGGTTCAAAAGATTTCCTTTTTGGGATATATTTTTTCCCCCTCTTCCATCGAGATGGATCCTGTCAAGGTTCAGGCTATTTGTGATTGGACGCAACCCTCTTCTCTTAAGAGTCTTCAGAAATTTTTGGGCTTTGCTAACTTTTATCGTCGATTTATTGCTGGTTTTTCTGATGTTGTTAAACCATTGACTGATTTGACTAAGAAGGGTGCTGATGTTGCTGATTGGTCCCCTGCTGCTGTGGAGGCCTTTCGGGAGCTTAAGCGCCGTTTTTCTTCCGCCCCTGTGTTGCGTCAGCCTGATGTTGCTCTTCCTTTTCAGGTTGAGGTCGACGCTTCTGAAATCGGAGCTGGGGCAGTTTTGTCGCAGAGAAGTTCCGATTGTTCCGTGATGAGACCTTGTGCCTTTTTCTCGCGTAAATTTTCGCCCGCCGAGCGGAATTATGATGTTGGGAATCGGGAGCTTTTGGCCATGAAGTGGGCTTTTGAGGAGTGGCGTCATTGGCTTGAGGGGGCTAGACATCAGGTGGTGGTATTGACTGACCACAAAAATCTAATTTATCTTGAGTCCGCCAGACGCCTGAATCCTAGACAGGCGCGCTGGTCGTTGTTTTTCTCTCGGTTTAATTTTGTGGTGTCCTACCTGCCGGGTTCTAAGAATGTTAAGGCGGATGCCCTTTCTAGGAGTTTTGAGCCTGACTCCCCTGGTAACTCTGAACCTACAGGTATCCTTAAGGATGGAGTGATATTGTCTGCCGTTTCTCCAGACCTGCGGCGGGCCTTGCAGGAGTTTCAGGCGGATAGACCTGATCGTTGCCCACCTGGTAGACTGTTTGTTCCTGATGATTGGACCAGTAAAGTCATTTCTGAGGTTCATTCTTCTGCGTTGACAGGTCATCCTGGAATCTTTGGTACCAGGGATTTGGTGGCAAGGTCCTTCTGGTGGCCTTCCCTGTCTCGAGATGTGCGAGGCTTTGTGCAGTCTTGTGACGTTTGTGCTCGGGCCAAGCCTTGTTGTTCTCGGGCTAGTGGATTGTTGTTGCCCTTGCCTATCCCGAAGAGGCCCTGGACGCACATCTCGATGGATTTTATTTCGGATCTTCCTGTTTCTCAGAAGATGTCTGTCATCTGGGTGGTGTGTGACCGTTTCTCTAAGATGGTCCATTTGGTTCCCCTGCCTAAGTTGCCTTCTTCTTCCGAGTTGGTTCCTCTGTTTTTTCAAAATGTGGTCCGTTTGCATGGTATTCCGGAGAATATCGTTTCTGACAGAGGAACCCAATTCGTGTCTAGATTTTGGCGAGCATTCTGTGCTAGGATGGGCATAGATTTGTCTTTCTCGTCTGCTTTCCATCCTCAGACTAATGGCCAGACCGAGCGGACGAATCAGACCTTGGAGACATATTTGAGGTGTTTTGTGTCTGCGGATCAGGATGATTGGGTTGCTTTTTTGCCTTTAGCGGAGTTTGCCCTCAATAATCGGGCCAGCTCTGCCACCTTGGTGTCTCCTTTTTTCTGTAATTCGGGGTTTCATCCTCGATTTTCTTCTGGTCAGGTGGAATCTTCGGATTGTCCTGGAGTGGATGCTGTGGTGGAGAGGTTGCATCAGATTTGGGGGCAGGTAGTGGACAATTTGAAGTTGTCCCAGGAGAAGACTCAGCTTTTTGCCAACCGCCGGCGTCGGGTTGGTCCTCGGCTTTGTGTTGGGGACTTGGTGTGGTTGTCTTCTCGTTTTGTCCCTATGAGGGTTTCTTCTCCTAAGTTTAAGCCTCGGTTCATCGGCCCTGTCACGATATGGTATGAAATATCATAAGTTTAGTGCTCTTGTCAGCCCAGGATGTGGGCTAGGAGGCCCCCCTTGACTTTTGCTTCAGAGTTGAGCTTGCTTGCCAATGTAGATGGGGGAAGTGAGTTTTATTGACGAAAGGCATTTACGACCCCCAGTTCCTGTAGTAGTAAGTGCTCAGCTTTAACAGTTAGAGAAACTTCTAGAACCATGCGGTCCTTTGTTCGGTTATTGTGAGATATTAGACAAACTATTTAGGATAGTGGAATGATAAATACATATTCTTTATCTCCGTCGAAGCATCTACCCATCACTCTAAACACAGTCGCCTAACTCCATCGGGGGAAGAAGTAGGGATTGCTCTGTAAATAATAGGACATATTTGATCTCATAAGAAAGCTCATGTTAATACAAGCTGAATGCTGGGTGTGATATGATTCTGATATGTACTGGAACGGAGTTATAAGCATTAGACCAATTTGTATTCAAAGTACTCAGACTGAAAGGTAGGAGGATCTGGAAAAGCCAGCCCTTTCTGTGAGGTCACAGGCTGTAGGTTATAAAGTTGCTGGCAGGCTTCCAGGGGGGGAGTTGTGAGTTTTTACCTGAAGCGACCAGACTGCGAGTGCCAATGCACTGGGATAGATGGAAAGCTCTCCTAGCCTAGCCTGCAATGCAATGATCTGAGAATATGTGAGTGTTACCGTTTCTTCCTTTAATCCTTTTATTTTCATAATTACCTTGTACATATTTGCAATTGTCTCATTTGTAACATCTTTGTAAAATATTTTATAAACACTGCCTAAAAATCATTTATGGGGTATAATATTTAATACTAGTTCGTTCTTCCTGCCCTAAACCGTACCCTGTCTCTGAAGGGAATTACGCTACTGTTTTGGGTTGCTCCGGACCGTTCAATTGGAGCTGGTGGCAGCGACCGTGTGCCGGCTTTTGGGGGTCCCTGTAGCGACTGCGGCTTGATAATTATTGTTCCTGCCTGAGTGGGAGTAGTTATCGCATCGCTGCAGTGTTCCCAATAGCCAGTACATAGCAGGCAGCGTTTCTGGCGACTAATCACCCTAGGTGCAGTACCTAATCTGACCTGAGAGTAAGGGGGGCGCCAGAGAGCTGCAAGTGTTAAGTGGAACTGTAAGCGGGATAGACACAAATCCCTGCAGTTCATGGTATATTGAAGAGCAGTGGGATACCTAGAATAAGCCCCTGCTGTAAACTAAGAGGTCAATAGCCTCGTGTGTGTGTTTTCATCACATTGTGGCAGTGGAGGGATACCTGGGATAAGCCCCCTGCACATGTGATAGCCGTCTGTTGGTTTAGAGTCACCCCAATCCGTGACATATTGTGGGCAGCGGCTGAGGGATCTTGACAGTCACGGTGTGAATCGTGACAGGCCCGTACAAGATATTGGAGATTCTTAACCCTGTGTCCTTCCGTTTGGACCTCCCTGCATCTTTTTCTATTCATAATGTTTTTCATCGGTCATTGTTGCGCAGGTATGAGGTACCGGTTGTGCCTTCCGTTGAGCCTCCTGCTCCGGTGTTGGTTGAGGGCGAGTTGGAGTACGTTGTGGAAAAAATCTTGGACTCCCGTGTTTCCAGACGGAAACTCCAGTATCTGGTCAAATGGAAGGGATACGGTCAGGAGGATAATTCTTGGGTGACTGCCTCTGATGTTCATGCCTCCGATCTGGTCCGTGCCTTTCATAGGGCTCATCCTGATCGCCCTGGTGGTTCTGGTGAGGGTTCGGTGCCCCCTCCTTGAGGGGGGGGTACTGTTGTGAAATTGGATTTTGGGCTCCCCCGGTGGCCACTGGTGGAATTGAACTGGTGTGCATCATCCCCTCTGTTCACCTGCTTCCATCAGGATGTGGGAGTCGCTATTTAACCTTGCTCCTCTGTCACTTCCATGCCGGTCAACATTGTAATCAGAAGCCTTTCTGTGCATGTTCCTGCTGCTAGACAACTCCCAGTTAAGTTGGACTCGTTTGTTTTTGCATTTTGTTCCAGTTCACAGCTGTAGTTTCGTTTCTGTGTCTGGAAAGCTCTTGTGATCTGGAATTGCCACTCTGATGTTATGAGTTAATGCTAGAGTCTTAAAGTAATTTCAGGATGGTATTTTGATAGGGTTTTCAGCTGACCATGAAAGTGCCCTTTCTGTCTTCCTGCTATCTAGTAAGCGGACCTCAATTTTGCTAAAACCTATTTTCATACTACATTTGTCATTTCATCTTAAATCACCGCCAATATATGTGGGGGCCTCTGTCTGCCTATTGGGGAAATTTCTCTAGAGGTGAGCCAGGACTATATTTTCCTCTGCCAGGATTAGTTAGTCCTCCGGCCGGCGCTGGGCGTCTAGGAATAAAAAACGTAGGCTACGCTACCCGGCTACTGTTAGTTGTGCGGCAGGTTTAGTTCATGGTCAGTTTAGTTTCCATCCTTCCAAGAGCTAGTACTTATGTTTGCTGGGCTATGTTCTCTTGCCATTGAGAACCATAACAGATGTCTGTATATAGGAGAGATGTCTGTATATAGAGGGATGTCTGTATATAGGAGTGGTGTCTGTATATAGAGGGATGTCTGTATATAGGAGTGGTGTCTGTATATAGAGGGATGTCTGTATATAGGAGTTGTGTCTGTATACAGAGGGATGTCTGTATATAGGAGTGGTGTCTCTATATAGGGGGATGTCTGTATATAGGAGTGGTGTCTGTATATAGAGGGATGTCTGTATATAAGAGTGGTGTCTGTATATAGGGGGATGTCTGTATATAGGAGTGGTGTCTGTATACAGAGGGATGTCTGTATATAGGAGTGGTGTCTGTATACAGAGGGATGTCTGTATATAGGAGTGGTGTCTGTATATAGAGGGATGTCTGTATATAGGAGTGGTGTCTGTATATAGAGGGATGTCTGTATATAGGAGTGGTGTCTGTATACAGAGGGATGTCTGTATATAGGAGTGGTGTCTGTATATAGGGGGATGTCTGTATATAGGAGTGGTGTCTGTATATAGGGGGATGTCTGTATATAGGAGTAGTGTCTGTATATAGAGGGATGTCTGTATATAGGAGAGATGTCTGTATATACAGGGATGTCTGTATATAGGAGTGGTGTCTGTATATAGAGGGATGTCTCTATATAGGAGAGATGTCTGTATATACAGGGATGTCTGTATATAGGAGTGGTGTCTGTATATAGAGGGATGTCTGTATGTAGGAGAGATGTCTGTATATACAGGGATGTCTGTATATAGGAGTGGTGTCTGTATATAGCGGGATGTATGTATATAGGAGTGGTGTCTGTATATAGGGGATGTCTGTATATAGGAGTGGTGTCTGTATATAGAGGGATGTCTCTATATAGGAGAGATGTCTGTATATACAGGGATGTCTGTATATAGGAGTGGTGTCTGTATATAGAGGGATGTCTGTATATAGGAGTGGTGTCTGTATATAGAGGGATGTCTGTATATAGGAGTGGTGTCTGTATATAGAGGGATGTCTGTATATAGGAGTGGTGTCTGTATACAGAGGGATGTCTGTATATAGGAGTTGTGTCTGTATACAGAGGGATGTCTGTATATAGGAGTGGTGTCTCTATATAGGGGGATGTCTGTATATAGGAGTGGTGTCTGTATATAGAAAGATGTCTGTATATAAGAGTGGTGTCTGTATATAGGAGGATGTCTGTATATAGGAGTGGTGTCTGTATACAGAGGGATGTCTGTATATAGGAGTGGTGTCTGTATACAGAGGGATGTCTGTATATAGGAGTGGTGTCTGTATATAGAGGGATGTCTGTATATAGGAGTGGTGTCTGTATATAGAGGGATGTCTGTATACAGGAGTGGTGTCTGTATACAGAGGGATGTCTGTATATAGGAGTGGTGTCTGTATATAGGGGGATGTCTGTATATAGGAGTGGTGTCTGTATATAGGGGGATGTCTGTATATAGGAGTGGTGTCTGTATATAGAGAGATGTCTGTATATACAGGGATGTCTGTATATAGGAGTGGTGTCTGTATATAGAGGGATGTCTGTATATAGGAGTGGTGTCTGTATATAGGGGGATGTCTGTATATAGGAGTGGTGTCTGTATATAGAGGGATGTCTCTATATAGGAGAGATGTCTGTGTATACAGGGATGTCTGTATATAGGAGTGGTGTCTGTATATAGAGGGATGTCTGTATATAGGAGAGATGTCTGTATATACAGGGATGTCTGTATATAGGGGTGATGTCTGTATATAGAGGGATGTCTGTATATAGGAGTGGTGTCTGTATATAGGGGATGTCTGTATATAGTAGTGGTGTCTGTAAATAGAGGGATGTCTCTATATAGGAGAGATGTCTGTATACACAGGGATGTCTGTATATAGGAGTGGTGTCTGTATATAGAGGGATGTCTGTATATAGGTGTGGTGTCTGTATATAGAGGGATGTCTGTATATAGGAGTGGTGTCTGTATAAAGAGGGATGTCTGTATATAGGAGTGGTGTCTGTATACAGAGGGATGTCTGTATATAGGAGTGGTGTCTGTATATAGAGGGATGTCTGTATATAGGAGAGATGTCTGTATATAGAGGGATGTCTGTATATAGGAGTGGTGTCTGTATATAGAGGGATGTCTGTATATAGGAGTGGTGTCTGTATATAGAGGGATGTCTGTATATAGGAGTTGTGTCTGTATACAGAGGGATGTCTGTATATAGGAGTGGTGTCTCTATATAGGGGGATGTCTGTATATAGGAGTGGTGTCTGTATATAGAGGGATGTCTGTATATAAGAGTGGTGTCTGTATATAGGGGGATGTCTGTATATAGGAGTGGTGTCTGTATACAGAGGGATGTCTGTATATAGGAGTGGTGTCTGTATACAGAGGGATGTCTGTATATAGGAGTGGTGTCTGTATATAGAGGGATGTCTGTATATAGGAGTGGTGTCTGTATATAGAGGGATGTCTGTATATAGGAGTGGTGTCTGTATACAGAGGGATGTCTGTATATAGGAGTGGTGTCTGTATATAGGGGGATGTCTGTATATAGGAGTGGTGTCTGTATATAGGGGGATGTCTGTATATATGAGTAGTGTCTGTATATAGAGGGATGTCTGTATATAGGAGAGATGTCTGTATATACAGGGATGTCTGTATATAGGAGTGGTGTCTGTATATAGAGGGATGTCTCTATATAGGAGAGATGTCTGTATATACAGGGATGTCTGTATATAGGAGTGGTGTCTGTATATAGAGGGATGTCTGTATGTAGGAGAGATGTCTGTATATACAGGGATGTCTGTATATAGGAGTGGTGTCTGTATATAGCGGGATGTATGTATATAGGAGTGGTGTCTGTATATAGAGGGATGTCTCTTTATAGGAGAGATGTCTGTATATACAGGGATGTCTGTATATAGGAGTGGTGTCTGTATATAGAGGGATGTCTGTATATAGGAGTGGTGTCTGTATATAGAGGGATGTCTGTATATAGGAGTGGAGTCTGTATATAGAGGGATGTCTGTATATAGGAGTGGTGTCTGTATACAGAGGGATGTCTGTATATAGGAGTTGTGTCTGTATACAGAGGGATGTCTGTATATAGGAGTGGTGTCTCTATATAGGGGGATGTCTGTATATAGGAGTGGTGTCTGTATATAGAAAGATGTCTGTATATAAGAGTGGTGTCTGTATATAGGGGGATGTCTGTATATAGGAGTGGTTTCTGTATACAGAGGGATGTCTGTATATAGGAGTGGTGTCTGTATACAGAGGGATGTCTGTATATAGGAGTGGTGTCTGTATACAGAGGGATGTCTGTATATAGGAGTGGTGTCTGTATATAGGGGGATGTCTGTATATAGGAGTGGTGTCTGTATATAGAGAGATGTCTGTATATACAGGGATGTCTGTATATAGGAGTGGTGTCTGTATATAGAGGGATGTCTGTATATAGGAGTGGTGTCTGTATATAGGGGGATGTCTGTATATAGGAGTGGTGTCTGTATATAGAGGGATGTCTCTATATAGGAGAGATGTCTGTGTATACAGGGATGTCTGTATATAGGAGTGGTGTCTGTATATAGAGGGATGTCTGTATATAGGAGAGATGTCTGTATATACAGGGATGTCTGTATATAGGAGTGATGTCTGTATATAGAGGGATGTCTGTATATAGGAGTGGTGTCTGTATATAGGGGATGTCTGTATATAGGAGTGGTGTCTGTAAATAGAGGGATGTCTCTATATAGGAGAGATGTCTGTATACACAGGGATGTCTGTATATAGGAGTGGTGTCTGTATACAGAGGGATGTCTGTATATAGGTGTGGTGTCTGTATATAGAGGGATGTCTGTATATAGGAGTGGTGTCTGTATATAGAGGGATGTCTGTATATAGGAGTGGTGTCTGTATACAGAGGGATGTCTGTATATAGGAGTGGTGTCTGTATATAGAGGGATGTCTGTATATAGGAGAGATGTCTGTATATAGAGGGATGTCTGTATATAGGAGTGGTGTCTGTATATAGAGGGATGTCTGTATATAGGAGTGGTGTCTGTATATAGAGGGATGTCTGTATATAGGAGTTGTGTCTGTATACAGAGGGATGTCTGTATATAGGAGTGGTGTCTCTATATAGGGGGATGTCTGTATATAGGAGTGGTGTCTGTATATAGCGGGATGTCTGTATATAAGAGTGGTGTCTGTATATAGGGGGATGTCTGTATATAGGAGTGGTGTCTGTATACAGAGGGATGTCTGTATATAGGAGTGGTGTCTGTATACAGAGGGATGTCTGTGTATAGGAGTGGTGTCTGTATATAGAGGGATGTCTGTATATAGGAGTGGTGTCTGTATATAGAGGGATGTCTGTATATAGGAGTGGTGTCTGTATACAGAGGGATGTCTGTATATAGGAGTGGTGTCTGTATATAGGGGGATGTCTGTATATAGGAGTGGTGTCTGTATATAGGGGGATGTCTGTATATATGAGTAGTGTCTGTATATAGAGGGATGTCTGTATATAGGAGAGATGTCTGTATATACAGGGATGTCTGTATATAGGAGTGGTGTCTGTATATAGAGGGATGTCTCTATATAGGAGAGATGTCTGTATATACAGGGATGTCTGTATATAGGAGTGGTGTCTGTATATAGAGGGATGTCTGTATGTAGGAGAGATGTCTGTATATACAGGGATATCTGTATATAGGAGTGGTGTCTGTATATAGCGGGATGTCTGTATATAGGAGTGGTGTCTGTATATAGAAAGATGTCTGTATATAAGAGTGGTGTCTGTATATAGGAGGATGTCTGTATATAGGAGTGGTGTCTGTATACAGAGGGATGTCTGTATATAGGAGTGGTGTCTGTATACAGAGGGATGTCTGTATATAGGAGTGGTGTCTGTATATAGAGGGATGTCTGTATATAGGAGTGGTGTCTGTATATAGAGGGATGTCTGTATACAGGAGTGGTGTCTGTATACAGAGGGATGTCTGTATATAGGAGTGGTGTCTGTATATAGGGGGATGTCTGTATATAGGAGTGGTGTCTGTATATAGGGGGATGTCTGTATATAGGAGTGGTGTCTGTATATAGAGAGATGTCTGTATATACAGGGATGTCTGTATATAGGAGTGGTGTCTGTATATAGAGGGATGTCTGTATATAGGAGTGGTGTCTGTATATAGGGGGATGTCTGTATATAGGAGTGGTGTCTGTATATAGAGGGATGTCTCTATATAGGAGAGATGTCTGTGTATACAGGGATGTCTGTATATAGGAGTGGTGTCTGTATATAGAGGGATATCTGTATATAGGTGTGGTGTCTGTATATAGAGGGATGTCTGTATATAGGAGTGGTGTCTGTATATAGAGGGATGTCTGTATATAGGAGTGGTGTCTGTATACAGAGGGATGTCTGTATATAGGAGTGGTGTCTGTATATAGAGGGATGTCTGTATATAGGAGAGATGTCTGTATATAGAGGGATGTCTGTATATAGGAGTGGTGTCTGTATATAGAGGGATGTCTGTATATAGGAGTGGTGTCTGTATATAGAGGGATGTCTGTATATAGGAGTTGTGTCTGTATACAGAGGGATGTCTGTATATAGGAGTGGTGTCTCTATATAGGGGGATGTCTGTATATAGGAGTGGTGTCTGTATATAGAGGGATGTCTGTATATAAGAGTGGTGTCTGTATATAGGGGGATGTCTGTATATAGGAGTGGTGTCTGTATACAGAGGGATGTCTGTATATAGGAGTGGTGTCTGTATACAGAGGGATGTCTGTATATAGGAGTGGTGTCTGTATATAGAGGGATGTCTGTATATAGGAGTGGTGTCTGTATATAGAGGGATGTCTGTATATAGGAGTGGTGTCTGTATACAGAGGGATGTCTGTATATAGGAGTGGTGTCTGTATATAGGGGGATGTCTGTATATAGGAGTGGTGTCTGTATATAGGGGGATGTCTGTATATATGAGTAGTGTCTGTATATAGAGGGATGTCTGTATATAGGAGAGATGTCTGTATATACAGGGATGTCTGTATATAGGAGTGGTGTCTGTATATAGAGGGATGTCTCTATATAGGAGAGATGTCTGTATATACAGGGATGTCTGTATATAGGAGTGGTGTCTGTATATAGAGGGATGTCTGTATGTAGGAGAGATGTCTGTATATACAGGGATGTCTGTATATAGGAGTGGTGTCTGTATATAGCGGGATGTATGTATATAGGAGTGGTGTCTGTATATAGGGGATGTCTGTATATAGGAGTGGTGTCTGTATATAGAGGGATGTCTCTATATAGGAGAGATGTCTGTATATACAGGGATGTCTGTATATAGGAGTGGTGTCTGTATATAGAGGGATGTCTGTATATAGGAGTGGTGTCTGTATATAGAGGGATGTCTGTATATAGGAGTGGTGTCTGTATATAGAGGGATGTCTGTATATAGGAGTGGTGTCTGTATACAGAGGGATGTCTGTATATAGGAGTTGTGTCTGTATACAGAGGGATGTCTGTATATAGGAGTGGTGTCTCTATATAGGGGGATGTCTGTATATAGGAGTGGTGTCTGTATATAGAAAGATGTCTGTATATAAGAGTGGTGTCTGTATATAGGGGGATGTCTGTATATAGGAGTGGTGTCTGTATACAGAGGGATGTCTGTATATAGGAGTGGTGTCTGTATACAGAGGGATGTCTGTATATAGGAGTGGTGTCTGTATACAGAGGGATGTCTGTATATAGGAGTGGTGTCTGTATATAGGGGGATGTCTGTATATAGGAGTGGTGTCTGTATATAGAGAGATGTCTGTATATACAGGGATGTCTGTATATAGGAGTGGTGTCTGTATATAGAGGGATGTCTGTATATAGGAGTGGTGTCTGTATATAGGGGGATGTCTGTATATAGGAGTGGTGTCTGTATATAGAGGGATGTCTCTATATAGGAGAGATGTCTGTGTATACAGGGATGTCTGTATATAGGAGTGGTGTCTGTATATAGAGGGATGTCTGTATATAGGAGAGATGTCTGTATATACAGGGATGTCTGTATATAGGAGTGATGTCTGTATATAGAGGGATGTCTGTATATAGGAGTGGTGTCTGTATATAGGGGATGTCTGTATATAGGAGTGGTGTCTGTAAATAGAGGGATGTCTCTATATAGGAGAGATGTCTGTATACACAGGGATGTCTGTATATAGGAGTGGTGTCTGTATACAGAGGGATGTCTGTATATAGGTGTGGTGTCTGTATATAGAGGGATGTCTGTATATAGGAGTGGTGTCTGTATATAGAGGGATGTCTGTATATAGGAGTGGTGTCTGTATACAGAGGGATGTCTGTATATAGGAGTGGTGTCTGTATATAGAGGGATGTCTGTATATAGGAGAGATGTCTGTATATAGAGGGATGTCTGTATATAGGAGTGGTGTCTGTATATAGAGGGATGTCTGTATATAGGAGTGGTGTCTGTATATAGAGGGATGTCTGTATATAGGAGTTGTGTCTGTATACAGAGGGATGTCTGTATATAGGAGTGGTGTCTCTATATAGGGGGATGTCTGTATATAGGAGTGGTGTCTGTATATAGAGGGATGTCTGTATATAAGAGTGGTGTCTGTATATAGGGGGATGTCTGTATATAGGAGTGGTGTCTGTATACAGAGGGATGTCTGTATATAGGAGTGGTGTCTGTATACAGAGGGATGTCTGTATATAGGAGTGGTGTCTGTATATAGAGGGATGTCTGTATATAGGAGTGGTGTCTGTATATAGAGGGATGTCTGTATATAGGAGTGGTGTCTGTATACAGAGGGATGTCTGTATATAGGAGTGGTGTCTGTATATAGGGGGATGTCTGTATATAGGAGTGGTGTCTGTATATAGGGGGATGTCTGTATATATGAGTAGTGTCTGTATATAGAGGGATGTCTGTATATAGGAGAGATGTCTGTATATACAGGGATGTCTGTATATAGGAGTGGTGTCTGTATATAGAGGGATGTCTCTATATAGGAGAGATGTCTGTATATACAGGGATGTCTGTATATAGGAGTGGTGTCTGTATATAGAGGGATGTCTGTATGTAGGAGAGATGTCTGTATATACAGGGATGTCTGTATATAGGAGTGGTGTCTGTATATAGCGGGATGTATGTATATAGGAGTGGTGTCTGTATATAGGGGATGTCTGTATATAGGAGTGGTGTCTGTATATAAAGGGATGTCTCTATATAGGAGAGATGTCTGTATATACAGGGATGTCTGTATATAGGAGTGGTGTCTTTATATAGAGGGATGTCTGTATATAGGAGTGGTGTCTGTATATAGAGGGATGTCTGTATATAGGAGTGGTGTCTGTATATAGAGGGATGTCTGTATATAGGAGTGGTGTCTGTATACAGAGGGATGTCTGTATATAGGAGTTGTGTCTGTATACAGAGGGATGTCTGTATATAGGAGTGGTGTCTCTATATAGGGGGATGTCTGTATATAGGAGTGGTGTCTGTATATAGAAAGATGTCTGTATATAAGAGTGGTGTCTGTATATAGGGGGATGTCTGTATATAGGAGTGGTGTCTGTATACAGAGGGATGTCTGTATATAGGAGTGGTGTCTGTATACAGAGGGATGTCTGTATATAGGAGTGGTGTCTGTATATAGAGGGATGTCTGTATATAGGAGTGGTGTCTGTATATAGAGGGATGTCTGTATACAGGAGTGGTGTCTGTATACAGAGGGATGTCTGTATATAGGAGTGGTGTCTGTATATAGGGGGATGTCTGTATATAGGAGTGGTGTCTGTATATAGGGGGATGTCTGTATATAGGAGTGGTGTCTGTATATAGAGAGATGTCTGTATATACAGGGATGTCTGTATATAGGAGTGGTGTCTGTATATAGAGGGATGTCTGTATATAGGAGTGGTGTCTGTATATAGGGGGATGTCTGTATATAGGAGTGGTGTCTGTATATAGAGGGATGTCTCTATATAGGAGAGATGTCTGTGTATACAGGGATGTCTGTATATAGGAGTGGTGTCTGTATATAGAGGGATGTCTGTATATAGGAGAGATGTCTGTATATACAGGGATGTCTGTATATAGGAGTGATGTCTGTATATAGAGGGATGTCTGTATATAGGAGTGGTGTCTGTATATAGGGGATGTATGTATATAGGAGTGGTGTCTGTAAATAGAGGGATGTCTCTATATAGGAGAGATGTCTGTATACACAGGGATGTCTGTATATAGGAGTGGTGTCTGTATATAGAGGGATGTCTGTATATAGGTGTGGTGTCTGTATATAGAGGGATGTCTGTATATAGGAGTGGTGTCTGTATATAGAGGGATGTCTGTATATAGGAGTGGTGTCTGTATACAGAGGGATTTCTGTATATAGGAGTGGTGTCTGTATATAGGGGGATGTCTGTATATAGGAGTGGTGTCTGTATATAGGGGGATGTCTGTATATAGGAGTGGTGTCTGTATATAGAAGGATGTCTGTATATAGGAGTGGTGTCTGTATATAGAGGGATGTCTGTATATAGGAGTGGTGTCTGTATATAGAGGGATGTCTGTATATAGGAGTGGTGTCTGTATATAGAGGGATGTCTGTATATAGGAGTGGTGTCTGTATATAGGGGGATGTCTGTATATAGGAGTGGTGTCTGTATATAGAGGGATGTCTGTATATAGGAGTGGTGTCTGTATATAGAGGGATGTCTGTATATAGGAGTGGTGTCTGTATATAGAGGGATGTCTGTATATAGGAGAGATGTCTGTATATAGAGGGATGTCTGTATATAGGAGTGGTGTCAGTATATAGAGGGATGTCTGTATATAGGAGTGGTGTCTGTATATAGGGGGATGTCTGTATATAGGAGTGGTGTCTGTATATAGGGGGATGTCTGTATATAGGAGTGGTGTCTGTATATAGAGGGATGTCTGTATATAGGAGAGATGTCTGTATATACAGGGATGTCTGTATATAGGAGTGGTGTCTGTATATAGAGGGATGTCTGTATATAGCAGTGGTGTCTGTATATAGGGGGATGTCTGTATATAGGAGTGGTGTCTGTATATAGAGGGATGTCTCTATATAGGAGAGATGTCTGTATAAACAGGGATGTCTGTATATAGGAGTGGTGTCTGTATATAGAAGGATGTCTGTATATAGGAGTGGTGTCTGTATATAGAGGGATGTCTGTATATAGGAGTGGTGTCTGTATATAGAGGGATGTCTGTATATAGTAGTGGTGTCTGTATATAGAGGGATGTCTGTATATAGGAGTGGTGTCTGTATATAGAGTGATGTCTGTATATAGGAGTGGTGTCTGTATATAGAGGGATGTCTGTATATAGTAGTGGTGTCTGTATATAGAGGGATGTCTGTATATAGGAGTGGTGTCTGTATATAGGGGGATGTCTGTATATAGGAGTGGTGTCTGTATATAGAGGGATGTCTGTATATAGGAGAGATGTCTGTATATACAGGGATGTCTGTATATAGGAGTGGTGTCTGTATATAAAGGGAAGTCTGTATATAGCAGTGGTGTCTGTATATAGAGGGATGTCTGTATATAGGAGTGGTGTCTGTATATAGGGGATGTCTGTATATAGGAGTGGTGTCTGTAAATAGAGGGATGTCTCTATATAGGAGAGATGTCTGTATACACAGGGATGTCTGTATATAGGAGTGGTGTCTGTATATAGAGGGATGTCTGTATATAGGTGTGGTGTCTGTATATAGAGGGATGTCTGTATATAGGAGTGGTGTCTGTATATAGAGGGATGTCTGTATATAGGAGTGGTGTCTGTATACAGAGGGATGTCTGTATATAGGAGTGGTGTCTGTATATAGGGGGATGTCTGTATATAGGAGTGGTGTCTGTATATAGGGGGATGTCTGTATATAGGAGTGGTGTCTGTATATAGAGAGATGTCTGTATATACAGGGATGTCTGTATATAGGAGTGGTGTCTGTATATAGAGGGATGTCTGTATATAGGAGTGGTGTCTGTATATAGGGGGATGTCTGTATATAGGAGTGGTGTCTGTATATAGAGGGATGTCTCTATATAGGAGAGATGTCTGTGTATACAGGGATGTCTGTATATAGGAGTGGTGTTTGTATGTAGAGGGATGTCTGTATATAGGAGAGATGTCTGTATATACAGGGATGTCTGTATATAGGAGTGATGTCTGTATATAGAGGGATGTCTGTATATAGGAGTGGTGTCTGTATATAGGGGATGTCTGTATATAGGAGTGGTGTCTGTAAATAGAGGGATGTCTCTATATAGGAGAGATGTCTGTATACACAGGGATGTCTGTATATAGGAGTGGTGTCTGTATATAGAGGGATGTCTGTATATAGGTGTGGTGTCTGTATATAGAGGGATGTCTGTATATAGGAGTGGTGTCTGTATATAGAGGGATGTCTGTATATAGGAGTGGTGTCTGTATACAGAGGGATGTCTGTATATAGGAGTGGTGTCTGTATATAGGGGGATGTCTGTATATAGGAGTGGTGTCTGTATATAGGGGGATGTCTGTATATAGGAGTGGTGTCTGTATATAGAAGGATGTCTGTATATAGGAGTGGTGTCTGTATATAGAGGGATGTCTGTATATAGGAGTGGTGTCTGTATATAGAGGGATGTCTGTATATAGGAGTGGTGTCTGTATATAGAGGGATGTCTGTATATAGGAGTGGTGTCTGTATATAGGGGGATGTCTGTATATAGGAGTGGTGTCTGTATATAGAGGGATGTCTGTATATAGGAGTGGTGTCTGTATATAGAGGGATGTCTGTATATAGGAGTGGTGTCTGTATATAGAGGGATGTCTGTATATAGGAGAGATGTCTGTATATAGAGGGATGTCTGTATATAGGAGTGGTGTCAGTATATAGAGGGATGTCTGTATATAGGAGTGGTGTCTGTATATAGGGGGATGTCTGTATATAGGAGTGGTGTCTGTATATAGGGGGATGTCTGTATATAGGAGTGGTGTCTGTATATAGAGGGATGTCTGTATATAGGAGAGATGTCTGTATATACAGGGATGTCTGTATGTAGGAGTGGTGTCTGTATATAGAGGGATGTCTGTATATAGCAGTGGTGTCTGTATATAGGGGGATGTCTGTATATAGGAGTGGTGTCTGTATATAGAGGGATGTCTCTATATAGGAGAGATGTCTGTATAAACAGGGATGTCTGTATATAGGAGTGGTGTCTGTATATAGAAGGATGTCTGTATATAGGAGTGGTGTCTGTATATAGAGGGATGTCTGTATATAGGAGTGGTGTCTGTATATAGAGGGATGTCTGTATATAGTAGTGGTGTCTGTATATAGAGGGATGTCTGTATATAGGAGTGGTGTCTGTATATAGAGTGATGTCTGTATATAGGAGTGGTGTCTGTATATAGAGGGATGTCTGTATATAGTAGTGGTGTCTGTATATAGAGGGATGTCTGTATATAGGAGTGGTGTCTGTATATAGGGGGATGTCTGTATATAGGAGTGGTGTCTGTATATAGAGGGATGTCTGTATATAGGAGAGATGTCTGTATATACAGGGATGTCTGTATATAGGAGTGGTGTCTGTATATAGAGGGATGTCTGTATATAGCAGTGGTGTCTGTATATAGAGGGATGTCTGTATATAGGAGTGGTGTCTGTATATAGGGGATGTCTGTATATAGGAGTGGTGTCTGTAAATAGAGGGATGTCTCTATATAGGAGAGATGTCTGTATACACAGGGATGTCTGTATATAGGAGTGGTGTCTGTATATAGAGGGATGTCTGTATATAGGTGTGGTGTCTGTATATAGAGGGATGTCTGTATATAGGAGTGGTGTCTGTATATAGAGGGATGTCTGTATATAGGAGTGGTGTCTGTATACAGAGGGATGTCTGTATATAGGAGTGGTGTCTGTATATAGGGGGATGTCTGTACATAGGAGTGGTGTCTGTATATAGGGGGATGTCTGTATATAGGAGTGGTGTCTGTATATAGAAGGATGTCTGTATATAGGAGTGGTGTCTGTATATAGAGGGATGTCTGTATATAGGAGTGGTGTCTGTATATAGAGGGATGTCTGTATATAGGAGTGGTGTCTGTATATAGAGGGATGTCTGTATATAGGAGTGGTGTCTGTATATAGGGGGATGTCTGTATATAGGAGTGGTGTCTGTATATAGAGGGATGTCTGTATATAGGAGTGGTGTCTGTATATAGAGGGATGTCTGTATATAGGAGTGGTGTCTGTATATAGAGGGATGTCTGTATATAGGAGAGATGTCTGTATATAGAGGGATGTCTGTATATAGGAGTGGTGTCAGTATATAGAGGGATGTCTGTATATAGGAGTGGTGTCTGTATATAGGGGGATGTCTGTATATAGGAGTGGTGTCTGTATATAGGGGGATGTCTGTATATAGGAGTGGTGTCTGTATATAGAGGGATGTCTGTATATAGGAGAGATGTCTGTATATACAGGGATGTCTGTATATAGGAGTGGTGTCTGTATATAGAGGGATGTCTGTATATAGCAGTGGTGTCTGTATATAGGGGGATGTCTGTATATAGGAGTGGTGTCTGTATATAGAGGGATGTCTCTATATAGGAGAGATGTCTGTATAAACAGGGATGTCTGTATATAGGAGTGGTGTCTGTATATAGAAGGATGTCTGTATATAGGAGTGGTGTCTGTATATAGAGGGATGTCTGTATATAGGAGTGGTGTCTGTATATAGAGGGATGTCTGTATATAGTAATGGTGTCTGTATATAGAGGGATGTCTGTATATAGGAGTGGTGTCTGTATATAGAGTGATGTCTGTATATAGGAGTGGTGTCTGTATATAGAGGGATGTCTGTATATAGTAGTGGTGTCTGTATATAGAGGGATGTCTGTATATAGGAGTGGTGTCTGTATATAGAGGGATATCTGTATAAAGAAGAGATGTCTGTATATAGGGGGATATCTGTATATAGGAGTGGTGTCTGTATATAGAGGGATGTCTGTATATAGGAGTGATGTCTGTATATAGAGGGATATCTGTATATAGGAGTGGTGTCTGTATATAGAGGGATGTCTGTATATAGTAGTGGTGTCTGTATATAGAGGGATGTCTGTATATAGGAGTGGTGTCTGTATATAGAGTGATGTCTGTATATAGGAGTGGTGTCTGTATATAGGGGGATGTCTGTATATAGGAGTGGTGTCTGTATATAGAGGGATGTCTGTATATAGGAGAGATGTCTGTATATAGAGGGATGTCTGTATATAGGAGTGGTGTCTGTATATAGAGGGATGTCTGTATATAGGAGAGATGTCTGTATATAGAGGGATGTTTGTATATAGGAGTGGTGTCTGTATATAGAGGGATGTCTGTATATAGGAGTTGTGTCTGTATACAGAGGGATGTCTGTATATAGGAGTGGTGTCTGTATATAGGGGGATGTCTGTATATAGGAGTGGTGTCTGTATATAGGGGGATGTCTGTATCTAGGAGTGTTGTCTGTATATAGGAGTGGTGTCTGTATGTAGAGGGATGTCTGTATATAGGAGTGGTGTCTGTATATAGGGGGATGTCTGTATATAGGAGTGGTGTCTGTATATAGAGGGATGTCTGTATATAGCAGAGATGTCTGTATATGGAGGGATGTCTGTATATAGGAGTGGTGTCTGTATATAGAGGGATGTCTGTATATAGGAGAGATGTCTGTATATAGAAGGATGTCTGTATATAGGAGTGATGTCTGTATATAGAGGGATGTCTGTATATAGGAGTGGTGTCTGTATATAGGGGGTTGTCTGTATATAGGAGTGGTGTCTGTATATAGGGGGATGTCTGTATATAGGAGTGGTGTCTGTATATAGAGGGATGTCTGTATATAGGAGTGGTGTCTGTATATAGTGGGATGTCTGTATATAGGAGTGGTGTCTGTATATAGAGGGATGTCTGTATATAGGAGTGGTGTCTGTATATAGGGGGATGTCTGTATATAGGAGTGGTGTCTGTATATAGAGGGATGTCTGTATATAGGAGAGATGTCTGTATATAGAGGGATGTCGGTATATAGGAGTGGTGTCTGTATATAGAGGGATGTCTGTATATAGAGGAATGTCTGTATATAGGAGTGGTGTCTGTATATAGAGGGATTTCTGTATATAGGAGTGGTGTCTGTATATAGGGGGATGTCTGTATATAGGAGTGGTGTCTGTATATAGAGGGATGTCTGTATATAGGAGTGGTGTCTGTATATAGAGGGATGTCTGTATATAGGAGTGGTGTCTGTATACAGAGGGATGTCTGTATATAGGAGTGGTGTCTGTATATAGAGGGATGTCTGTATATAATAGTGGTGTCTGTATATAGAGGGATGTCTGTATATAGGAGTGGTGTCTATATATAGAGGGATGTCTGTATATAGGAGTGGTGTCTGTATATAAAGGGATGTCTGTATACAGGAGTGGTGTCTGTATATAGAGGGATGTCTGTATATAGGAGAGATGTCTGTATATAGGAGTGGTGTCTATATATAGAGGGATGTCTGTATATAGGAGAGATGTCTGTATATAGAGGGATGTCTGTATATAGGAGTAGTGTCTGCATATAGAGGGATGTCTGTATATAGGAGAGATGTCTGTATATAGAGGGATGTCTGTATATAGGAGTGGTGTCTGTATATAGAGGGATGTCTGTAAATAGAGGGATGTCTGTATATAGAGGGATGTCTGTATATAGGAGTGGTGTCTGTATATAGAGGGATTTCTGTATATAGGAGTGGTGTCTGTATATAGGGGGATGTCTGTATTCAGGATTGGTGTCTGTATATAGAGGGATGTCTGTATATAGGAGTGGTGTCTGTATATAGAGGGATGTCTGTATATAGGAGTGGTGTCTGTATACAGAGGGATGTCTGTATATAGGAGTGGTGTCTGTATATAGAGGGATGTCTGTATATAATAGTGGTGTCTGTATATAGAGGGATGTCTGTATATAGGAGAGATGTCTGTATATAGGAGTGGTGTCTGTATATAGAGGGATGTCTGTATATAGGAGTGGTGTCTGTATGCAGAGGGATGTCTGTATATAGGAGTGGTGTCTGTATATAGGGGGATGTCTGTATAAAGGAGTGGTGTCTGTATATAGGGGGATGTCTGTATATAGGAGTGGTGTCTGTATATAGAGGGATGTCTGTATATAGGAGTGGTGTCTGTATATAGAGGGATGTCTGTATATAGGAGTGGTGTCTGTATATAGAGGGATGTTTGTATATAGGAGTGGTGTCTGTATATAGAGGGATGTCTGTATATAGGATTTGTGTCTGTATACAGAGGGATGTCTGTATATAGGAGTGGTGTCTGTATATAGGGGGATGTCTGTATATAGGGGGATGTCTGTATATAGGAGTGTTGTCTGTATATAGGAGTGGTGTCTGTATATAGAGGGATGTCTGTATATAGGAGTGGTGTCTGTATATAGGGGGATGTCTGTATATAGGAGTGGTGTCTGTATATAGAGGGATGTCTGTATATAGGAGAGATGTCTGTATATAGAGGGATGTCGGTATATAGAGGGATGTCTGTATATAGAGGGATGTCTGTATATAGAGGGATGTCTGTATATAGGAGTGGTGTCTGTATATAGAGGGATTTCTGTATATAGGAGTGGTGTCTGTATATAGGGGGATGTCTGTATATAGGAGTGGTGTCTGTATATAGAGGGATGTCTGTATATAGGAGTGGTGTCTGTATATAGAGGGATGTCTGTATATAGGAGTGGTGTCTGTATACAGAGGGATGTCTGTATATAGGAGTGGTGTCTGTATATAGAGGGATGTCTGTATATAATAGTGGTGTCTGTATATAGAGGGATGTCTGTATATAGGAGTGGTGTCTATATATAGAGGGATGTCTGTATATAGGAGTGGTGTCTGTATATAGGGGGATGTCTGTATATAGGAGTGGTGTCTGTATATAGAGGGATGTCTGTATATAGGAGAGATGTCTGTATATAGGAGTGGTGTCTGTATATAGAGGGATGTCTGTATATATGAGAGATGTCTGTATATAGAGGGATGTCTGTATATAGGAGTAGTGTCTGCATATAGAGGGATGTCTGTATATAGGAGTGGTGTCTGTATATAGGGGTGGTGTCTGTATACAGAGGGATGTCTGTATATAGGAGTGGTGTCTGTATATAGGGGGATGTCTGTATATAGGAGTGGTGTCTGTATATAGGGGGATGTCTGTATATAGGAGTGGTGTCTGTATATAGGGGGATGTCTGTATATAGGAGTGGTGTCTGTATATAGAAGGATGTCTGTATATAGAAGTGGTGTCTGTATATAGAGGGATGTCTGTATATAGGAGTGGTGTCTGTATATAGAGGGATGTCTGTATATAGGAGTGGTGTCTGTATATAGAGGGATGTCTGTATATAGGAGTGGTGTCTGTATATAGGGGGATGTCTGTATATAGGAGTGGTGTCTGTATATAGAGGGATGTCTGTATATAGGAGTGGTGTCTGTATATAGAGGGATGTCTGTATATAGGAGTGGTGTCTGTATATAGAGGGATTTCTGTATATAGGAGAGATGTCTGTATATAGAGGGATGTCTGTATATAGGAGTGGTGTCAGTATATAGAGGGATGTCTGTATATAGGAGTGGTGTCTGTATATAGGGGGATGTCTGTATATAGGAGTGGTGTCTGTATATAGGGGGATGTCTGTATATAGGAGTGGTGTCTGTATATAGAGGGATGTCTGTATATAGGAGAGATGTCTGTATATACAGGGATGTCTGTATATAGGAGTGGTGTCAGTATATAGAGGGATGTCTGTATATAGGAGTGGTGTCTGTATATAGGGGGATGTCTGTATATAGGAGTGGTGTCTGTATATAGAAGGATGTCTGTATATAGGAGTGGTGTCTGTATATAGAGGGATGTCTGTATATAGGAGTGGTGTCTGTATATAGAGGGATGTCTGTATATAGTAGTGGTGTCTGTATATAGAGGGATGTCTGTATATAGGAGTGGTGTCTGTATATAGAGTGATGTCTGTATATAGGAGTGGTGTCTGTATATAGAGGGATGTCTGTATATAGTAGTGGTGTCTGTATATAGAGGGATGTCTGTATATAGGAGTGGTGTCTGTATATAGGGGGATGTCTGTATATAGGAGTGGTGTCTGTATATAGAGGGATGTCTGTATATAGGAGAGATGTCTGTATATACAGGGATGTCTGTATATAGGAGTGGTGTCTGTATATAGAGGGATGTCTGTATATAGCAGTGGTGTCTGTATATAGAGGGATGTCTGTATATAGGAGTGGTGTCTGTATATAGGGGATGTCTGTATATAGGAGTGGTGTCTGTAAATAGAGGGATGTATCTATATAGGAGAGATGTCTGTATACACAGGGATGTCTGTATATAGGAGTGGTGTCTGT
This sequence comes from Ranitomeya variabilis, assembly GCF_051348905.1. Classification (NCBI taxonomy): domain Eukaryota; kingdom Metazoa; phylum Chordata; class Amphibia; order Anura; family Dendrobatidae; genus Ranitomeya; species Ranitomeya variabilis. The sequence goes on from NC_135232.1 coordinate 523,610,711, forward strand.
ATATAGAGGGATGTCTGTATATAGGTGTGGTGTCTGTATATAGAGGGATGTCTGTATATAGGAGTGGTGTCTGTATATAGAGGGATGTCTGTATATAGGAGTGGTGTCTGTATACAGAGGGATGTCTGTATATAGGAGTGGTGTCTGTATATAGGGGGATGTCTGTATATAGGAGTGGTGTCTGTATATAGGGGGATGTCTGTATATAGGAGTGGTGTCTGTATATAGAAGGATGTCTGTATATAGGAGTGGTGTCTGTATATAGAGGGATGTCTGTATATAGGAGTGGTGTCTGTATATAGAGGGATGTCTGTATATAGGAGTGGTGTCTGTATATAGAGGGATGTCTGTATATAGGAGTGGTGTCTGTATATAGGGGGATGTCTGTATATAGGACTGGTGTCTGTATATAGAGGGATGTCTGTATATAGGAGTGGTGTCTGTATATAGAGGGATGTCTGTATATAGGAGTGGTGTCTGTATATAGAGGGATGTCTGTATATAGGAGAGATGTCTGTATATAGAGGGATGTCTGTATATAGGAGTGGTGTCAGTATATAGAGGGATGTCTGTATATAGGAGTGGTGTCTATATAGGGGGATGTCTGTATATAGGAGTGGTGTCTGTATATAGGGGGATGTCTGTATATAGGAGTGGTGTCTGTATATAGAGGGATGTCTGTATATAGGAGAGATGTCTGTATATACAGGGATGTCTGTATATAGGAGTGGTGTCTGTATATAGAGGGATGTCTGTATATAGCAGTGGTGTCTGTATATAGGGGGATGTCTGTATATAGGAGTGGTGTCTGTATATAGAGGGATGTCTCTATATAGGAGAGATGTCTGTATAAACAGGGATGTCTGTGTATAGGAGTGGTGTCTGTATATAGAGGGATGTCTGTATATAGGAGTGGTGTCTGTATATAGAGGGATGTCTGTATATAGTAGTGGTGTCTGTATATAGAGGGATGTCTGTATATAGGAGTGGTGTCTGTATATAGAGTGATGTCTGTATATAGGAGTGGTGTCTGTATATAGAGGGATGTCTGTATATAGTAGTGGTGTCTGTATATAGAGGGATGTCTGTATATAGGAGTGGTGTCTGTATATAGAGGGATATCTGTATAAAGAAGAGATGTCTGTATATAGGGGGATATCTGTATATAGGAGTGGTGTCTGTATATAGAGGGATGTCTGTATATAGGAGTGATGTCTGTATATAGAGGGATGTCTGTATATAGGAGTGGTGTCTGTATATAGAGGGATGTCTGTATATAGTAGTGGTGTCTGTATATAGAGGGATGTCTGTATATAGGAGTGGTGTCTGTATATAGAGTGATGTCTGTATATAGGAGTGGTGTCTGTATATAGGGGGATGTCTGTATATAGGAGTGGTGTCTGTATATAGAGGGATGTCTGTATATAGGAGAGATGTCTGTATATAGAGGGATGTCTGTATATAGGAGTGGTGTCTGTATATAGAGGGATGTCTGTATATAGGAGAGATGTCTGTATAAACAGGGATGTCTGTATATAGGAGTGGTGTCTGTATATAGAAGGATGTCTGTATATAGTAGTGGTGTCTGTATATAGAGGGATGTCTGTATATAGGAGTGGTGTCTGTATATAGAGGGATGTCTGTATATAGTAGTGGTGTCTGTATATAGAGGGATGTCTGTATATAGGAGTGGTGTCTGTATATAGAGTGATGTCTGTATATAGGAGTGGTGTCTGTATATAGAGGGATGTCTGTATATAGTAGTGGTGTCTGTATATAGAGGGATGTCTGTATATAGGAGTGGTGTCTGTATATAGAGGGATATCTGTATAAAGAAGAGATGTCTGTATATAGGGGGATATCTGTATATAGGAGTGGTGTCTGTATATAGAGGGATGTCTGTATATAGGAGTGATGTCTGTATATAGAGGGATGTCTGTATATAGGAGTGGTGTCTGTATATAGAGGGATGTCTGTATATAGTAGTGGTGTCTGTATATAGAGGGATGTCTGTATATAGGAGTGGTGTCTGTATATAGAGTGATGTCTGTATATAGGAGTGGTGTCTGTATATAGGGGGATGTCTGTATATAGGAGTGGTGTCTGTATATAGAGGGATGTCTGTATATAGGAGAGATGTCTGTATATAGAGGGATGTCTGTATATAGGAGTGGTGTCTGTATATAGAGGGATGTCTGTATATAGGAGAGATGTCTGTATATAGAGGGATGTTTGTATATAGGAGTGGTGTCTGTATATAGAGGGATGTCTGTATATAGGAGTTGTGTCTGTATACAGAGGGATGTCTGTATATAGGAGTGGTGTCTGTATATAGGGGGATGTCTGTATATAGGAGTGGTGTCTGTATATAGGGGGATGTCTATATCTAGGAGTGTTGTCTGTATATAGGAGTGGTGTCTGTATGTAGAGGGATGTCTGTATATAGGAGTGGTGTCTGTATATAGGGGGATGTCTGTATATAGGAGTGGTGTCTGTATATAGAGGGATGTCTGTATATAGGTGAGATGTCTGTATATGGAGGGATGTCTGTATATAGGAGTGGTGTCTGTATATAGAGGGATGTCTGTATATAGGAGAGATGTCTGTATATAGAAGGATGTCTGTATATAGGAGTGATGTCTGTATATAGAGGGATGTCTGTATATAGGAGTGGTGTCTGTATATAGGGGGATGTCTGTATATAGGAGTGGTGTCTGTATATAGAGGGATGTCTGTATATAGGAGTGGTGTCTGTATATAGTGGGATGTCTGTATATAGGAGTGGTGTCTGTATATAGAGGGATGTCTGTATATAGGAGTGGTGTCTGTATATAGAGGGATGTCTGTATATAGGAGAGATGTCTGTATATAGAGGGATGTCGGTATATAGGAGTGGTGTCTGTATATAGAGGGATGTCTGTATATAGAGGAATGTCTGTATATAGGAGTGGTGTCTGTATATAGAGGGATTTCTGTATATAGGAGTGGTGTCTGTATATAGGGGGATGTCTGTATATAGGAGTGGTGTCTGTATATAGAGGGATGTCTGTATATAGGAGTGGTGTCTGTATATAGAGGGATGTCTGTATATAGGAGTGGTGTCTGTATACAGAGGGATGTCTGTATATAGGAGTGGTGTCTGTATATAGAGGGATGTCTGTATATAATAGTGGTGTCTGTATATAGAGGGATGTCTGTATATAGGAGTGGTGTCTATATATAGAGGGATGTCTGTATATAGGAGTGGTGTCTGTATATAAAGGGATGTCTGTATACAGGAGTGGTGTCTGTATATAGAGGGATGTCTGTATATAGGAGAGATGTCTGTATATAGGAGTGGTGTCTATATATAGAGGGATGTCTGTATATAGGAGAGATGTCTGTATATAGAGGGATGTCTGTATATAGGAGTAGTGTCTGCATATAGAGGGATGTCTGTATATAGGAGAGATGTCTGTATATAGAGGGATGTCTGTATATAGGAGTGGTGTCTGTATATAGAGGGATGTCTGTAAATAGAGGGATGTCTGTATATAGAGGGATGTCTGTATATAGGAGTGGTGTCTGTATATAGAGGGATTTCTGTATATAGGAGTGGTGTCTGTATATAGGGGGATGTCTGTATTCAGGATTGGTGTCTGTATATAGAGGGATGTCTGTATATAGGAGTGGTGTCTGTATATAGAGGGATGTCTGTATATAGGAGTGGTGTCTGTATACAGAGGGATGTCTGTATATAGGAGTGGTGTCTGTATATAGAGGGATGTCTGTATATAATAGTGGTGTCTGTATATAGAGGGATGTCTGTATATAGGAGAGATGTCTGTATATAGGAGTGGTGTCCTTATATAGAGGGATGTCTGTATATAGGAGTGGTGTCTGTATGCAGAGGGATGTCTGTATATAGGAGTGGTGTCTGTATATAGGGGGATGTCTGTATATAGGAGTGGTGTCTGTATATAGGGGGATGTCTGTATATAGGAGTGGTGTCTGTATATAGAGGGATGTCTGTATATAGGAGTGGTGTCTGTATATAGAGGGATGTCTGTATATAGGAGTGGTGTCTGTATATAGAGGGATGTTTGTATATAGGAGTGGTGTCTGTATATAGAGGGATGTCTGTATATAGGAGTTGTGTCTGTATACAGAGGGATGTCTGTATATAGGAGTGGTGTCTGTATATAGGGGAATGTCTGTATATAGGGGGATGTCTGTATATAGGAGTGTTGTCTGTATATAGGAGTGGTGTCTGTATATAGAGGGATGTCTGTATATAGGAGTGGTGTCTGTATATAGGGGGATGTCTGTATATAGGAGTGGTGTCTGTATATAGAGGGATGTCTGTATATAGGAGAGATGTCTGTATATAGAGGGATGTCGGTATATAGGAGTGGTGTCTGTATATAGAGGGATGTCTGTATATAGAGGGATGTCTGTATATAGAGGGATGTCTGTATATAGGAGTGGTGTCTGTATATAGAGGGATTTCTGTATATAGGAGTGGTGTCTGTATATAGGGGGATGTCTGTATATAGGAGTGGTGTCTGTATATAGAGGGATGTCTGTATATAGGAGTGGTGTCTGTATATAGAGGGATGTCTGTATATAGGAGTGGTGTCTGTATACAGAGGGATGTCTGTATATAGGAGTGGTGTCTGTATATAGAGGGATGTCTGTATATAATAGTGGTGTCTGTATATAGAGGGATGTCTGTATATAGGAGTGGTGTCTATATATAGAGGGATGTCTGTATATAGGAGTGGTGTCTGTATATAGGGGGATGTCTGTATATAGGAGTGGTGTCTGTATATAGAGGGATGTCTGTATATAGGAGAGATGTCTGTATATAGGAGTGGTGTCTGTATATAGAGGGATGTCTGTATATATGAGAGATGTCTGTATATAGAGGGATGTCTGTATATAGGAGTAGTGTCTGCATATAGAGGGATGTCTGTATATAGGAGTGGTGTCTGTATATAGGAGTGGTGTCTGTATACAGAGGGATGTCTGTATATAGGAGTGGTGTCTGTATATAGGGGGATGTCTGTATATAGGAGTGGTGTCTGTATATAGGGGGATGTCTGTATATAGGAGTGGTGTCTGTATATAGAGGGATGTCTGTTTATAGGAGTGGTGTCTGTATATAGAAGGATGTCTGTATATAGGAGTGGTGTCTGTATATAGAGGGATGTCTGTATATAGGAGTGGTGTCTGTATATAGAGGGATGTCTGTATATAGGAGTGGTGTCTGTATATAGAGGGATGTCTGTATATAGGAGTGGTGTCTGTATATAGGGGGATGTCTGTATATAGGAGTGGTGTCTGTATATAGAGGGATGTCTGTATATAGGAGTGGTGTCTGTATATAGAGGGATGTCTGTATTTAGGAGTGGTGTTTGTATATAGAGGGATGTCTGTATATAGGAGAGATGTCTGTATATAGAGGGATGTCTGTATATAGGAGTGGTGTCTGTATATAGAGGGATGTCTGTATATAGGAGTGGTGTCTGTATATAGAGGGATTTCTGTATATAGGAGTTGTGTCTGTATACAGAGGGATGTCTGTATATAGGAGTGGTGTCTCTATATAGGGGGATGTCTGAATATAGGAGATATGTCTGTATATAGAGGGATGTCTGTATATAGGAGTGGTGTCTGTATATAGAGGGATGTCTGTATATAGGAGTGGTGTCTGTATATAGAGGGTATAGAGGGATGTCTGTATATAGGAGTGGTGTCTGTATTTAGGGGGATATCTGTATATAGGAGTGGTGTCTGTATATAGGGGGATGTCTGTATATAGGAGTGGTGTCTGTATATAGAGGGATGTCTGTATATAGGAGAGATGTCTGTATATAGAGGGATGTCTGTATATAGGAGTGGTGTCTGTATATAGAGGGATGTCTGTATATAGGAGAGATGTCTGTATATAGGAGTGGTGTCTGCATATAGAGGGATGTCTGTATATAGGAGTGTTGTCTGTATATAGAGGGATGTCTGTATATAGGAGTGGTGTCTGTATATAGAGGGATGTCTGTATATAGGAGAGATGTCTGTATATAGGAGTGGTGTCTGCATATAGAGGGATGTCTGTATATAGGAGTGTTGTCTGTATATAGAGGGATGTCTGTATATAGGAGTGGTGTCTGTATATAGAGGGATGTCTCTATATAGGAGAGATGTCTGTATATACAGGGATGTCTGTATATAGGAGTGGTGTCTGTATATAGAAGGATGTCTGTATATAGGAGTGGTGTCTGTATATAGAGGGATGTCTGTATATAGGAGTGGTGTCTGTATATAGAGGGATGTCTGTATATAGGAGTGGTGTCTGTATACAGAGGAATGTCTGTATATAGGAGTGGTGTCTCTATATAGGGGGATGTCTGTATATAGGAGTGGTGTCTGTATATAGAGGGATGTCTGTATATAGGAGTGGTGTCTGTATATAGAGGGATGTCTGTATATAGGGGGATATCTGTATATAGGAGTGGTGTCTGTATATAGAGGGATGTCTGTATATAGGAGTGGTGTCTGTATATAGAGGGATATCTGTATAAAGGAGAGATGTCTGTATATATAGGGATGTCTGTATATAGGAGTGGTGTCTGTATATAGAGGGATATCTGTATAAAGGAGAGATGTCTGTATATAGGGGGATATCTGTATATAGGAGTGGTGTCTGTATATAGAGGGATGTCTGTATATAGGAGTGGTGTCTGTATATAGAGGGATGTCTGTATATAGGAGTGGTGTCTGTATATAGAGGGATGTCTGTATATAGGAGTGGTGTCTGTATATAGAGGGATGTCTGTATATAGGAGTGGTGTCTGTATATAGAGGGATGTCTGTATATAGGTGTGGTGTCTGTACATAGAGGGATGTCTATATATAGGAGTGGTGTCTGTATATAGAGGGATGTCTGTATATAGGAGTTGTGTCTGTATACAGAGGGATGCCTGTATATAGGAGTGGTGTCTGCATATAGAGGGATGTCTGTATATAGGAGTGGTGTCTGTATATAGAGGGATGTCTGTATATAGGAGTGGTGTCTGTATATAGAGGGATGTCTGTATATAGGAGTGGTGTCTGTATATAGAGGGATGTCTCCATATAGGAGAGATGTCTGTATATACAGGGATGTCTGTATATAGGAGTGGTGTCTGTATATAGAGGGATGTCTGTATATAGGAGTGGTGTCTGTATATAGAGGGATGTCTGTATATAGGAGTGGTGTCTGTATATAGAGGGATGTCTGTATATAGGAGTGGTTTCTGTATATAGAGGGATGTCTCCATATAGGAGAGATGTCTGTATATACAGGGATGTCTGTATATAGGAGTGGTGTCTGTATATAGAGGGATGTCTGTATATAGGAGTGGTGTCTGTATATAGAGGGATGTCTGTATATAGGAGTGGTGTCTGTATATAGAGGGATGTCTGTATATAGGAGTGGTGTCTGTATACAGAGGGATGTCTGTATATAGGAGTGGTGTCTGTATATAGGGGGATGTCTGTATATCGGAGTGGTGTCTGTATATAGAGGGATGTCTGTATATAGGAGTGGTGTCTGTATATAGAGGGATGTCTGTATATAGGAGAGATGTCTGTATATAGAGGGATGTCTGTATATAGGAGTGGTGTCTGTATATAGAGGGATATCTGTATATAGGAGTGGTGTCTGTATATAGAGGGATGTCTGTATATAGGAGTGATGTCTGTATATAGAGGGATGTCTGTATATAGGAGTGGTGTCTGTATATAGAGGGATGTCTGTATATAGTAGTGGTGTCTGTATATAGAGGGATGTCTGTATATAGGAGTGGTGTCTGTATATAGAGTGATGTCTGTATATAGGAGTGGTGTCTGTATATAGGGGGATGTCTGTATATAGGAGTGGTGTCTGTATATAGAGGGATGTCTGTATATAGGAGAGATGTCTGTATATAGAGGGATGTCTGTATATAGGAGTGGTGTCTGTATATAGAGGGATGTCTGTATATAGGAGAGATGTCTGTATATAGAGGGATGTTTGTATATAGGAGTGGTGTCTGTATATAGAGGGATGTCTGTATATAGGAGTTGTGTCTGTATACAGAGGGATGTCTGTATATAGGAGTGGTGTCTGTATATAGGGGGATGTCTGTATATAGGAGTGGTGTCTGTATATAGGGGGATGTCTATATCTAGGAGTGTTGTCTGTATATAGGAGTGGTGTCTGTATGTAGAGGGATGTCTGTATATAGGAGTGGTGTCTGTATATAGGGGGATGTCTGTATATAGGAGTGGTGTCTGTATATAGAGGGATGTCTGTATATAGGAGAGATGTCTGTATATGGAGGGATGTCTGTATATAGGAGTGGTGTCTGTATATAGAGGGATGTCTGTATATAGGAGAGATGTCTGTATATAGAAGGATGTCTGTATATAGGAGTGATGTCTGTATATAGAGGGATGTCTGTATATAGGAGTGGTGTCTGTATATAGGGGGATGTCTGTATATAGGAGTGGTGTCTGTATATAGAGGGATGTCTGTATATAGGAGTGGTGTCTGTATATAGTGGGATGTCTGTATATAGGAGTGGTGTCTGTATATAGAGGGATGTCTGTATATAGGAGTGGTGTCTGTATATAGAGGGATGTCTGTATATAGGAGAGATGTCTGTATATAGAGGGATGTCGGTATATAGGAGTGGTGTCTGTATATAGAGGGATGTCTGTATATAGAGGAATGTCTGTATATAGGAGTGGTGTCTGTATATAGAGGGATTTCTGTATATAGGAGTGGTGTCTGTATATAGGGGGATGTCTGTATATAGGAGTGGTGTCTGTATATAGAGGGATGTCTGTATATAGGAGTGGTGTCTGTATATAGAGGGATGTCTGTATATAGGAGTGGTGTCTGTATACAGAGGGATGTCTGTATATAGGAGTGGTGTCTGTATATAGAGGGATGTCTGTATATAATAGTGGTGTCTGTATATAGAGGGATGTCTGTATATAGGAGTGGTGTCTATATATAGAGGGATGTCTGTATATAGGAGTGGTGTCTGTATATAAAGGGATGTCTGTATACAGGAGTGGTGTCTGTATATAGAGGGATGTCTGTATATAGGAGAGATGTCTGTATATAGGAGTGGTGTCTATATATAGAGGGATGTCTGTATATAGGAGAGATGTCTGTATATAGAGGGATGTCTGTATATAGGAGTAGTGTCTGCATATAGAGGGATGTCTGTATATAGGAGAGATGTCTGTATATAGAGGGATGTCTGTATATAGGAGTGGTGTCTGTATATAGAGGGATGTCTGTAAATAGAGGGATGTCTGTATATAGAGGGATGTCTGTATATAGGAGTGGTGTCTGTATATAGAGGGATTTCTGTATATAGGAGTGGTGTCTGTATATAGGGGGATGTCTGTATTCAGGATTGGTGTCTGTATATAGAGGGATGTCTGTATATAGGAGTGGTGTCTGTATATAGAGGGATGTCTGTATATAGGAGTGGTGTCTGTATACAGAGGGATGTCTGTATATAGGAGTGGTGTCTGTATATAGAGGGATGTCTGTATATAATAGTGGTGTCTGTATATAGAGGGATGTCTGTATATAGGAGAGATGTCTGTATATAGGAGTGGTGTCCTTATATAGAGGGATGTCTGTATATAGGAGTGGTGTCTGTATGCAGAGGGATGTCTGTATATAGGAGTGGTGTCTGTATATAGGGGGATGTCTGTATATAGGAGTGGTGTCTGTATATAGGGGGATGTCTGTATATAGGAGTGGTGTCTGTATATAGAGGGATGTCTGTATATAGGAGTGGTGTCTGTATATAGAGGGATGTCTGTATATAGGAGTGGTGTCTGTATATAGAGGGATGTTTGTATATAGGAGTGGTGTCTGTATATAGAGGGATGTCTGTATATAGGAGTTGTGTCTGTATACAGAGGGATGTCTGTATATAGGAGTGGTGTCTGTATATAGGGGAATGTCTGTATATAGGGGGATGTCTGTATATAGGAGTGTTGTCTGTATATAGGAGTGGTGTCTGTATATAGAGGGATGTCTGTATATAGGAGTGGTGTCTGTATATAGGGGGATGTCTGTATATAGGAGTGGTGTCTGTATATAGAGGGATGTCTGTATATAGGAGAGATGTCTGTATATAGAGGGATGTCGGTATATAGGAGTGGTGTCTGTATATAGAGGGATGTCTGTATATAGAGGGATGTCTGTATATAGAGGGATGTCTGTATATAGGAGTGGTGTCTGTATATAGAGGGATTTCTGTATATAGGAGTGGTGTCTGTATATAGGGGGATGTCTGTATATAGGAGTGGTGTCTGTATATAGAGGGATGTCTGTATATAGGAGTGGTGTCTGTATATAGAGGGATGTCTGTATATAGGAGTGGTGTCTGTATACAGAGGGATGTCTGTATATAGGAGTGGTGTCTGTATATAGAGGGATGTCTGTATATAATAGTGGTGTCTGTATATAGAGGGATGTCTGTATATAGGAGTGGTGTCTATATATAGAGGGATGTCTGTATATAGGAGTGGTGTCTGTATATAGGGGGATGTCTGTATATAGGAGTGGTGTCTGTATATAGAGGGATGTCTGTATATAGGAGAGATGTCTGTATATAGGAGTGGTGTCTGTATATAGAGGGATGTCTGTATATATGAGAGATGTCTGTATATAGAGGGATGTCTGTATATAGGAGTAGTGTCTGCATATAGAGGGATGTCTGTATATAGGAGTGGTGTCTGTATATAGGAGTGGTGTCTGTATACAGAGGGATGTCTGTATATAGGAGTGGTGTCTGTATATAGGGGGATGTCTGTATATAGGAGTGGTGTCTGTATATAGGGGGATGTCTGTATATAGGAGTGGTGTCTGTATATAGAGGGATGTCTGTTTATAGGAGTGGTGTCTGTATATAGAAGGATGTCTGTATATAGGAGTGGTGTCTGTATATAGAGGGATGTCTGTATATAGGAGTGGTGTCTGTATATAGAGGGATGTCTGTATATAGGAGTGGTGTCTGTATATAGAGGGATGTCTGTATATAGGAGTGGTGTCTGTATATAGGGGGATGTCTGTATATAGGAGTGGTGTCTGTATATAGAGGGATGTCTGTATATAGGAGTGGTGTCTGTATATAGAGGGATGTCTGTATTTAGGAGTGGTGTTTGTATATAGAGGGATGTCTGTATATAGGAGAGATGTCTGTATATAGAGGGATGTCTGTATATAGGAGTGGTGTCTGTATATAGAGGGATGTCTGTATATAGGAGTGGTGTCTGTATATAGAGGGATTTCTGTATATAGGAGTTGTGTCTGTATACAGAGGGATGTCTGTATATAGGAGTGGTGTCTCTATATAGGGGGATGTCTGAATATAGGAGATATGTCTGTATATAGAGGGATGTCTGTATATAGGAGTGGTGTCTGTATATAGAGGGATGTCTGTATATAGGAGTGGTGTCTGTATATAGAGGGTATAGAGGGATGTCTGTATATAGGAGTGGTGTCTGTATTTAGGGGGATATCTGTATATAGGAGTGGTGTCTGTATATAGGGGGATGTCTGTATATAGGAGTGGTGTCTGTATATAGAGGGATGTCTGTATATAGGAGAGATGTCTGTATATAGAGGGATGTCTGTATATAGGAGTGGTGTCTGTATATAGAGGGATGTCTGTATATAGGAGAGATGTCTGTATATAGGAGTGGTGTCTGCATATAGAGGGATGTCTGTATATAGGAGTGTTGTCTGTATATAGAGGGATGTCTGTATATAGGAGTGGTGTCTGTATATAGAGGGATGTCTGTATATAGGAGAGATGTCTGTATATAGGAGTGGTGTCTGCATATAGAGGGATGTCTGTATATAGGAGTGTTGTCTGTATATAGAGGGATGTCTGTATATAGGAGTGGTGTCTGTATATAGAGGGATGTCTCTATATAGGAGAGATGTCTGTATATACAGGGATGTCTGTATATAGGAGTGGTGTCTGTATATAGAAGGATGTCTGTATATAGGAGTGGTGTCTGTATATAGAGGGATGTCTGTATATAGGAGTGGTGTCTGTATATAGAGGGATGTCTGTATATAGGAGTGGTGTCTGTATACAGAGGAATGTCTGTATATAGGAGTGGTGTCTCTATATAGGGGGATGTCTGTATATAGGAGTGGTGTCTGTATATAGAGGGATGTCTGTATATAGGAGTGGTGTCTGTATATAGAGGGATGTCTGTATATAGGGGGATATCTGTATATAGGAGTGGTGTCTGTATATAGAGGGATGTCTGTATATAGGAGTGGTGTCTGTATATAGAGGGATATCTGTATAAAGGAGAGATGTCTGTATATATAGGGATGTCTGTATATAGGAGTGGTGTCTGTATATAGAGGGATATCTGTATAAAGGAGAGATGTCTGTATATAGGGGGATATCTGTATATAGGAGTGGTGTCTGTATATAGAGGGATGTCTGTATATAGGAGTGGTGTCTGTATATAGAGGGATGTCTGTATATAGGAGTGGTGTCTGTATATAGAGGGATGTCTGTATATAGGAGTGGTGTCTGTATATAGAGGGATGTCTGTATATAGGAGTGGTGTCTGTATATAGAGGGATGTCTGTATATAGGTGTGGTGTCTGTACATAGAGGGATGTCTATATATAGGAGTGGTGTCTGTATATAGAGGGATGTCTGTATATAGGAGTTGTGTCTGTATACAGAGGGATGCCTGTATATAGGAGTGGTGTCTGCATATAGAGGGATGTCTGTATATAGGAGTGGTGTCTGTATATAGAGGGATGTCTGTATATAGGAGTGGTGTCTGTATATAGAGGGATGTCTGTATATAGGAGTGGTGTCTGTATATAGAGGGATGTCTCCATATAGGAGAGATGTCTGTATATACAGGGATGTCTGTATATAGGAGTGGTGTCTGTATATAGAGGGATGTCTGTATATAGGAGTGGTGTCTGTATATAGAGGGATGTCTGTATATAGGAGTGGTGTCTGTATATAGAGGGATGTCTGTATATAGGAGTGGTTTCTGTATATAGAGGGATGTCTCCATATAGGAGAGATGTCTGTATATACAGGGATGTCTGTATATAGGAGTGGTGTCTGTATATAGAGGGATGTCTGTATATAGGAGTGGTGTCTGTATATAGAGGGATGTCTGTATATAGGAGTGGTGTCTGTATATAGAGGGATGTCTGTATATAGGAGTGGTGTCTGTATACAGAGGGATGTCTGTATATAGGAGTGGTGTCTGTATATAGGGGGATGTCTGTATATCGGAGTGGTGTCTGTATATAGAGGGATGTCTGTATATAGGAGTGGTGTCTGTATATAGAGGGATGTCTGTATATAGGAGAGATGTCTGTATATAGAGGGATGTCTGTATATAGGAGTGGTGTCTGTATATAGAGGGATATCTGTATAAAGGAGAGATGTCTGTATATAGGGGGATATCTGTATATAGGAGTGGTGTCTGTATATAGAGGGATGTCTGTATATAGGAGTGGTGTCTGTATATAGAGGGATGTCTGTATATAGTAGTGGTGTCTGTATATAGAGGGATGTCTGTATATAGGAGTGGTGTCTGTATATAGAGGGATGTCTGTATATAGGAGTGGTGTCTGTATATAGGTGGATGTCTCTATGTAGGAGTGGTGTCTGTATATAGAGGGATGTCTGTATATAGGAGAGATGTCTGTATATAGAGGGATGTCTGTATATAGGAGTGGTGTCTGTATATAGAGGGATGTCTGTATATAGGAGAGATGTCTGTATATAGAGGGATGTCTGTATATAGGAGTGGTGTCTGTATATAGAGGGATGTCTGTATATAGGAGTTGGGTCTGTATACAGAGGGATGTCTGTATATAGGAGTGGTGTCTGTATATAGGGGGATGTCTGTATATAGGAGTGGTGTCTGTATATAGGGGGATGTCTGTATATAGGAGTGGTGTCTGTATATAGAGGGATGTCTGTATATAGGAGTGGTGTCTGTATATAGAGGGATGTCTGTATATAGGAGTGGTGTCTGTATATAGAGGAATGTTTGTATATAGGAGTGGTGTCTGTATATAGAGGGATGTCTGTATATAGGAATTGTGTCGGTATACAGAGGGATGTCTGTATATAGGAGTGGTGTCTGTATATAGGGGGATGTCTGTATATAGGGGGATGTCTGTATATAGGATTGTTGTCTGTATATAGGAGTGGTGTCTGTATATAGAGGGATGTCTGTATATAGGAGTGGTGTCTGTATATAGGGGGATGTCTGTATATAGGAGTGGTGTCTGTATATAGAGGGATGTCTGTATATAGGAGAGATGTCTGTATATAGAGGGATGTCGGTATATAGGAGTGGTGTCTGTATATAGAGGGATGTCTGTATATAGAGGGATGTCTGTATATAGAGGGATGTCTGTATATAGGAGTGGTGTCTGTATATAGAGGGATTTCTGTATATAGGAGTGGTGTCTGTATATAGGGGGATGTCTGTATATAGGAGTGGTGTCTGTATATAGAGGGATGTCTGTATATAGGAGTGGTGTCTGTATATAGAGGGATGTCTGTATATAGGAGTGGTGTCTGTATACAGAGGGATGTCTGTATATAGGAGTGGTGTCTGTATATAGAGGGATGTCTGTATATAATAGTGGTGTCTGTATATAGAGGGATGTCTGTATATAGGAGTGGTGTCTATATATAGAGGGATGTCTGTATATAGGAGTGGTGTCTGTATATAGGGGGATGTCTGTATATAGGAGTGGTGTCTGTATATAGAGGGATGTCTGTATATAGGAGAGATGTCTGTATATAGGAGTGGTGTCTGTATATAGAGGGATGTCTGTATATATGAGAGATGTCTGTATATAGAGGGATGTCTGTATATAGGAGTAGTGTCTGCATATAGAGGGATGTCTGTATATAGGAGTGGTCTCTGTATATAGGAGTGGTGTCTGTATACAGAGGGATGTCTGTATATAGGAGTGGTGTCTGTATATAGGGGGATGTCTGTATATAGGAGTGGTGTCTGTATATAGGGGGATGTCTGTATATAGGAGTGTTGTCTGTATATAGAGGGATGTCTGTATATAGGAGTGGTGTCTGTATATAGAAGGATGTCTGTATATAGGAGTGGTGTCTGTATATAGAGGGATGTCTGTATATAGGAGTGGTGTCTGTATATAGAGGGATGTCTGTATATAGGAGTGGTGTCTGTATATAGAGGGATGTCTGTATTTAGGAGTGGTGTTTGTATATAGAGGGATGTCTGTATATAGGAGTGGTGTCTGTATATAGAGGGATTTCTGTATATAGGAGTTGTGTCTGTATACAGAGGGATGTCTGTATATAGGAGTGGTGTCTCTATATAGGGGGATGTCTGAATATAGGAGATATGTCTGTATATAGAGGGATGTCTGTATATAGGAGTGGTGTCTGTATATAGAGGGATGTCTGTATATAGGAGTGGTGTCTGTATATAGAGGGTATAGAGGGATGTCTGTATATAGGAGTGGTGTCTGTATTTAGGGGGATATCTGTATATAGGAGTGGTGTCTGTATATAGGGGGATGTCTGTATATAGGAGTGGTGTCTGTATATAGAGGGATGTCTGTATATAGGAGAGATGTCTGTATATAGAGGGATGTCTGTATATAGGAGTGGTGTCTGTATATAGAGGGATGTCTGTATATAGGAGAGATGTCTGTATATAGGAGTGGTGTCTGCATATAGAGGGATGTCTGTATATAGGAGTGTTGTCTGTATATAGAGGGATGTCTGTATATAGGAGTGGTGTCTGTATATAGAGGGATGTCTCTATATAGGAGAGATGTCTGTATATACAGGGATGTCTGTATATAGGAGTGGTGTCTGTATATAGAAGGATGTCTGTATATAGGAGTGGTGTCTGTATATAGAGGGATGTCTGTATATAGGAGTGGTGTCTGTATATAGAGGGATGTATGTATATAGGAGTGGTGTCTGTATACAGAGGAATGTCTGTATATAGGAGTGGTGTCTCTATATAGGGGGATGTCTGTATATAGGAGTGGTGTCTGTATATAGAGGGATGTCTGTATATAGGAGTGGTGTCTGTATATAGAGGGATGTCTGTATATAGGGGGATATCTGTATATAGGAGTGGTGTCTGTATATAGAGGGATGTCTGTATATAGGAGTGGTGTCTGTATATAGAGGGATATCTGTATAAAGGAGAGATGTCTGTATATATAGGGATGTCTGTATATAGGAGTGGTGTCTGTATATAGAGGGATATCTGTATAAAGGAGAGATGTCTGTATATAGGGGGATATCTGTATATAGGAGTGGTGTCTGTATATAGAGGGATGTCTGTATATAGGAGTGGTGTCTGTATATAGAGGGATGTCTGTATATAGGAGTGGTGTCTGTATATAGAGGGATGTCTGTATATAGGAGTGGTGTCTGTATATAGAGGGATGTCTGTATATAGGAGTGGTGTCTGTATATAGAGGGATGTCTGTATATAGGTGTGGTGTCTGTACATAGAGGGATGTCTATATATAGGAGTGGTGTCTGTATATAGAGGGATGTCTGTATATAGGAGTTGTGTCTGTATACAGAGGGATGTCTGTATATAGGAGTGGTGTCTGCATATACAGGGATGTCTGTATATAGGAGTGGTGTCTGTATATAGAGGGATGTCTGTATATAGGAGTGGTGTCTGTATATAGAGGGATGTCTGTATATAGGAGTGGTGTCTGTATATAGAGGGATGTCTCCATATAGGAGAGATGTCTGTATATACAGGGATGTCTGTATATAGGAGTGGTGTCTGTATATAGAGGGATGTCTGTATATAGGAGTGGTGTCTGTATATAGAGGGATGTCTGTATATAGGAGTGGTGTCTGTATATAGAGGGATGTCTGTATATAGGAGTGGTGTCTGTATACAGAGGGATGTCTGTATATAGGAGTGGTGTCTGTATATAGGGGGATGTCTGTATATCGGAGTGGTGTCTGTATATAGAGGGATGTCTGTATATAGGAGTGGTGTCTGTATATAGAGGGATGTCTGTATATAGGAGAGATGTCTGTATATAGAGGGATGTCTGTATATAGGAGTGGTGTCTGTATATAGAGGGATATCTGTATAAAGGAGAGATGTCTGTATATAGGGGGATATCTGTATATAGGAGTGGTGTCTGTATATAGAGGGATGTCTGTATATAGGAGTGGTGTCTGTATATAGAGGGATGTCTGTATATAGTAGTGGTGTCTGTATATAGAGGGATGTCTGTATATAGGAGTGGTGTCTGTATATAGAGGGATGTCTGTATATAGGAGTGGTGTCTGTATATAGGGGGATGTCTCTGTAGGAGTGGTGTCTGTATATAGAGGGATGTCTGTATATAGGAGAGATGTCTGTATATAGAGGGATGTCTGTATATAGGAGTGGTGTCTGTATATAGAGGGATGTCTGTATATAGGAGAGATGTCTGTATATAGAGGGATGTCTGTATATAGGAGTGGTGTCTGTATATAGAGGGATGTCTGTATATAGGAGTTGGGTCTGTATACAGAGGGATGTCTGTATATAGGAGTGGTGTCTGTATATAGGGGGATGTCTGTATATAGGAGTGGTGTCTGTATATAGGGGGATGTCTGTATATAGGAGTGTTGTCTGTATATAGAGGGATGTCTGTATATAGGAGTGGTGTCTGTATATAGAGGGATGTCTGTATATAGGAGTGGTGTCTGTATATAGGGGGATGGGGGGATGTCTGAATATAGGAGTGGTGTCTGTATATAGAGGGATGTCTGTATATAGGAGAGATGTCTGTATATGGCGGGATGTCTGTATATAGGAGTGGTGTCTGTATATAGAGGGATGTCTGTATATAGGAGAGATGTCTGTATATAGAAGGATGTCTGTATATAGGAGTGGTGTCTGTATATAGAGGGATGTCTGTATATAGGAGTGGTGTCTGTGTATAGGGGGATGTCTGTATATAGGAGTGGTGTCTGTATATAGGGGGATGTCTGTATATAGGAGTGGTGTCTGTATATAGAGGGATGTCTGTATATAGGAGTGGTGTCTGTATATAGAGGGATATCTGTATAAAGGAGAGATGTCTGTATATAGAGGGATGTCTGTATATAGGAGTGGTGTCTGTATATAGAGGGATGTCTGTATATAGGAGAGATGTCGGTATATAGAGGGATTTCTGTATATAGGAGTGGTGTCTGTACATAGAGGGATGTCTGTATATAGGAGTGGTGTCTGTATATAGAGGGATGTCTGTATATAAGAGTGGTGTCTGTATATAGGGGGATGTCTGTATATAGGAGTGGTGTCTGTATATAGAGGGATGTCTGTATATAGAAGTGGTGTCTGTATATAGAGGGATGTCTGTATATAGGAGTGGTGTCTGTATACTGAGGGATGGCGAACTTTCCATTACCCCCAACTTGACCTTCCAAAGATGGCAGCTATGCAAATGTACGGTGTCCATTTTAGGACATGATCATTTATCAAAGTCAAACATCAGAATAAAGTGACTATGACACCCTCTTGTCCCATGTGTGAAAAGTAAGTGCCCCCCCGGCCCCGTGTGTGAAAAGTAAGTGCGCCCCCCCAGGCCCCGTGTGTGAAAAGTAAGTGCCCCCCGGCCCCGTGTGTGAAAAGTAAGTGCGCCCCCGGCCCCGTGTGCAAAAGTAAGTGCGCCCCCGGCCCCGTGTGCAAAAGTAAGTGCGCCCCCGGCCCCGTGTGCAAAAGTAAGTGCGCCCCCGGCCCCGTGTGCAAAAGTAAGTGCGCCCCCGGCCCCGTGTGCAAAAGTAAGTGCGCCCCCGGCCCCGTGTGCAAAAGTAAGTGCGCCCCCTGCCCCGTGTGCAAAAGTAAGTGCGCCCCCGGCCCCGTTTGGAAAAGTAAGTGCGCCCCCGGCCCCGTGTGCAAAAGTAAGTGCGCCTCCGGCCCCGTGTGCAAAAGTAAGTGCGCCCCCGGCCCCGTGTGCAAAAGTAAGTGCGCCCCCGGCCCCGTGTGCAAAAGTAAGTGCGCCCCCGGCCCCGTGTGCAAAAGTAAGTGCGCCCCCGGCCCCGTGTGCAAAAGTAAGTGCGCCCCCAGCCCCGTGTGTGCAAAAGTAAGTGCGCCCCGGTCCCGGGTGTGGAAAAGTAAGTGCGCCCCGGTCCCGGTGTGGAAAAGTAAGTGCTCCCCTGGTCCCGGGTGTGGAAAAGTGCTGCTGTAAAGCTAGCAGCGCTGTTCAAGCACCATGTATTTCCTTCAGGAAATGCCCATCTAGTTATGGTGCTTGAACCTCCTAGGTTCAAGCATCATATTGTAATCCGATATCTTATATTTTCTTATTATTATGGTGCTTGAACCTCCTAGGTTCAAGCAACATATTGTAATCTGATTTCTTATATTTTATTCTTCTTCTTCTCCGCGTTTTCCACAATTAATGCGGCCCGAACCGTTCGGCGCAGAGATCCCGTTCAGGTGGCGTTTCGAAGGCCTCGGTGGGGACAGGTGTGCTATGACTTTTATAGTCGATCCGATATGTAGATTTTATTTAAATCGCATTTTAAAAAAAAAAATTCCCATAGGAATTAATGGCGAACTTTCCATTACCCCCAACTTGACCTTCCAAAGATGGCAGCTATGCAAATGTACGGTGTCCATTTTAGGACATGATCATTTATCAAAGTCAAACATCAGAATAAAGTGACTATGACACCCTCTCGTCCCGTGTGTAAAAAGTAAGTGCCCCCCCGGCCCCGTGTGTGAAAAGTAAGTGCCCCCCGGCCTCGTGTGTGAAAAGTAAGTGCCCCCCGATCCCGTGGGTGAAAAGTAAGTGCGCCCCCGGTCCCCTGTGTGAAAAGTAAGTGCACCCCCGGTCCCCTGTGTGAAAAGTAAGTGCACCCCCGGCCCCGTGTGTGAAAAGTAAGTGCCGACCCGTCCCCTGTGTGAAAAGTAAGTGCACCCCCAGTCCCCTGTGTGAAAAGTAAGTGCACCCCCGGCCCCGTGTGTATAAAGTAAGTGCACCCCAGTCCCCTGTGTGAAAAGTAAGTGCACCCCTGTCCCCTGTGTGAAAAGTAAGTGCACCCCTGTCCCCTGTGTGAAAAGTAAGTGCACCCCCGGTCCCCTGTGTGAAAAGTAAGTGCACCCCCGGTCCCCTGTGTGAAAAGTAAGTGCACCCCCTGTCCCCGGTGTGAAAAGTAAGTGCTCCCCCGGTCCCCCGTGTGCAAAAGTAAGTGCGCCCCCGGCCCCGTGTGCAAAAGTAAGTGCGCCCTCGGCCCCGTGTGCAAAAGTAAGTGCGCCCCCGGCCCCGTGTGCAAAAGTAAGTGCGCCCCCGGCCCCGTGTGCAAAAGTAAGTGCGCCCCCGGCCCCGTGTGCAAAAGTAAGTGCGCCCCCGGCCCCGTGTGCAAAAGTAAGTGCGCCCCCGGCCCCGTGTGCAAAAGTAAGTGCGCCCCCGGCCCCGTGTGCAAAAGTAAGTGCGCCCCCGGCCCCGTGTGCAAAAGTAAGTGCGCCCCCGGCCCCGTGTGCAAAAGTAAGTGCGCCCCCGGCCCCGAGTGCAAAAGTAAGTGCGCCCCCGGCCCCGTGTGCAAAAGTAAGTGCGCCCCCGGCCCCGTGTGCAAAAGTAAGTGCGCCCCCGGCCCCGTGTGCAAAAGTAAGTGCGCCCCCGGCCCCGTGTGCAAAAGTAAGTGCGCCCCCGGCCCCGTGTGCGCAAAAGTAAGTGCGCCCCGCTCCCGGGTGCGGAAAAGTAAGTGCTCCCCTGGTCCCGGGTGTGGAAAAGTAAGTGGCCCCCCTGGTCCCGTGTGTGAAAAGTGCTGCTGTAAAGCTGGCAGCGCTGTTCAAGCACCATGTATTTCCTTCAGGAAATGCCCATTTAGTTATTATTATTCTTCTCCGCGTTTTCCGCAATTAATGCGGCCCGAACCGCTCAGCGCAGAGACCCCGTTCAGGCGGCGTTTCGAAGACCTCGGTGGGGACAGGTGTGCTATGACTTTTATAGTCGATCCGATATGTAGTTTTTATTTAAATCGCATTTAAAAAAAAAAAATTCCCATAGGAAATAATGGCGAACTTTCCATTACCCCCAACTTGACCTTCCAAAGATGGCAGCTATGCAAATGTACGGTGTCCATTTTAGGACATGATCATTTATCAAAGTCAAACATCAGAATAAAGTGACTATGACACCCGCTCGTCCCGTGTGTGAAAAGTAAGTGCCCCCCCGGCCCCGTGTGTGAAAAGTAAGTGCCCCCCCCCGGCCACGTGTGTGAAAAGTAAGTGCCCCCCCGGCCCCGTGTGTGAAAAGTAAGTGCCCCGTGTGTGAAAAGTAAGTGCCCCCCCCCGGCCCCGTGTGTGAAAAGTAAGTGCCCCCCCGGCCCCGTGTGTGAAAAGTAAGTGCCCCCCGGCCCCGTGTGTGAAAAGTAAGTGCCCCCCCTGCCCCGTGTGTGAAAAGTAAGTGCCCCCCGGCCCCGTGTGTGAAAAGTAAGTGCCCCCCCGGCCCCGTGTGTGAAAAGTAAGTGCCCCCCGGCCCCGTCTGTGAAAAGTAAGTGCCCCCCGGCCCCGTCTGTGAAAAGTAAGTGCCCCCCCAGCCCCGTGTGTGAAAAGTAAGTGAGCCCCTGGCCCCGTGTGCAAAAGTAAGTGTGCCCCCGGCCCCTTGTGCAAAAGTAAATGCGCCCCCGGCCCCGTGTGCAAAAGTAAGTGCGCCCCCGGCCCCGTGTTCAAAAGTAAGTGCGCCCCGGCCCCGTGTGCAAAAGTAAGTGCGCCCCGGCCCCGTGTGCAAAATTAAGTGCGCCCCCGGCCCCGTGTGCAAAAGTAAGTGCGCCCACGGCCCCGTGTGCAAAAGTAAGTGCGCCCACGGCCCCGTGTGCAAAAGTAAGTGCTCTGGCAGCGCTGTTCAAGCACCATGTATTTCCTTCAGGAAATGCCCATCTAGTTTATTATTCTTCTCCGCGTTTTCCGCAATTTATGCGGCCCGAACCGCTCGGCGCAGAGACCCCGTTCAGGCGTCGTTTCGAAGGCCTCGGTGGGGACAGGTGTGCTATGACTTTTATAGTCGATCCGATATGTAGTTTTTTTTTAAATCGCATTTTTTTTTAAAAAATTTCCCATAGGAAATAATGGTGAACTTTCCATTACCCCCAACTTGACCTTCCAAAGATGGCAGCTATGCAAATGTACGGTGTCCATTTTAGGACATGATCATTTATCAAAGTCAAACATCAAAATAAAGTGACTATGACACCCTCTCGTCCCGTGTGTGAAAAGTAAGTGCCCCCCCGGCCCCGAGTGTTAAAAGTAAGTACCCCCCGGCCCCGTGTGTGAAAAGTAAGTGGCCCCGTGTGTGAAAAGTAAGTGCCCCCCCGGCCCCGTGTGTGAAAAGTAAGTGGCCCCGTGTGTGAAAAGTAAGTGCTCCCCCCGGCCCCGTGTGTGAAAAGTAAGTGCGCCCCCGGCCCCGTGTGTGAAAAGTAAGTGCCCCCCGGCCCCGTGTGTGAAAAGTAAGTGCCCCCCCGGCCCCGTGTGTGAAAAGTAAGTGCCCCCCCGACCCCGTGTGTGAAAAGTAAGTGCCCCCCGGCCCCGTGTGTGAAAAGTAAGTGCCCCCCCGGCCCCATGTGTGAAAAGTAAGTGCCCCCCCCCGGCCCCGTGTGTGAAAGGTAAGTGCCCCCCCCGGCCCCGTGTGTGAAAAGTAAGTGCCCCCCCGGCCCCGTGTGTGAAAAGTAAGCGCCCCCCGGCCCCGTGTGTGAAATGTAAGTGACCCACAACTCTGACCTGTATATAGGAGTCTGTATATAGGGGGTGTCTGTATATAGGAGTGGTGTCTGTATTTAGAGGGATGTCTGTATATAGGAGTGGTGTCTGTATGTAGGGGATGTCTGTATATAGGAGTGGTGTCTGTATATAGAGGGATGTCTGTATATAGGAGTGGTGTCTGTATATAGAGGGATGTCTGTATATAGGAGTGATGTCTGTATATAGGGGGATGTCTGTATATAGGAGTGGTGTCTGTATATAGGGGGATGTCTGTATATAGGAGTGGTGTCTCTATATAGGGGGATGTCTGAATATAGGAGAGATGTCTGTATATAGAGGGATGTCTGTATATAGGAGTGGTGTCTGTATATTTAGGGGGATGTCTGAATATAGGAGGGATGTCTGTATATAGGGGGATGTCTGTATATAGGAGTTGTGTCTGTATGCAGAGGGATGTCTGTATATAGGAGTGGTGTCTGTATATAGAGGGATGTCTGTATATAGGAGTGGTGTCTGTATATAGAGGGATGTCTGTATATAGGAGTGGTGTCTGTATATAGAGGGATGTCTGTATGTAGGAGTGGTGTCTGTATATAGGGGGATGTCTGTATATAGGAGTGGTGTCTGTATATAGGGGGATGCCTGTATATAGGAGAGATGTCTGTATATAGAGGGATGTCTGTATATAGGAGTGGTGTCTGTATTTAGAGGGATGTCTGTATATAGGAGTGGTGTCTGTATATAGAGGGATGTCTGTATATAGGGGGATGTCTGCATATAGGAGTGGTGTCTGTATATAGGAGTGGTGTCTGTATATAGAGGGATGTCTGTATATAGAGGGATGTCTGTATATAGGAGTGGTGTCTGTATATAGAGGGATGTCTGTATATAGGATTGGTGTCTGTATACAGAGGGATGTCTGTATATAGGAGTGGTGTCTGTATACAGAGGGATGTCTGTATATAGGAGTGGTGTCTGTATACAGAGGGATGTCTGTATATAGGAGTGGTGTCTGTATATAGGGGGATGTCTGTATATAGGAGTGGTGTCTGTATATAGAGGGATGTCTATATAGGAGTGGTGTCTGTATATAGAGGGATGTCTGTATATAGGAGTGGTGTCTGTATATAGAGGGATGTCTGTATATAGGAGTGGTGTCTGTATATAGAGGAATGTCCGTATATAGGAGAGATGTCTGTATATAGGGGGATGTCTTTATATAGAAGAGATGTCTGTATATAGGGGGATGTTTGTATATAGAAGAGATGTCTGTATATAGGAGTGGTGTCTGTATATAGAGGGATGTCTGTTTATAGGAGTGGTGTCTTTATATAGGGGGGATGTCTGTATATAGGAGTGGTGTCTGTATTTAGAGGGATGTCTGTATATAGGAGTGGTGTCTGTATATAGAGGGATGTCTGTATATAGGAGTGGTGTCTGTATATAGAGGGATGTCTGTATATAGGAGTGGTGTTTGTATATAGAGGATGTCTGTATATGGGGGGATGTGTTGTGAATTCTGTTCTCGAGCTCCCTCCTGTGGTTATGAATGGTACTTCGGTGAGTTCTGTTCATGGACTCCCTCTGGTGGCTGTGAGTGGAGCTGCTGGTTCTGAGATTCCTTCTCCAGCTGATCTCGTTCAGGCCTTGGCTGGCTGCTCTATTTAACTCCATTCAGATCTTTACTTGATGCCAGCTGTCAATGTCCTAGTACTGGTTCAGTTCTCTTGGATCTTTCAGATGACCTGTCTATTTCAGCAAAAGCTAAGTCCCTGCTAGCTTATTTGTTACCACTGTGTTTTTGTCCAGCTTGCTATTATGATTTAATCTTGTTAGCTGGAAGCTCTGGGATGCAGAGTGGCACCACCGCGCCGTGAGTCGGTGCGGTGGTTTCTTTTGCACACTCTGCGTGGTTTTTTGTTAGTTTTTTATGCTGACCGCAAAGATACCTTTTCTATCCTCTGTCTGTTTAGTTAGTCTGGCCTCCTATGCTGAAATCTATTTCATTCCTGTGTTTGTGACTTCCATCTTAACTCACAGTCAATATATGTGGGGGCTGCCTATTTCTTTGGGGATTTTCTCTGAGGCAAGGTAGGCTGTATTTTCTATCTCTAGGGGTAGTTAGCTCTTAGGCTGTGAAGAGGCGTCTAGGCAGAGTCAGGAACGCTCCACTGCTATTTCTAGTTGTTTTGATAGGATTAGGGGTTGCGGTCAGCAGAGCTCCCACTTCCCAGAGCTCGTCCCGTATTGCTAGTTTGCTCATCTGGTCATTTCTAGTGCTCCTAACCACCAGCCAAACATAACAGTACAG
Organism: Ranitomeya variabilis; assembly: GCF_051348905.1. Lineage (NCBI taxonomy): Eukaryota > Metazoa > Chordata > Amphibia > Anura > Dendrobatidae > Ranitomeya > Ranitomeya variabilis. Next base: position 523,635,804 of record NC_135232.1, read on the forward strand.
CCTTCCCACAAAGTGTTAATGCATCTCAATAGAGGGATAAGAGAAGTTCTGAGACCATTTTTTTTTCTCTTCAGTGTGTTTTGTATTTCTTTTCCCCTTAACCTCTGGGTGGTTCAGGACACAGGTGTAGATATGGACATTCAAGGTCTGTCCTCTTGTGTGGATCAACTCACTGCTCTTGTGTGGATCAACTCACTGCAAGGGTACAAAGCATTCAAGATTATGTAGTTCAGAACCCGATGTTAGAACCCAGAATTCCAATTCCTGATTTGTTTTCTGGGGATAGATCTAAGTTCCTGAATTTCAAAAATAATTGTAGACTGTTTTTTGCTTTGAAACCCCGCTCCTCTGGTGACCCCATTCAGCAAGTAAAAATCATTATTTCTTTGCTACGTGGCGACCCTCAAGACTGGGCATTTTCCCTTGCGCCAGGAGATCCTGCATTGCTTAATGTAGATGCGTTTTTTCTGGCGCTTGGATTGCTTTATGATGAACCAGATTCAGTGGATCAGGCAGAGAAAATTTTGCTGGCTTTGTGTCAGGGTCAGGATGAAGCGGAGGTATATTGTCAGAAGTTGAGAAAGTGGTCTGTGCTTACTCAGTGGAATGAGTGTGCCCTGGCGGCAATTTTCAGAAAGGGTCTTTCTGAAGCCCTTAAGGATGTTATTGTGGGATTCCCCACGCCTGCTGGTCTGAATGAGTCTATGTCCTTGGCCATTCAGATCGATCGACGCTTACGTGAGCGCAAAAATGTGCACCATTTGGCGGTGTTTTCTGAGCAGAAGCTTGAGCCTATGCAATGTGATAGGACCTTGACCAGAGCTGAACGGCAAGAATACAGACGTCAGAATGGGCTGTGTTTTTACTGTGGTGACTCCACTCATGCTATCTCTGATTGTCCTAAGCACACTAAACGGTTCGCTAGGTCTGCCACCATTGGTACTGTACAGCCAAAATTTCTTTTGTCCGTTACTCTGATTTGCTCTTTGTCGTCCTATTCTGTTATGGCATTTGTGGATTCAGGCGCTGCCCTGAATTTGATGGACTTGGAGTTTGCCAGGCGCTGTGGTTTTTTCTTGGAGCCCTTGCAGTATCCTATTCCATTGAGAGGAATTGATGCTACACCTTTGGCCAAGAATAAGCCTCAGTACTGGACTCAATTGACCATGTGCATGGCTCCTGCACATCAGGAGGATATTCGCTTTTTGGTGTTGCATAATCTGCATGATGTGGTCGTTTTGAGTTTGCCATGGCTACAGGTCCATAATCCTGTATTGGATTGGAAATCAATGTCTGTATCCAGTTGGGGTTGTCAAGGGGTACATGGGGATGTCCCATTGTTGTCTATTTCGTCTTCCCATCCTTCTGAAGTCCCTGAGTTTTTGTCAGATTACCGGGATGTATTTGATGAGCCCAAATCCAGTGCCCTACCTCCTCATAGGGATTGCGATTGTGCTATTAATTTGATTCCTGGTAGTAAGTTTCCGAAGGGCCGACTGTTCAATTTATCTGTGCCAGAACACGCTGCAATGCGGAGTTATATAAAGGAGTCCTTGTAGAAAGGGCATATTCGCCCGTCGTCGTCACCGTTGGGAGCAGGGTTCTTTTTTGTGGCCAAGAAGGATGGTTCTCTAGATTACCGCCTTCTTAATAAAATCACTGTCAAATTTCAGTACCCTTTGCCGCTACTGTCTGATTTGTTTGCTCAGATTAAGGGGGCTAGCTGGTTCACCAAGATAGATCTTTGAGGGGCGTATAACCTTGTGCGTATTAAACAGGGCGATGAATGGAAAACAGCATTTAATATGCCCGAGGGCCATTTTGAGTACTTGGTGATGCCATTCGGGCTTTCTAATGCTCCATCTGTGTTTCAGTCCTTTATGCATGACATCTTCCGAAAGTACCTGGATAGATTCATGATTGTATATTTGGATGATATTTTGGTCTTTTCGGACGATTGGGAGTCTCATGTGAAGCAGGTCAGAATGGTGTTCCAGGTCCTTCGTGCTCATTCCTTGTTTGTGAAGGGGTCTAAATGTCTCTTTGGAGACCAGAAGGTTTCATTTTTGGGCTTCATTTTTTCCCCTTCTACTATCGAGATGGACCCTGTTAAAGTTCAGGCCATTTATGATTGGACTCGGCCTACTTCTGTGAAGAGCCTTCAGAAATTTCTGGGCTTTGCTAATTTTTACCGTCGCTTCATCGCTAATTTTTCTAGTGTTGTTTAAACCATTGAATGATTTGACCAAGAAAGGTGCTGATCAATTGGTCCTCTGCGGCCGTTGAGGCTTTTCAGGAGCTGAAGCGTCGTTTTTCTTCTGCCCCTGTGTTGTGTCAGCCAGATGTTTCGCTCCCGTTTCAGGTCGAGGTGGATGCTTCTGAGATTGGAGCAGGGGCTGTTTTGTCTCAAAGAGATTCTGATGGCTCTGTGATGAAACCATGTGCTTTCTTTTCTAGAAAGTTTTCGCCTGCTGAGCGCAATTATGATGTGGGTAATCGAGAGTTGTTGTAGGCTGTGAAGAGGCGTCTAGGCAGAGTCAGGAACGCTCCACAGCTATTTCTAGTTGTTGTGATAGGATTAGGGGTTGCGGTCAGCAGAGCTCCCACTTCCCAGAGCTCGTCCCGTATTGCTAGTTTGCTCATCTGGTCATTTCTAGTGCTCCTAACCACCAGCCAAACATAACAGGGATGTCTGTGTAGCGCCCCCACTCCCGCAGGGTCGAGGGGTACCCGGTACCGGGCCTCTGAGTCTCTGCTCTGGGGTTGTCACGGTGGCTAGGCCCGGTCCGTGACCCTGCTGAGGGGCGTACAATAAAGGTGAAGGTATGGTGACGATGTTATGGTGCGGTGCAGATCGCAGGAAATAACGAGGACACCAGGTTGCAGTCTCTTTACCTCTTTACTGAAGGCTTCAGGATCCTCAATCCGGAATACGGTTAACCGGGCTGCGCAAGTCCGGCCGGTCCGATGGCACCTCCAGAGTTCCCTTTGCAGGTGGAAATCTGTGCCTACCTTCTAGCGCTTGTGTGTTGTGGTCCTCCACTGCTGTGCTTACGGGATAGTCCCCACAACTGTTGTGTCTGTTTCTCGTGTTCCCTCACAACTCGATTCTGATGTTCTTCTTCGTCCCCCAGATGATATGGCTAGGACGCACCCGTATGACGGGTAGGCTCGGAGCTCTTCCTGGACCCTAGTGTCGCCCTTCTCCTGTTGTTGCCCCCTGTGTCTTCGTAGGTGATTTGTGTGAGACAGCCCGATTTGTGTGAGACTGTCCTGCCGTAGGTTTGAAGTACTGCTTGGAGCCTAGTACTTCCTCGGCGTTCCGGCCACCGGCTACGCGCCTCAGTAGGATGTTGCCTCGTCTTACAGCACGACTCCTACTGGTATTTCTCCTTGTTGCGTTAATCTCGTTTCTCACTCAGCACAATAGACCTCGCTTCTTGTCCTTTCTTAGGGCACCGCCGCTATCCCGTGCAGGCGCGGTCCCGTAACGTTCTCTCTGTTCGCTAGGCCTCTGTCAGGATCCCACCCCTGACAGGGACCCCCCTGAGTCTCTCCCCGCAACACCCTCTGCCACAGGGTGTTGCCTGTTCGATTCCCAGTCAGCTTCTCCCTAACTTCCTATCCAACCCCCAGTTTTACCAGATTGTGAGGAGTGGCCTAATACATAGTACCCTTAGCTCCCCCTGGAGGCCAGACTGTGAAGTGTATTGGTGTCTGTGATATCTGGTCAGGTGAACCCCTTCGGTGCCATCAGACGTACCATAGCCCCCCTTAGCGGCGGAGCATCAGTACTGCAATGACCAGGACTCTGGGGTGCTGCATCTGCATATAGGAGTGGTGTCTGTATATAGGGGGATGTCTGTACATAGAAGTGGTGTCTGTATATAGTGGGATGTCTGTATAAAGGAGTGGTGTCTGTATATAGAGGGATGTCTGTATATAGGAGTGGTGTCTCTATATAGGGGGATGTTTGTATATAGTAGAGATGTCTGTATATAGGGGGATGTCTGTATATAGGAGTGGTGTCTCTATATAGGGGGATGTCTGAATATAGGAGTGGTGTCTGTATATAGGGGGATGTCTGTATATAGGAGTGGTGTCTGTATATAGAGGGATGTCTGTATATAGGAGAGGTGCCTGCATATAGGAGTGGTGTCTGTATATAGGAGTGGTGTCTGTATATAGAGGGATGTCTGTATATAGAAGTGGTGTCTGTATATAGGGGGTTGTCTGTATATAGGAGAGATGTCTGTATAAGGGAGAGATGTCTGTATATAGGAGTGGTGTCTGTATATAGGGGGATGTCTGTATATAGTGGGATGTCTGTATATAGGAGTGGTGTCTGTATATAGAAGGATGTCTGCATATTGTAGTGGTGTCTGTATATAGGGGTATGTCTGTATATAGGAGTGGTATCTGTATATAGAGGGATCTCTGTATATGGTAGTAGTGTCTGTATATAGAGGGATGTCTGTATGTAGGAGTTGTGTCTGTATATAGGAGTGGTGTCTGTATATAGGAGTGATGTCTGTATATAAGAGGATGTGGCCAAAGTGGCTACCGAGAGGCTGTGTGCTCCAAAGTGGCTACCAAGGATTCATGCATGCCAAAATGGCTACCAAGGGGCCAAAGTTGCTAACAAGGGGCCCCGCACATCAAAGTGGCTACCAAGGGGCCAAATTGGATACCCAGGGGCAGGGCCCTGCATGCCAGACTTGCTCCTGAGGTTCATTGGCAGCTGGCAGTGCTGTTCAAGCACCATGTATTTCCTTCAGGAAATGCCCATCTAGTTATTATTAGGCTTTTTTCTGCAATTAATGCGGCCCATACCGCTGCACTCACAGACTCCAGTGAGGCGTCATTTCGAAGCCAGCGTCCACGAGAGGTGTGCTAAGTATTTTTCGTGTCGATCGGATTTGTAGTTTTGGCGCAATTTCCTCATAGGGTATAATGGCCTGGTTTCTGAGGCAATTTCTTAAAATAACTGCCAACTGCCACCTAGCTGATTAGCTCATTGATATGCGCAGTCAGATCCAGTTACTATGCCAACGCCTACGAGCCCTCTAGGAAACAGGTTTTGTCAGATAATATCAGCTCCTCTGTGTTATCAGCCATTCCCCTGTCCTGCTGTCAGTCTATTTCTCTCTGTTATCAGCCATTCCCCCATACTGCTGTCAGTCTATTTCTCTCTGTTATCAGCCATTCCCCTGTCCTGCTGTCAGTCTATACTCTCTGTTATCAGCCATTCCCCATCCTGCTGTCAGTCTATTCTCTCTGTTATCAGCCATTCCCCCATCCTGCTGTCAGTCTATTTCTCTGTTATCAGCCATTCCCCTGTCCTGCTGTCAGTCTATTTCTCTCTGTTATCAGCCATTCCCCGTCCTGCTGTCAGTCTATTTCTCTCTGTTATCAGCCATTCCCCCGTCCTGCTGTCAGTCTATTCTCTCTGTTATCAGCCATTCCCTTATCCTGCTGTCAGTCTATTTCTCTCTGTTATCAGCCATTCCCCGTCCTGCTGTCAGTCTATTCTCTCTGTTATCAGCCATTCCACATCCTGCCATCAGTCTATTTCTCTCTGATATCAGCCATTCCCCCGTCCTGCTGTCAGTCTATTTCTCTCTGTTATCAGCCATTCCCCCATCCTGCTGTCAGTCTATTTCTCTCGGTTATCAGCCATTCCCCGTCCTGCTGTCAGTCTATTCTCTCTGTTATCAGCCATTCCCCGTCCTGCTGTCAGTCTATTCTCTCTGTTATCAGCCATTCCCTCGTACTGCTTTCAGTCTATTCTCTCTGTTATCAGCCATTCCCACATCCTGCTGTCAGTCTATTCTCTCTGTTATCACCCATTCCCCCGTCCTGCTGTCAGTCTATTCTCTCTGTTATCAGCCATTCCCCCGTCCTGCTGTCAGTCTATTTCTTTTATCAGCCATTCCCCTGTCCTGCTGTCAGTCTATACTCTGTTATCAGCCATTCCGCCGTCCTGCTGTCAGTCTATTTCTCTCTGTTATCAGCCATTCCCCGTCCTGCTGTCAGTCTATTCTCTCTGTTATCAGCCATTCCCTTGTCCTGCTGTCAGTCTATTTCTCTCTGTTATCAGCCATTCCCCTGTCCTGCTGTCAGTCTATTCTCTCTGGTATCAGCCATTCCCCCGTCCTGCTGTCAGTCTATTTCTCTCTGTTATCAGTCATTCCCCATGCTGCTGTCAGTCTATTTCTCTCTGTTATCAGCCATCCCCCCGTCCGGCTGTCAGTCTATTTCTCTCTTTTTTCAGGCATTCCCCCATCCTGCTGTCAGTCTATTTCTCTCTGTTATCAGCCATTCCCCTGTCCTGCCGTCAGTCTATTACTCTCTGTTATCAGCCATTCCCCTGTCCTGCTGTCTGTCTATTTCTCTCTGTTATCAGCCATTCCCCCGTCCTGCTGTCAGTCTATTCTCTCTGTTGTCAGCCATTCCCCCGTACTGCTTTCAGTCTATTCTCTCTGTTATCAGCCATTCCCCCATCCTGCTGTCAGTCTATTTTTCTCTGTTATCAGCCATTCCCCTGTCCTGCTGTCAGTCTATTCTCTCTGTTATCAGCCATTCCCCCGTCCTGCTGTCAGTCTATTCTCTCTGTTATCAGCCATTCCCCCGTCCTGCTGTCAGTCTATTTCTTTTATCAGCCATTCCCCTGTCCTGCTGTCAGTCTATACTCTGTTATCAGCCATTCCGCCGTCCTGCTGTCAGTCTATTTCTCTCTGTTATCAGCCATTCCCCGTCCTGCTGTCAGTCTATTCTCTCTGTTATCAGCCATTCCCTTGTCCTGCTGTCAGTCTATTCTCTCTGTTATCAGCCATTCCCCGTCCTGCTGTCAGTCTATTTCTCTCTGTTATCAGTCATTCCCCATCCTGCTGTCAGTCTATTTCTCTCTGTTATCAGCCATCCCCCCGTCCGGCTGTCAGTCTATTTCTCTCTTTTTTCAGCCATTCCCCCGTCCTGCTGTCAGTCTATTTCTCTCTGTTATCAGCCATTCCCCTGTCCTGCCGTCAGTCTATTACTCTCTGTTATCAGCCATTCCCCTGTCCTGCTGTCTGTCTATTTCTCTCTGTTATCAGCCATTCCCCCGTCCTGCTGTCAGTCTATTCTCTCTGTTATCAGCCATTCCCCATCCATTTTAGGACATGATCATTTATCAAAGTCAAACATCAGAATAAAGTGACTATGACACCCTCTTGTCCCGTGTGTGAAAAGTATGTGCAATCCTGATCCCGTGTGTGAAAAGTAAGTGCACCGAGTGGCCCCGCCCCCCAAATCGGACCCCGAGTGGCCCCACCCCCCAAATCGGACCCTGAGTGGCCCCGCCCCCCAAATCGGACCCAGAGTGACCCCGCCCACCAATTCGGTCCCCCGCCCACCAAATCGGACCCAGAGTGGCTCCACCCACCAAATCGGACCTAGAGTGACCCCGCCCATCAAATCGGACCCAGAGAAGCCCCGCCCACCAAATCGGACCCAGAGTGACCCCGCTCACCTAATCGGTCCCTAAGGTTCCCCGCCCACCAAATCGGACCCAGAGTGGCTCCGCCCACCAAATCGGACCCAGAGGGGCCCTGCCCACCAAATCGGACCCAGAGGGGCCCCGCCCACCAAATCGGACCCAGAGGGGCCCCGCCCACCAAATCGGACCCAGAGGGGCCCCGCCGACTAAATCGGCCCCTGAGGTGCCCCGCCCACCAAATCGGACCCAGAGTGGCCCCGCCCACCAAATCGGCCCCTGAGGGGCCCCGCCCACCAAATCAGCCCCTGAGGGGCCCCGCCCACCAAATCGGCCCCTGAGGGGCCAAGCCCACCAAATCGGCCCCTGAGGGGCCCCGCCCACCAAATCGGACCCAGAGGGGCCCCGCCCACCAAATCGGACCCTGAGGGGCCCCGCCCACCAAATCGGCCCCTGAGGGGCCCCGCCCACCAAATTGGACCCAAAGTGGCCCCGCCCACCTAATCGGACCCAGAGGGGCCCCGCCCACCAAATCGGCCCCTGAGGTGCCCCGCCCACCAAATCGGACCCAGAGTGGCTCCGCCCACCAAATCGGACCCAGAGGGGCCCTGCCCACCAAATCGGACCCAGAGGGGCCCCGCCCACCAAATCGGACCCAGAGGGGCCCCGCCCACCAAATCGGACCCAGAGGGGCCCCGCCGACTAAATCGGCCCCTGAGGTGCCCCGCCCACCAAATCGGACCCAGAGTGGCCCCGCCCACCAAATCGGCCCCTGAGGGGCCCCGCCCACCAAATCAGCCCCTGAGGGGCCCCGCCCACCAAATCGGCCCCTGAGGGGCCAAGCCCACCAAATCGGCCCCTGAGGGGCCCCGCCCACCAAATCGGACCCAGAGGGGCCCCGCCCACCAAATCGGACCCTGAGGGGCCCCGCCCACCAAATCGGACCCTGAGGGGCCCCGCCCACCAAATCGGCCCCTGAGGGGCCCCGCCCACCAAATTGGACCCAAAGTGGCCCCGCCCACCTAATCGGACCCAGAGGGGCCCCGCCCACCAAATCGGCCCCTGAGGTGCCCCGCCCACCAAATCGGACCCAGAGTGGCCCCGCCCACCAAATCGGCCCCTGAGGGGCGCCGTTCACCAAATCGGCCCCTGAGGGGCGCCGCCCACCAAATCAGCTCCTGAGGGGCCCCGCCCACCAAACGGCCCCTGAGGGGCCCCGCCCACCAAATCGGACCCAGAGTGGCCCCGCCCACCAAATCGGTCCCTGAGGTGCCCCGCCCACCAAATCGGTCCCAGAGTGACCCCGCCCACCAAATCAGACCCAGAGGGACCCCGTCCACCAAATCGGACCCTGAGGTGCCCCGCCCACCAAATCGGACCCCGAGGGGCCCCACCCCCCAAATCGGACTCCGAGGGGCCCCGCCCCCCAAATCGGACCCCGAGGGGCTTCACCCACCAAATCGGACCCCTAGGGGCCAGGCCCCCCAAATCGGGCCCCGAGGGGCCCCACCCACCAAATTGGACCCCGAGGGGCCCCGCCCCCCAAATCGGACCCCGAGGGGCCCCGCCCCCAAATCGGACCCCGAGGGGCCCCCCGCCCCCCAAATCGGACCCCGAGGGGCCCCACCCTCCATTACGGGCCCCATCCACAAAATCGGACCCCCACAGGGGCCCCGCCCACCAAATCGGACCCCGAGTGGCCCCGCCCACTAAATCGGACCCCGAGTGGCCCCGCCCACTAAATCGGACCCCGAGTGGCCCCGCCCACCAAATCGGACCCCGAGGGGCCCCGCCCTCCATTACGGGCCCCGCCCACAAAATCGGACCCCCCCAGGGGCCCCGCCTACCAAATCGGACCCCGAGGGGCCCCGCCCGCCAAATCGGACCCCGAGGGGCCCCGCCCACCAAATCGTACCCCCAGGGGTCCCGCCCACCGAATCGTACCCCCAGGGGCCCCGCCCGCCAAATTGGACCCCCAGGGGCCCTGCCCGCCAAATCGGACCCCCAGGGGCTCCGCACGCCAAATCGGACCCCCAGGGGCCCCGCCCACCAAATCGGTCCCCCTGGGGCCCCGCCCACCAAATCGGACACCCAGAAGCTCAGCCCGCTAAATCGGACTCTGAGGGGCCCCGCCCACCAAATCGGACCCCCAGGGGTCCCGCCCACCAAATCGTACCCCTAGGGGCCCCACCCGTCAAATTGGACCCCCAGTGGCCCCGCCTGCCAAATCGGACCCTGAGGTGCCCCGCCCACCAAATCGGACCCTGAGGTGCCCCGCCCACCAAATCGGACCCAGTGGTGCCCCGCCCACCAAATCGGACCCAGAGTGACCCCGCCCACCAAATCGGACCCTGAGGTGCCCCGCCCACCAAATCGGACCCAGTGGTGCCTCGCCCACCAAATCGGACCCAGAGTGACCCCGCCCACCAAATCGGACCCAGAGTGACTCAGCCCACCAAATCGAACCCAGAGTGACCCTGCCCACCAAATCAGTCCCTGAGGTGCCCCGTCCACCAAATCGGACCACGAGGGGCCCCGCCCTCCATTACGGGCCCCGCCCTCCATTACGGGCCCCGCCCACAAAATCGGACCCCCCAGGGGCCCCGCCTACCAAATCGGACCCCGAGGGGCCCCGCCCTCCATTACGGGCCCCGCCCTCCATTACGGGCCCCGCCCTCCATTACGGGCCCCGCCCACAAAATCGGACCCCCCAGGGGCCCCGCCTACCAAATCGGACCCCGAGGGGCCCCGCCCGCCAAATCGGACCCCGAGGGGTTCTGCCCACCAAATCGGACCCTGAGGTGCCCCGCCCACCAAATCGGACCCTGAGGTGCCCCGCCCACCAAATCGGACCCAGAGTGACCCCGCCCACCAAATCGGACCCAGAGTGACCCCGCCCACCAAATCGGACCCAGAGTGACCCCGCCCACCAAATCGGACCCAGAGTGACTCGGCCCACCAAATCGAACCCAGAGTGACCCTGCCCACCAAATCAGTCCCTGAGGTGCCCCGTCCACCAAATCGGACCCAGAGTGGCTCCCCCACCAAATTGGTCCCAGAGTGACCCCACCCACCTAATCGGACCCTGAGGTGCCCCGCCCACCAAATCGGACCCAGAGTGGCCCCGCCCACCAAATCGGCCCCTGAGGGGCGCCGCCCACCAAATCGGCTCCTGAGGGGCCCTGCCCACCAAACGGCTTCTGAGAGGCCCCGCCCACCAAATCGGACCCAGCGTTACCCCACCCACCAAATCGGTCCCTGAGGTGCCCCGCCCACCAAATCGGTCCCAGAGTGACCCCGCCCACCAAATCAGACCCTGAGGTGCCCCGCCCACCAAATCGGACCCCGAGGGGCCCCGCCCACCAAATCGGACCCCGAGGGGCCCCGCCCCCCAAATCGGACCCCGAGGGGCCCCACCCACCAAATCGGACCCCTAGGGGCCAGGCTTCCCAAATCAGGCCCCGAGGGGCCCCGCCCACCAAATTGGACCCCGAGGGGCCCCGCCCCCCAAATCGGACCCGGAGGGGCCCCGCCCCCCAAATCGGACCCCGAGGGGCCCCGCCCCCCAAATCGAACCCCGAGGGGCCCCACCCTCCATTACGGGCCCCGCCCACCAAATCGGACACCCCCAGGGGCCCCGCCCACCAAATCGGACCCCGAGTGGCCCCGCCCACCAAATCGGACCCCGAGTGGCCCCGCCCACTAAATCGGACCCCGAGTGGCCCCGCCCACCAAATCGGACCCCGAGGGGCCCCGCCCTCCATTACGGGCCCCGCCCACAAAATCGGACCCCCCCAGGGGCCCCGCCTACCAAATCGGACGCCGAGGGGCCCCGCCCGCCAAATCGGACCCCGAGGGGCCCCGCCCACCAAATCCTTCCCCCTGGGGTCCCGCCCACCAAATCGTACCCCCAGGGTCCCCGCCCGCCAAATTGGACCCCCAGGGGCCCCGCCCGCCAAATCGGACCCCCAGGGGCTCCGCCCGCCAAATCGGACCCCCAGGGGCCCCGCTTACCAAATCGGTCCCCCTGGGGCCCCGCCCGCCAAATCGGACACCCAGAAGCCCAGCCCGCTAAATCGGACTCCGAGGGGCCCCGCCCACCAAATCGGACCCCCAGGGGTCCCGCCCACCAAATCGTACCCCCAGTGGCCCCGCCCGCCAAATCGGACCCCCAGGGGCCCTGCCCACCAAATCAGACCCTGAGGTGCCCCGTCCACCAAATCGGACCCTGAGGTGCCCCGCCCACCAAATCGGACCCAGTGGTGCCCCGCCCACCAAATCGGACCCAGAGTGACCCCGCCCACCAAATCGGACCCTGAGGTGCCCCGCCCACCAAATCAGACCCTGAGGTGCCCCGCCCACCAAATCGGACCCTGAGGTGCCCCGCCCACCAAATCGGACCCAGTGGTGCCCCGCCCACCAAATCGGACCCAGTGGTGCCCCGCCCACCAAATCGGACCCAGAGTGACCCCGCCCACCAAATCGGACCCAGAGTGACTCTGCCCACCAAATCAGTCCCTGAGGTGCCCCGTCCACCAAATCGGACCTAGAGTGGCTCCGCCCACCAAATTGGTCCCAGAGTGACCCAGCCCACCAAATCGGACCCTGAGTGACCCTGCCCACCAAATCGGACCCTGAGTGACCCTGCCCACCAAATCGGACCCTGAGTGACCCCGCCCACCAAAGCAGTCCCTGAGGTGCCCCGCCCACCAAATCGGACCCAGAGTGGCTCCGCCCACCAAATTGGTCCCAGAGTGACCCCGCCCACCAAATCGGACCCTGAGTGACCCCACCCACCAAAGCGGACCCTGAGTGACCCCGTCCACCAAATCGGACCGAGTGACCCCGCCCACCAAATCGGTCCCTGAGGTGCCCCGCCCACCAAATCGGACCCAGAGTGGCTCCGCCCACCAAATTGGTCCCAGAGTGACCCCGCCCACCAAATCGGACCCAGAGTGACCCTGCCCACCAAATCGGACCCAGAGTGGCCTCAACCCTGAGGGGCTACAACTACCAAACCAGCACCTGAGGGGCACCCAAGTGTAAAAGTCTTGCAGGGGCAGCCCGGGCACCATTCCAAAGCACTCTGTAGTTCCTTCAGGAAATACCCATCTAGTTATTATTAGTCTTTTTTCCGCAATTAATGTGGCCCGAACCGCTGCACGCAGACTCCAGTGAGGTGTCATTTCGAAGCCAGCGTCTACGAGAGGTGTGCTAAGTATTTTTCGTGTCGATCTGATTTGTAGTTTTTTTAAAAATTGCATTTTAAAAAAAAATTTCCCATAGGAAATAATGGCGAACTTTCCATTACCCCCAACTTGACCTTCCAAAGATGGCAGCTATGCAAATGTACGGTGTCCATTTTAGGATATGATCATTTATCAAAGTCAAACATCAGAAAAGAGTGACTGACACTCTCTCATCCCGTGTGTGAAAAGTAAGTTCACCCCCGATCCCGTGTGTGCACCGAGTGGCCCCGTCACCCAAATCGGACCCGAGGGGCCCCGCCCACCAAATCGGACCCCGAGGGGCCCCGCCCACCAAATCGGACCCCGAGGGGCCCCCGCCCACCAAATCGGACCCCGAGGGGCCCCCGCCCTCCATTACGGGCCCTGAGGGGCCCCGCCCACCAAATTGGACCCCGAGGGGCCCTGCCCTCCATTACGGGCCCCGCCCACCAAATCAGACCCCGAGTGGCCCCGCCCACTAAATCGGACCTAGAGTGGCCCCGCCCACCAAATCGGACCCCGAGTGGCCCCGCCCACTAAATCGGACCTAGAGTGGCCCCGCCCACCAAATCGGACCCCGAGGGGCCCCGCCCTCCATTATGGGCCCCGCCCACAAAATCGCCCCCCCCCCAGGGGCCCCGCCTACCAAATCAGACCCCGAGGGGCCCCGCCCGCCAAATCGGACCCCGAGGGGCCCCGCCCACCAAATCGGACCCCCAGGGGTCCTGCCCACCAAATCGTACCCCCAGGGGCCCCGCCCACCAAATTGGACCCCCAGGGGCCCCGTCCACCAAATCGGACCCCCAGGGGCCCCGCCCACCAAATCGGACCCCCTGGGGCCCCGCCCGCTAAATCGGCCAAATTGGACCCCCAGGGGCCCTGCCCACCAAATCGGACCCCCAGGGGCCCCGCCCACCAAATCGGACCCCGAGGGGCCCCGCCCACCAAATCAGACCCCTAGTGGCCCCGCCCACCAAATCGGATCCCAAGGTGCCCAGCCCACCAAATCCTCAACCCTGAGGGGCTACAACTACCAAACCAGCACCTTAGGGGCACCCAAGTGTGAAAGTCTTGCAGGGGCAGCCCGGGCACCATTCCAAAGCACTATCTGTGGTTCCTTCAGGAAATACCCATCTAGTTCCCATATTGAAATCCCTTTATGTCCCTATCTCTCCGTATTGCCGCCGCCAAAGGCTCAACAGCAATTGCAATCAGCAGAGGAGAAAATGGGCACCCCTGCCACATTCCCCTATATAACGGGAAATCCCTCGACAAGAGCCCATTTACCTGTATCTTAGATCTCGGAGACGCACACATCAGCTGCACCCATCTAATAAATCTCTCGCTAAAACCCATAGCCTTCATGACCGCCCACAAATGCTGCCACTCCACATTATCAAACGCCTTAGCGGCATCTAAAGACACCACAACCCTTCGACCCATATTATCCTCTTTTACCTGCATATTGAGAAACAATCGTCTAAGATTACACACTGTAGAACTATTGGGCATAGATCTGGATTGTTCCCGATCTATTAGTGTCGTTATCACCTTGTTAAGACAATTAGCTAACATCGTGGCCAAAATGTTGATATCTGTAGTCAATAACGAGATTGGGCGATAGGAAGCCGGATCCGCCAGATCCTTACCCTGTTTTGGCAACACAACAATTATTGCCTCACGCATGGACCGTGGCAACTCCCCCTCCACCAGACCAGCAGCATACACCTCCAACAAGGCAGGAAGCAATACCTCTTTATATTTTTTATATACCTCCCCAGGGATCCCATCTACCCCTGGGGCTTTATCATTAGGCATAGAGGCCATTGCAGCTTGATGGTTTTCTAATTTACTTAAAACTAACCTTTTGTTGTGATACATTCATAATACAGTATTTTATTTTCTTATCCTACATATATTTTAATTTTGTTGCTATGTCTATGTCCACAACTGCCCAAACAAGCAATATGAGGTTGGGTAGACTTGAGGAATTGCAGTGTTAGGGCTCATACTCACTTGCGAGAAATATGGAAGAGTGCAATCAGATAAAAAATCGGATTGCACTCGGACTAATGTTATTCAATGGGTGACATCTCATTTGCGCTTTTTTTCTCAACCTAAATTTGACTGAGAGAAAAATTGCAGCATGCTGCGATTTGCTTTTTATCTTGGACAAGACTCGCCAATGCAAGTCAATGGGTGCCAGAAAAAAAATCACACAGCACTCGCACCATGCGAGTGCTGTCCGATTTTTACGCACCGATGTCCTTTGAAAAGCCGGCAAATCATGTCCGGCGTACAGTAAAATCACGCTGACATGTTAAAAATAGAATACATAGAATAGATATATACACATAGAATACACATATACATTATAAATAAATATATATTTATATATATATATATATATATATATATTGTGAGGCAGTGACCTCTGTTATAGCTAGGAGGCGACGCTGTGTGTGCTCCCCAGAATGCGCACAGAGGCGTATGAAGGCCATAGGTGTGTATGGCAGTCACAGGTGTAGCTGTGATTACAAGATGAGGAAGTGACTCGCGTCACAGCTAGGGGTCGCTGTGTGTTCTCCCCAGGTTGTGCATGGAGACGGATGAAGTCCATAGGTGTGCATGGGAGTCACGGATTTCCTGTCTGGGTTTTCCATGTGGCTGAAGGCCACAGGTTTGTGTGTTAAAATCCCTGCAGTAAGGGGTATGGGTGTGTCAGGTGATGTGCAACATCAGCGTCAGTCTGCTGTGTGGAGCAGAGGCCGGCAGAGCGCTGGCTGAGTGCATGGAGGCACAGGCCAACGGAGCCAGCTGAATAGCCTTGCACCCGCAGCGTATACAGCGATGCAAGTCGTCCATGGTGACTGCAAATATTCTTCAATAGTTGTAAGGCCGCACCCTAAAATAGCATAGTCTCTCAAGACTCAGAAGCGCACGTCCTTACCAGGGGGTCCAGCCCAGTCCATAATTCAGAATACAGATGAAGAAAGGACAGCGCTACTCCAGAATGTGAAGAAAGCAATCTACATTTTATTCTGCCTCCTGCGGCAACGTTTCGGTCCGAGGACCTTTTTCAAGCACAGTACAAAAGCATGTTTCAACCACCATTATATATCTATAACCACACCCCTTAATTAAGCAGTGCCCAATAGGTGACCATCTCCTTTAAACAAATACACAATATAACCAAATACAATATTACAAATATAAAAACAATCCCACAAAGACAGTCCCACATATATCCCATTAACTAACAGAGTCCAGCTAACCCTGATCGCTCCCAAAG
Source organism: Ranitomeya variabilis (assembly GCF_051348905.1). NCBI lineage: Eukaryota > Metazoa > Chordata > Amphibia > Anura > Dendrobatidae > Ranitomeya > Ranitomeya variabilis. The sequence goes on from NC_135232.1 coordinate 523,651,798, forward strand.
ATCCATAAACATCCATAAATCACATAAAACGTACCCAGCTCCTGAAAGGTAAACAAGACACATCGCACCTATCAGGAAAGTGCATCAATGATTACCATGGTGATAAAGGCGTATATGGAACAGAAATCATCCAATCACACAAATAGGTATCCACATCCTATGACCGGCCCATAGCCGGCATACACTGCGCAACACCGCGTCAGCCCATAGGATGTTCATCCGGTCCGTCAGTCCTCAACACCGGAAGTGACGACGTCTCATCGGAAGGAACCTATTGCGCATGTCCTCCCAGCCCTTAGCACCAGAAGCGACGACATCTCATCGAAAGAAGCATATTGCGCATGTCAGAAATTCAGCTCCAATTGCGTTGTACATGTCCATGGGATTATACTGCTCAGAGGCTGCACTGCGCATGTCCACATTGTCATAGTGACATCTCACTGAAGGAATCCCATTGCGCATGTCAGGGGTTCATTCCATATATGTCCATAAGCTCCATTGCGCACATCCACGTTGTCATCATATTGTGCACGTCCACGGCTCAATTATCTCCAGTGTCAGTGTGTATAACAATAATTGTCCATAAACACATATTGCACATATCCCAATTCCATATTGCGTCAGTATTCATGCATATAGCCTCTAGTCCTCAATTAGCACTCCATATATAGGATATCTCGGGGCTCCATCAGATATTCCTGGACCCAACGTTGTGTCACATGTAGGGGTACCTATTAGATCTTATTTAATAATAATGACATGCGCAATGGGATTCCTTCAGTGAGATGTCACTATGACAATGTGGACATGCGCAGTGCAGCCTCTGAGCAGTATAATCCCATGGACATGTACAACGCAATTGAATTTCTGACATGCGCAATATGCTTCTTTCGATGAGATGTCGTCGCTTCTGGTGCTAAGGGCTGGGAGGACATGCGCAATAGGTTCCTTCCGATGAGACGTCGTCACTTCCGGTGTTGAGGACTGACGGACCGGATGAACATCCTATGGGCTGACGCGGTGTTGCGCAGTGTATGCCGGCTATGGGCCGGTCATAGGATGTGGATACCTATTTGTGTGATTGGATGATTTCTGTTCCATATACGCCTTTATCACCATGGTAATCATTGATGCACTTTCCTGATAGGTGCGATGTGTCTTGTTTACCTTTCAGGAGCTGGGTACGTTTTATGTGATTTATGGATGTTTATGGATCTTTGGGAGCGATCAGGGTTAGCTGGACTCTGTTAGTTAATGGGATATATGTGGGACTGTCTTTGTGGGATTGTTTTTATATTTGTAATATTGTATTTGGTTATATTGTGTATTTGTTTAAAGGAGATGGTCACCTATTGGGCACTGCTTAATTAAGGGGTGTGGTTATAGATATATAATGGTGGTTGAAACATGCTTTTGTACTGTGCTTGAAAAAGGTCCTCGGACCGAAACGTTGCCGCAGGAGGCAGAATAAAATGTAGATTGCTTTCTTCACATTCTGGAGTAGCGCTGTCCTTTCTTCATCTGTATTCTGAATTATGGACTGGGCTGGACCCCCTGGTAAGGACGTGCGCTTCTGAGTCTTGAGAGACTATGCTATTTTAGGGTGCGGCCTTACAACTATTGAAGAATATTTGCATTGTATGGGTCACGTTTGGCCTGCATCCTTTACAATTTTGAATTATGGATATATGTGCTGGACCGAGTGGTGGTGAACCAGCATCTGCCTGTTTTTTCTATACCGATGAGGATGCTGCAAGGATTATATCGGATACTAGGACTGATAATTCATATTTACAACAACCCTCTGCTGAGATGCTGAAAGCGAGATGGGAGGTGGAAAGAAGGAAAATCATCTCTCTGGAGCTACATACAGGTACATTGGTTGAATATTTTAAGGCCAAGAGAATCCCCAGGGGATTAAGGTCTAGTTTAAGGCCTACCCTGATGCCGAATAATGTGCAGTTTTGCGCCAAGTTTGAGGCGATAGGCAATAAATATGCATTTGATATCATGCTGTTAAATATAGAATTTCTGAAAAAAGAAATCGAGATCTTAAAGATCAAACAGGATGAGACGAGAACTGCCCTGTTATCTGCCATTCCAGTCGATGATTTTGGAAATATTAATGTTAAAATGGAGGAAAACCTTCTGAAGTTTAAAACTGGACTGGAGGACACCAAAAGATCTAAATGGTTTAGAGATCTGGATGATTATAATAATGGCAGAGTTTATGGGTGGCAATTCAGAAATTCATTGCCAAGAAGATCATCGCCTGGTTCTGGACGCTCTAGGGGTGCTCCTAAGAGAACAAGGAGACCCCGTAGGAATATGAATGCACAAACAACTTTTGGTTTCACAGGGGGTGAATCTGATTCCACTGATGATGGTAGAGTGGTGAATTTGGATACATCTCGTTTTTTAGCCAAAGGGGTGGGGACACCCCAAGGAGACGGAGTGGCCACAGGGGTGGCAGGAAACACCGGAAGAGAGAACCAGGGATCGGTGACCAGATCCAAGGGGAAGAGGAAGTGAATGGAGCGTCTTCTCTGGTGGTAAATATTTCTTCATTAACCCTCTCTGATTTGCAGGTGAAAGTACTGTCCAAAGGTCTTTCTTTTTGTCCTACGAGTAACGCTAATTGGTTTAATGTCGATAATGATTTGTTCTTTTTCTTCAGACGGCTGAAATTGGCGTTGTTTTTTTCAGACAAAGAGAAGGCTGTGCCCGTAGAATCTCATACACATCTCTCCCTTGATAAATGTGGTCTCTACAATAAGAGTAATTTTATACCTCCGGTACAGGATCCGGTTGTGGAGACTTTTTGCAAATTTGTAAAGGCAGATATTGCCAAATTGAAGCAAAAAGGGAGGAGAAGGGGTCGTTCAAATTTGAGCTATTTGGAACGTAGGGAAATTGAGACCCTTAGAAGCAACAAATCCATCACCATCAAGGCTGCCGACAAGGGTGGAGCCTTGGTGGTGATGGATACAGCCCAATATGTGGATGAGATCAGGTCACAGCTTTCGGACACTGATGTATATGAGAGACTCCAGGTGAACCCAACCCAGAGGTTCAAGGTGGAATTAGATACATTAATAGAAGAGGCACACACCAATGGTTTGATTGATGCCAAGTTGGTGGAATATTTGAAAACTGAACACCCGGTGGTTCCCGTCCTGTACGCCCTTCCGAAGATCCACAAGGACCTTCGGAGACCTCCTGGTCGCCCGATTGTGTCGGGTAGGGGTTCCCTGTGTAACAAAGTGGCGATTTTCTTAGATCACCTACTAAGGAGGTTTGCAGTTTCTGCGCCATCCTATGTTAAAGATACTAGTGACTTTATTGGATCCCTGAGGGATGTGCGTGTTGAGGATTCCACATGGTTGGTTTCCTTTGATGTGACCTCACTGTATACGTCCATTGAGCATGCCAGGGGGCTGTCGGCTGTCGGTGTGGCGCTGGCCGGCTCCGACATGGCTCCAGACTGTGCACGTTTCGTCCTGGCGCTGCTGGAGTTCGTCCTTGAGAGGAATTTTTTTCTCTTTGGGGATGAATACTTCCTGCAGCGCCGCGGGACAGCCATGGGGTCCAATGTGGCCCCCACTTATGCTAACATCTATATGGCTGTCCTGGAGGGCGAGTACGTGTACAGTTCTCGATTCTGGGGCCTTGTCAGGGGCTGGCGGCGCTACATTGATGACGTCTTCCTGGTATGGGACGGTGATCGGGATGAACTTGAGCTCTTTCATCTATTCTTGAACAATATATACCCTGGGTTGGGTTTCACAATGGAGTGTTCTCAGACTAGGATGCAGTTCCTGGACACAAGTGTATATAAAAGTGATGGGTTGTTGTGTACTGATCTGTTTGTCAAACAGACAGACAGGAACAATTTGTTACTTTTTTCAAGTGAGCACCCGCGACGAATGGTGGAATCCCTCCCATGGAGTCAGCTTTTGAGAGTTAGAAGAATTGTCTCCAATGATACTTTGATTGACACGAGGTTGGATGAAATGTCTAAAGTTTCTCGCGAGAGGGTACCCGAAGTCTGATTTGGTTAAGTTTAAATCTAAAGCATTATCCAAGAATAGGGATGAGCTCCTTACCCCTAAGGTTGCTGTAGAATCGGAAAAAAGGATACCTTTTGTTACAGCCTATAATGGTCATAGTAATCAGATCTCGGATGTAATACGCAAACATTGGCCTTTGCTTAATAAGGGACATGCTAATGTCAAGGAATTTCAGAAACCTCCTCTTTTTTCCTATAGGAGGAACAGAAATTTTAAGGATGCATTGGTAGTATCGGATGTGGGGAGTTCAAAGAGGGATCTGCAAACTACTCTGAGTCGTCCGAGCTTGGGTAATTTCCCATGTCTCGGATGCGCATGTTGTAATAATATGGTGAAAGGGGCAAGTTTCTATCATCCCCATACCGGTAAAAAGTATATGATCCAGAAACGGTATACATGCAAGAGTAGTTTTGTGATCTACGTTCTTAGTTGCCCTTGTGGCTTCTATTATGTGGGCGAGACCACAAAGGAGATCAGGACAAGGATCTCTAAACATAAAAGTACAATTAGGACAAAGCTCATTGACCTACCGATACCGAAGCATTTCCATGAGATGAAACATTCAGTGAACCAGCTCAGATATAGGGTTATAGATGACGTCCCTATACTAAGACGGGGAGGGGATCGTGTTGCTATCCTTAAGAGGAAAGAACTCAAATGGATACATGAGCTTGATACACTTTCCCCTAAGGGATTAAATATTGAATATCAGCAAAGTTGTCTTTTTTAATGTGATCTTTGTGGTGTATAAATCGGTATATTGTTTTTAACCTCTTATATATTGGTCTTATGTGATATTTTTTTGATAGTCCTGACATACCAGTTCCCTGAATTGATAAATATCCTATATGATACTGTTAGTATTTATGTGAATTATTTTTCTTATTTGTTCTTTTTTATTTATGTGTTGGTTGTTGTATTTAGATCATTTTGTGACATTATATTACAGGTGTGCCTATATCCTGAAAAGGTTGATATCGGTTTATTTATATATTTGCATACCATGAAGGCACCATATAACACGGGGTCGAATGGAATAATGGAATATCTAATATGACTTAATTATTATTAAATAAGATCTAATAGGTACCCCTACATGTGACACAACGTTGGGTCCAGGAATATCTGATGGAGCCCCGAGATATCCTATATATGGAGTGCTAATTGAGGACTAGAGGCTATATGCATGAATACTGACGCAATATGGAATTGGGATATGTGCAATATGTGTTTATGGACAATTATTGTTATACACACTGACACTGGAGATAATTGAGCCGTGGACGTGCACAATATGATGACAACGTGGATGTGCGCAATGGAGCTTATGGACATATATGGAATGAACCCCTGACATGCGCAATGGGATTCCTTCAGTGAGATGTCACTATGACAATGTGGACATGCGCAGTGCAGCCTCTGAGCAGTATAATCCCATGGACATGTACAACGCAATTGGAGCTGAATTTCTGACATGCGCAATATGCTTCTTTCGATGAGATGTCGTCGCTTCTGGTGCTAAGGGCTGGGAGGACATGCGCAATAGGTTCCTTCCGATGAGACGTCATCACTTCCGGTGTTGAGGACTGACGGACCGGATGAACATCCTATGGGCTGACGCGGTGTTGCGCAGTGTATGCCGGCTATGGGCCGGTCATAGGATGTGGATACCTATTTGTGTGATTGGATGATTTCTGTTCCATATACGCCTTTATCACCATGGTAATCATTGATGCACTTTCCTGATAGGTGCGATGTGTCTTGTTTACCTTTCAGGAGCTGGGTACGTTTTATGTGATTTATGGATGTTTATGGATCTTTGGGAGCGATCAGGGTTAGCTGGACTCTGTTAGTTAATGGGATATATGTGGGACTGTCTTTGTGGGATTGTTTTTATATTTGTAATATTGTATTTGGTTATATTGTGTATTTGTTTAAAGGAGATGGTCACCTATTGGGCACTGCTTAATTAAGGGGTGTGGTTATAGATATATAATGGTGGTTGAAACATGCTTTTGTACTGTGCTTGAAAAAGGTCCTCGGACCGAAACGTTGCCGCAGGAGGCAGAATAAAATGTAGATTGCTTTCTTCACATTCTGGAGTAGCGCTGTCCTTTCTTCATCTGGTCCATGGTGACTGGTCTCAGATGTGGACAGTCCTGTGCCCGGAGGGGGATGTCCTGTGCCTGAAAGAGGACTGGCATGTGTAACGATTGCAAACAGGTGCATATGGTGTCCAGCTGCTATCTGGATGATATCCTGGGCTGCGTATGGCTGTGTGAGTAGAGAGACTGTGATACAGTGATGCAGGACACCCACGGGAACTGGTCAGAGGAGGACTGGTGTGCATAGTGTCTGCAACATATGAGGCTGTTACTCAAAACCACAGAAAAATTACGATCAGAAAACACCCAAGATAGCGTTCTTTGGAAAATTACAAAAAACTTTATTAAATATTAAAGGACATTTGACAAAGCCAGGGGACATGGACTCACACCACAATGTGCATGTGGGAAACGCAGGGGTGCACAACTATGGGTAAAAGTATAGACAGCAATATATATATATAGATGTTAAAAGTATATCACAGCCAATGTGCTGCTAATTATATAAATCAAGATATGTAATATCAAATCCAGCCTGAGTAAATATAGCAGCAGGTAAATAATCACAAATCTATAGATACCATATAGGAGATCATAATATTGTATACATAATTACCAGAGCAGGCTGGAAGATCAAACACCCACCCGGTGCACCCACCCCGATGCGCGTTTCGGCGTGATAGCCTTTTTCAGCCTTGACAGAGGTTCTCAATGGGGTTGAGGTCAGGGGAAGATGGTGGCCACACCATAAGTTTGTCCTCTTTTATGCCCATAGCAGCCAGAGATGCAGATGTGTTTTTTGCAGCATGAGACGGTGCATTATCATGCATGAAAATGATCTTACTGCGGAAAGCACGGTTCTTCCTCTTGAACCATGGCAGGAAGTGTTGTTTTAGAAACTCCACATAGATTATGGAGTTCATCTTTACCCCTTCAGGGATCATAAAGGGGCCGACAATCTCTCTCCCCATGATTCCAGCCCAAATCAGTACTCCACCTCCTCCTTGTTGGCGCCTTAGCCGTGTTTTCATGGGGTGTCCATCAACCAGCCATCCTCCACTCCATCCATCTGGACCATCAAGCGTTGCACGGAACTCATCGGGGAACAAAACAGTTTGGAAGTCAGTCTTCATGTATCGTTTGGCCCACTGGAGCCGTTTTTGCTTGTGTGCAGTGGACAGAGGTGGTCGACAGGATGGCTTACGCACATCTGCAAACCTCTGAAGGACCCTGCATCTTGTTGTTCTGGGGACGTTGGAGGCACCAGCAGCTTCAAAAACTTGTCTGCTGCTATGACAAGGCATTTTTGCAGCTGCTCTTTTAACCTAACGCAATTGCCTGTTGGAAAGAGTCCTCAATTTTTCCTTATCAGCACGCACACGTGTGTGCTGGGAATCGGCTACATACTTCTTGATTGTGCGATGATCACTATGAAGTGTTGTGGCAATGTTTGATTGTAGTCATGCCTTGACCTAAATACTCCACAATTTTGTTGCTTCTCAGCAGCCGACACATCCTTTTTCTTTCCCATTTTTGCAAAAAATGTAGGCTGCTTAATAATGTGGAACAGCCTTCTTAAGTATTCTTGCCTTTATTTGGACACACCTGCCAAACTAATTTGCACAGGTATCTGCAATTGCTTTCAGTGATATAAAGAGCCCTGACACACATCACCATCAATGAGTTTAAATGACAAACAAAAAAATTCTAACCTTATCACTCCTAAACTCTTTGTGCATAATAATTTGGAACACAGTGTATAGTATAAGGAAGGGGGAAAAAAGGCCCATATGAGTTACTGGGTGTCACTCTTTTTAAAAGCCAGGTGTGTATAGAGAATTCCAATAGATTTAATTTAATCCGGTGAACCCCATAGCCAACAGTAACCCCTTGCGGTATTGATCCTTCCCCAAGGAATTCAACAACATGAAAAAAAACGAATGATTAAAATCCACATTAAATACAAATTAAAATCAACCCATATCTATAGGATACAAAAAAATTCTCAGGAAAACCATTAAATTGGAGATTATGATTATTGTTGTTTAAATATTCGAGAAAAGATTGGGCATCATCCTCCATATCTTTCAGCACAAAGACTATCTTTGATTATCTCTGAATGGATTTGAAGATATATAGATTATCTTCCCAGGTTTCCATTGCAATATTAGTGAGTGAAGGGGAGCATTTCTCCCATACTTACAACACTAGTCTGCAAAAAATACCTATTGTCAAACATGCAATAATTATGACTCAAGAGGAATTTTGTTGCTTCAAGTAAAAAATCACATAAAACCTCCGAATAGCTGCTATATTTTCTGAGATAGAAGGATAAAGATTTGAGAGCTACATTGTGGGGAATAGAGGGATACAGACTAATTACATCACATGAGAACCATGTGAAATCAGCCTCCAACTTAAAAGCATGCATCATGGTAACCACTGCCTTTGTGTCACGTATATGGCTTGGAGTCAAAGATACTAGTGGCTGAAGATGTTCATCTGGAGTGGCCCCCAAGCGCAGGACAGCGGGGTACTCGGATCCGGGTCTCTCGGTTCTGAGGATGTCACGGTGGCCCGACCCGGTCCGTGGTCCTGCAAAGGGGCGCCCAATAAAAGGTGTAGGTGACGGTGTAGGTCACAGTAAATAACGAGGACACAGGGTTGCAGTCTCTTTACCTCTTTACAGAAGGCTTCGGCATCCGCAATCCAGAGCACTGCTAACCGGGCTGGCTGAGACCGGCCGGTCCGAAGGCACATCCAGAGTTCCCTTTGCAGGTGGAAATCAGTGCCTACCTACTAGCGCCTGGGTGTTGTAGTACTTCCCTGCTGAGTACCACGGGATAGTCCTCACAACTGTCATGTATGTTTCTGTTCTTTCTCTCTCCGTCCCCCAGATGATATGGATAGGATGCACCCGTCTGACGGGGTAGGCCTGGAGTTATTTTATAGGGACCCTAGAGACGCCCCTCTCCCACAATTGCCTCCGTTGTCTTCATTAGGCGATTAAGGTGAGGCAGCCAATCTAAAATTAACTTCCTCGGCTTTCCGGCCATCGGCTACGCGCCTCAGTAGGATGTTGCCGATCTCGGGGCACGACTCCTACTGGTTCTATCGCCTTTGTGCTGTGATCTCGTTTCTCACTTCTCCACAATATACTTCGCTTCGTGTCCTTTCTTAAGATGCCGCCACAATGAAGTGCAGGCACGGCTCCGTAACGATCTGTCCTTTTGCTAGGCCTCTGTCAGGATCCCACCCCTGACAGGGACCCCCCTGGATCCTCCCAAGCAACCTCTTCTCTCACTAGATGTTACCTGGGCAAAACCCAGTCAGCTTCTCCCTAACTTCCTATCCAACCCCCAGTTTTACCAGAGTGTGAGGAGTGGACTAATACATAGAACCTTTTGCTCCCCCTGGTGGCCAGAGTGTGAAGGGTAATGTGTGACTGTGATACCTGGTCAGGTGAGCTCCTTTAGTGCCATCAGACGTACCATCACTCCCCTTAGTGGCGGAGCGACAATACTGCAATGACCAGGACTCTGGGACGCTGCACTCCCCCCTTGTTAAATCCAGTACTCCCGGACTGGGAAAGAAGAACAACAATACATGTTAGCAAAAGACATACAAAATTTTGAAATGCGGTAAACAAGTAAATATAACAGTGCTTCCCTTTATGGGAGATGAGGTCACTTGAACGTTACAAACAAAAACATATTTACATGGTGTTTAAGATTTTAAATAACACTTATTAAATAACTGACTATAAATAACTATCATTACCCAGCCGGGCATACTATCTACTAAGTGCAAATTCTGAACAATAATTTAACTTTTCCTTTAAGGGCGTAAGGCAGGTACCCACTAAAGGCATACTACAAGACTAAAAGTGCAAATCAATATTTTCCTGAGCTCTATTTCTCCTATGCAGGACTCTCTCGTCTACCCCCACGGGCCTACTGCATCTTTCCTTGGCTCTCTATCATTAGTTCCGATAATTACTTTAACTTCAATTTTATTCACATGTCATTTTCAACATTTCGATTCCTTATCATTATCTCTCTATCTACATACTACTATGTAAAACATTATTACTATCCAACTTTCTTAAGGCAACATTATACTTTGACTAAGTGCAATAATGAACATTCCCTTTAAGAGGGACATCTCAAGTCTCTTTGAGGTAGTGCAACTCTCAAGTTGCAAGTCTGCAGTAAACAAGAACTTCTGCGCTGTATCCAGGAACAGTCTCTTCCAAAAGCTCTTTTCTTTGTAAAACCAGTAGGGGGCACCTTTAAGAAGGTGCAAACTATTTACTGCAACAGTTCGTGAATAGTGTTGAGCATTCCGATACCGCAAGTATCGGGTATCGGCCGATACTTGCGGTATCGGAATTCCGATACCGGGATTCCGATACTTTTGTGGTATCGGGTATCGGCATCGAAACAACATTAATGTAAAAATGTGTAAAAGAGAGAATTAAAATAAAAAATATTGCTATACTCACCTCTCCGACGCAGCCTGCACCTTACCGAGGGAAGCGGCAGCGTTCTTTGTTTAAAATTCGCGCTTTTCTTTCCTTACGTGAAGTCCCGGCTTTGTGATTGGTTGCGTCGCAGTCACATGGGCGACGCAACCAATCACAGCAAGCCGTGACGTAATTTCAGGTCCTTAAGGATTTTAAAATTACGTCCCGGCTTTGTGATTGGTTGCGTCGCAGTCACATGGGCGACGCAACCAATCACAAGCCGTGACGTCACGGGAGGCTGGACACGCACGCATTTTAAAATGCGCGCTTGTCCAGCCTCCCGTGACGTCCCGGCTTGTGATTGGTTGCTTCGCGGTCAACCAATCACAAGCCGGGAGGCTGGACACGCGCGCATTTTAAAATGCGCGCTTGTCCAGCCTCCCGTGACGTCCCGGCTTGTGATTGGTTGCATCGTGGTCAACCAATCACAAGCCGGGAGGCTGGACACGCGCGCATTTTAAAATGCGCACTTGTCCAGCCTCCCGTGACGTCCCGGCTTGTGATTGGTTGCATCGCGGTCAACCAATCACAAGCCGGGAGGCTGGACACGCGCGTATTTTAAAACCCTAATGGTAATTCACTTACATTCTTTCAATGGAGAAGAGCCTGTTTGCTGGCGGAGAATGGTCATACTACAACTTGCTTTATTAGTTGGGACACGGCTGCTCGTGGCAAGTTCATGGCACGATGTGTTAAGCAAAGACTTAACACATTTTAAACGATGCTTTGCTTAACACATCGTTAACACATTTTAAAATGCGCGCGTGTCCAGCCTCCCGGCTTGTGATTGGTTGACCGCGATGCAACCAATCACAAGCCGGGACGTCACGGGAGGCTGGACAAGCGCGCATTTTAAAATGCGCGCGTGTCCGGCCTCCCGGCTTGTGATTGGTTGACCGCGATGCAACCAATCACAAGCCGGGACGTCACGGGAGGCTGGACAAGCGCGCATTTTAAAATGCGCGCGTGTCCGGCCTCCCGGCTTGTGATTGGTTGACCGCGATGCAACCAATCACAAGCCGGGACATCACGGGAGGCTGGACAAGCGCGCATTTTAAAATGCGCGCGTGTCCAGCCTCCCGTGACGTCACGGCTTGTGATTGGTTGCGTCGCCCATGTGACTGCGACGCAACCAATCACAACGCCGGAACGTAATTTAAAAATCCTGAAGGACCTGAAATTACGTCACGGCTTGCTGTGATTGGTTGCGTCGCCCATGTGACTGCGACGCAACCAATCACAACGCCGGAACGTAATTTTAAAATCCTGAAGGACCTGAAATTACGTCACGGCTTGCTGTGATTGGTTGCGTCCCGGCCACATGGGCGGCACGCGACCAATCACAAGCCGGGACTTCACGTAAAGGAAAGAAAAGCGCAAATTTTAAACAAAGAACGCTGCCGCTTCCCTCGGTAAGGTGCAGGCTGCGTCGGAAAGGTGAGTATAGCAATATTTTTTATTTTAATTCTTTCTTTTACACATTAATATGGTTCCCAGGGCCTGAAGGAGAGTTTCCTCTCCTTCAGACCCTGGGAACCATCAGGAATACCGTCCGATACATGAGTCCCATTGACTTGTATTGGTATCGGGTATCGGTATCGGATTGGATCCGATACTTTGCCGGTATCGGCCGATACTTTCCGATACCGATACTTTCAAGTATCGGACGGTATCGCTCAACACTATTCGTGAATCATTCACGTCCATGATTCGGCAGTCTTTTAAAACAGTGATGCAAAAACAAACATAGAGCATTAGGGATCCCGGGTAAATGAAGGGACCCCTTTAAGAACTAACCCTGGTCGGGTTTTAGCAGCAAAAACAGGAAAACACACAGTTAACTATTTACAGTTTTGTTGTTCCATGGTTTATCCTCATAGTAAGTTGCAAGACACCAGCCGGTAGCGAACACTTCCTGATTGGGGAAGCTCCGGTTCCCTGTTCTCGGCTGATGCGGTGTCAGTATCAGTGGTTCGTCTCTCAGGTGCGGCCAGGTCACCTGGGGCCTGGATTCGAATGTCAGCTTTGGTTGCAAGTTCAGTAGCAGCAATTACGCACACGGTGGTGATAGTAGTAGAATTTGTCAGGTCAGAGTTAGTCGTAGTCAGGGCAGCAGGTGGCGCCACTGCAGGCTCGCATCGTTGGACGTTCAGAGCGCACCATCCTTGCGCACTCCAATGGTGAGTGTAGGTCACCTGGTCTCCTTTACATAGTAGTGGATTGTCACATCTGTTGCGGAACGGGGTCTTCACATTGTAGCTGGTAAAGAAGATTTCAGTCGGCAGTCCCGGTTCTTGTATAGAGCCCCAACCCCTTTTCGGGTGAAAGGCTAGTACAGTCCCCTGTTTTACCAAGCTTCTCTTGCCACGCTCAGTCTTTGAGTTTTGTACTTTCGGTGGGTCACTTTGTTCTGTCTCTTTTCGGTTTTTCCAGTATAGAATTAAGCATTGTTTATATTGTTCCCAAGTGAGCACAGCAATACTGAGGCCCTCCTGCCTGGCCCCGTCTGGCCCAATCCTCTGGGTATCCCATTGGAAGATCACCCCCTCCGAGCTCACATCTAGCGGTTCCCCCATAGTTGTCGGTAACGGAGGCACCAGCTTCTCCATAGTATCGGGGGTTACCACTACCAGCTCAGCGGAGAGGAATCGGTCATTGTCGGGACGGGGAGCGGTCACGGAAGCAGAATCGGTCGGGAGAGCAGGGGCGCTTTCCATACCTGCGTCTGATGTGGTTCCACCGATGCCGATCTGTTCCACTGACGAGGACACTGGAGTTGGCAGCGGCTCGAACTGCGGTTCTTCTAACGCGTCCCTCCGGCACGGCTCCGACCTCTATTGCTTCACATCTGCTGGCTCCGTGTTCGGGATAGGTGGACTTGGCTCCCCCGCCGGCGGCTCCAAGAGGTCCGGATCCTCCAGCTGCGGTGGGTTCGGATCCGCCTCCGGCTGGTGGGGATAGTCCGGGATCACTTCGTTGTCGTTCAGGTACTCGCTGATCACCCTCACTGTTTCGCAGTCGGCAGCTGCACATGCACGAGGCTCCGCCATTTTCCCAGGGAGGGGCTCCTTCTTGTCTTGGTTTCCGCCGTTGCAAATCAGGGGGCGGTTCTCCTCTGCTTCGGGGCAGGTCGTCATCTTGCAGCAATAATCGGAGGGGGCGGTCGCCACTTTTGCCGCTGCTTTGATAGTCTCCTCCCATGGCATGCCCTTCTTCTTCTCCGCTCCTCGTGGTGCTGCAATGGCGGCGGTTTTGGCGGGAACTTTTGGCGGCAAATAGTAATACACAGTCTTTGCAATAAATCACGGTTCAAGCACAATTCAGTCACAGTTCCAAGGCACACATGACCTGATTCTTCAGGCTTGAGTAGATCCTGTTCGTGACGCCAAGTTTGGAGCGGCCCCCAAGCGCAGGACAGCGGGGTACTTGGATCCGGGTCTCTCGGTTCTGAGGATGTCACGGTGGCCCGACCCGGTCCGTGGTCCTGCTAAGGGGCGCCCAATAAAAGGTGTAGGTGACGGTGTAGGTCATAGTAAATAACGAGGACACAGGGTTGCAGTCTCTTTACCTCTTTACTGAAGGCTTCGGCATCCGCAATCCAGAGCACTGCTAACAGGGCTGGCTGAGACCGGCCGGTCCGAAGGCACATCCAGAGTTCCCTTTGCAGGTGGAAATCAGTGCCTACCTACTAACGCCTGGGTGTTGTAGTACTTCCCTGCTGAGCACCACGGGATAGTCCTCACAACTGTCATGTATGTTTCTGTTCTTTCTCTCTCCGTCCCCCAGATGATATGGATAGGATGCACCCGTATGATGGGGTAGGCCTGGAGTTATTTTATAGGGACCCTAGAGACGCCCCTCTCCCACAATTGCCTCCGTTGTCTTCATTAGGTGATTAAGGTGAGGCAGCCAACCTAAAATTAACTGCCATGCCGTTGGTTTGAAGTAATGCGTAGAGCCCAATACTTCCTCGGCGTTCCGGCCACCGGCTACGTGCCTCAGTAGGATGTTGCCGATCTCGGGGCACGACTCCTACTGGTTCTATCGCCTTTGTGCTGTGATCTCGTTTCTCACTTCTCCACAATATACTTCGCTTCGTGTCCTTTCTTAAGATGCCGCCGCAATGAAGTGCAGGCGCGGCTCCGTAACGATCTGTCCTTTTCCTAGGCCTCTGTCAGGATCCCACCCCTGACAGGGACCCCCCTGGATCCTCCCAAGCAACCTCTTCTCTCACTAGATGTTACCTGGGCAAAACCCAGTCAGCTTCTCCCTAACTTCCTATCCAACCCCCAGTTTTACCAGAGTGTGAGGAGTGGCCTAATACATAGAATCTTTTGCTCCACCCTGGTGGCCAGTGTGTGAAGTGTAATGTGTGACTGTGATACCTGGTCAGGTGAGCTCCTTTAGTGCCATCAGACGTACCATCACTCCCCTTAGTGGCGGAGCGACAATACTGCAACGACCAGAATTCTGGGGCACTGCACATCCAACCACTCACCCAGCCTTTTCACCCAGTGCACCAATCCCCGCCACTATGAGTCTCATAGGAAGTGGAAATATATTTATATGAATTTTTGGTAGGGAATAGTACACTGGAATGACAGGGTGGCCCAAATAGCAATTTTTTTTTATTTTTTCGTTCAAAGCTCCAGTTGTTACACCTTCCTGGAGTAAATTTGGAAGTTCATTGTTAAATCTCACAGTAGGATTTTCTTTTAATTCCAAATAAACATCCGGATTCTCTAGCTCTTTAAGGTTTAGAATTTTATACAATCCAGCATTAATCACCACAATCGCCCCACCTTTGTCCGCATATGAACTTTGTCAGCTGGTTTTCCCATGCATAAGAGTTCATATGAGTTCAGGCCGGTAGGGAGCGCAGCTTCGGTGATGTCACCGCTACTCTCTGAAGCTCCGCTCCCAGCATTTAATTCATTCCCCAGTAGTTTACAACTGGGACGGTTGCATTAGCACCGCTCCCAGTTGTAAACTGTATATACCCCAGATATGGATTAAGGCGTGGGACTGACTATACGCCGGACAGATATGGGTATATTGTTGGTTTTTTGTTTTTTCATTTATTACAGGAGATCGAGGGCTTCATTTAGAATGGCAGAAGAATAAAGATGGCAAAACTGTGTGTTCTTTCATTTCACTAAAATACTTTATTCTGCATGTGTGTTTGTTTATTTAACCCTTTACAAACTATAGGACTAGTAAAGGTGACATTAACCCCTTATTACCTCATATGCCACTGCTACAGGGCAGTGGGAAGAGAGAGGCTAAGTGCCTTTTCTGGGGTGGCTGGGAGCAGATGTTTTTAGCCGGGGGGGCAATAACCATGGTCCCTCTCTAGGCTATTAATATCTGCCCTCAGTCACTGGCCTTCCCTCTCTGGTGCAGAAAATTGCTCGGGAGCCCACGCCAGTTTTTTCTGTGAAAACTTTCTTTTATTAAATACATACAGGTCCCAAATTTTACACACACACATACTACTAACAGTCAGGGCAGTTTCTAGCCCAAAAATGACACAGGGCGAGAGTAGGAAATTTCTCCCCCCCCCCCCCCCCCCCCGGCACCGAAAATAATAAACATTATTTTTGTGGGCTTGAGTAATAAATAGAGAGCAGGCTTGTATCTTCCCTTTTTTTAATAAATTATAATTTGCCTTTAACTTATATAGAACTTGGGGAAAAGGGACAAGTATGCTAATTATTAACGGTGAGAACAAAGTTGTAGGTAAATAATATCTATTAATTATTTTGGAAACAGATCCTAAAAATTGTAGGTTGCAGATTTATGAGAAACTGACTCTTCTAGATTTAGCCGCTGCAAAAGCATTAATAGCTTCCGAATAATTCAGCTTTTCTGCCAGTTCATTTTCTAATTCCAGGTCACATTTACTAATCTCTTCTAAAAGGAGATTGGCGAGACTTTCCCCAGATGTATCAGTAGCAGGACGATAGCCAATAAAATGTTCCTTTATTGCTACGTGATCATCATCTATATCAACAAATCTTAAGAAGGTGTATGACAACTGTTCAGTGTGACCTGCATCTTGTGTGCAGTCCAACATTATTGAAAAATACTTAGATCTTTTGGCTTTTTCTAGAATACATTTCTTCACCTGAGAGGCCATCAAGCAGATAATTTCATTTTGAATTAAATTTCCACAGTAATGTGTATGGATTTCCTGGGAAGTAATTCGTTTTAAATGATCTCTCATTACTGGTTCAAATTTTCCAAGAAGCTCTATAAGCCCAAGGAAATGTCCATTATTTGGTGTAAACAATGTATTTGACGATCCTCGAAAAGCTAAATTATTGGTTGCCAGGTATACAGTTACTGCCATAACTCTTTCCAACACTTCTCGCCTGGGTGAGGATGCCACCAGACTGCCAAAGATGAGGTAAGTCAGCTGGGCCCCCTCCCGGGTTTCATGCTGTGGGGCATGCCAAATCAGCATGCCCCAAGGGTGGTTGGGGGGGGGGCAGGTGTGGGGGTCCCCATCCAAAAAAAAAGGCTAGCCCAACCCATCCCATCCCTCAGACCCCCTCACCTGTTCAGTGTGTCAGTGCCCTCTGCCCTCTGAGTCTGAGCGCGCTCAGACTGCTAAATGGGGCTGCTGGGAAGGGAAGGACTAATCCATAGGCAGGGGGTGGGCATTTTTGCTATACTGCTACCACTGTCAGACTAGACTGCAGCCTGTCCTGTCCAGCATTGAAATTGGCAACAGCCAGGCAGCCTAGTCTGACAGTGATAGTGTGTGTGCTTAGCTCTTTGATCACTGTCTCAGGGAGCGCCCGTGCTCAGCCGAGAGCGCGGCGCCCCTGCTATCAGTGTGGGAGTGGCCGAGCTGCCTCATCCTGGCTGTTCATTCTCGCTGTTCATCCAGCGCGGAGCGGAGGTGAGTCATACCTCCCAACTTTTGAAGATGGGAAAGAGGGACAAAGTTTGCGGCGCGCTTTGCGCGCCGCGGCAAATTTTAGGCCACGCCTCTGACCACACCCATTCATAATTAGTCACACCCATATCCACATCCCAACCACACCCATTTAGCACTGCCGATCACACTGTTTCATATACAATAATTATAAACAAAAAAATATGGCCACACAGTGCCCCATACTGTATAATGGCCACACATGATGCTCCATACTGTATAATGAACACACATGACGCTCCATACTGTATAATGGCCACACATGATGCTCCATACTGTATAATGAACACACATGATGCTCCATACTGTATGACCGCACATGATGCTCCATACTGTATAATGACCGCACATGATGCTCCATACTGTATAATGACCCCACATGATGCTCCATACTGTATAATGGCCGCACATGATGCTCCATACTGTATAATGAACACACATGATGCTCCATACTGTATGACCGCAAATGATGCTCCATACTGTATAATGACCGCACATGATGCTCCAGACTGTATAATGACCGCACATGATGCTCCAGACTGTATAATGACCGCACATGATGCTCCAGACTGTATAATGACCGCACATGATGCTCCAGACTGTATAATGACCGCACATGATGCTCCATACTGTATAATGGCCGCACATGATGCTCCATACTGTATAATGACCGCACATGATGCTCCATACTGTATAATGACCGCACATGATGCTCCATATTGTATAATGACCACACATGATGCTCCATACTGTATAATGACATACAGGCACGCAGCTCACACGCACGCAGCTCACAAACACATGCAGCTTTGACACAAATGCATCACACACGCAGCCATCACACACACACGCAGCCATCACACACACACACACGCAGCCATCACACACACACACACGCAGCCATCACACACACACACGCAGCCATCACACACACACACACACGCAGCCATCACACACACATGCAGCCATCACACACACACGCAGACATCACACACGCAGCCATCACACACACACACACACGCAGCCATCACACACACACGCAGCCATCACACACACGCAGCCATCACACACACACAGCCATCACACACACACAGCCATCACACACACACAGCCATCACACACACACAGCCATCACACACACACAGCCATCACACACACGCAGCCATCACACACACACAGCCATCACACACACACGCAGCCATCACACACACGCAGCCATCACACACACGCAGCCATCACACACACGCAGCCATCACACACACGCAGCCATCACACACACACACGCAGCCATCACACACACACGCAGCCATCACACACACAGCCATCACACACACACACGCAGCCATCACACACACACACACACGCGCAGCCATCACACATGCAGCCATCACACACACACGCAGCCATCACACACACACACGCAGCCATCACACACACACACGCAGCCATCACACACACACGCAGCCATCACACACACACACGCAGCCATCACACACACACACACGCAGCCATCACACACACACACACGCAGCCATCACACACACACAGCCATCACACACACACACGCAGCCATCACACACACGCAGCCATCACACACACACACACGCAGCCATCACACACACACAGCCATCACACACACACACGCAGCCATCACACACACGCAGCCATCACACACACACACACGCAGCCATCACACACACACAGCCATCACACACACACACCCAGCCATCACACACACACACACGCAGCCATCACACACATCACACACACACAATCTCCTCTGTGATGCAGGGGCGGCTGATGTCCATGTGCAGCTCTCTGCTGAAGTCTTCAGTCTCCTGCTCACAGCTCTGCACTATCCCGGCACCTCCCCCGTCTCTCCTTCTCTGCCGGGATAGCAGCTAAGAGCAGAAGCCGGAGCTCCGTGCACACACAGCCAGAGGTAGTGAATCGCTGACCTTTCTTCTTGATTGCTGCAGGCTCTCTCCTTCAGCGTGGCAGCGCCGCACAGGGGGCGGGAGGGGGGGGGGGTGTTGCGCGGGCGGTCAGGAGGCAGCTTTTATATAAAAAAAAAAAAAAACAGGCTCTCTCTACGTCCCGGAAGTGGGCGGGGCTTCACCGGCGGCCGCAAATTCGGGATTTTAAATGCCCGAAGCGGGACAGCGGGACCCCGGTGCCAAAGCGGGACTGTCCCGCTGAAATCGGGACGGTTGGGAGGTATGGGTGAGTGGCGGCGCCGAGGTGGCCGCAACCATTATGTGCGGTGCGGGGGGGGGGGCGCGGCGACGCGAGGCGATGATCTGACCGCTCAGCTGTCAGATTTGCAGCTGAGTTCGGGCAGGGCGCGCCCGCGCTCAGCACTGAGCGCGGCATCCGCGCCCCTGACAGCCCTTAAACAGCAGCAGCAGCGGGCAGGGGACCACCGGGGCCCGAGGCCTCTCCTGCGCCCCCCGGCCCCACGGCGCCCCGTGTGGCCGCCCTGCCCGCCCTGTTGAAGAAACGGCCCTGCTAACAGTATTAGACACTGACATATATAAATCTAACTGTTCTGCAATGGTTTACTGTATGTAAACCATGTCTCCTATCCTGTCGGCTTCTGCCATGATTTTGCAGAAGCCGAGAAATGAATTATCGGCTATTCTGCTATCTCTCTATGAAATATAAAGATATATATCTATAATATAATGCTGGGAGCATCTGTCCGAAGCCTTTGTAGACTGCGCAAGCGCCTTGCCAGTCTGGACCCCACAGAGTGACGCAGCCCAGGATATCATAATATGCGTATACACTGAACGCATGGCGCGATCTCCGACGGAGAAGCAGGGATGTGCCAGGAGGGGGTGAGTATGCGATATTCACCTGTCCCCGTTCCACCGCTGCACGCCGCTCTGTCTTCCGTGTCCTCTGGCTGTGACATTCAGGTCAGAGGGTGCGATGACGTGGTTAGTGCGCGCCCTCTGACTGAACAGTCACAGCCAGAGGACCCGGGGACAGGTGAATATCGCAAGTGCCGGGGGCCTGAGCCAGTGGCGACTCTGGCACCTGACTCCCATAGCGCGACGGTGTCCCCGCCGGCTCAGGCCCCCGGCACTCGTCACCCAGTCCAGCAATGAGAAGTGAGTATGTCATTTTTTTAATCGCAGCAGCATATAGGGCATATTATGCTATGGAGCATCTTATGGGGCCATCAATCTTTACGGAGCAGCATACGAGGCACATGGATGAGAGTAGCACATGACAGAATGGGGCCGCAGGATGGGGGCAGCACATGACAGGATGGGATGCAGGATGAGAGCAGCACATGAGAGAATGGGGGCGCAGGATGGGAGCAGCACATGACAGAATGGGGCGCAGGATGGGAGCAGTACATGACAGGATGGGGATGCAGGATGGGAGCAGCACATGACAGGATGGGGGCGCAGGATGGGAGCAGCCCATGACAGGATGGGGGTGCAGGATGGGAGCAGCACATGACAGAATGGGGGCACAGGATGGGAGCAGCACATGACAGAATGGGGGCGCAGGATGGGAGCAGCACATGACAGGATGGGGGCGCAGGATGGGAGCAGCACATGACAGGATGGGGGCGCAGGATGGGAGCAGCACATGACAGGATGGGGGTGCAGGATGGGAGCAGCACATTACAGAATGGGGCGCAGGATGGGAGCAGCACATGACAGAATGGGGGTGCAGGATGGGAGCAGCACATGACAGGATAGAAGCGCAGAATGGGAGCAGCACATGACAGGATGGGGGTGCAGGATTGGAGCAGCACATTACAGAATGGGGGTGCAGGATGGGAGCAGCACATGACAGGATAGAAGCGCAGAATGGGAGCAGCACATTACAGAATGGGGCGCAGGATGGGAGCAGCACATGACAGGATGGGGGTGCAGGATGGGAGCAGCACATTACAGAATGGGGCGCAGGATGGGAGCAGCACATGACAGAATGGGGGTGCAGGATGGGAGCAGCACATGACAGGATAGAAGCGCAGAATGGGAGCAGCACATGACAGGATGGGGGTGCAGGATTGGAGCAGCACATTACAGAATGGGGGTGCAGGATGGGAGCAGCACATGACAGAATGGGGGTGCAGGATGGGAGCAGCACATGACAGGATAGAAGCGCAGAATGGGAGCAGCACATTACAGAATGGGGCGCAGGATGGGAGCAGCACATTACAGAATGGGGGCGCAGGATGGGAGCAGCACATTACAGAATGGGGGCGCAGGATGGGAGCACCACATGACAGGATTGGGGCGCAGGATGGGAGCAACTGACAGGATGAGGGCACAGGAAGAGAGTAGCACATGACAAGATGGAGGCACACAAAACAGGATGAGGGCGCAGGATGGTAGCAGCACATGACAGAATGGGGGTGCAGGATGAGAGCAGCACATGACAGCATGGGAGCACAGGATGAGAGCAGCACATGACAGGATGGGGGCACAGGATTGGAGCAGCACATGACAGAATGGGGGTGCAGGATGGGAGCAGCACATGACAGGATGGGGGCACAGGATGGGAGCAGCACATGACAGGATGGGGGTGCAGGATGGGAGCAGCACATTACAGAATGGGGGCGCAGGATGGGAGCAGCACATGACAGAATGGGGGTGCATGATGGGAGCAGCACGTGACAGGATAGAAGCGCAGAATGGGAGCAGCACATTACAGAATAGGGCGCAGGATGGGAGCAGCACATTACAGAATGGGGGCGCAGGATGGGAGCAGCACATTACAGAATGGGGGCGCAGGATGGGAGCAGCACATGACAGGATGGGGTCGCAGGATGAGAGCAGCACATGACAGGATGGGGGCGCAGGATGGGAGCACCACATGACAGGATTGGGGCGCAGGATGAGAGCAACTGACAGGATGAAGGCACAGGAAGAGAGTAGCATATGACAAGATGGAGGCGCACAAAACAGGATGAGGGCGCAGGATGGTAGCAGCATATGACAGGATGGGAGCACAGGATGAGAGCAGCACATGACAGCATGGGAGCACAGGATGAGAGCAGCACATGACAGGATGGGGGCACAGGATGGGAGCAGCACATGACAGAATGGGGGTGCAGGATGGGAGCAGCAGATGACAAGATGGGGCACAGGATGGGGGCAGCACATGACAGAATGGGGGCACAGGATGGAAGCAGCACATGACAGAATGGGAGAGCAGGATGAGAGCAGCACATGACAGAATGGGGGTGCAGGATGGGAGCAGCACATGACAGAATGGGGGGCGCAGGATGAGAGCAGCACATGACAGCATGGGGGCTTAGGATGGGAGCAGCACATGACAGAATGGGGGTGCAGGATGGGAGCACCACATGACAGGATTGGGGGGCAGGATGGGAGCAAATGACAGGATGAGGGCACCGGAAGAGAGTAGCACATGACAAGATGGAGGCGCACAAAACAGGATGAGGGCGCAGGATGCGGGCTGCACATGACAGGATGGGGGCGCAAGATGGTAGCAAGGTTAGGGCGCAGACACAGTATGATGCTCTCTTAGACACAGTATAATGCCTCCTCACTGTATAGTACCACCCACACACTCTACTGACTCCTTAGTAGCCCCCAAACTGTTTGATAGCTCCAACAATGTATAATGACCCCCACACTAATCTCCATACTGTACGATGGCCCCCTAGATAACCTCCATATACAGTAGCATAATGCACCAAATAGTCCACAATATAGTATAATGCACTCCCCATAGGTAGACTGTATAGCATAAGGCAGCCCCCATAGGCAGAAACTGTAATAAGGCAGCACCCCCATAGTAAGATCCTGCAATAAGGCAGCCCCCATAGTCAGACCCTGTAATAAGGGAGCCCTCATAGTCAGACCCTGTAATAAGGCAGCCCCCCCATAGTCATACCCAATAAGGCAGCCCCCAAATTCATACCCTGTAATAAGGCAGCCCCCATAGTCAGACCCTGTCATAAAGCAGCACCCCATAGTCAGACCCTGTAATAAGGCACCCCCCATAGTCAGACCCTGTAATAAGGCAGCCCCTATAGTCAGACCCTGTAATAAGGCAGCCCACATAGTCAGACCCTGTAATAAGGCAGCGCCCGATAGTCAGACCCTGTAATAAGGCAGCACCCCCATAGTCAGACTCTGTAAAAAGGCAGCCCCCATAGTCAGACCCTGTGATAAGGCAGCCCCCATAGTCAGACCCTGTGATAAGGCAGCACCCCATAGTCAGATCCTGTTATAAGGTGGCAGACCCTGTAATAAGGCAGCACCCCCATAGTCAGACCCTGTAATAAGGTGGCACACCCATAGGCAGACCCAGTAATAAGGCATCCAACCCTGTAATAAGGCGGCACCCCCATAGGCAGACCCTGTATAAAGGCGGCAGACCCTGTAATAAGGCAGCACCCCCATACTCAAACCCTGTAATAAGGCGGCAGACCCTGTAATAAGGCAGTAACCCCATAGTCAGACCCTGTAATAAGGTGGCAGACCCTGTAATAAGGCAGCACCCCCATAGTCAGACTGTGTAATATGGCGGCACCCCCATAGGCAGACCCTGTAATAAGGCAGAACCCATAAACAAAAAAATAAATACTCATCTCTCTTTTCCTGGTTCCTACGCTGCTCCCCGCTCCCGCTGATGTCCGAACCGTGGGCGCTGGGTAGTGACATTATTGTGCCCGCTGTCAGTGTCAGCGACGTCAGATGCCGACACTGACAGGGGAATAATGGGAGAAGGAGCGTAATGCTCCTTCTCCCATCATTGCGGTCAGCTGTAGCGGCATGTAGCCGATACAGCTGAACCAGCGATGATGGGCGGGGCCCCCAGTGGGGCCCCCCCACCTGCTCAGGGGCCAGTAGCGGCTGGGCGGTAGAGCAGGGAGATCGATTCTCCCTGCTCTGCCTCAGAATGTAACTGTATCGGCATGCTGTGCACGCTGATACAGTTACAGTCGAGTAGCTCTGGGTGGGCCCCCTCAGAGCACCGGGCCCAGGGAGCCCGCACCCTCTGCCTCCCCTGGAAGCTACGCTACTGCCCAGACATGTTCAATCGGATTCACGTCTGGGGAACGGGCGGGCCAGTCCATAGCTTCAATGCCTTCATCTTGCAGGAACTGCTGACACACTCCAGCCACATGAGGTCTGGCATAGTCCTGCATAAGGAGGAACCCAGGGCCAACTACACCAGCTTATGGTCTCACAAGGGGTCTGAGGATCTCATCTCGGTACCTAATGGCAGTCAGGCTACCTCTGGAAAGCACATGGAGGGCTGTGCGGCCCTCCAAAATAATGCCACCCCACACCATTACTGACCCACTGCCAAACCGGTCATTCTGAAGGATGTTGCAGGCAGCAGATCACTCTACACGGCGTCTCCAGACTCTGTCACGTCTGTCACATGTGCTCAGTGTGAACCTGCTTTCATCTGTGAAGAGCACAGGGTGCCAGTGGCGAATTTGCCAATCCTGGTGTTCTGTGGCAAATGCCAAGCATCCTGCACAGTGTTGGGCTTTGAGCACAACCCCCATCAGTGGACGTTGGGCACTCAGACCATTCTCATGGAGTCAGTTTCTAACCCTTTGTGCAGACACTTGCACATTTGTGGCCTGCTGGAGGTCATTTTGCAGGGCTCTGGCAGAGCTCCTCCTGTTTCTCCTTGCACAAAGGCTGAGGTAGCGGTCCTGCTGCTGGGTTGTTGCCATCCTTCGGCCCCCTCCACATCTTCTGGTGTACTGGCCTTTCTCCTGGTAGCGCCTCCAGCCTCTGGACACTACACTGACAGACACAGCAAATCTTCTTGCCACAGCTCGCATTGATGTGCCATCCTGGATGAGCTGCACTACCTGAGCCACTTGTGTGACTTCATGTCATGCTACCACTAGTGTGAAAGCACAACCAGCATTCTAAAGTGACCAAAACATCAGCCAGAAAGCATTGATACTGAGATGTGGTCTGTGGTCCCCACCTGCAGAACCACTCCTTTATTGAGTGTGTCTTGATAATTGCCAATAATTTCCATCTGTTGTCTATTCCATTTGCACAACAGCATGTGAAATAGATTGTCAATCAGTGTTGCTTCCTAAGTGGACAGTTTGATTTCACAGAAGTTTGATTTACTTGGAGTTATATTGTGTTGTTTAAGTGTTCCCTCTATTTTTTGGAGCAGTGTATACTGTTTATATATACACACCTATTCTATGTGTATATATCTATTCTATCTGTTCTGTTCTAACCTATTCTATCGTGTACGCAGCATCTGCCGGCTTTTAATCTATCTATCTATCTATCTATCTATCTATCTATCTATCTATCTATCTATCTATCTATCTGTCTAATATATATATATATGTATATATACACTCACCGGCCACTTTATTAGGTACACCTGTCCAACTTCTTAATGCAAAAATGAGAGTATTGAAAAGCAACATAACTAAATTAGAATCTGTATTACTCAGTTGCTTTCTATAGGAATTTACTTTTAAACCAAGCCGTACAACAGCATATGAAAGAGGTGTGGAAACCACATAAACGACCAAAAACTGGAAACTCAATTCTATAAATAATTTTATTACACATATGAAAATGTTACACATAAAGAAAAACAGGACATGAAGAATACAAAATGGAGTTATGGTGCAAGACACTGCACCGAGATATAGTTGTGTCAACGGACAAGCAGACCACAGACTCCTGATAATAAAAGATAACCGTATGGAGGAGAGGACACCGGAGTATAAATACCAATCCTGCAGGTGTGGGGCATATAGTGATATTACACCCTAATCCCAGGGTATGGGCACTAAAAAATGTTATTAATTATAATGTACCACACAGGGTATACATGCACTAAGTATCTATGGCCCATCCATACTTCCACGCCCTTGGGAAAAGTCACATAAGAAATAGAATTAAGGCTACACCATACATCCTGCTTCCCTGGACCCCCGCCAATCAAATCGGCAACACTGATAGAGAGTCTCCATATAGCTCCATAGTTAACCGGCCACTCAGCCTGTGTAATATGTTACCTCTCACAGAAGGGGGGTAGAAAAAGGAATACTCCGGTGTCCCTGGGTCCGGTCCGCTGGTCACCCGACGCGCGTTTCGGAGCTCGCAAGCTCCTTCGTCAGGGGGCGTGTCTAATGCTTAGGACAGACGGGGTTTAAATAATGGAAAGCCAATCACCGCCGCGGCGCCAACCGGAAGTGACGCAGGCGCCAACCCGGAAACCGGAACTCAAAACGACAGCGGCGTCATGTATGAGCGTCGCCATAACCATGGCGACCACTCAAACATGGAGACGCCGAAGGTCGCAAGGAGCGACGGCACCGAGCGCGCATGCGTGCAGGCGGCGCCGCAACAGTGAGTAGATCCGCAAAAAATAAAAGGACAATGAAAAAATATCAAATAAAAAAAGAAGAATAAATGAAATGAGGGTGAAAAGAAAAAATAAATGAAATGAGCCACATGATAATAAAGCTCAAAAATAATTATGAACCCGAACAGGGCACATAACATAACATATATATACACTCAAAAATAAGCAGCACCCAAAAAAACGACTCACGGCTAAAACCCCGCACATGCAAGATTTAACAAACATATGCAATAAATATAACCACGTGATACCACCTAGCTAAATCAATATTAAACCAAGAGACATATATTCATAGAGAAAATGCAATAGAGCACCAATAATTTATATAAAGAAGATATGCCATATATAAACAGAAATAATGCACTGAAGCACGAACGATGGACGAAGGATGATGAAAAGGCTTAAGTCCCAAACGAGAACCATCAGACAGTCCATAGCATAAATATCTAAAAAAATTAAAAACAGTATTAAAAACAAACACAAAAAAATACCCAAATGCGAGTGTACCACACCACCCGTGCACTGTCAGGATCACAAAAATGGCGCATAACTTATTGTTTCGTTCAGACCATGGGGGTGGACAGTATTTAGGGTCCACATCCACCGAGTCTCGAGTTGTGCCAACCGTTGTGAGATGCGGCCGCCCCTAATATTTGGTTCCACCATGTCAATACCTTTAACACGTAAGGCATTACCATTACATTGGTGATGAGACTTGAAATGCCTCGGTATTGTTTTAAGCGTATGAACATCCATAACACCTGCTGCTTCCTCAATCCCCAGGACATGTTCCCGTACTCTTTTTTTCAACTGTCGGGTTGTTAGTCCTACGTAAATCAACGGGCAAGGACACACCGCATAATATACAACGTTCCTTGAAGTACATGTTATATATTTAGTTATTTTAAAACTTCTTTGTCCTGAGGAATCAACAAATGTATCGTCCCTAGAGATGTTACTGCATGCTACGCATCTACCACAGGCACGACAGCCACCCCTCGGTTGAGAACTATTTAAGAATGTTCTCAGTGGGTTAGGTACATAGTGGCTGCGTACCAAATGGTCGCGTATATTTTTGGCCCTACGGAACGTGATAGACGGACGATCAGGTAATAATTTGGCCAATGTCAAATCCGTTTTTAAAATTGGCCAGGCTCGTTCCAAAGCACTCCGTATGGCATCTGCCCTAGAATTATAATTAGTAACGAACCTGACCACCTCAGATCCGTCCCTTGTGGCACTATTACCATAAAGCAGACCATTTCTGTCACTATGTTTATGCAGCGCCCCAGAGTCCTGGTCGTTGCAGTACTGTGGCTCCGCCACTAAGGGGAGCCATGGTGCGTTCGATGGCACTGAAGGAGTTCCTCTGAACAGGTATCACAGACACCAATATGTTTCACAGCAGGGCCTCCGGGGGGAGCTAAGGGTGCTATTCATTAGGCCACTCCCCACCATAGTGGGTAAACTGGGGGTCAGGCAGGAAGTTAGTGAGAACGCTGACTGGATTGAACGAAGCAACACCTAGTGAGAGAGGGTGTTGTGGAGGAAGAGACAGTAGGGTCTCTGCCAGGGGTGGGATCCTGGCAGAGGCTTGGCATTGGAAAGAACGTAACGGGACCGTGCCTGCTCAGCATAGCGGCGGTGCCCAAGAAAGGACTAGAAGCGAGATAGATTGTGCTGAAGTGAGAAACGAGATCAAGCAGAAGGAGAATACCAGCAGGGGTTTTGTTGAAAGAGGCAGCACCTTGCTGAGGCGCATTACCGGTGGCCGGAACGCCGAGGGAGTGGAATAAGATACAGCTTTAAGCCATACTCCAAACAGCGGCAGGACAGTCAGTCTCAGGCGGGCTGTCTACCACATATCACCTATGAAGTCTTGGGGGGCAATTGCGGGAGAGGGGCGTCTCTAGGGTCCCGGAAGAACTCCAGGCCTACCTGACAAACGGGTGGCATTCCAACCTGAATACAGGGAGGGGTGGATTACGAGAAGAACATCAACTAATCGAGTTGTGAGGGAACTTAAGAAACAGACACAACCGTTGTGGGGTCACTTTCCGTGAGCACAGCAGGGAAGGACTACAACACATAGCGCTAGAAGGAAGGCACTGATTTCCACCTGTGAAGAGAACTCTGGAGGTGCCATTGGACCGGCCGGACTTGCGCAGCCTGGTGAACCGTGTTCTGGACTGAGGACTCAGAGATCTCCAGTAAAGAGGTAAAGAGACTGCAACCTGGTGTCCTCGTTATTTACCGCGACCTGCACCCCACAACTGCACCGCTACACCACCACTAACATTACTTATTGCACCGGACGTCCCCCACTGACGGACAGGGCCACGGACCGGGTCTAGCCACCGTGACAACCCCAGGACTGAGATCCCAGAGGCCCGGCTCTGGGTACCCCTCGGCCCTGCGGCGGTGTGGGGGCGCGCCGCAACTTGGCGTCACGAACAGGATCTACTTAAGCCTGAAGAATCAGGTCATGTGTGCCTTGGAACTGTGATTTATTGTGCTTGGACTGTGCTTTATTACAAGGACTGTGTGTTGCCACTTGCCGCCAGAAGTTCCCGCCAAAACCGCCGCCATTATAGCGCTAAGGAGGGCGCAGGAGAAGAAGAAGGGCGTGGAAGTGGGCGTAAACAAGCTGAAGAGCGCGAAAGACAATGGCCGCCCAGTCTAAGTATTTCTGCCCCTTGAGGACGTGTCCGTCAGCAGCCGAGGTCCGCCTCCTGATCCTCAATGGTGGGCAGAGACAAAGAAAACGAAACCGCCCACGAAGGAGAGAGCGGGAAAAGGACCAGGAAGAAGAAGCGAGCGACATGGAGGACGCCATGGCGAGCCACCCGGAGGGGCACCGCAACCAGGCCTCCACCGCTGATGCTGAATTCCTGCAGGCCGGAGTGGACGAGCTCAGCGACCGACCCCGGCGGACGCAGCTGAGCACCGAGGCCGGGTGGAAGAAGGCCATCATCAGGAGCCTCACCGGACATCTGTCGGCAGCCTCATCTGGTCCGGAGCAGGAAAGAAGTCCCAGCGCTCCGAAGCTGGAAAGCAAGGCCCTGCCGGGAAGGGGTATGCTGCGAGCAGAGATGACAACACCGCAGCACAAGGTCCCGCAACCAGCGTTCCAGACCCCAGCGGAGGCAGAGCAGACCAGCACCGGAGGAACCGCATCTGAAGCAGGTATGAAGGACGACCCTGCCCTGACGACCGACACCACTCCCGTGACTGCTGGTGCCACAATTGCTGACTCCGTTCCAGTGACTGATCTTGCAGCAGCCGCTACCTCTGCTGCAGCAAATGCCCCTACTCAAGCTGCGCAGACCTCCATCGCTGCGCATGATTTAACCGTACATGAAAGACGGATTAACGGCGTGTGTCCAGCACTGGGTGTAGCCCTGGACCTCACTTTTCCCAGGCCGAGAAGGGTTAAGTGCCAGGTGCAGCCCTGGAAGCCGTCCAACTAAACCTCGGAAACCTGAAACTGTACATAGTTAACTGTTTGTTTTCCTGCTGTTTTGCTGCCTTAAACCCGAGTAGGGTTATTCTTAAAGGGATCCCTTTGTTTACCCGGGATCCCTATTGCTTTTTATTTTTGCTTTCACTTTCATTTTTGCTTTTTGTTCCACAATGTTATAAAAACTGCTGAATCATGAACAGTGCATGATACAAACTGCTTGTAAATAGTTTGCACCTTCTTAAGGGTGTTTCCCACTGATCCTACTTAAAGACTCTTTGCGAAGATACCATACCGGAGCTTTGCTGAGAAAGGACTGGTAGTCTGAGAAGACGAACTACCTCAGAAAGACTTGATCTCCTCTTAAAGGGGAGGTGAGAATTGAACTTGAAAGTGATACTGTTTTAGAACAGTAATGTCATGATGATGCTTTGCAAGAAATGTAACCGTTTTACATGAAAAGTTATATGTGTTTAATATGTTTGAAATGTGAAGCTTGAATAATGTTCTTCAAAAGGAAAGATGCAGAAAGCCTGTTGAGGTAGACTAGAGTTCTGCATAGCTAGAAACGTAAGAAAGTAATAATGAAGGTGAGGATAGAAGGTAAACCCTGCGTCCCCGTAGAAAGTTAGTTCGTTACTAAGGACAGAAAGTAGACCCGTAGGGGTTAGTGAGTGAGTCCTTATAGGAGCCAAGCAGAGTGGGCTCCATGTTCTCAAACTGAAAGGAATGTTATGTCTATACTATGTATAGTAGCGAAAGGCAGTAGGCCCTGGCTGAACGGGGCGGTCCTGTAAAGGAAAGGAGAGGCAGTAGGTCTGGTGCCATAGGGACAGACGGTCCTGCAGGTTCAAAAGTAGGAGAATGTGAAGTTACCTTGCCCTGTAATGTGATTATAGGAAGGCCTTTGGTAAACTAAGAGTGTATGTTTCTTAAAGGCAATGTTAATTTATTGGTCTAGAGTTCGCACTAAGTAGAATACCCGGTTGGGTAGCAGGAGTTATGTATAGCCTGTAATTTACAATGTTGACTATGTTTGTAACGTTAAAGTGTCCTCACCTCCCATAAAGGGAAGCCTGTTCAAGTATACTTATTGTTTTGCACTCAACAAAATTGTATGTCTTTTTGCTAATCTGTATTGTTGTTTTTCTTCCCAGTCCCGGAGTACTGTGTTTAACCAGGGGGGAGTGCAGCGCCCCAGAGTCCTGGTCGTTGCAGTACTGTGGCTCCGCCACTAAGGGGAGCCATGGTGCGTTCGATGGCACTGAAGGAGTTCCTCTGAACAGGAATCACAGACACCAATATGTTTCACAGCAGGGCCTCCGGGGGGAGCTAAGGGTGCTATTCATTAGGCCACTCCCCACCATAGTGGGTAAACTGGGGGTCAGGCAGGAAGTTAGTGAGAACGCTGACTGGATTGAACGAAGCAACACCTAGTGAGAGAGGGTGTTGTGGAGGAAGAGACAGTAGGGTCTCTGCCAGGGGTGGGATCCTGGCAGAGGCTTGGCATTGGAAAGAACGTAACGGGACCGTGCCTGCTCAGCATAGCGGCGGTGCCCAAGAAAGGACTAGAAGCGAGATAGATTGTGCTGAAGTGAGAAACGAGATCAAGCAGAAGGAGAATACCAGCAGGGGTTTTGTTGAAAGAGGCAGCACCTTGCTGAGGCGCATTACCGGTGGCCGGAACGCCGAGGGAGTGGAATAAGATACAGCTTTAAGCCATACTCCAAACAGCGGCAGGACAGTCAGTCTCAGGCGGGCTGTCTACCACATATCACCTATGAAGTCTTGGGGGGCAATTGCGGGAGAGGGGCGTCTCTAGGGTCCCGGAAGAACTCCAGGCCTACCTGACAAACGGGTGGCATTCCAACCTGAATACAGGGAGGGGTGGATTACGAGAAGAACATCAACTAATCGAGTTGTGAGGGAACTTAAGAAACAGACACAACCGTTGTGGGGTCACTTTCCGTGAGCACAGCAGGGAAGGACTACAACACATAGCACTAGAAGGAAGGCACTGATTTCCACCTGTGAAGAGAACTCTGGAGGTGCCATTGGACCGGCCGGACTTGCGCAGCCTGGTGAACCGTGTTCTGGACTGAGGACTCAGAGATCTCCAGTAAAGAGGTAAAGAGACTGCAACCTGGTGTCCTCGTTATTTACCGCGACCTGCACCCCACAACTGCACCGCTACACCACCACTAACATTACTTATTGCACCGGACGTCCCCCACTGACGGACAGGGCCACGGACCGGGTCTAGCCACCGTGACAACCCCAGGACTGAGATCCCAGAGGCCCGGCTCCGGGTACCCCTCGGCCCTGCGGCGGTGTGGGGGCGCGCCGCATTTAGCACGCAGGTACGCCTTTTTGATGGCACGGTTACTATATCCCCATTCTTTAAATCGAGTTTTAAGGTCCCTAGCCTGAATCTCAAACTCAATGTCGGTGGAACATATACGACGTATCCGTAGGAACTGTCCAATAGGAACAGCTCTCACCATATGGGCTGGATGAGAGGAGGAGGCATGAAGGAGCATATTTGTTGATGTCGGCTTCCTGTAGATTGTGGTCTGAATTGTGTCCGTACAATCCCTACTCAGTGTTACATCCAGGAATTCAATATTAGTACTACTCGATGTTGCTGTCAATTTAATATTCCTTTCATTGGTGTTTAAGGCAGCCACAAACTCCAAGAAGGCCTCACTACTACCCTGCCAGACAACAAAAATGTCGTCTATGTAGCGCGCCCATAAGAGGACGCGCTCCATAGACGACAGACCGTCTGACCGTAGGAGGACCCTTTCCCACAGCCCCAGGAACAGGTTAGCATAGGACGGCGCAAAGGCCGCCCCCATGGCTGTTCCCTGGAGCTGCAGGAAAAAGGACCCCCTAAACGTAAAAAAATTGTGGGTCAGTGTGTGTGCTTCAGTGCATTATTTCTGTTTATATATGGCATATCTTCTTTATATAAATTATTGGTGCTCTATTGCATTTTCTCTATGAATATATGTCTCTTGGTTTAATATTGATTTAGCTAGGTGGTATCACGTGGTTATATTTATTGCATATGTTTGTTAAATCTTGCATGTGCGGGGTTTTAGCCGTGAGTCGTTTTTTTGGGTGCTGCTTATTTTTGAGTGTATATATATGTTATGTTATGTGCCCTGGTTCGGGTTCATAATTATTTTTGAGCTTTATTATCATGTGGCTCATTTCATTTATTTTTTCTTTTCACCCTCATTTCATTTATTCTTCTTTTTTTATTTGATATTTTTTCATTGTCCTTTTATTTTTTGCGGATCTACTCACTGTTGCGGCGCCGCCTGCACGCATGCGCGCTCGGTGCCGTCGCTCCTTGCGACCTTCGGCGTCTCCATGTTTGAGTGGTCGCCATGGTTATGGCGACGCTCATACATGACGCAGCTGTCGTTTTGAGTTCCGGTTTCCGGGTTGGCGCCTGCGTCACTTCCGGTTGGCGCCGCGGCGGTGATTGGCTTTCCATTATTTAAACCCCGTCTGTCCTAAGCATTAGACACGCCCCCTGACGAAGGAGCTTGCGAGCTCCGAAACGCGCGTCGGGTGACCAGCGGACCGGACCCAGGGACACTGGAGTATTCCTTTTTCTACCCCCCTTCTGTGAGAGGTAACATATTACACAGGCTGAGTGGCCGGTTAACTATGGAGCTATATGGAGACTCTCTATCAGTGTTGCCGATTTGATTGGCGGGGGTCCAGGGAAGCAGGATGTATGGTGTAGCCTTAATTCTATTTCTTATGTGACTTTTCCCAAGGGCGTGGAAGTATGGATGGGCCATAGATACTTAGTGCATGTATACCCTGTGTGGTACATTATAATTAATAACATTTTTTAGTGCCCATACCCTGGGATTAGGGTGTAATATCACTATATGCCCCACACCTGCAGGATTGGTATTTATACTCCGGTGTCCTCTCCTCCATACGGTTATCTTTTATTATCAGGAGTCTGTGGTCTGCTTGTCCGTTGACACAACTATATCTCGGTGCAGTGTCTTGCACCATAACTCCATTTTGTATTCTTCATGTCCTGTTTTTCTTTATGTGTAACATTTTCATATGTGTAATAAAATTATTTATAGAATTGAGTTTCCAGTTTTTGGTCGTTTATGTGGTTTCCACACCTCTTTCATTCACCTGTCCAACTTCTTGTTAACACTTAATTTCTAATCAGCCAATCACATGGCGGCAACTCAGTGCATTTAGGCATGTAGACATGGTCAAGACAATCTCCTGCAGTTCAAACCGAGCATCAGTATGGGGAAGAAAGGTGATTTGAGTGCCTTTGAACGTGGCATGGTTGTTGGTGCCAGAAGGGCTGGTCTGAGTATTTCAGAAACTGCTGATCTACTGGGATTTTCACGCACAACCATCTCTAGAGTTTACAGAGAATGGTCCGAAAAAGAAAAAAAATCCAGTGAGCGGCAGTTCTGTGGGCGGAAATGCCTTGTTGATGCCAGAGGTCAGAGGAGAATGGGCAGACTGGTTCGAGCTGATAGAAAGGCAACAGTGACTCAAATCGCCACCCGTTACAACCAAGGTAGGCCTAAGAGCATCTCTGAACGCACAGTGCGTCGAACTTTGAGGCAGATGGGCTACAGCAGCAGAAGACCACACCAGGTACCACTCCTTTCAGCTAAGAACAGGAAACTGAGGCTACAATTTGTACAAGCTCATCGAAATTGGACAGTAGAAGATTGGAAAAACGTTGCTTGGTCTGATGAGTCTCGATTTCTGCTGCGACATTCGGATGGTAGGGTCAGAATTTGGCGTAAACAACATGAAAGCATGGATCCATCCTGCCTTGTATGGAGCATCTTTGGGATGTGCAGCCGACAAATCTGCGGCAACTGTGTGATGCCATCATGTCAATATGGACCAAAATCTCTGAGGAATGCTTCCTTCACCTTGTTGAATCTATGCCACGAAGAATTGAGGCAGTTCTGAAAGCAAAAGGGGGTCCAACCCGTTACTAGCATGGTGTACCTAATAAAGTGGCCGGTGAGTGTATGTTTTGAAGATTATTTGGTTTTAAAACGATGTGTACAGTTGTATTTTACAATGCGATTTTAACATGAGCTTTTACATACAGAGAACTGCTGTACGTAAAACCTCATGTTAAAATCGCATTGCCTTCGGATTGCATAGGCATGTTATATGGATATTCCGTGGAAAAATTGCATGGAAATCGCATTACACTCTCATGACAATCGCATACCACTCGTCTGTTTTTTTTGGTCCAGTTTTCGGCTGTAAACCACTGTGTAATGAATGAAAAGCTACCTGCGGAGCCTCCCCGCCAGACCGCACATGAACTCTGTAGCATGGGAAAGTTTCTGAACTTTTTCCCATGCTGCCGAGTTCACCTCAGGTCAGCGGGGCCGCTCCGTAGCCTCAGAGACTACCTCTGACGTCACTGAGCATGCGCAGACTCACAGCCTGACCTGAGGTGAACGCGTTAGTGTGGGAAAATGTTCAGAAACTTTCCCATGCTACAGAGTTCATGTCTGGTCAGACGGGGAGGCTGCACAGGCAGCTTTTCATTCATTACACAGTGGTTTACAGTCGGGACGGTAGCATTAGCAATGCTCCCTGTTGCAAACTATTTAACCCCTTGAGATGGATTGCAGCATGGGACTTGTCTGTACGGCAGACAGGTATGGGATATTGTTGCTTTTTTATTTTGGATATTTTAAAAGGAGAACAAGGGCTTCACTTGGATTGAGAGTTTAATAAAGGTGGAAAACCTGTGTGTTTAATTATTTCATTAAAAGACTTTATTCTTAATGTGTGTGTATTTTTTTTAACCCTTTCATACTATTGGATTAATAATGGATAGGTGTCTTATTGACGCCTGTCCACTATTAACTGAGCTTAATGTCACCTTACAATAGCAAGGTGACATTAACCCCTTATTACCCGACATGCCACCACTACAGGGGAATGAGAAGAGAGAGGCATAGTACCAGAATTGGTGCATCTTAATGATGTGCCTTTTCTGGGGCGGCTGTGTGCTGGTATTTTTAGCCGGGGGGGTCAATATCCATGGCCCCTTCCTAAGCTATGAATATCAGCCCACAGCTGTCTGCATAGCCTTTCTGGCTATAAATTATAGGAGGACCCCATGTCATTTTTTTGGGGGGTCACCCTATTAGAATAGCCAGTAAAGGCTAAATATACAGCTGCGGGCTGATATTCATAGCCTGGGAAGATCCATGGGTATTAAACCCTTCCAGGCTAAAAATATTGGCCCCGGCCGTCGTCTTTCCCTCTCTGACGAAGAAAATAGCTTGGGAAGCCACGCAATTTTTTTGCTTGTAGGATGAAACTTGTGGAGCCAATAAATAGCCTTCCACATTATTTATTCATGATTTTATGGGCCGGGATCCATTATATGCAAGCCGGCGAGAAAATCTCCCCATACTGATGTCACATGCATTCTTGGATGCGAGAAAATCGCATCCTCGCATTGCACACGGATGACATACAGATCACTGTTCAGGGAACATTGATGCGATTCTCGTCTGTGAAAAACAGACCAATTTTTTATTTGTTATGTGTGACTCCAGCCTAAGATTTGTCCTCAGTGGTTGATACCTTTTAATGGCTAACTGAACAGTTGGTAACAAATTGCTGCTTTTGAAACTACTCAGGTCTCTTCATAAGGCATAGAATAACACTATCTGAATATCAATATTGTGTTATATATCAATATTGTGTTATACTATGATTGACCTGAGTAGTCTCAAAAGCTTGCTATTTATTACCAGTTTTCAGTTAGCCATTAAACGGTATCAACCTCTGAAGACTCTAAAATTCGATTATTTTTCTATCTACTCGCTAACATGATACAAAGATATCTTATTTCAGTTTTAGGCAGCAGGGTGTTATATTGCCCTCTAGTGGACACAATTAATAGATCAGCTACCGTTTTCACCTATGAACTGATTTTAGGTTTGACGTGCATTTTCTAATAATTGCAGAATATTTTGATACAGAATAAAATTGAAAATAACATGGACTGCAATCATGGAGGAAAATTGTAACTGGTACAACATACAGCATGGGAGACTGTAGCAATCTATGCAGCAACTTGTGTTTTATGTTTTACACTAACCCTAATACATGCACAAGCCATTTTAAATGAAGAATATTGGTGGGAGAGGGGGTGGAAGGTGTACATCTGTTCAAGCTTTTGGCCTCATGTAATATTCTGTAAGCAAAAAGCATGTTGCCTTATATAAAGACTCTGTAACCATCCAATTTATTGCTTCCCAGTAAGTAAAGCTGTTGAATTTTACCTGAACACCTGAATTCTTTCTATCATCCCACAGTGGGGAACTATTCTGTCACTGAAGTCATTAGATCCACATAATCGTATAAAAAAAAGTATTGTACTGCCTGTGAACACACAAAACAAACCCAAACCCTTTA
Source organism: Ranitomeya variabilis (assembly GCF_051348905.1). NCBI lineage: Eukaryota > Metazoa > Chordata > Amphibia > Anura > Dendrobatidae > Ranitomeya > Ranitomeya variabilis. The sequence goes on from NC_135232.1 coordinate 523,689,746, forward strand.
CCAGACACATTGGTGCCCCAACTAACTGGTAAAAAAAACAAAGTGTAAATATAGCTGTGGTGTACCCCAGAAACACTCAAGGTTTATCCTCCTGATGGATCCTCCTGTTTTTAAATGAATTTCTAATAAAAAACAAGTAATTTTATGGATGGCAGTGCTGGAAAATCCTTTTTTCTTTCTTGGGTCTAAACGTCAGGCATACTGGGCCACGTTATCTGTGCTCTGCCTTACAGACAACAGGGATGAAACAGCTGAGGAGGTGCGACCTAGAACCTCGAACACTGCTCGTAACATCTCCAGGAACCTCCCAATACCGAGTCTCGGACCTCCACGTTCTCAAATGAGGTTTGCCCAGGCAGGGTTTGTCCTGACAGTAGAGAGACCATTAACGCTATCTTGGTAAGGTCAGAAAGAAAGAGGTGAGAGTGAGGTGCGAAAGGATCAGACACAGATCGATGAAGACTATCCTTAGATTCTTTATCGTAGCGGGATGGAAGTGGAGGCTGGAGCTTAGCAGTTCCACCGAAACTGGAGCATTAGGTGATTCCCTCGAAGAGGCTTACTGTCTAGAGGAGAATTAGCCACTAGTCATGAGCGAATGTACTCGGATAAGGTCTTATCCGAGCATGCTTGGGTGCTAACTGAGTGTCTTCAGCGTGCTCGAACAATATGTTCGAAACCCCGAAGCTGCATGTGTAGGGTTCTAGCAGGAATGCGGGATGCAGTGACGGCCGGGAGGCAGAGCAAGGGTTTATTTACAGGGGAATACTCCACACAGGGAGGTAAAGGATTAAACAGCATAAATGGGAAAGGATGTAGGGAGACAAAGGGATATACAGGGGAGACAAACAGTACATTAAATCAAAGGACATTCTTAAAGGTGAAGAACTATGGTTCAAAATAACAGCCGTTCAATAGCACAGATGTCAGGAAGTCCTTAATCTGCAGCTCCTGCTGCGAACTCAATAGTGCCGACAACAGCTGGCGCAGTGTTCTTTTTAATGGGGTCCAGCAAACAAATACGAAAAACGTAGATTTTTCGTAATTGCTGCTGCTTGGCGTCCGGGTCAGGACGAACTCCCGTGCTCCGTGCCTGATGGCCTGGTTGGTGAGCTGGCTATGGCTGTTCAGCTGTTTTTTTCTTTTTTGAAACAAACAATACCCCTTCTTCTGGTAACAGTGGTTGGTCTCCAGTACCTTTCACTGCCCCTAGTCCATATACTGTAGTTGCCTACAAGGTCATGGGCTACGGTACTGTCTAAGCCCGACGTGACTCCTGCACAACTCCCCTGTCTCGGTCAAGCAAGCCCAAAGTGGCTGACAGTAATAAGGATCACAGTCTAGTACGAGCCCAACGTGGCTCGGCAGGTATTTACTGGCACCGTCAGGGTGCAAGTGTCTGTTCTGGCCTCTGTCACTCTTATGGGCACGTGTTTTGTACTCACGGACACGGAGCATTCTGTGCCTTGCTTTCTGGCAGTCACTGGACTCTCACTGCACGTCTCTTTCTCTCTGGTTCCCGCTGTTGGCGGCGGGCAACAACAGGCACTAGCTTGCACGCTGCTAGTTCTCTCAGGGCATGGTACTTCTCTCTCTGGTTGCTGCATGGCTGGCTCAGCTCTACTCGATGTGCACGGCTCAGCTCTGTGTATTTGGCTATGCTCTGCACTGCTCTGCAGTGGTCCCTCTCTCCAGATTGCTGCTGGGCATGCTTGGCTCTGCAGGCGACAGGGCCTTGTCTATGTGGCCTGCTGCAGTGCCGGTACTCTCTGAAGGAAGGGGAGGCAGAGCGCACCACTCACCGCTCTGTGCGTTGCTCTGCCCTGGCGCCAAACTGATCCGCTTCGCATGCATTTTCCTTTTATGCCTTTGCTGCTGCGCACCCTTTTCTGGCTCTCCCCACGCCCTCCTGTCCTTGGGAAGGTCCTCCTTGCTTGGGCTTCCCCCAAACAGCAGAGGAAGCCCACTCAGGCTTTTCCCCGAGAACAGTGGATGCAGCCTCTTCAGTTCTGAACCCGGCATGCAGGTACCCGCGGTCCGGTCTATCTCCCTACACATGTCTTGTCGCTGTTAGACAGTCGCAACACATGCAAGGATGCCTAACAAACAGACCTTACCCAAGAACATTCGCTCATCACTATTACCCACCCATTCTTCAACTTTCTGGTTTTACTAAAAAAATAATGGCATAGTGAGCTTCTTTATTTCTTTTTTCTACAAACTGGGAATTGGCACCCATTCATTAACTTTTCAGTGTATTCCAAACAATATTGGTGTGGTGAGCTTCTTTACTTGTTTTTTTCTACAAACTATGCCTTACGTTTCTGTACCTTGGCGGTGGAGCTGGCTTGGAATAAAGAGGCCCTGTTGGTGTCCTTCTGGTAGGGCCTAACTGGTTATATCAAAGATGAGTTAGTTGGCAGAGACCTACCATGTTTGCTGGATTCTGGCTCCGTGGCTAACTTCATTCGTCTGGATCTGGTCCATCGACTTCAGCTTCCTACACTACAGCTGGATTTTTCCTCTGCATACTAACAGCAGTTCAATAGTCAAGTTCAACAGGTAAATCAGATTCTCGAAAACTACCTTCGTAACCTCATCTCTGCCTGTCAGGATGATTGGGTACAACTACTCCCCTGGATAAAGTTTTCCTACGTGTTTGAGGTGAATGACATCCTGGATTTCAGGGAGGTTCAGGGGAGGCATTTTTTCTGGTTGATTGGAAATGTTTCGGTCCTGAGGAGAAGTCTTGGGAGCCTACCAACATTTACGCCCCAACTATTGAGCATTTTCTCCATCTGGTTGTAGGGTAAGCAAGAAGTAGGAGTGTAAAACTTAGCGTTTAATAAATCATAAAAAATAGGACACAAAGAGACACTTATTCAAAAAGGTTCAAGACAGACCTGCCTGCCAGATGTGCTGGTTAGATGAACTGCCAATAATAGAAGTTGGCTACTTATGTCAGTACCACTGACGTAAAAAAACAGGACCTCACAAAACCTGACTGGGTGTCATATAGCAGAGATAGATTAACTACCATGAAACATCAATGGAATGATCCCACCCAGTTCAGGCATATAATAGAGATAGATCAACACCATAGAAAATAAATGGAATGATCTCACCCAGTTCAGACAGACACTGGACCTCTGACATCCGTTTACGGGTGGTCATGTGAAATATTCAGTACCATAGTGTTATGTAGATTGCCGCATCTTGGACCCACATCATGATGTCAGTAAATAAAGAAAACCACCATTAATTACCTCAACTGTGTACCCTGGGCACTGCCTTAAAGTGGTACCTGGTGTCTACTGGCAGCCCAGCCTATCCTCACCATCAGAGGCCCTAGTGAAGACCCGGCAGACACTTAGTCATTCCCCTCCAGGGTATGCCCAGCCTGTAGCACAGTTCAAACCTACCAGCATTACACTGTAGAGATGCTATCACCCAAGTCATCTAGTCATCCTTGCCAAGTCACCAAGATTCTTGCACTTGCCCATTTTTCCTGCACATCCAACACATCTGATTTAAGAACTGACTTAATTTGCTACATAATTTAACTTACCCCTGAGAGGTACCATTGTCACAAGATAATTGTGGAGAAACGGGGGTATCGGCGGACGCCCCAGTCCACTAGCTGAAACTGCATGGACCAGGGATCGCTCCGCCAAACGCCTTATCTCCCTTTAACGTAGGCATAACACTACTCAGACAACACAGGGTGAGGGTAAAACAGTGTCACAATACTTTATTGAACCACAAAACAGGCGGGTGACATGTTGAACAGTCTTAGAAAAATGCTCCAAGATAGCACACATTTCAGAGTCTCATCCTTCCGCTGACTTGCCGGGATAATAGCAGCTGATAATCCATAGCTCCCAGGGTTGACTACTCCACCTGTGTCACGCACACCGAGAGGAGGTAACAACAAGAGTAGGAAGGTGACAGTCCATTCAGGTACAAGACCAGTTGACCGGTGGGTCACAACCTGGCTTCATCTTCCAGGGTCGACTACCCCATCTGTGGCACACACACAGAGAGGAGGTAATGACAAGCTTACTAAGATGACAGTCCATTGAGGCACAAGGGCAGTTGACCCGAGGGTCCAACCTGGCTTCTCCTAGCATCTCCATGGAGCCAGGTGACCGGCGGGTCCCAATCATGGCTTTCCCCAAACATATCCATGGTTCAGCGATAGTCAATGGAGCAGATCTGTATTCTTACAACCAGGGCTGAAGACCCGAAGATCCGTGTCCCTCGTGATGGAGCCATGATGTATTGGCTGCAGTCCTGTATGGTCTCCTGGATGTTTGGATGTCTTGGCAGAATCTCTGGCTGTATCTCTCTCTCTCTGTCTCTCATAGAGGCATATCATCTCTTTTTATGTTTAACAAGTGTCCTTCTGTCCAGCATCACAGATAAAGGGAAGAATGGTGACGTCCAAGTCGCATTGTTTGATTACACTGGTCAACGCAATTTTTCTGGCAAAAGGTTTTAAAACATATTTTAAGTCAATTTTGGCTGATGATTACGAATATGATCTCCGTTTTTGGCTATCACATCAGGATTTCGAGATTTTCAATTTTTGATGAAAATTACTCCTATCTAATGTTTTATGATAAAAACCCATGATTTTCGATACTACATTGTATATTTTTAATCAAGGAATAACAAAGATTACAAAGTCTATGTACAGCAAATCAAATATACTTACAGAATTAGGCTGCCGTCACACTAGCAGTATTTGGTCAGTATTTTACATCAGTATTTGTAAGCCAAAACCAGTGGGTGATAAATGCAGAAGTGGTGCATATTTTTCTATTATACTTTTCCTCTAATTGTTCCACTCCTGGTTTGGCTTACAAATACTGATGTAAAATACTGACCAAATACTGCTAGTGTGACGGCAGCCTTAAACTACAAAATATAAAAACACATATATATGGCACACAGATGAATGACAAATGGCAGTTATTTGAACTTTCTTTTCTTGGCTGATCTGTGATGTACAGCTTCTGGGTTGTCTCTCATCAAGCTCCAGCAATAGTCAGCCATTATATGTGAGTCCCACCGGTCTTGATACCGTTCTTCCATTGTTTTAATGTCCTGATGAAAACGCTCCCCTTGTTCCTGGCTCACATCCCCAAGGTTCTCTGGAAAAACGTCCAAATGGCTGTGTAAATAGTGAATCTTGATACTCATTCTACATCCAAGATTTCGCAGACTCATTAGTAGCTCTTCCACAATCTCTTCATAGTTGTCTGCTTTCTTATTCCCTAGAAAATTCTGCACCACATTACAAAATGCATTCCAAGCTCTTTCTTCTGTCTCATGCATTAATGTGATAAAATTTGGGTCTCTCATAAGTGTTCTTATTTGAGGTCCATCAAATATTCCAGCCTTTTTCTTCTCTTCACTAAGACCAGGAAAAGTTGAACATATATAGTTAAAGCATTCTCCACTGTGATTGAGAGCTTTGACAAACTGCTTCATCAATCCAAGTTTTATGTGTAAAGGAGGAAAGACAATATCCTTCCTATTCACTAGAGGATCATGGATGACATTCTTATCGCCAGATGCCAAACTCTGTCGCTGAGGCCATTCAGTTTTCTCCCAATGCTCTGCTGTAGCTCTACTGTCCCAATAGCACAGAAAACAAGGGTGTTATCATAACAAATGGGAATTATGCATGTTCAAAGAAAACAAAGATATTCTCACATTTAGTGGGAGACTAAATGAAAACTAAATTTACCTTAGTGAACCGTATAAACCGGCACTTTTCATACACTACTTATATTTATCATGGAATTCTTGAAAATGGGCTATATACCTGTAGCGCAAAAACGTGATGTGATAGAGAAATTATAAGATCAGATTTGAATTCAGCACCCTCAAATTAGTCTAAAACTGTTCTTAAAGTCCATGCCAGAAATTTTTTATTTTTTTTTGTAGACCAGTGTTATGTAATCTATTTGCATAGATTTTCCTCCTCTGTTTGGGAATGCCAACAAACTGATTAAATTGATAAATTTCGTATCTAGAATTTTATTTTTCCTTTGCTTTTCCTATGTTAGCAATTTAATTTTAGTGATTCAAAACAGGATCAGGAATGTGGATTAGTCCTCACCTTAGTGCAATGGATAGATTAGAAAACTACCGCTCATACAGCCACTGTGCACAAGATGATGGTGAAGATTTTACCATGGTTTATTTATTTTTATTTATTTTACTCACTTATATAGTGCCATTAATTCCACAGCGCTTTACAGACATTATTGGCACTGTCCCCATTGGGGTTTCCAATCTAACTTCCCTCAAAAGTATGCCTTTGAAGTGTGGGAGGAAACCAGAGAACCCGGTGGAAACCCACACAAACACAGGAAAACATACAAACTCTTCGCAGATGTTGTCCTTAGGTGGAATTTGAAGCCAGAACCCCAGTGCTGGTTCAATGTGTGCATCCCCTGTATTAGGCTGGTTTCACATTTGCGGTTGTGTCCGCAGCATTTCTTCCGCAAATATCCGCATGCGTTGTGTATTCCTATATTTAACATTAGGGACGCATGCGTTTTTGATTGTTCGCGTTTTGCCGCGTTTGACGACGCATGTGTCGTTTCGTCATTTGCGGCTTGGCGCGGAAATGCAACATCTAGTAATTTTTAGAGGCGTCAATTTGCCGCCTAGAAACGCATGCGGTTGATTGCGGCAAAAAAACACATTGCTGTCTATATGAACGCATGCGTTCACAAGCACATGCATTTGCTTGCGTTCGTGAACGCATGCGTTTCAAAAGAGAAAAACATGTCTAGACACTGATAAGCCACCCCCCACATACAAGGTAATAAAGGGAGGGAGTGGACATTTGCAGGTCACTACTCAGCAGACACTGAAGCAGACGAGACACAGGCTACATCTTGGAGGAAAACAAGACACTGAACAATGTGAGTATATCCTAGCCAATGCCTTTATTTTCTATTTTCTGTCTCTACATGTCCTAATTTCTTGCATTTCTTTCTTTCTACATACATCAGAATGTCTTCTTCTTCTTCTGATGATGAGGAGTTTCGTCCTGGGCCGTCGGAAGTCGAGCATGTCAGTGAGGTGAGTACTTGCCTCGTCAGATTGGTAAGTATTCACTGTCACATCTACACATGTGACAATTTGAATTTTTTATTTTTTTAGAGCTCTTCTTCAACTGCGGCACAGACTGGGCAGGAGCAGTGGACTCAAGGTCGGGTGGAAAGACGGCAACGGGTACGTATACAAGGCTGACTGTTTACTGTATCCTCAGTGTAATATTCTTGAATCTTCTTTTCTTTCCATTCCTATTTCTTAACTTTTTTCTTCTGGAATCCTTTTGTATGTTGACTTTCCTATTCATGCCATTTCTCAGCATCTTTTTTATTTTTTTTCCTTATGTTAATTCACTAAACTTTAATGACTTTATTTAATTTTTAGGTTCCACAATGGGAGGATGACCTAATTGAAAATGACTTCCTCATCTCCCTGGTCCAGGAGTGAGTGCCGTTGTGGGACACCCAGGATCCACTGCACTCAAACAACGTCACGATCCGGCGCCTATGGAATGAGGTGGCCAAAGAGATGTGGGATGGCTGGGACAACGCCCCGACTCGGGTCCGAAATGCATTTGGTAAGTATTGCACTGCAGTGTGAAGCAGCAGAGACCTTGGCCGTGCTCACTCGACTGTGTGTGATGACAGAAACTCTCTGGAGTTTCTCTCATCACACACAGTTGTGTGAGCACGGCCAAAAGTCCTTTTTCTGACCATAATTTATTTTTTTTTAACAGTGGCCAAAGTCAAAACACGTTGGCGTTCGATGAAGGACCGCTTCAACAAGGACCTGCGTCAAGAGAGCCATGTTCCCAGTGGTTCAGGAGCAAGGATCAGAAGATACAAATACTATCGAGTTCTGGCATTTTTAAGGCCGGTCCTTGCCCAGAGAACGTAAGTATTTATCACGTGCATTAGGTTGTATTGTATTGCCATAATCTGTATTTTTCTATTCCACAGGATTTCGCGTCTGGTTAATTTTTGGTATTAATTTTCTTTTTCCTGTTTTCACAGCACATGGAGCACAACTGTTGACCCAGGTTCTGGAGCGGTCCTTCATCAGACAGCCACAGACCCGTCCCAGCCATCCAGGAGCGCTGCAGTAAGTGGGCCTTCCACACTATCTGGAGACCAGGGAGCTGGTACATCAGGTGTTCCCCTTTCGCAGTCCTCTTCCACTTCCCCTTTTTTTTGGGGCTCCTCCCGGCAGCGGCAGAGGGCATCGGACAGGTCACTCATGCCCGAGTTTTTGCACTTGAGCTCGGTTTTACATGAAGCAATCAAGGCTTTGGGTGACCGAATGGATATTTCACATAACCTCTTGAATGCACGTATCCAGGAGGTCACCAAAAGCCTTGACCAAGTGAAAGCCGACCTCCAGAGGCCAGCACATCATTTTTTTAACCAAATTGAGCAGGGCATGTCGGAACACCTTACTCCTGATCTCCAGCTGAGTGTCATGCAGGCCTGCAATGCTGCTTACGTGCAGGCTATGCAGCAGAGTCGGTATTTCCAGCAGACAGTGTCGGCATAACCACCTGTGCCTTCACTGTCACGATTATCCTCAATGCCGACCTCTGCTGCATACCACTGCATGGCCACCTCAATTCCTAGCACTGCCGGACACCACTACAGCACCACCACCATGCCGAGTGCAGTTGGACATCCCACCGCCACCACCATGACAACCGCTGCTCCTGCTTGGACCTCCTCCACTGACACCATGATGCAGCAGGACCCTGGCATGGCCTTCCGTACCGCCACCACCACGATGCATTAGGACCCTGGCATGGCCTTCCGTACCGCCACCACCACGATGCAGCAGGACCCTTGCATGGCCTTCCATACTGCCCTCACCACGATGCAGCAGGACCCTGGCATGGCCTTGCGTACCGCCACCACCAGGATGCAGCAGAAAGAACTGCCTTGTATAACCTCCATTTTCTCTTCTGTGTACATAATCTATTACACGCAAATTGAAGGGACAATGGTGATCACACACGGCATATCTATGCTCACCTGCACAGGGGTCAGAAATAGTGAATTCATGAAGCTGTTATATGTGCATCATGAATTCATTATTTCTGACACCTGACTTGATGAGTATAGATCTCTTTAGTGTGACAGTCATTGTCTCTTCAGTCTGTGTCCAATGGATACAGCAGAACAGAATCAGGACGCAATGACGTCAACAAGCTTACCAATAAAGCAACATGGCTGCCATAACACTAGCAGTATGTGGCCAGTGTTTTATATCAGTATTTGTGAACAAGGAGTGGAACAATTAGAGGTAAATTATGATATTAACATAATAACTAGCACCTCTGCCTTTATCACCCACTCCTGGTTTTGGATTACAAATACTCATATTAAATACAGACCAAATACTGCTAGTTTTAGGACAGCCTTGGTTTGTAGAGGAAAAACAAAGGAGACACGGTCAACACAACCAAAACTAAAGTTTATTAATGAGAAATATTATTATCATTGCAGAAAATTACTGGTACAGATCGAATTACAACCGGACATTTACACAACATTGTCCTGCCATGACACACGTCCAATATCTGAATCAAAAAAGGCAGCAAATTGGTCCCGCATGTGACCACCTGCTGCAGTTGACCGCAGCGGGTGATGTTGGAAATCGGGCAGAGGGTGTGCAACTGGTTCATCCAGTTCAATGTTGGGTTGCTCCTTAGCCATTATACAGTTAGGTCCATATATATTTGGACAGAGACAACATTTTTCTAGTTTTGGTTATAGACAATACCACAATGAATTTTAAACAAAACAATTCAGATGCAGTTGAAGTTCAGACTTTCAGCTTTCATTTGAGGGTATCCACATTAAAATCGGATGAAGGGTTTAAGAGTTTCAGCTCCTTAACATGTGCCACCCTGTTTTTAAAAGGACCAAAATTAATTGGAAAGATTCAATAATTTTAAATAAAATGTTCATTTTTAGTACTTGGTTGAAAACCCTTGGCTGGCAATGACTGCCTGAAGTCTTGAACTCATGGACATCACCAGACGCTGTGTTTCCTCCTTTTTGATGCTCTGTCAGGCCTTCACTGCGGTGGTTTTCAGTTGCTGTTTGTTTGTGGGCCTTTCTGTCTGAAGTTTAGTCTTTAACAAGTGAAATGCACGCTCAATTTGGTTGAGATCAGGTGACTGACTTGGCCATTCAAGAATATTCCACTTCTTTGATTTAATTAACTCCTGGGTTGCTTTGGCTTCATGTTTTGGGTCATTGTCTATCTGTAGGATGAAATGACGACCAATCAGTTTGGCTGCATTTGGCTGGATCTGAGCACACAGTGAGGCTCTGAATACCTCAGAATTAATTTGGCTGCTTCTGTCCTGTGTCACATCATCAATAAACACTAGTGACCCAGTGCCACTGGCAGCCATGCATGCCCAAGCCATCACACTGCCTCCTCCGGGTTTTACAGATGATGTGGTATGCTTTGGATCATGAGCTGTACCACGCCTTCGCCATACATTTCTCTTTCCATCATTCTGGTAGAGGTTGATCATGGTTTCATCTGTCCAAAGAATGTTCTTCCAGAATTGTGCTGGCTTTTTTAGATGTTTTATAGCAAAGTCCAGTCTAACCTTTTTATTCTTGATTCTTATGAGTGGCTTGCACCGTGCAGTGAACCCTCTGTATTTACTTTCATGCAGTGTTCTCTTTATGGTAGATTTGGATATTGATACGCCTACCTCCTGGAGAGTGTTGTTCACTTGGTTGGCTGTTGTGAAGGGGTTTCTCTTCACCATGGAGATTATTCTTCTATCCTCCACCACTGTTGTCTTCCGTGGACGCCCAGGTCTTTTTGCATTGATGAGTTCACCAGTGCTTTCTTTCTTTCTCAGGATGTACCAAACTGTAGATTTTGCCACTCTTAATATTGTAGCAATTTCTCGGCTTGTTTTTTTCTGTTTTCGCAGCTTAAGGATGGCTTGTTTCACTTGCATGGAGAGCTCCTTTGACCGCATGTTTACTTCACAGCAAAACCTTCCAAATGCAAGCACCACATCTCAAATCAACTCCAGGCCTTTTATCTGCTTAATTGAGAATGACATAACGAAGGGATTGCCCACACCTGTTCATGAAATAGCCTTGGAGTCAATTGTCCAATTACTTTTGGTCCCTTTAAAAACAGGGTCGCACATGTTAAGGAGCTGAAACTCCTAAACCCTTCATCCAATTTTATTGTGGATACCCTCAAATGAAAGCTGAAAGTCTGAACTTCAACTGCATCTGAATTGTTTTGTTTAAAATTCATTGTGGTAATGTCTATAACCAAAATTAGAAAAATGTTGTCTCTGTCCAAATATATATGGACCTAACTGTATAATTGTGCAGAACCACACAGGCTTTGACCACCTCGTCGACTGTTTCCACTTTTAGATTTATGGCTGATGCAAGAAAGCGCCAATTAGAGACCAGAATGCCAAAGAAACACTCTACTGTTCTTTGGGCCCTGGTCAGTCTGTAGTTAAAGATCCTTCTAGTGTGGTTCAAGTCCCGACTGGAATAGGGCTTTCACACATCTGAAAGGCCTCATCCCCAACCATAACAAATGGCATTGGCGGACCTTGAGTGTTGGGGAGAGGTTGTGGCGGGGGAAAATTGAAATTTTTGCCATACACACGGCGGCCCATATCCGAGTTCTTGAAAGTCTGGGAATCATTGCCACGGCCAAAAGCTCCAATGTCCACGGCGATGAAGCGACAGTTCGCATCAGCTATTGCCATGAGCACAACAGAAAAATATTTTTTATAGTTGAAATACTCCGATCCTGTTCTGGCAGGTTTGATAATGCAGATGTGCTTTCCATCCACTGCTCCTAAACAGTTGGGGAAATCACACACACACTCCAGAATTTTTGCGCAATTTCAAGCCACATGTCGACGGTGGGTAGGGGTATAAACTCATCCCGGAGTACATTCCACAAAGCCCGACAGGTGTCCGCAACTATTCCCGGACAGGGAAAATATTCCAAGCCGGTATTGGAAGTTGAGGGATGATAAACTCTCTCCGGTTGCCAGAAATCTGTAAGAAAAAGAAACCCCCAAAAAATTACAAACTATTCTATTTATAGTGTGCTTACGCTAAAGAAAGAAAGGAAAATACCCAAAACATACATGTCAGAAAACACAAAATTTGGACTGTCATTGGTTTAGATTTGGAACGTACCTTAATGTAACCAGCAGACGTTCCTCTGGTGGAATCGCTCTACGGAGCTGGGTGTCCTGTCTCCGTATGGCTCCTTGGACACGAGCAAGCAAATCCCGGAATGAGTCTTGCAACATCCTTGTATATTCATTGAATTTCTCCGGGTTGGCATTAAGCTCACCATTCAGCATGTGATAGGCTCCATGGCTCTCACGTAGTTCGATAATGGGGTGCCTCCAAAAACGCCTACGTTGTCTCCTCCATCTTTTGCGATTTCTGTCTTGCTCCCAAGCAAAAGCACAGGCAAGAAACAGCTTGATGCTTAAATCCAGGTTGAAATAAAAGCTCTCCATGCGAAGATCCATCATGACACAGGATACAGGAGCAAAATCTGAAGATTACAGCTGTTCAGGGGTCTATATAAAGAAATCCCATAATACACGCCCTCTGTAGTCCCATTGGCGGTGTCTGGTTATCTTAATTTTTCTCTTGTGAAATTTCTCATCATGCGCACCAAAAACGCAAACGCAGGAAAAAACGCATATAAACGCGTACAAATGCGGCGTTTTTTAACCGCATGCGTTACCGCATGCGTCTAAAAATGCCGCGTTTGTACGCGTTTATATGCGTTTTTTCCACCACTTGTGGATGTGGAGTAAACGCTGCGGATTTAAATGCAAATGTGAAACTAGCCTTAGGCAAATGTTTTGGGCACCTTGGTTACCACAAAGAAATGTATTGTTTGACAGGCATCCACTGTAACCAATCAGAGCTTTCCTGCAGAGAGAAATGATTGATTAAACCCTAGTTTATAATTTAATGACCAATCAATTTTTTCCATATTTTAAAAGCATATTTAAAAAGTCTTAACTTTTTAACTCTTCAGTTGTATTTTTAATGGCACCATTTTATGGACAATTTAATGTTTAACCTTTTTATTTTTTGAAAACAGCAATTCTGCCTATGTGTTTTCATTTTGTCTTGACATCTTTCACCATAGGGAATTATATGCTTGATTCTACGATTATCCAATATATAATACACAAATTTGGTCTTATACGTTTAGGCAGGACTGGCATAAGGCTACATTCACACATCCCTTGTACACATCCCTGTACTGTCTGATTTTTAACCCCTTGATGAACGCCGATACTCATTAAAACAGCATCCGTTAAGGGGCCTTATTCTCTCATTGCCATTTTAAAATGTCGATCAGAAATAAGGGTACAGTGCCCCCCAACATTGGAATCTCTCTGGGGTTTCAGCTACCGGGGGTAGCTAGGACCCTGGAGAACACAATTAGAGCCGTTTTTTACCAGTTCCCGATCAAGAAAAGCAAAAAATGTGCCAACCCCCCTGGTACCTACACTATCCCCAAGTCCATCCAGCGACATCCCCCTGCACTCTGCCTCCTCCTCCTGAAAAAAACCCTGCTGGCCAGCACCTAGCAACAGCAGGGATTTTCCCTATTGGATCATTTTGCTCAGTATGATAGAGTCTCTCACAGTCCTCGATACAGTATAATGCAGCCCACATATAGTATAATGATGCCACCCCAGAGTATAATGCAGCCACCCCACAGAATATATTGTAGTCCCCTGAGTATAATGTAACCCCCCAGAGAATATAATGCTGCCCCCTCATATAGTATAATGCAGCCCCTGCATATATAGTAACATAGTAACCTAGTCATTAAGGTTGAAGGAAGACTTTAAGTCCATCTAGTTCAACCCATAGCCTAACCTAACATGCCCTAATATGTTGATCCAGAGGAAGACAAAAAAAAACCATATGGCAAATAGTATGCTCCACTTTGGGGAAAACAAAATTCCTTCCCGACTCCACATACGGCAATCAGACTAGTTCCCAGATCTATGATTAAAAAGATCATCAGAAAGGTCTTTGTACTGTCCCCTTATATTTATACATTAAAATAAGATCACCCCTTAGTCTTCGTTTTTCCAAACTAAATAGCCCCAAGTGTAATAACCTATCTTGGTATTGCAGACCCCCCTAGTCCTCTAATAACGTTGGTCGCTCTTCTCTGCACTCGCTCCAGTTCAGCTATGTCTTTCTTAAACACCGGAGACCAGAACTGTACACAGTATTCTAAGTGTGGTCGAACTAGTGACTTGTATAGAGGTAAAATAATTTTCTCCTCATGAGCATCTATGCCTCTTTTAATGCATCCCATTATTTTATTTGCCTTTGTAGCAGCTGCCTGACACTGGTCACTAAATGTGAGTTTGTCATCCACCCATAATCCCAGGTCTTTTTCATTGATGGTTTTGCCCAGAGTTTTAGAATTAAGCACATAGTTATACATCTTATTACTTCTACCCAAGTGCATGACCTTACATTTATCCCCATTAAAGCTCATTTGCCATTTATCAGCCCAAGCTTCTAGTTTACATAAATCATCCTGTAATATAAAATTGTCCTCCTCTGTATTGATTACCCTGCAGAGTTTAGTGTCATCTGCAAATATTGAAATTCTACTCTGAATGCCCCCTACAAGGTCATTAATAAATATGTTAAAAAGAAGAGGGCCCAATACTGACCCCTGTGGTACCCCACTGCTAACCGCGACCCAGTCCGATTGTGCTCCATTAATAACCACCCTTTGTTTCCTATCCCTGAGCCAGCTCTTAACCCACTTACATATATTTTCCCCTATCCCCATTATTCTCATTTTATGTATCAACCTTTTGTGTCAACTATAGCAAGATTTCAAATTCACCGCACACTCTGAGGTAATATAAATTTGTAATGAAAATTTATTGTATAAACAATCTGGGAGCGGAACAGAATATACAGTATTTTGCGATCTTTTAACAACGTTTCGGCTCAACCTGAGCCTTTATCACGTGATCGCTGTGGAAAAAGAAATATATACAGAACAAAACAAAAAATATATGAGTAATACAAAACATAGGGAAAAAAAACAAAATAACACACTATAAAAGACATCAGTGCAGATGCTCCTGGATTAAGTGCTATAATTCGTGGGTCCGCCCACCGAGTCCGCCATATTCAGATGCCAGTGGAAAAGACAGAAGGCGAAAGACTAGATGAGTCAGAGTGAAGCATTGACAACATGGTGACACAGGGAAATATAACGATCCTGAGTGCCCTGTGGGTAGAAGTGACACTGTGAATGGTGCATTAATAAGACAGAAAAAAAAAAAAAAGGACAAAAAGGGCCAGCCGGCTTAACCTGATTGAGTGTACTATGTGTGACCAGAAACATCATCCCTTATGATGACGTTTATTCCAAGAAAAAGTCACGGTTTTAATATCTCCTGAGATGTAGTCATTACCTTCTAATGGTATCCCCAATACTCTGGAAGGGTAAGGTTTTAATGAAAAACCTACATTGTAAGAAGAGATAAGTGAGCATGATGAAGTGGAACCCTGAAATGATAACGAAAAACCCACGACACTGCGTAACATACCTAATGGGATGTAAGTATCCACCTGGAGTAGTCAAAGATACTAAATCTGCAAGGGTAAACAGCACGTCAGTCCAGTAAAGTTATAATGGGACCGAGGGTTATGGACCGGGGAGTTCTCGGGCGCCCCCTGATTACCTGTAGAGTCCTTTTTGGTAAGCGGCGCTCCCGCGCCCTGCTGTGTTCGGCGTGACTGAGTTTGCCATGCCGGTTCTATTTGAAGGAGCCCCGGCCGCCGCACCGGAAGTGCGCGGTCCGAAACCGGAAGTGACGTGTCGCTACTCTGTGGAGCGCAGTGCGCATGTCTGTGGGTTACCATGGTGGCTGGGAAACAAGCTGGATAGCCTGTTATCAGGAAAACAGTTCAGGGGAGCAGAAGTCTGCCCGATATTATTGGTATATGAGCCACACCTGTGCAGCGCCCCAGAGTCCTGGTCGTTGCAGTACCGTGGCTCCGCCACTATGGGGAGCCATGGTGCGTCCGATGGCACTGAAGGAGTTCATCTGATCAGGTATCACAGACACCAATACATTTCACAGCTGGGCCTCCGGGGGGAGCTAAGGGTGCTATTCATTAGGCCACTCCCCACCATAGTGGGTAAACTGGGGGTCAGGCAGGAAGTTAGATCAGAAAGCTGACTGGGTTGGAACCAGGCAACACCTTGTGGCAGAGGGTGTTGTGGGGGAAGATACAGTAGGGTCTCTGTCAGGGGTGGGATCCTGACAGAGGCTTGGCAACAAGAAAGAACGTTACGGGACCGTGCCAGCTCCGGGTAGCGGCAGTCCCCAAGAAAGGATTAGAAGCGAGATAGATTGTGCTGAGTGAGAAACGAGATCACGCAAAGGAGAAATACCAGTAGGAGTCATGCTGTAAGACCGAAGCAACATCCTGCTGAGGCGCACTACCGGTGGCCGGAACGCCGAGGGAGTAGAATAATATTCAGCTTCAAGCAATACTCCAAACCGCGGCAGGACAGTCAGTTTAAGGCGGGCTGTCTAACACATATCACCTATGCAGTCTTGGGGGGCAACTTGTGGAGAGGGGCGACTCTAGGGTCCCGGAAGAGCTCCGAGCCTACCCGTCAAACGGGTGCCGTCCCAACCAGAACATCAGGGAAGGACGGAGGATTAGCAGAACATCATCTAATTCGAGTTGTGAGGGAACATCAGAAACAGACACAACAGTTGTGGGGTACTTTCCGTAAGCACAGCAGGGAAGGACCACAACACATAGCGCTAGTAGGAAGGCACCGATTTCCACCTGTGAAGAGAACTCTGGAGGTGCCATTGAACCGGCCGGACTTGCGCAGCCTGGTGAACCGTGCTCCGGACTGAGGACCCAGAGATCTTCAGTAAAGAGGTAAAGAGACTGCAACCTGGTGTCCTCGTTATTTACCGCGACCTGCACCCCACAACTGCACCACCATTATCATCCCACTCTATACCTATTGACTGTGCGCCCCACGGCAGGGTCACGGACCGGGGCCTAGCCGCCGTGACAACCCCAGAGCAGAGACTCGTAGGCCCGGTACTGGGTACCCCTCGGCCCTGCGGTGGTGGGGGCGCCGCACCTGGGCGGTATATAAGGGATGGCATGTTACATCTTAAAAGCCTGCATCTCAGGGGAAATGCTTACACGTGTGATTGTCTAAATGTATTTCTGCAAAGACGCCTCTAATGAGGAAATGTGTATTATGAACAGGAACCCGGTCTAAAACACTGATATTACATAGGTACTATTAAGAGTCTTGGCTATAGAAATCAAAATGTCAAGCATATATGGGTGCATGTTTGCAAGCAATGGGGTAACTCACCTAATGTCATAGAGGGGAGTGGTTCTATGGTCATATATAATAGTTAGCGAGTCTGGAATAAGATAACAAAGAGGTTAGTGGGAGAAAAAAAAGACAATAATAAATGCTTATAACAACCAGTCAATCTCCCTGTTCAGTCCCTTGGGGGCCAAAGTATCTAATTTATGGATCCAATAGGTCTCACGTGACCTGAGTAATCTGATATGGTCCCCCCCTCGTCGGGGGCGGGGGACATGCTCAACAACCTGAAATTTAAGTTGGGCCACTGTATGCCTAAACTTTGTAAAGTGATCCGGTAGGGGTAGCCAGTTTTTGCCACATCTAATGGTAGATTTGTGGCTGGCAATGCGTTCTTTAATATGTTGTGTGGTTTCACCCACGTAGAGGAGCCCACAGGGGCATTTTATCACGTAGACAACAAAATTGGAGTTGCAAGTGAAGAAACCCTGTATGGGATAAGATTTGCCAGTTAAAGGGTGGGTTATACAGTCTGACTTTATGATGTTGGAACATGATGCGCAGTTTAGGCAAGGGAAAGTTCCCCGGCGTCGGGTGGTCAGGTATGTCTGTGTAGATGTGGGGCGTGCGCTGCCTATGTCCGCCCTGACCAGCCTATCCTTAATGTTGGTGGGCCTTTTGCTACACATAAGTGCCAGTTCCCTAAATGGGGAAATATCAGGATATGCTTTTGCCAACAGGGGCCAATGTCTTCTAATGATGGAATAGACCTTGGGCATTAGTGGGTGGAAGACATGGACGAAAGGAATCCTCTCTGTTGATCTATTATGTGGGAGAGGGGACGGGGGTGAGAGTGTCCGTGTTTTTTCCTCCATGAGGAGCCTGGTAGGATAGCCTCTTGTCTGAAACTTCTGTGTCATGGTGTCCAGTCTGTTACTCAAGGTACTAGTGTCGGAGACAATCCGGGCAACCCTGTCAAATTGAGAACATGGCAAGCTGTTCTTCATTGCCCGAGGATGGCAACTTGTATAGTGTAAAAGGCTGTTACAATCCGTCGGTTTACAATAGACATCCGTGGAAAGAAACCCCAGGGTATCCTTAAAAACCATAGTGTCTAAAAAGGGTACTGATACCATGTCGCGATGGATGGTAAACTGTAGTTCAGGAAAAATCGAGTTCAGGTAGGTATGGAAGGATGTGAGCGTGTCCGAGGTGCCCGTCCAGACGAAAAAGATGTCATCAATGTAACGCCGATAACCTACCGCATGGTGAATAAAGAGACTATTGGTAAATACATGTGTGATCTCAAAATAGTTCATAAATGCGTTAGCATACGCCGGCGCGACATTCGAGCCCATCGCTGTGCCACACTTCTGAATGTAAAACGTGTCCCTGTATAGAAAATAATTCTCATAGAGTACCAGATGCAATAGGTCTAGGCAAAGATGAATGGCATCCTCAGACATAGAGGATTGATTGAGCAGGTACCTTGTGGCTTCTATACCCTTCGTGTGTTGGATAGATGTATAAAGGCTGTTGACATCCAGAGTGACAAGGGTGCTATCAGGTGGGACTGTGCCAAGTTGTTTGATTAGATTCAAGAAGTGCCCAGTGTCGAGGAGGAAAGACCGAGTTGATCTGACCAATGGTGTCAATACTTTTTCCAAAAAAATCGAAAGTGGAGACAAGACAGAGTCCGTCGAGGCCACGATTGGCCTACCGGGTGGGTTAAGGAGTGATTTATGGATTTTCGGTAAAACGTAAAAGACCGGTGTGACTGGGTGAGGATTAATGAGGAAGGTGGCTGTTTTTTGATCAATGGTATGCTGTGCCAAGTACATGTCAACAACCCTACGGATCTTAAGCCCAATACTGGTAACTGGATCCCTGGGTAACACCCCATAGGTGTTAGAGTCTGACAATTGGCGATTGATCTCATCCATGTACTGTGCACGGTTCATAACCACAATCGCTCCCCCTTTATCTGCCGGTTTTATGATGATGGAATCATTGGTGTGAAGGGAGGAAAGCGCTTGCTTCTCAGTAGGAGAAGTATTGGAATGTGATGGAAACAGCCCGAGACGTTGTTGGTGAGTTAAAGAATTAATCTCCCGGTCTACCAGGGAGATAAACGTTTCAGTGGCGTGATAAGTCCGTGGTGGACAGAAATTACTCCGGTTGAAGAGACCCAGAGAAGAGATAGAGAGTGAGGAAATTGCGCCACCCTCTAAGGGGGTTGCCGACCCACGAGTATCTGTTCTATTCAGACCAAAATGGGTTTTTAATCTGACCGCCCGATAGAAGCGTTCGAGGTCCTTTTTCAACTGGAAAGCGTCCCAAATTGGTGTAGGACAGAATGAAAGGACTTTTTTTTTTTCTGTCTTATTAATGCACCATTCACAGTGTCACTTCTACCCACAGGGCACTCAGGATCGTTATATTTCCCTGTGTCACCATGTTGTCAATGCTTCACTTTGACTCATCTAGTCTTTCGCCTTCTGTCTTTTCCACTGGCATCTGAATATGGCGGACTCGGTGGGCGGACCCACGAATTATAGCACTTAATCCAAGAGCATTTGCACTGATGTCTTTTATAGTGTGTTATTTTGTTTTTTTCCCCTATGTTTTGTATTACTCATATATTTTTTGTTTTGTTCTGTATATATTTCTTTTTCCACAGCGATCACGTGATAAAGGCTCAGGTTGAGCCGAAACGTTGTTAAAAGATCGCAAAATACTGTATATTCTGTTCCGCTCCCAGATTGTTTATACAATAAATTTTCATTACAAATTTATATTACCTCAGAGTGTGCGGTGAATTTGAAATCTTGCTATAGTTGAGACTTCTAGTCTATTACACCAGCACCTCGTCAAGGGCCGAGTGCACACCATTATATTTCTTTGATATTTTCAACCTTTTGTGTGGCACCGTATCAAAAGCTTTTGAAAAGTCCATATACACTACATCCACTGGGTTCCCTTGGTCCAGTCCGGAACTTACCTCTTCATAGAAGCTGATCAGATTAGTTTGACATGAACGGCACCTAGTAAACCCGTGCTGATACTGGGTCATGAGGTTATTCCTCTTCAGATACTCCAGCATAGCATCCCTTAGAATGCCCTCCAGGATTTTACCCACAGTAGAGGTTAAGCTTACTGGCCTATAATTACCGAGTCCAGTTTTTGTCCCCTTTTTGAATATTGGCACCACATTTGCTATACGCCAGTCCTGTGGTACAGACCCTGTTATTATGGAGTCTTTAAAGATTAAAAATAATGGTCTATCAATGACTGTACTTAGTTCCTGCAGTACTCGGGGGTGGATCCCATCCGGGCCCGGAGATTTGTCAATTTTAGTGATTTTTAGACGCCGCCGTACTTCATGCTGGGTTAAGCAGGTGACATTTAATGGGGAATTTTTATCACTAGTCATATTGTCTGCCATGGAATTTTCTTGAGTAAATACTGATGAAAAAAAGTCATTTAGCATATTGGCTTTTTCCTCATCCTCATTCACCATTTCACCCAGACTATTTTTAAGGGGGCCAACACTATCATTTTTTAGTTTCTTACTATTTACGTGGTTAAAGAATATTTGGGGATTATTTTTACTCTCTCTGGCAATAAGTCTCTCTGTCTCAATTTTTGCTGCCTTGATTTGCTTTTTACAGAATTTATTTAATTTTCTATATTTATTTAATGCCTCATCACTACCTACTTCCTTTAACCCCTTCACCCCAAAGCCTGTTTTCACCTAAGTGACACGGCCAATTTTTACAATTCTGACCACTGTCACTTTATGAGGTCATAACTCTGAAACGCTTCAACGGATCCTGGTGATTCTGAGACTGTTTTCTCGTGACATATTGTACTTTATGATAGTGGTAAAACTTCTTCGATATGACTTGCATTTATTTGTGAAAAAAACAGAAATTTGACGAAAATTATGAAAATTTAGCAATTTTCAAATTTTTCGTTTTTATGCCCTTAAATTAGAGAGTTATATCACATAATATAGTTAATAAACAACATTTCCCACATGTCTGCTTTACATCAGCACAATTTTGGAAACATAATTTTTTTTTGTTAGGAAGTTATAAGGGTTAAAAGTTGACCAGCGATTTCTCATTTTTGCAACAAAATTTGCAAAACCATTTTTTTTACGGACCACCTCACACTTGAAGTGACTTTGAGGGGTCTATATGACAGAAAATGTCCAAAAGTGACACCATTCTAAAAACTGCACCCCTCAAGGTACTCTAAACCACATTCAAAAAGTTTATTAACCCTTCAGGTGCTTCACAGGAATTTTTGGAATGTTTAAAAAAAATTGAACATTTAACTTTTTTTTCACAAAATTTTTACTTCAGATCCAATTTGTTTTATTTTACCATGGGTAACAGGAGAAATTGGACCAAAAAAGTTGTTGTACAATTTGTCCTGAGTACGCCGATACCCCACATGTTGGGGTAAACCATTGATTGGGCACATGGCAGAGCTCGGAAGGGAAGGAGCGCCATTTGACTTTTCAATGCAAAATTGGCTGGAATTGAGATCGGAACCCATGTCGTGTTTGGAGAGCCCCTGACGTGCCTAATCAGTGGAAACCCCTACAAGTGACACCATTTTGGAAAGTAGACCCTCTAAGGAACTAATCTAGATGTGTGGTGAGCACTTTGAACCTCCAAGTGCTTCACAGAAGTTTATAATGTGGAGCCGTAAAAAAAATTAATATTAATTTTCACAAAAAATGATCTTTTTGCCCCCAATTTTTTATTTTCCCAAGGGTAGCAGGATAAATTGGACCCCAAAAGTTGTTGTGCAATTTGTCCTGAGTACGCTGATACTTCATATATGGGGATAAACCACTGTTTGGGCGCATGGCAGAGCTCGGAAGGGAAGGAGCGCCATTTGACTTTTCAATGCAAAATTGGCTGGAATTGAGATCGGAACCCATGTCGTGTTTGGAGAGCCCCTGACGTGCCTAAACAGTGGAAACCCCCACAAGTGACACCATTTTGGAAAGTAGACCCTCTAAGGAACTAATCTAGATGTGTGGTGAGCACTTTGAACCTCCAAGTGCTTCACAGAAGTTTATAATGTGGAGCCGTAAAAAAAATTAATATTAATTTTCACAAAAAATGATCTTTTTGCCCCAAATTTTTTATTTTCCCAAGGGTAGCAGGATAAATTGGACCCCAAAAGTTGTTGTGCAATTTGTCCTGAGTACGCTGATACTTCATATATGGGGATAAACCACTGTTTGGGCGCATGGCAGAGCTCGGAAGGGAAGGAGCGCCATTTGACTTTTCAATGCAAAATTGGCTGGAATTGAGATCGGAACCCATGTCGTGTTTGGAGAGCCCCTGACGTGCCTAAACAGTGGAAACCCCCACAAGTGACACCATTTTGGAAAGTAGACCCTCTAAGGAACTAATCTAGATGTGTGGTGAGCACTTTGAACCTCCAAGTGCTTCACAGAAGTTTATAATGTAGTGCCGTAAAAAAAAATTAATATTAATTTTCACAAAAAATGATATTTTTGCCCCAATTTTTTTATTTTCCCAAGGGTAGCAGGATAAATTGGACCCCAAAAGTTGTTGTGCAATTTGTCCTGAGTACGCTGATACTTCATATATGGGGATAAACCACTGTTTGGGCGCATGGCAGAGCTCGGAAGGGAAGGAGCGCCATTTGACTTTTCAATGCAAAATTGGCTGGAATTGAGATCGGAACCCATGTCGTGTTTGGAGAGCCCCTGACGTGCCTAAACAGTGGTAACCCCCACAAGTGACACCATTTTGGAAAGAAGACCCCCTAAGGAACTTATTTAGATGTGTGGTGAGCACTTTTAACCCCCAGTTGTTTCACTAAAGTTTAGAATGTAGCGCTGTGAAAATCAAAAAATCATTTTTTCTTTCCACAAAATGATGTTTTAGCCCGCAATTTTTTTTCCCCCAAGGGTAACAGGAGAAATTGGACCACAAAAGTTATTGTCCAATTTGTCCTGAGTACGCTGATACCCCATATATGGGGGGGAACCACTGTTTGGGCGCACGGCAGAGCTCGGAAGGGAAGGAGCGCCGTTTGAAATGCAGACTTAGATGGATTGGTCTGCAGGTGTCATGTTGCATTTGCAGAGCCCCTGATGTACCTAAACAGTAGAAACCCCCCACAAGTGACCCCATATTGGAAACTAGACCCCCCACGGAACTTATCTAGATGTGTTGTGAGAACTTTGAACCAACAAGTGTTTCACTACAGTTTATCACGCAGAGCCATGAAAATAAAAATTTTTTTTTTTCCACGAAAATTATATTTTAGCCCCCACATTTTTATTTTCCCAAGGGTAACAGGAGAAATTGGACAACAAAAGTTGTTGTCCAATTTGTCCTGAGTACGCTGATACTTCATATATGGGGATAAACCACTGTTTGGGTGCACGGCAGAGCTCGGAAGGGAAGGAGCGCCGTTTGAAATGCAGACTTAGATGGATTGGTCTGCAGGTGTCATGTTGCATTTGCAGAGCCCCTGATGTACCTAAACAGTAGAAACCCCCCACAAGTGACCCCATATTGGAAACTAGACCCCCCACGGAACTTATCTAGATGTGTTGTGAGAACTTTGAACCCCCAAGTGCTTCACTACAGTTTATAACGCAGAGCCGCGAAAATAAAAAATATATTTTTTTCCACGAAAATTATATTTTAGCCCCCATGTTTTTATTTTCCCAAGGATAAGGCTGGTTTCACACTTGCGTTTTTTTTAAAAACGCATGTGTGAAAAAACGCATGTAATCGCGGTAAAACGCATGCGTTTTTTTAGACGCATGCGTTTTTATAGAAAAACACAAGAAAACAAGAAAAAACCAAAAAACCCTAACCCTACCCCTAACCCTACCCCTACCCCTAACCTGAAATACGTGGCACTGAAATACGTGGCACTGAAATACGTTTATATACGTATATACGTATATAAGTGCCACGATATTTCAGTGGCCACGTATATAAGTGCCACGTATATAAGTGCCACGTATATAAGTGCCACGTATATAAGTGCCACGTATATAAGTGCCACGTATATAAGTGCCACGTATTTCATGTACATGCCACGATATTTCAGTGCCACGTATTTCAGTGCCACGTATTTCAGTGCCACGTATTTCAGTGCCACGTATTTCAGTGCCACGTATTTCAGTGCCACGATATTTCAGTGCCACGTATTTAAGTGCCACGGTATTTCAGTGAAATACGTGGCACTGAAATATCGTGGCATTTACGTGAAATACGTGGCACTTAAATACGTGGCACTTAAATACGTGGCACTTAAATACGTGGCACTTAAATACGTGGCACTTAAGTGCCAGGGAATTTAAGTGCCACGTATTTAAGTGCCACGTATTTCACGTAAATGCCACGATATTTCAGTGTCACGTATTTCACTGAAATACCGTGGCACTTAAATACATGGCACTGAAATATTGTGGCACTGAAATATCGTGGCACTGAAATACGTGGCACTGAAATACGTGGCACTGAAATACGTGGCACTGAAATACGTGGCACTGAAATACGTGGCACTATGACTGTCAGAAAATGTTCATTAAACGGTTAGGGATGAGTTTAGGGGTAGGGTTAGGGTTAGGGTTTGGATCCCTTTATCACCTTGATGGTGGTGGGTGACTTTTCAGTGTGTTCTGTTTTTTTTCTATAAAAACGCATGCGTTTTTAACGCAAACAAACGCGTTGAGATCGGACGCCATGTCGCATTTGGAGAGCCCCTGATGTGCCTAAACAGTGAAAACTCCCCAATTCTAACTGAAACCCTAACCCCCAACCCTAACCCTAGTCCTAACCCTAGCGCTACTTTCACACTAGCGTTTTTTTGCATACGTTGCAATGCGTCGTTTTGGCGAAAAAACGCATCCTGCAAAGTCATCTGCAGGATGCGTTTTTTCCCCATAGACTAACATTAGCGACGTATTGACACACGTCGCAAGCGTCGTGCGACGGTTGCGTCGTGTTGTGGCGGACAGCCGGCAGCAACAAACGTTACATGTAACTTTTTTTGTGCTGACGGTCCACCATTTCCGACCGCGCATGCGCGGCTGGAACTCCGCCCCCACCTCCCCGCACCTCACAATGGGGCAGCGGATGCGTGGAAAAACAGCATCCGCTGCCCCCGTTGTGCGGCGCTTGCACAGTATGCGTCGGTATGTCGGGCCGACGCAGCGCGACGGCCCCGTACCGACGCTAGTGTGAAAGTAGCCTAACGGGAAAATGGAAATAAATATATTTTTTAAAATTTTATTATTTTTCCTAACTAAGGGGGTGATGAAGGGGGATTTGATTTACTTATATAGCGTTTTTTGGGCGGATTTTTATGGTTGGCAGCCGTCACACACTAAAAGACGCTTTTTATTGCAAACAATAGTTTTTGCATCACCACATTTTGAGAGCTATAATTTTTCCATATTTTGGTCCACAGAGTCATGTGAGATCTTGTTTTTTGCGGGACGAGTTGACGTTTTTGCTGGTACCATTTTCGGGTACATGACATTTTTTGATCGCTTTTTATTCCGATTTTTGGGAGGCGGAATGAACAAAAACCAGCAATTCCTGAAATTCTTTTAGGGGGTGCGTTTATACCGTTCCGCGTTTGGTAAAAAGGATAAAGCAGTTTTATTCTTCGGGTCAGTACGATTACAGCGATACCTCATTTATATAATTTTTTTATGTTTTGGCGCTTTTACACAATAAAAACTATTTTATATAAAAAATAATTGTTTTTGCATCGCTTTATTCTGAGAGCTATAACTTTTTTATTTTTCTGCTGATGATGCTGTATGGCGGCTTTTTTTTTGCGGGACAAGATGACGTTTTCAGTGGTACCATGGTTATTTATATTCGTCTTTTTGATCGCGTGTTATTCCACTTTTTGTTTGGCGGTATGAGAATAAAGCGTTGTTTTTTGCCTCGTTTTTTTTTTTTTTTTTTTACGGTGTTCACTGAAGGGGTTAACTAGTGATATAGTTTTATAGGTGGGGTTGTTACGGACGCGGCGATACTAAATATGTGTACTTTTATTGTGTGGTGTTTTTTTTATTTAGATAAAGAAATGTATTTATGGGAATATATTTATTTTTTTTTTCTTTATTTAGGAATTTTTTTTTTTTTTTTTTTTACACATTTGGAAAAATTTTTTTTTTACTTTTTTACTTTGTCCCAGGAGGGGACATCACAGATCGGTGATCAGACCGTGTGCATAGCACTCGGTCTGATCACCGATGTGACAGGCACATTCCACAGGCTTGCCGGCGCCTGCTATGAGGATTCTCAGCAGACGCCGGCAAGCAGGGTCATCTTATGACCCGGAAGGAGTCCCGCGGCCATCTTGGATCCGGGGACTCCTTCCAGGTCACCGGAGCAGCGCGATCTCATCGCGCTGCTCCGGTGGGAGAGCGCAGGGAGCCCCCGTCCCTGCGCGATCCCCCTCTATGCCGCTGTCACTATTGACAGCGGTATCAGAGGGGTTAAATGCCCGCGATCGGCGACAGCGCCGATCGTGGGCATTGCTGCAGGGTGTCAGCTGTCATATACAGCTGACACCCGCACCCGATCACCGCGGCGCTCAGCGCGAGACCGTGGTGATCGGGGCGCCGTACTAGTACTGCGGCTGGCACTAATGCAGTGCCGGCAGCGCCGTACTAGTACGGCGCATGTCACGAAGGGGTTAATTCTCTAAATGCTTTCTTTTTGTCCCTTATTGTGCCCCTTACAGCTCTATTTAGCCATATTGGTTTCCTCCTATTTCTAGTATGTTTATTCCCATACGGTATATATTGTGCACAGGTCCTATCCAGGATGCTAATAATCATCTCTCATTTTCTTTGTGTATTTTTATGTCTCAGGATATCGTCCCAGTTAATTGCACCAAGATCCTCTCTCATCCGTTGGAAATTTGCCCTTTAGTGAAGTTTAGTGTCCTTGTAACCACTCTACTACCCATCTTATTAAAGGATACATGAAAACGTATTATTTTGTGATCACTATTCCCCAAGTGACCCTCAACCCTTATATTTGATATGTGGTCTGGCCTTTTAGTTAATATTAGGTCTAGCAGTGCCCCCATTCTTGTTGGGTCCTGAACCAGTTGTGAAAGGCAATTGTCTCTCATAGTTGTCAAAAACCGATTACCTTTACTGGAACTGCAGGTTTCTGTTCCCCAATCTATTTCAGGGTAGTTGAAGTCCCCCATAATAATGACTTCTCCTTGAGTTGCAGCTTCATCTATTTGCTTTATGAGGATATTCTCCATTGCTTCCATTATTTTTGGAGATTTATAACAAACCCCTATCAGTAATTTATTATTTTTTCCCACTCCGCTTATCTCCACCCACAGGGACTCTACATTTTCATTAGATTCACCTATATTATCACGCAGGATGGGTTTTAAGGATGATTTTACATATAGACACACTCCTCCCCCTCGCCTATCCATTCGGTCATTTCTGAACAGACTATAACCCTGCAAGTTAACAGCCCAGTCATGGCTCTCATCCAGCCATGTTTCAGATATCCCCACCATTTCATAATTATGCTCCAACAACATTAGTTCTAATTTGTCTATTTTGTTGGCGAGGCTTCTGGCATTAGTATACATACATTTTATGTATCTCTCTGTACCTCTATTCTTTCTTAAATTATTAACTGTTCTAACCCCACCCCCCCATGTCACCGCCACCCCCAACTTCCTTATATGTGCCCAGGTCTCTATCTGCACTATTTTCCCCTCCTATAAAATGAATACTATCCCCCCCATTTCCTAGTTTAAACACTCCTCCAACCTTCTAGCCATTCTGTCCCCCACAACAGCTGCACCTTCCCCATTGAGGTGCAGCCCGTCCCTAGCGTAGAGCCTGTAGCCAACTGAGAAGTCGGCCCAGTTCTGCAGGAACCCAAACCCCTGCTTCCTACACCAATTCTTGAGCCACTTATTAACCTCCCTAATCTCCCATTGCCTCTCTGGCGTGGCACGTGGTACAGGCAGTATTTCAGAAAATACCACGTTGGAGGTCCTTGCTTTCAGCTTGCAGCCTAATTCCCTGAAATCATCTTTAAGGACCTTCCACCTACCTCTAACTTTGTCATTTGTGCCAATGTGCACCATGACCGCTGGGTCTTCACCAGCCCCTCCCAGTAAGCTGTCAACTCGATCAGCGATGTTTCGGACTCGAGTGCCAGGTAGGCAGCACACCATTCGACGATCCCTGTCTTTGTGACAGACTGCCCTATTTGTTCCCCTAATAATTGAGTCCCCCACTACCAGCACCTGTCTGGCCTGCCCTGCTCTCCTATTTCCCTCCTTACTGTAGCAGTCACTCCTCCGGCTTTCAGAGGACATGCTTGGCTGCAGCAGTGCTACCCCTGTACTGGCATCCCCCTCATCCGCCAACTTAGCAAACTTATTGGGGTGTGCCAGATCAGGACTAGTCTCCCTGGCACTCTTCCCTCTACCCTGCTTCCTGTCACCCAGCTAACTGCCTCACTGTCCTGCAGCTCCATCCTACCATCCCCCGCCTCATCTATCCCATTGCGCATCTTCTCAGTGAGCAGAAGACTCCTTTCCATGTTGTCAATGGATCTCAGTGTTGCCAGCTGCACATTTAGATTCAGAATCTGGGTTTCCAAATGCACAACGTGCTCACATCTCGCACAGCAGTATGCACCCTCGACCAGCTGATCAAGGACTGCATACATGTGGCAAGATGTGCACTGGATGGCATTAACAATAGTGGAGCACATTTCCTAATGGGGATTGCACCACACAGAAACGTTAAATACAAAATAAATGCAAAGTATCAATAAAACACAGACAGCAATTCAGTAATTCCTCCCTTGGAAACTCCCTGATTCCAAAGTCACTGAATCACAAGTCACACTTACCGCCGTTCACACTTACGCTCAGGTCACACTCAGCTCGTTCACACTCGCTAAGCTGAAGATTTAAAGATTTTTTTTTTCTCCTCAACAGCAAACCACCTTGCTGTTCAATGCACTTCCAAAAATATATATATAATATATGGTAGCCCCCTCATAGAGCATAATGCAACCCCCCATAGAATATAATGTAGCCCCTCCTGTCATGATCTCTGCAGGCAGAGATCATAGCAAGCCTATAGAGGGACAAGCTCTCGGAAGATGGAACTATACTGACCATGAACTAAGCCTGCCGCGCAACTAGAAATAGCCAGGTAGCATTTCCTATTTAACGCTAGATGCCCAGCTCTGGCCTAAGACCTAAATAGCTAGCAGAGGGAAATATAAGACCTGGCTCACCTCTAGAGAAATATTCCAAAGAAGACAGTAGCCCCCCACATATAATGACGGTGAGTTCAGATGAAACAACAAACGCAGCAGGAAAATAGTCTTAGCAAATTTGAGGTCCGCTTACTAGATAGCAGAAGACAGATAGTATACTTTCATGGTCAGCAGAAAAACACTAACAAAACACCATCCAGAGATTACCTTAAACTCTGGCATTAACTCATAACGCCAGAGTAGCAATCCCTGATCAACGAGAGCTTTCCAGACACAGTAACAAAACTTCAGCTGTGAACTGGAACAAATAGGCAAAACAAAACATGGACAAAAGTCCAACTTATCTAGTAGTAGTCTAGAAGCAGGAACAAGCACTGAGAGGCATCAGATAACATTGTTGACCGGCAAGAAACCACCAGAGAAATGAGCTTAAATAGCGACACCCACTACTGATGGAATCAGGTGAAACAGGAAAGAGGATGACAAGTCCAATTCCACAAGCGGCCACCGGGGGAGCCCAGAATCCAAATTCACAACAGTACCCCCCCCTCAAGGAGGGGGCACCGAACCCTCACCAGATCCACCAGGGCGACCAGGATGAGCCCTATGGAAGGCACGAACAAGATCAGAAGCATGAACATCAGATGCATTGACCCAAGAATTATCCTCCTGGCCGTAACCCTTCCAGTTGACCAGATACTGGAGTTTCCGTCTGGAAACACGAGAGTCCAAAATTTTCTCCACAACGTACTCCAACTCACCCTCAACCAACACCGGAGCAGGAGGCTCAACTGAAGGTACAACAGGTACCTCATACCTGCGCAATAACGACCGATGAAAAACGTTATGAATGGAAAAGGACGCAGGGAGGTCCAAACGGAAAGAAACAGGATTAAGAATCTCCAATATTCTATAAGGGCCGATGAACCGAGGTTTAAACTTAGGAGAAGAGACCCTCATAGGGACAAAACGAGAAGACAACCACACTAAATCTCCAACACAAAGCCGAGAACCAACACGACGATGACGGTTGGCAAAACGCTGAGTCTTCTCCTGGGACAACTTCAAATTGTCCATAACCTGCCCCCAAATGTGATGCAATCTCTCTACCACCGCATCCACTCCAGGACAATCCGAGGATTCCACCTGACCGGAGGAAAATCGAGGGTGAAACCCCGAATTACAGAAAAACGGGGACACCAAGGTGGAAGAACTGGCCCGATTATTGAGGGCGAACTCTGCCAATGGCAAAAAAGCAACCCAATCATCCTGGTCAGCAGAGACAAAACACCTCAGATATGTCTCAAGGGTCTGATTAGTCCGCTCGGTCTGGCCATTAGTCTGAGGGTGAAAAGCAGACGAAAAAGACAAATCTATGCCCATCCTAGCACAGAATGCCCGCCAAAATCTAGACACAAATTGGGTACCTCTGTCAGAAACAATATTCTCAGGAATACCGTGCAATCGGACAACATTCTGAAAAAACAGAGGAACCAACTCAGAAGAAGAAGGCAACTTGGGCAGAGGAACCAAATGGACCATTTTAGAGAAACGGTCACAGACCACCCAGATGACAGACATCTTCTGGGAAACAGGCAGATCTGAAATAAAATCCATCGAGATGTGTGTCCAAGGCCTCTTAGGAATAGGCAAGGGCAACAGCAGTCCGCTAGCCCGAGAACTACAAGACTTGGCCCGAGCACAAACGTCACATGACTGCACAAAGACTCGCACATCTCGTGACAGAGAAGGCCACCAGAAGGATCTTGCCACCAAATCCCTGGTACCAAAAATTCCGGGATGACCTGCCAATGCAGAAGAATGTACCTCAGAGATGACTCTGCTGGTCCAATCATCCGGAACAAACAGTCTATCAGGCGGACAACGATCCGGTCTATCCGCCTGAAACTCTTGCAAGGACCGCCGCAGATCAGGAGAAACGGCCGACAAAATTACTCCCTCCCTAAGGATACCTGTGGGTTCAGAATTACCAGGAGAGTCCGGGTCAAAACTCCTAGAAAGGGCATCTGCCTTAACATTCTTAGAACCCGGTAGGTATGACACCACAAAATTAAAGCGAGAAAAAAATAAAGACCAGCGCGCCTGTCTAGGATTCAGGCGTCTGGCAGTCTCAAGATAAATCAAATTTTTGTGGTCAGTCAATACCACCACCTGATGTCTAGCCCCCTCGAGCCAATGGCGCCACTCCTCAAACGCCCACTTCATGGCCAAAAGCTCCCGATTCCCAACATCATAATTCCGCTCTGCGGGCGAAAATTTGCGAGAAAAGAAGGCACAAGGCCTAATGACGGAGCAGTCGGAACCTTTCTGCGACAACACTGCCCCAGCTCCGATCTCCGAAGCGTCAACCTCAACCTGAAAAGGCAGATTCACATCAGGCTGACGCAACACAGGGGCAGAGGCAAAACGGCGCTTAAGCTCCTGAAAGGCCTCTACAGCATGAGGGGACCAATTAGCAACATCAGCGCCTTGTCTGGTCAAATCAGTCAGTGGTTTAACGACATCCGAAAAACCAGCAATAAATCGGCGGTAAAAGTTGGCAAAGCCCAAAAATCTCTGAAGACCCTTAAGAGAGGAGGGCTGAGTCCAGTCACAAATAGCTTGCACCTTGACGGGATCCATCTCAATGGAAGAGGGAGAAAAAATATACCCCAAAAAGGAAATTTTCTGGACCCCAAAAACGCACTTAGACCCCTTCACACATAAAGAATTAGACCGCAGAACCTGAAAAACTCTCCTGACCTGCTGGACATGAGAGTCCCAGTCATCAGAAAAAATCAGAATATCATCCAGATATATTATCATAAATTTATCCAGAAAATCGCGGAAAATATCATGCATAAAAGACTGGAAAACTGAAGGGGCATTAGAAAGACCAAAAGGCATGACCAAATACTCAAAGTGGCCCTCGGGCGTATTAAATGCGGTCTTCCACTCATCCCCCTGCCTGATCCGCACCAAATTATACGCCCCACGAAGATCAATTTTAGAGAACCACTTAGCACCCTCTATACGAGCAAACAAATCAGTAAGCAATGGCAATGGGTATTGATACTTAACAGTGATCTTATTCAGAAGCCGATAATCAATACATGGTCTCAAAGAGCCGTCTTTTTTTGAGACAAAGAAAAACCCAGCTCCCAAGGGAGAAGAAGATGGACGAATATGTCCCTTTTCCAAAGACTCCTTTATATATTCCCGCATAGCAGCATGTTCCGGCACAGACAAATTAAACAAACGACCCTTTGGATATTTACAACCCGGTATCAAATCTATGGCACAATCGCACTCACGGTGCGGAGGTAACGACCCAAGCTTGGGTTCGTCAAAGACGTCTTGATAATCAGAGAGGAACTCAGGGACTTCAGAGGGAATGGACGACGAAATAGAAACCAAAGGTACGTCCCCATGAATACCCTTACATCCCCAGCTCAACACAGACATTGCTCTCCAGTCCAAGACTGGGTTGTGAGACTGCAACCATGGCAATCCCAGTACCAAATCGTCATGTAAATTATACAGCACCAGGAAACGAATAATCTCCTGGTGATCCGGATTGATACGCATGGTTACTTGTGTCCAGTATTGTGGTTTATTATTAGCCAATGGGGTGGAGTCAATCCCCTTCAGAGGAATAAGAGTCTCCAAAGGCTCTAAATCAAAACCACAACGATTGGCAAAGGACCAATCCATAAGACTCAGAGCGGCGCCAGAGTCAACATAGGCGTCCGTGGCAATGGATGACAAAGAGCAAATCAGGGTTACAGACAAAATAAACTTAGACTGAATGGTGCTAATGGAAACAGACTTATCAAGCTTCTTTGTACGCCTAGAGCATGCTGATATAACATGAGTAGAATCCCCACAATAGAAACACAATCCATTCTTCCGTCTAAAATTCTGTCGCTCGCTCCTGGACAGAATTCTATCACACTGCATACTTTCTGGCGTCTTTTCCATAGACACCGCCAGATGGTGCACCGGTTTGCGCTCCCGCAGACGCCTATCAATCTGAATAGCCATTGTCATGGACTCATTCAGACCTGCAGGCAAAGGGAACCCCACCATAACATCCTTAACGGCATCAGAGAGACCTTCTCTGAAAGTTGCCGCCAAGGCGCACTCATTCCACTGAGTAAGCACAGACCATTTACGGAATTTTTGGCAGAAAACTTCAGCTTCGTCTTGCCCCTGAGATAGTGCCATCAAAGTTTTTTCTGCCTGAAGTTCCAAATGAGGTTCCTCATAAAGCAAGCCCAAGGCCAGAAAAAACGCATCCACATCGCGTAACGCAGGATCCCCTGCTGGCAATGAGAAGGCCCAATCTTGAGGGTCACCCCTGAGCAAGGAAATCACAATCCTAACCTGCTGAGCAGGGTCTCCAGCTGAACGAGACTTCAGGGACAAATAAAGCTTACAATTATTTCGGAAATTCTGGAAGCTAGCTCTATTCCCTGTGAAGAACTCCGGCAAAGGAATTCTCGGCTCAGATACCGGAGCATGTACCACAAAATCTTGTAAATTTTGTACTTTCGTGATGAGATTATTCAAACCCGCAGTTACACTCTGGAGATCCATTATTGTCAGGTGCACACAGAGCATACAGAGATTAGGAGGAGAGAGAGAGAAAAGACTGCAGCAAGGCAGACTGGAGGAAAAAAAAAAAAAAAAAAATTTCAGCAGACTTCTTATAACTCTCCTTTCTCAACCTGGGTCTTTAACACTTTATGGGCCGGTCAAACTGTCATGATCTCTGCAGGCAGAGATCATAGCAAGCCTATAGAGGGACAAGCTCTCGGAAGATGGAACTATACTGACCATGAACTAAGCCTGCCGCGCAACTAGAAATAGCCAGGTAGCATTTCCTATTTAACGCTAGATGCCCAGCTCTGGCCTAAGACCTAAATAGCTAGCAGAGGGAAATATAAGACCTGGCTCACCTCTAGAGAAATATTCCAAAGAAGACAGTAGCCCCCCACATATAATGACGGTGAGTTCAGATGAAACAACAAACGCAGCAGGAAAATAGTCTTAGCAAATTTGAGGTCCGCTTACTAGATAGCAGAAGACAGATAGTATACTTTCATGGTCAGCAGAAAAACACTAACAAAACACCATCCAGAGATTACCTTAAACTCTGGCATTAACTCATAACGCCAGAGTAGCAATCCCTGATCAACGAGAGCTTTCCAGACACAGTAACAAAACTTCAGCTGTGAACTGGAACAAATAGGCAAAACAAAACATGGACAAAAGTCCAACTTATCTAGTAGTAGTCTAGAAGCAGGAACAAGCACTGAGAGGCATCAGATAACATTGTTGACCGGCAAGAAACCACCAGAGAAATGAGCTTAAATAGCGACACCCACTACTGATGGAATCAGGTGAAACAGGAAAGAGGATGACAAGTCCAATTCCACAAGCGGCCACCGGGGGAGCCCAGAATCCAAATTCACAACACCCTCCATAGAATATAATACAGCACATCATAGAATGTAATATAGCCCTCCCCCATAGAATGTAATGCAGCCAGCCCCCATAGAATGTAATGCAGCCAGCCCCCCATAAAATGTAATGCAGCACAGCCCCATAGAATGTAATATAGCACAGCCCCATAGAATGTAATACAGCACAGCCCCCATAGAATGTAATGCAGCACAGCCCCCATAGAATGTAATGCAGCACAGCCCCCATAGAATGTAATACAGCCAGCCCCCATAGAATGTAATACAGCACAGCCCCCATAGAATGTAGTACAGCACAGCCCCCATAGAATGTAATGCAGCACAGCCCCCATAGAATGTAATACAGCCAACCCCCATAGAATGTAATACAGCACAGCCCCCATAGAATGTAATACAGCACAGCCCCCATAGAATGTAATGCAGCACAGCCCCCATAGAATGTAATGCAGCCAGCCCCCATATAATGTAATGCAGCCAGCCACCATAGAATGTTACCCAGCACAGCCCCCATAGCATGTAATACAGCACAGCCCCCATAGAATGTAATGCAGCACATCCCCCATAGAATGTAATACAGCACAGCCCCCATAGAATGTAATACAGCAAAGTCCCCATAGAATGTAATACAGCACAGCCCCCATAGAATGTAATACAGCACAGCCCCCATAGAATGTAATACAGCACAGCCCCCCTAGAATGTAATACAGCACAGCCCCCATAGAATATAATACAGCACAGTTCCCATAGAATGTAATACAGTACAGCCCCCATAGAATGTAATACAGCACAGCCCCCATAGAATATAATACAGCACCGCCCCCATAGAATATAATACAGCACAGCCCCCATAGAATGTAATACAGCACAGCCCCCATAGAATGTAATGCAGCACAGCCGCCATAGAATGTAATACAGCCAGCCCCCATAGAATGTAATACAGCACAGCCCCCATAGAATGTAATACAGCACAGCCCCCATAGAATGTAATACAGCCAGCCCCCCATAGAATGTAATATAGCACAGCCCCCATAGAATGTAATGCAGCACAGCCCCCATAGAATGAAATGCAGCACAGCCCCAATAGAATGTAATACAGCACAGCCCCCATAGAATGTAATGCAGCCAGCCACCATAGAATGTTATACAGCACAGCCCCCATAGAATGTAATACAGCACAGCCCCATAGAATGTAACGCAGCACAGCCCCCATAGAATGTAACACAGCACAGCCCCCATAGAATGTAATACAGCACAGCCCCCATAGAATGTAATACAGCACAGCCCCCATAGAATGTAATGCAGCACAGCCCCCATAGAATGTAATATAGCCAGCCCCCATAGAATGTAATACAGCACAGCCCCCATAGAATGTAATACAGCACAGCCCCCATAGAATGCAATACAGCCAGCCCCCCATAGAATGTAATATAGCACAGCCCCCATAGAATGTAATACAGCACAGCCCCCATAGAATGAATACAGCACAGCCCCCATAGAATGTAATACAGCACAGCCCCCATAGAATGTAATACAGCCTGCCCCCCATAGAATGTAATATAGCACAGCCCCCATAGAATGTAATACAGCACAGCCCCCATAGAATGTAATACAGCACAGCCCCCATAGAATGTAATACAGCCTGCCCCCCATAGAATGTAATATAGCACAGCCCCCATAGAATGTAATACAGCACAGCCCCCATAGAATGTAATGCAGCACAGCCCCAATAGAATGTAATACAGCACAGCCCCCATAGAATGTAATACAGCACAGCCCCCATAGAATGTAATACAGCACAGCCCCCATAGAATGTAATACAGCCAGCCCCCCATAGAATGTAATATAGCACAGCCCCCATAGAATGTAATACAGCACAGCCCCATAGAATGTAATGCAGCACAGCCCCAATAGAATGTAATACAGCACAGCCCCCATAGAATGTAATGCAGCCAGCCACCATAGAATGTTATACAGCACAGCCCCCATAGAATGTAATACAGCACAGCCCCATAGAATGTAACGCAGCACAGCCCCCATAGAATGTAACACAGCACAGCCCCCATAGAATGTAATACAGCACAGCCCCCATAGAATGTAATACAGCACAGCCCCCATAGAATGTAATGCAGCACAGCCCCCATAGAATGTAATGCAGCACAGCCCCCATAGAATGTAATGCAGCACAGCCCCCATAGAATGTAATGCAGCACAGCCCCCATAGAATGTAATGCAGCACAGCCCCCATAGAATGTAATGCAGCACAGCCCCCATAGAATGTAATGCAGCACAGCAACCATAGAATGTTATACAGCACAGCCCCCATAGAATGTAACACAGCACAGCCCCCATAAAATGTAATACAGCACAGCCCCATAGTATGTAATACAGCCAGCCCTCAATAGCCCCACAATCCAGTTATCACTCAGTGATATATTTGAAAAAAAAAAAAAACACTCACCTCTCCTCGTGCCCAGCGCTGCTCCCGGCTCCGGTCTCAGCAGCTGCAGTCTGCCCGGTCACACAGCAGGTGCGCGATGATATGACGTCATCGCGCACCGGCAGTGTCAGCGCCAGGCAGAGCAGGGAATGATGGGAGAGGGAGCGTCAGCAGACGCTCTCTCCTCCATCATTGCATTCAACTGTACCGGCGTCATAGAAGCCGGTATAGTTGAATGCGGCGGCGCTGGCGGGGGGGAGAGTCGGCGCTGGCGAGCGGCCCACGACTGCCACCGGCCCTTCTGGCATTTGCCAGAACTGCCCGATGGCCAGTCCGGCCCTGGCCCCTGATGTACCTAAACAGTAGAAACCCCCACAAGTGATCCAATATTGGAAACTAGACCCCCCAAGGAACTTATCTACTTATCTAGATGTGTTGTGAAAAAAAGTTTTTGTTGTTATCATTAGTGATGAGCGAATATACTCGTTACTCGAGATTTCCCGAGCACGCTCGGGTGTCCTCTGAGTATTTGTAAGTGCTCGGAGATTTAGTTTTCCTTGCAGCAGCTGAATGATTTACATCTGTTAGCCAGCTTGATTACATGTGGGGATTCCCTAGCAACCAGGCAACCCCCACATGTACTTATGCTGGCTAGTAGCTGTAAATCATTCAGCTGCGGCGATGAAAACTAAATCTCCGAGCACTTACAAATACTCGGAGGACACCCGAGCATGCTCGGGAAATCTCGAGTAACGAGTATATTCGCTCATCATCACTAGTTGTCATTCATATTTTCTGAAAAAGGCCAAGAAAGCAAAAATTCTTCCCGGGTATGTAAACTTTTGAGCTCAACTGTATATGCTGACCAACCTGATTTCTAGAGATTCTCTGTGATTTGCAGGCACCTAAGGTTCGTGGTGGTTGCAAGCCTCAGCTGCCAGGCCATCTGCGGTGCCCCCTTTGTCAGAAGTAGCTCATGTGTCTTGTGCATAATTTAACATTTAGATAATGTAAAAATCTGTTTTCATTTTGTCATTATAAGCATGTTTTAAACAATGTAAAAAAATGAATTATGGGAGTTTTACAGTAAAATGCTAACATAAACAAAACCCCTAACCACTGGGATAAAATTTAACTTTTATTAAATACTTTTAAAAACGGGACAAACGACAATTCCAAATACAACACCACACATAAAGTGCACCCTACATATGCCCTATATATATAGATAAATCCTGGTCTGTGTACCTGCCTGCTTGCGGAGGTTGGCACCCTATACAAACACCCACATGAGACTGGCTCCCCCGTACCACGGTGGCTCTCCCTGTTCTCCTGTCATGCCCTATTAATAAGTGCCAGCCATTATACTTTCACAACCAAGAAAAATAGTACCCCATAGTGTAGATCAGAAGAAACACACACAATATACATGTATAAATCTCTTTGTCTGTATCACAGCCCAGGAATAGGGAATAAAGTGCTTAGTTTGATAAAGATAAATTTAAATTCAAAGTACCCCTCTCACTAATACTGCACCTCCACTGTTCCCTACCTATCAGCGGAGGTTGGCACCCTATTTGTCAGCAGATATTGCGCACCCGCTTCACGATGGCTAGCCCTAGAGAGCCCTGCTGATCTCTAGGTCTATAAATTTTTTTACCACACTTGGAGCAGTATAATTTGCTCTATTTGTTAGACATACATGTAAGTCATAACTGCAAATGATATTAGGGTTAGATAAGAGAGGGGTACTTATCCAAACATAGATGTATAGGAACCTCTAAGCATTTCGCCTGACGGCTCCTCAGGAGGTTAGATGTCCAGATATTGCATGGTGGCAATGTAAACCCACTGTGCTTTATACACTGTACTTTATGATTTGGAGTTTTACAGCAACAAAATACTGTTAGTCTATCCTTCGGTGTAATAGGTAGCATTGCTGCTGCTTCTACATTGCTGCTTCTTGTAAGGCAATTGATAAACATACTACCCAAAACACCATTTCCCCTACTAGGGGGAGGGTAAGGCTACTTTCACACATCAGATATTCACCGTCAGGCTGAATCCGGCGGCGCGACGCAGCGATGGATCTGACGTAAATTATGAAAAACGGATGGGATGGATCCGTTTTTCCGCTGGATCCGACTAGCGGAACCGGCAAAAAAAAGGATCCATCCCATCCGTTTTGCATTCATTTAGTCCGTTTTATGACGGATCCGGTTTTTAAAAACGCCCATGGGAGGCTCCCAAACGTGATTGGCTACTGAAAACCTATATATACAGTGTTCCTACAGCCCATCTTTGACAAGTTGTAGAGGAGCAAGTGTCGAAGATGGAAGACGTGATGGAAAACATTCTGAAGATTTCTGTGGATTTTACTTTTGAGACGAATCTTTTGAAAGCGATTGTTCTGGAGAAGGAGCGAGAGAGACAGCGCATTATGCGTCTGCGCCGACGGTGTTTGTGGATACACCCAATCACAGCACAGAGAATGGGGTGTATTCAACATTATACATGGAGTTAAGAGGAAACCCCGAGAAGTTTTTCAGATGAAAGCGGAGAACTTTGACTTGTTGGTGGAACGGATTGGACACCTCATCGCAAGAAGTGATACATATTGCCACTTCTCAGTTTCACTTGCGGAGCATCTGATGGTGACTTTTAGTTAAGCCATTTTTATTGTATCTTCTACTGTTAAAGCACACTTATAACTGCAATGTTGTTGCTGGTATTTTTTAAATATTATTTTTATTGTATCTTCTACGTTAAAGCTGGCTTATAACTGTAATGTTATTGCTGACATTTTGTACTAAATTTTCCCTTGCTTTTTTTCACAGATTCCTTGCAACTGAAGAATCCCTTTCGTCACTCCATTCCATTTCCAGTTCAGACTTGGGATTTCCACCATATCCGGAATTGTGAAGCGCACCTGCCGTGTATTGTGGGACTCTTTACATGCAAATTTATACCACATCCCACAATGGAGAGTTGGCTGGAAATAGCTGAAAAATTCCAACAAATCTGTCAGTTTGCCAATTGCTTGGGTGCAGTGGACGGGAAACATATCCGCATCGTCAAACCTGCTGGATCTGGATCTGAATATTTTAACTATAAAAAATATTTCTCCATTGTGCTCATGGCCATCACATTCACAGAATACAAATTTATAGCGTTCGATATTGGGGCCTATGGCCGCTCCAATGATTCAAAAGTTTTTAAAGTGTCTGCAATGGGGCGTCATCTCCATTCCAATTTCCACCCCCAAGACTGCTGCCTGAAACCTCTGGGCCACCAATGCCATTTGTATGTGCTGTAGATGAAGCCTACCAACTCTCGGAACACCTGCTGAAACCATACTCCAGTAGTGGATTGATGGCAACTAAAATAATTTTTAATTACCGCCTAACACGAGCACGAAGAATGGTGGAGTGCGCTTTTGGGATTCTAACAGCCAAATGACGAGTTCTGTTTACCGCTATCAACCTGAAGACTGACACAGTTTAGGTGTGGTCCTGCACAATTTTGTTATATGCAAGGAACAGATTTCCATTGATGACCACTCTGAAGAAACCACCTTGCATGATTATCAAAACATTACTTTTAGAAGTCCTGTGTCAGTTTCCAGAATGAGGGACAAATTTGCTGAGTGCTTTATTTCACCTCAAGGAAGAGTAGACTGGCAGGATGAGAGAGTGTGAAAAATTTGTCTTGGACCTTGTTACCCAAAGTATTTGACCTTTTCTTACCCACAGTATTGTACCTGGTTGGGATTTTCCCAAAGTATTGTACTTTTTTCCCCCAAAGTATTGTACCTTTTTTACCCAAAGTATTGTACCTGGTTGGGATTTTCCCAAGGTACTGTACCTTTTTAACCCAAAGTATTGTACCTAGTTGGGTTTTACCCAAAGTATTGTACCTTTTTTTACCCAAAGTATTGTACCTGGTTGGGTTTTACCCAAAGTATTGTACTTTTTTTACCCAAAGTATTCAACCTTATAATTTAATAAATGAAAGACAATATTTTTAAGCCAAAAAACTGTTTTATTTACAAATTATTTTACAAAAGTTTTATAAATTTAAAAAGTGTAGGGTGGAGATAATACTGTAGAGGCTGTCAGATTGGAACACTTTGACAGTGGGAGTGTCTCGCCTCTGCTAGGGTACAGGGTATTTCTGATTATATTGCTCAGACTCCGCTTTTAGAGCCTAGGATTCCTACTCCTGATTTGTTTTTTGGGGACAGGTCCAAATTTTTGAGTTTTAAAAACAACTGTAAACTGTTTTTTGCTCTGAAGCCTCGTTCCTCTGGTGGTCCCATTCAGCAGATTAAAATTGTCATCTCCCTGTTGCGTGGCGAACCTCAGGATTGGGCATTTTCCCTGGAATCTGGGAATCCGGCCTTGCTTAATGTAGATGCCTTTTTTCAGGCTCTAGGATTATTATATGATGAACCAAATTCTGTGGATCAAGCGGAGAAGACCTTGTTATCCCTGTCTCAGTGTCAGGAAGCGGCAGAATTGTATTGTCAGAAATTTAGAAAATGGTCTGTGCTGACTAAATGGAATGAGGATGCTTTGGCGGCAATTTTCAGAAAGGGTCTTTCTGAATCTGTTAAAGATGTTATGGTGGGGTTTCCCACGCCTGTTGGTCTGAGTGATTCTATGTCTCTGGCCATTCAGATCGATCGGCGCTTGCGGGAGCACAGAACTGTGCGCGCTGTGGCGTTGTCCTCAGAGCAGATGCCTGAGCCTATGCAGTGTGATAGGATTCTGTCTAGAATGGAACAACAAGGATTCAGACGTCAGAATAAGTTGTGTTTTTATTGTGGCGATGCTTCTCATGTCATTTCAGTCTGCCCAAAGCGTACCAAGAGAATCGCTAGTTCAGTTACCATCGGAACTGTACAACCTAAATTTCTGTTATCTGTGACCTTGATCTGCTCATTGTCGTCATTTTCTGTCATGGCGTTTGTGGATTCAGGCGCCGCTTTGAACTTAATGGACTTTGAATTTGCCAGGCGTTGTGGTTTCCCCTTACAATCTTTGCAGAACCCTATTCCTTTAAAGGGCATTGATGCTACATCTTTGGCTAAAAATAAACCCCAGTTTTGGACACAGGTGACCATGTGCATGGCGCCAGCCCATCAGGAAGATTCTCGTTTTCTGGTGTTGCATAATTTGCATGATGCTATTGTGCTGGGGTTTCCATGGTTGCAGATACATAATCCTGTGTTGGATTGGAAGTCTATGTCTGTGACTAGTTGGGGTTGTCAGGGGGTTCATAATGACGTTCCTATGATGTCAATCTCGTCTTCCTCCTCTTCTGAAGTTCCAGAGTTTTTGACTGATTTTCAGGATGTATTCGATGAGCCCAAGTCCAGTTCCCTTCCACCGCATAGGGACTGTGATTGTGCTATTGACTTGATTCCAGGCTGTAAGTTTCCTAAGGGCCGACTTTTCAACCTGTCTATACCGGAACATACCGCCATGCGGAGTTATGTTAAGGAGTCTTTGGAGAAAGGGCATATTCGGCCATCTTCACCGTTGGGAGCGGGATTTTTTTTTGTTGCTAAGAAGGATGGCTCCTTGAGACCCTGTATTGATTATCGCCTCTTGAATAAGATCACGTTCAAGTTTCAATACCCTTTACCTTTGCTTTCCGATTTGTTTGCCAGGATTAAGGGGGCTAGTTGGTTTACTAAAATTGACCTTCGGGGGGCATATAATCTTGTTCGTATTAAGCAGGGTGACGAATGGAAAACTGCGTTTAATACGCCCGAAGGCCATTTTGAATACCTTGTGATGCCATTCGGGCTCTCTAATGCTCCATCTGTTTT
Source organism: Ranitomeya variabilis (assembly GCF_051348905.1). NCBI lineage: Eukaryota > Metazoa > Chordata > Amphibia > Anura > Dendrobatidae > Ranitomeya > Ranitomeya variabilis. The sequence goes on from NC_135232.1 coordinate 523,733,306, forward strand.
TCAGTCCTTCATGCATGATATCTTCCGGAATTATCTTGATAAATTCATGATTGTATATTTGGATGACATCTTAATTTTTTCCGATGATTGGGAGTCTCATGTGAAACAGGTCAGGATGGTATTTCAGATCCTTCGTGACAATGCTTTGTTTGTGAAGGGGCCTAAATGTCTCTTTGGAGGGCAGAAGGTTTCTTTTTTGGGCTTAATTTTTTCTCCCTCATCTATAGAGATGGATCCGGTTAAGGTTCAGGCCATTCATGATTGGATTCAGCCCACTGGACTTGGGGTCATCGAATACATCCTGAAAATCAGACAAAAACTCTGGAATTTCAGAAGAGGAAGAAGAGGAGATTGACATCAAAGGAACATCATTATGAACCCCCTGACAACCCCAACTAGTCACAGACGTAGATTTCCAATCCAACACAGGATTATGTACCTGCAACCACGGGAAACCCAGCACGATAACATCATGCAAATTATGCAACACCAGAAATCGACAATCTTCCTGATGGGCTGGCGCCATGTGCATGGTCACCTGTGTCCAAAACTGGGGCTTATTTTTAGCCAAAGGTGGAGCATCAATCCCCCTTAAAGGAATAGGGTTCTGCAAAGGCTGCAAGGGAAAACCACAACGCCTGGCAAACTCAAAATCCATTAAGTTCAAGGCGGCGCCTGAATCCACAAACGCCATGACAGAAAATGATGACAATGAGCAGATCAAGGACACCGATAACAGAAATTTAGGTTGTACAGTACTGATAGTAATTGAACTAGCGATCCTTTTTGTCCGCTTAGGGCAGACTGAAATGACATGAGAAGCGTTGCCACAATAATAACACAACCTATTCTGACGTCTGAATCCTTGTCGTTCCGTTCTAGACAAAATCCTATCCCACTGCATTGGCTCAGGACTTTGCTCTAAGGGCGACGCCACAGCGCGCACAGTTTGACGCTCCCGCAAGCGCCGATCAATCTGAATGGCCAGAGACATAGAATCACTCAGACCGGAAGGCGTGGGAAACCCCACCATAACATCTTTAACGGATTCAGAAAGACCCTTTCTGAAAATTGCCGCCAAAGCATCATCATTCCATTTAGTCAACACAGACCATTTTCTAAATTTCTGACAATACAATTCTGCCGCCTCTTGACCCTGAGACAGGGCCAACAAGGTTTTCTCCGCTTGATCCACAGAATTAGGTTCATCATATAATAATCCTAAAGCCTGAAAAAAGGAATCTACATTAAGCAAGGCCGGATTCCCAGATTCCAGGGAAAATGCCCAATCCTGTGGATCGCCACGCAGCAGGGAGATGACAATTTTAACCTGCTGAATGGGATCACCAGAGGAACGAGGCTTCAGAGCAAAAAACAGTTTACAATTGTTTTTAAAACTCAAAAATTTGGACCTGTCCCCAAAAAACAAATCAGGAGTAGGAATCCTAGGTTCTAAAAGCGGAGTCTGAACAATATAATCAGAAATACCCTGTACCTTAGCAGCAAGCTGGTCTATACGAGAAGCTAATTCCTGAACATCCATGCTGGCACAAGACTCCTCAGCCACCCATAAATAAAGAGAGAAGAAAAGACAGAACAGACTGCAGAAAAAAAAAATGGCTCAACACCTTTCTTCCCTTCTTCTGAGATGCATTTAACTCATTATGGGCCAGTTGTACTGTTATGATCTGGTGACCTTGGAGCCGCATGAAAACTTTCTCTGGAGTCGGTGGAACCTGTACTGACCGCAAATCCTGAACTAACACCGCAACTAGAAGTAGCCGTGGGGTGTGCCTAACAAACCCTAGACACCTCGACACAGCCGGAGGACTAAATACCCCTATAGATGAAAATAGGAATGCTATCTTGCCTCAGAGCAGACCCCCAAAGGATAGGCAGCCACCTACGAATAATGACTGTGGGTAGGAGAAGAATAGACACGCAGGTAGAAAACAGGATTTAGCAAAAGAGGCCACGCTAGCTAAATAGGAAAGGATAGGACAGATTACTAAGCGGTCAGTATTAAAACCCTTCCAAAAATATCCACAACAGATAATACAAAAAGTTCCACAATCGAACTAAAGACATGGAATGTATATCTGCCACTCCAGAGAATCCAACAAGACTGAGAAAATACTGACACAATCTAAGCTGGACAAGAAAACACAAAGAATAGCACTGAATTGTGAAGCACACAGCATGTGTGCCACAGGAAAAAAAACAAACAGACACTTATCTTTGCTGATTTGGCAGAAAGGCAGGAGGAACCAGGCAGAGGTCCTACACCTCCCAACAACAATTGACAACTGGCAAGGACTAATGAATCCTGCACACCTAAATACCCCAGTCAGAACTGCAATCAGCAGACACACCTGACCAGGACTGCAACCCAGGGACAACTGCATTACCACCTACTACCACCGGAGGGAACCCAAAAGCAGAATTCACAACAGATCAGATGTGAGGGAAGGCTGGGAAGGTGCAGATTGGTCGGCACTGTCGAAGTGCTAGGAATTAACAACGAAGACTATGAAGCGCTTCTCGACTCCATCTCAATTGAAGGACAGCCACTGGTAAAAGCTGGCAGAAGTATCCTCATTGTCTCAAATGGTAGAGTACTAGTACGGCTAATCAATCTGAGTGATGCACCCATCGAGTTATACAAGTTTAATTCAGTCGCTCAACTGTACAGCCTTGATCCTGAAGACGTCCTAGATGACGAGACACTCGCTCAGCAAAAGTCGATGAAAACCGCTCCCAAAGGCACTAATACACCCACTACCTTCTGGTGGAATGAACTTAATGTCGGAGATGCTAACACTCCCATCGAACACATCCAGCATGTCAACAAAGTTGCTAAACGACACAGCCAAGCTTTCAGCAAGCACCCACTTAACTTTGGCAGGACTTCACTGATACAACACAGAACCAAAACAGGTGATCATCCTCCTATCAAGGAAAGACACCGTCCAGTACCTCCTGCTAACTATCAGCAAGTAAAGACACTGTTAAAGGAGATGAAAGATTCTACAGTCATTTGAGAAAGTCAAAGCCCGTGAGCTGCACCAATCGTCCTGGTGAAGAAGAAGGATGATAACATCAGGTTTTATGTCGACTGCAGAAAGCTGAACAATGTTACGCATAAAGACACCGTTCCTCTTCCATGGATTGAAGAATCCATCACGGCTCTTGGCTCAACTGCATATTTCTCCACTCTTGACCTGACCAGCAGCTATTGGCAGGTACCCATGTCTCCTGAAGATAGAGAGAAGACAGCCTTCACCACCCCAATGGGACTCTATGAGTTCGACGATATGCCGTTTGGTTTATGCACTGCCCCTGCTACATTTCAGCAACTCATGGAGAGATTTCTTGGTCACCTCAACTTCCAAAGCATTTTATTATATCTCGATGATGTGGTCGTGTATTCCCGTACTTATGAAGAGCACTTACACCATCTTGCAGAAGTATTACAGGTACCCATTGAAACTAATGGCCTGAAACTAAAACCATCAAAGTGCCATCTGTTCAAGCCGAAGGTCAAATACCTGGGTCATGTTGTAAGTGCCAAAGGTATCCAGCCTGATCCTGACAAAATCTCAGTGAACGACTGGGATACTCCAAGAACCATGAAAGAAGTCAAGAGTTTCCTAGGTTTTGTGGGCTATTACCACCGCTTCATCCCTCATTTTGTGCAAATAGCAGAACCCCTTACAGAACTGCTATGAGGTTGCCCTATAGAACACTATGACAGAAGACTTCCAATTGATTGGTCTGAGTGACAAGAAACTTCCTTTCAGATGCTGAAAAGCTTACTAACTTCCCCTCCAATTCTGTCTTAATGTGACTACTGCCACCCTTTCCATCTCTACACGGATGCCAGCTATGAAGGCCTCGGGGCGGTACTATCACAAGTCCAGAATGGCAAAGAGAGAGTCATTGCCTATGCCAGCCAATGCTTGAGAGGCACCGAGAGGAACGATAACAATTGCAGCTTATTCAAGTTAGAGCTGCTAGCTCATGTGTGGGCCATCACCGAGAGGTTCAAAGATGAGATCGACCAAACAAGGCAAATCTTTGTCGTCAAACCAGCAGAACCCCTTTGTATACCAGACCAATGCCCAAACCCCATAACTTCCCTCTCCAAAATCACTGAAGGGGAGCTTACTCATCTTCTCTCCAAATCACACCTCACCACTTGTGCACTTGACCCCATCCCACCTCCTCCCCAACCTCACCACGACACTAATCCCATCCCTAACCCATCTCTTCAACCTATCACTAACTTCTGGTACCTTCCACACTGCTTTCAAACATGCCACAATCACACCTATCCTTAAAAAGCCATCCCTTGACCCAAGCGCTATGTCCAGCTATCGTCCTATATCTTTGCTCCGATTTGCATCCAAACTCCTTGAGCAGCACGTCCATGCTGAACTTTCCTCTCACTTTGCATCTAACTCTCTCTTTGACAACCTACAATCTGGCTTCCGTCCCCACCATTCCACTGAGACTGCCCTAACCAAAATTACTAATGACTTACAGCCAAAGCTAACAGACAATTCTCTATACTCCACCTTCTAGACTTGTCCTCTGCCTTCGACACAGTTGACCACTGCCTCCTACTACAGATCCTCTCTTCCTTTGGGGTCAAAGACCTCACCCTATCTTGGATCTCCTCATACTTTACCAACCGCACATTTAGCGTTTCCTACTCCAATACTACCTCTTCATCTCACCCCCTCTCTGTTGGTGTCCCTCAAGGCTCTGTCCTTGGGCTCTTACTCTTCTCAATCTATACACTCGGCCTGGGACAACTCATAAGGTCCTATGGCTTCCAGTACCATCTATATGCTGATGACACTCAGATCTACCTCTCTGGCCCAGATGTCACCTCTCTGCTCTCCAGAATCCCAGAGTGTCTATCAGCCATATCCTCCTTCTTCTCCTCTCGCTTCCTCAAGCTCAATGTGGACAAATCTGAACTAATTATCTTTCCTCCATCTCACATATCTCCCCTACCTCCCTACCTGATCTATCTATCAAAATAAATGAAATCACACTTTCCCCTGTCCTCAAAATCAGCTGCCTCGGAGTAACCCTGGACTCTGCCCTGTCCTTCAAACCGCACATCCAAGCTCTCGCCACCTCCTGTCACCTCCAGCTCAAAAATATTTCCAGAATCCGTCCTTTCCTCAACCCTCACTCTACCAAAATGCTTGTGCATGCCATAATCATCTCCCACCTCGACTACTGCAACATCCTCCTCTGTGGCCTACCTTCTAACACTCTCGTACCCATCCAGTCCATCCTTAACTCTGCTGCCCGACTAATTAATCTCTCTCCTCGCTACACTCCTGCTTCCCCTCTTTGTAAATCCCTTCACTGGCTCCCAATTTCCCAGCGTGTCCAGTTTAAACTACTAACACTGACATACAGGGCCGGACTGGGGCTAAAATTCAGCCCTGGCATTTGAAGTTACACAGGCCCACTTGTCACATGGTGACTGTACAGGGCCGGACAGGCCATTTGGCAATTCTGGCAAATGCCAGAAGGGCCGGTCTGGTTGTGGGCTGCCTTGTGTGATACATTGTTAACAGAATCAATGTTCTCAAGACCACCATACTTTTAACAGTTGTGACGGAGCACAAAGCCGGTCACTCCGTCACTTACCTCAGCATTCCATGGGTATAATTAGAAACATTGGTCTTGTAGAAAATCTTCCTTTCCTCCATCCAGAATAATATTAGTAATATATCCCATCTGGTTATTGGGGACGGGGACACCATGGGCCTGTGTGATTTCAAATACCAGGGCTGAATTTCATCCCCAGTCCATACCTGTGATTGTATAATATCTTTGTACACTTGTAGGTTACAAGAAGTGAGGGGAGTGAAACACGACTATATAACATATAATCACAGCTGTATCCAGCATTACAGCTCAGTCCTATTTATTGCTTTTAGTTGCAGTACCAAGAAAAGCCGCTACTTTACCTACATAACTGGATCTCGTAGATAATGAAGGGATGCGACGACCAAAGGCTATGGAACCTCATTCTGATGCTCCATAAACTTTGCCTACAGCCACTTTTGGTTCCGCTGCGCAGCACAAGACCCGGTGACTGAAGAGCGGTGACATCAGTAACTCAGTAACGTCACCCGCTCTTCAGATATTCCGGGTCTTGCGCTGAGCTCGGCGACTGTGAAGAGCGGTATTGTTACTACCGTCACCGCTCTTCAGAGTCACTGGATCTTGCCAGGTCCGGGCTAGTAGTGGGGGTGTCTAATAGACACCTCTCCATTACTTACACCAGGGATTGATAGCAGCTGACATCAACCCTAAAAATCATTACACATACCAGAATTAAATGCTCTGGTGGCTGGGAAAAGCAGTAGAGTTAGCGCTATTCCCAGGCGTCGGGTGCTAACTACAACTGTCATCATCCTTGCCTGGTCTCCCTGTGAAGCATTTCTGTTGTATTTACATGCGCTGATCTCGGGCCGCTAAACGAGTGTGATCGACAATACTGAAGTCGGTCGCTTGTTTCCCGGCCTCTTTACACCAACTGAGAAAGAATGAAGGGAACAGGACAATCACAATTAGATCAATCTGTCCCCATACAGTATCATGCTATCAGCAGCTCATCTACAGTTTACACCGGCGATGTGCTGCTGAGAACAAGGATTTCTGTGCCCACATAAACAATCCAATCACTCGATGAATAGGCTGCATTTTGCTTGTTTAGTATAATACACCCCATAGTCCTCCATATATTATAATGTGCACCTCAGTCCTCCATATAGTATAATACAGTCCTCCATATCTATATATATAATTGTCTAAGGGTTTTCCCGTCTGTCTGTCTGTCTGTCTGTCTGTCTGTCCTGGAAATCCCGCGTCTCTGATTGGTCGAGGCCGCCAGGCCTCGACCAATCAGAGACGGGCACAGCATGACGACGATGATGTCATAAAGGTTGCCTCGACCAATCAGCGACGGGCACAGTCTGCCGCGAATTCGCCTCGACCAATCAGCGACGGGCACAGTATCGATGTAGATGTCATAATGGTTGCCATGGCGACGATGATGTCATAAAGGTTGCCTTGACCAATCAGCGACGGGCACAGTCTGCCGCGAATTCTGGAATCATCATTGTCCATATACTACGGGGACATGCATATTCTAGAATACCCGATGCATTAGAATCGGGCCACAGTCTAGTAGTATAATAAACTCCTCAGTTCTCCATATAGTATAATACACTCCTCAGTCCTCCATATAGTATAATACACTCCTCAGTCCTCCATATAGTATAATACACTCCTCATAGTCCTCCATATATTAAAATACATTGCTCAGTCCTCCATATAGTATAATACACTCCTCAGTCCTCCAAATAGTATAATACACTCCTCATAGTGCTCCATATAGTATAATGCACCGCCATTGTCATCCATGTAGTACAATTCACTTCCCATAGTTCTTCATATAGTATAATGTATTCCCCATAGTCCTCGATACAGTATAATGCAGCCCACATATAGTATAATGATGCCACTCCAGAGTATAATGCAGCCACCCCACAGAATATATTGTAGCCCCCTCAGTATAATTTAACCCCCCAGAGAATATAATGCAGCCCCCTCTTATAGTATAATGCAGCCCCTGCATATATATGGTAGCCCCCTCATAGAGCATAATGCAGCCCCCCATAGAATATAATGTAGGCCCTCCATAGAATACAATGTAGCCCTCCTCATATAGTATAATGCAGCTCCCCATAGAATATAATGTAGCCCCCTCATAGAGTATGATGCAATCACCCCTCATAGAATATAATATAGCCCCCCATAGAATATAATACAGCACCCCACAGAATGTAATACAGCCCACCTCCCCACAGAATATAATACAAGCCCCCATGGAATATAATGTAGCCCCCATAGAATGTAATACAGCCCCCCATAGAATGTAATACAGCCCCCCATAGAATGTAATACAGCCCAGCCCCCATAGAATGTAATACAGCACAGCCCACATAGAATGTAATGCAGCCCCCCACCAAATGCCTCACAATCCAGTTATCACTCATTGATATATTATAAAAAACCCCACTCTCCTCACCTCTCCTCGTGCCCCGCGCTGCTCCCGGCTCTGGTCTCAGCAGCTGCAGTCTGCCCGGCCACACAGATATGACATCATCGCGCACCCACAGTGTCAGAGCGAGGCAGAGCGGGGAATGATGGGAGAGGGAGTGACAGCGGACGCTCTCTCCTCCATCATTGCATTCAACTGTACCGGTGTCATAGACGCCGGTATAGTTGAATGCGGGGCGGGCGATCGGGGGGGTGAGTCGGCGCTGGCGGGAGGAGTCGGCCCTGGTGCCGCTGATAGCGGTAGCGGCCCACTCCTGGCACCGGCCCTTCTGGCATTTGCCAGAAGTGCCCGATGGCCAGTCCAGCCCTGCTTTGTGCCATACTTGTTTTAGGTCCCCTCATATTGTATATTGACATACAGAGTACTAATAATTAATAGAATACAGGGCATAATAAGTGCCATAGTAGCCAAAAACAATTCCATAAAATAAGACAAATAATGTTTCATGCATAGAATAAATAACAGTACCAACCACCGCTCAAAATAATAAACTGTTCAATGTGTAAGTAGCTATGGTAAATAATGCTAAACAATGCTTTACTAAAAATCAGTATTCAGCACTCATCTACTATATAATTGTCTAAGGCGTACTTCCGTCTGTCTGTCAGCCCGTTTATTCATTCGCTGATTGGTCTCGCCAGCTGCCTGTCATGGCTGCCGCGACCAATCAGCGACGGCCACAGTCCGATTAGTCCCTTCCTACTCCCCTGCAGTCACTGCTCGGCGCCCGCTCCATACTCCCCGCAGTCACCGCCGCTCACGCAGGGTTAATGCCAGCGGTAACGGACCGTGTAATGCCGCGGGTAACTCACTCCGTTACCGCCGCTATTAACCCTGTGTGACCAAGTTTTTACTATTGACGCTGCCTATGCAGCGTCAATAGTAAAAGGATCTAATGTTAAAAATAATTAAAAAAAAATAAAAATCATTATATACTCACCTTCCGCCGCCTTTCCCTCTCCTCGCCACCCTCCGGTAACCGCTCTGTGCAAGCGGCAGGTTCCGGTAGCAAGGATCGTATGGCAGAAGGACCTGCCATGACGTCACGGTCATGTGACCGCGACGTCATCACAGGCCTTGCGCGCGTGCTGTATGCAGATGCTTCCGCATGCGTCGTTTTGACGATGCGGAGAAAAAAAAATTGCCACAAGCTGCGTCCTATGCTGGTCGCCGCATCGTCAAAACGACGCATGTGGAAGCATCCACATATAGTGGCACGACCTGCGTACCTAATGTTAAAGATAGGTACGCAGGCTGCATGCCGGCCGCATGCAGAAGTAGGTGGAGCTAGCGGCAGAGGTGCGGCCGAGGGCGAGGCTTCACGTAGGAAGTCCGCAGCCCTCCACAGCTCATGCAAACGCTAATGTGAAACCGGCCTAAGTAGATTGGTGGCTTCCTAAATGACATACAGCACCCAGGGCAAATGCCCCAGTTGCCTTCCCTACCTAGGACCCTAGGTTGTAATGTTTCTATTTAAAATAATAAAATAAAAAAGGATGCATGGTCCTTGGTGGTAGTGGTTCTTCACTCAGGAATGGTAGTAGGATTGCAGGTACATACAGATTACATGTTAACAACTCATGAAGAGATAAACGCTTGATATCTGTAATCATGAAGTGTCATTTGTTTCACTGACATTTGCAACAATCTGCTGGCAATCCATTCAGCAGCACCTCATTAACTATGGCTCAGACTGTGTTACTTTCTTTGCAGTTCAGCACACACAACTTTTGTCACAGCAGCTCTCACAGTCACCTGCCTTGGCAACAATGTCCTGCAGTAGCTTTACTGGCACTTTGCCCAGACCTGCACCTTGTTTTACACAGTTTCAAAGCAATTGTACCTTGTACATATACTACTCCTCTTCACAATCATGGAATAAACTTACAGACCCATTGATTATTACTCTTATGGCTCCATCACCTGACTGGCAGATGAACTCTTCACAGTGTCAAGAATAAGCCTATATGTTCCCTTCTGCTCTCGAAATCCTCACCCTTTGCTAATTGTGGCATTTAGGTGGCCAGGTCTTTTTCACCTGTGACAAGCACAAACTGCAACTGAAGCTAGCGCTTTATACATGTTCCACTGTGGCCTTTCTCTATTGCCTGGGTTAGTGCACATTACTAGTGAGTACTACTCTTTCCCACTTGCTAGTTAGATATAGTGTAGGCATGGCTGGCTTTTAATCATGCAAAATACTACAGGAGTATAATGGCGCAAAAGATTAGTGACAGGCATTAGTACATTTGAGGATCACCTAAAATTAGGATAGCTACAATATGTACAGTACAGACCAAAAGTTTGAACACACCTTCTCATTTAAAGATTTTTCTGTATTTTCACGACTATGAAAATTGTACATTCACATTGAAGGCATCAAAACTATGAATTAACACATGTGGAATTATATACTTAACAAAAAAGTGTGAAACAACTGAAATTATGTCTTATATTCTAGGTTCTTCAAAGTAGCCACCTTTTGATTTGATGACTGCTTTGCACACTCTTGGCATTCTCTTGATGAGCTTCAAGAGGTAGTCACCGGGAATGGTTTTCACTTCACAGGTGTGCCCTGTCAGGTTTAATAAGTGGGATTTCTTGCCCTATAAATGGTGTTGGGACCAACAGTTGTGTTGTGCAGAAGTCTGGTGGACACACAGCTGATAGTCCTAATGAACAAACTGCTAGAATTTGTATTATGGCAAGAAAAAAGCAGCTAAGTAAAGAAAATCGAGTGCTTCTTCTCCTCAGTCTCTTTACAAGTTGCTCTGCTTTCTCTTTCCTTCCCAGGAGCTGCAGAATCACTCGTCTGCATGGCCCCAGCTTTCCTTCCTCACTCCTCGCTCTCCTCTCACCAACTGCATCTCTCCAACTGCCTAGCAACTGCCTAGCAACTGCCTGCTCCTCCTGACCAGCGAGAGCAGCTCCCCCGAAGTAGGATATAGAGCTCCCCCTTCTGGCCTGGAGTCAGAACGGTGTTGTATGTGCTGAGTACCTGTTAAAGGGATCCTTCCTCGCTTCCAAGCATGACATCACTTTACCCGTGAGGAAAGCAATGCCACTGTAACAACCGGTTACCTGGGGTATTACACTAGTACACTAGTAGTCTATAAATAGCTACCCAGGTAAGCACAGATCAGAAAATAGAATCTATATACCTAATGGCATACATGACCTAACATGAGAAGAAGCCCTATATTATCCATGATGAGATGCAGTTGGCAATAATCAAAAAACTACAATGAGCGCATCATGAAGAAGTGAAAGGCAACTATTTACCTGAATAGGGTACAGGAAAAGGAGTCCAAGTGGTCCAGGTGCCCGCCCCAATGAGCATTTCAGAACACCTTCGTCAGGGGGCATACCAGATGAAGTGCCGAGCAAGGTTACAAAGACCGCGACCGGAAGTGTGCAACCATGCTCAAACTGGAAATAGCATCACGTAACCAGGTACCTGCCTCACCAGCCAAGAGCCAGAGACGTAACGCCGGAGCTGCTACAGGTCCTTCTCAAAAAATTAGCATATAGTGTTAAATTTCATTATTTACCATAATGTAATGATTACAATTAAACTTTCATATACTATAGATTCATTATCCACCAACTGAAATTTGTCAGGTCTTTTATTGTTTTAATACTGATGATTTTGGCATACAACTCCTGATAACCCAAAAAACCTGTCTCAATAAATTAGCATATCAAGAAAAGGTTCTCTAAATGACCTATTACCCTAATCTTCTGAATCAACTAATTAACTCTAAACACATGCAAAAGATACCTGAGGCTTTTAAAAACTCCCTGCCTGGTTCATTACTCAAAACCCCCATCATGGGTAAGACTAGCGACCTGACAGATGTCAAGAAGGCCATCATTGACACCCTCAAGCAAGAGGGTAAGACCCAGAAAGAAATTTCTCAACAAATAGGCTGTTCCCAGAGTGCTGTATCAAGGCACCTCAATGGTAAGTCTGTTGGAAAGAAACAATGTGGCAGAAAACGCTGTACAACGAGAAGAGGTGACCGGAACCTGAGGAAGCAGTGGACTGAGTCTGGTGTGGAAACATCCAGAGCCACCGTGCACAGGCGTGTGCAGGAAATGGGCTACAGGTGACGCATTCCCCAGGTAAAGCCACTTTTGAACCATAAACAGCGGCAGAAGCGCCTGACCTGGGCTACAGAGAAGCAGCACTGGACTGTTGCTAAGTGGTCCCAAGTACTTTTTTCTGATGAAAGCAAATTTTGCATGTCATTCAGAAATCAAGGTGCCAGAGTCTGGAGGAAGACTGGGGAGAAGGAAATGCCAAAATGCCTGAAGTCCAGTGTCAAGTACCCACAGTCAGTGATGGTGTGGGGTGCCATGTCAGCTGCTGGTGTTGGTCCACTGTGTTTCATCAAGGGCAGGGTCAATGCAGCTAGCTATCAGGAGATTTTGGAGCACTTCATGCTTCCATCGGCTGAAATGCTTTATGGAGATGAAGATTTCATTTTTCAGCACGACCTGGCACCTGCTCACAGTGCCAAAACCACTGGTAAATGGTTTACTGACCATGGTATTACTGTGCTCAATTGACCTGCCAACTCTCCTGACCTGAACCCCATAGAGAATATGTGGGATATTGTGAAGAGAAAGTTGAGAGACGCAAGACCCAACACTCTGGATGAGCTTAAGGCCGCTATTGAAGCATCCTGGGCCTCCATAACATCTCAGCAGTGTCACAGGCTGATTGCCTCCATGCCACGCCGCATTGAAGCAGTCATTTCTGCCAAAGGATTCCCGACCAAGTATTGAGTGCATAACTGAACATTATTATTTGATGGTTTTTTTGTTTGGTATTAAAAAACACTTTTATTTGATTGGTCGGGTGAAATATGCTAATTTATTGAGACAGGTTTTTTGGGTTATCAGGAGTTGTATGCCAAAATCATCAGTATTAAAACAATAAAAGACCTGACAAATTTCAGTTGGTGGATAATGAATCTATAGTATATGAAAGTTTAATTGTAATCATTACATTATGGTAAATAATGAAATTTAACACTATATGCTAATTTTTTGAGAAGGACCTGTATAATGTGATGTGATAGTACAATATCTCTATGCTGAATACAGATAAAAATAAAAAAAATGCATCACAGCTATACATCAATAATAGCAACATCTGTCAAGGAACTATAATGATATATATACCATATATTAAAACATGAAAGAGTAACATCCACATAAACATTAACAGTAGAGGAAGAAGGAGAAAGCATGTCCACCTCAAAATTAACAATTAACAGGCACATCGTGTACAATACAATGAAATATTTGTATATATAGATCACATATATAAATACATGTAAATAGCATATAGAATGATAAATTGTATGGGCATACATCTTGGGAAAACTAGGATACTATCTTCACCTGTTCTTTAATTAACAAAATGCCTTATACTTTCTCTTGATCTTCATGCGCAGCTCACACAAAAGGTCACTGGATAGTACTGAAAAACGACAAAATATAAAACCTAAATAAAAAATATATAGATTAATAACAGATTTTTAAAACCATAAAATAAAACCTCAAATATGCATGTCAGAACATATAGGTTTAACCTCACATGTTGGCGACCATTAAAAAAGGGGCAAAACTAAGGTTTTTGTTAAGTCCTTGTGGGTGTAATGTCTCAAGAGTCCATATCCACTTACATTCCAACTGAGCCAGGCGAGCGGACAATTTACCATCGCGAATGCCGATATTCAATGAATCTATACCCCGAAAACGTAATAATTTACTGTTACACTGATGGTGGACCTTAAAAATGTGAGGTAATTTTTTTTAGTGTTGATGTGTCCATGTGGCCCATTGTGGCCTCAATACCCAATATGTGTTCCCTTACACGGACCTTAAATTGGTGTGATGTAAGGCCCACATAGATCAAATTGCACGGATACATCGCATAGTAAATTACATAGCATGTAGTGCATGCAATAGATTTTCTGACTTATAAAGTTTTAGTGCCACTCGAGACCGTAAAAGTATGGGTACGATCAATATTGGGACATGCCACACAGTGGCCACGCGGAGAACATCCACAACTTGGGCCAAAGTTGTCCAAAAAGTCACCCTAGGTTCACCCATGTAGTGACTTTGGGTATGATAGTCACGTAAATTTTTGGCCTGCCTCACTGACAGCTGGTCTATCGGGTATTAATTTCGCAATCACAGGGTCCACTTTTAATACTTGCTAGTTAGATATAGTGTAGGCATGACTGGCTTTTAATCACGCAAAATACTACAGGAGTATAATGGTGAATGCTTTTACAGATCCTATAGTGACCTAGACATGTCACCAGCATTGCTACCTGCACAGAGAAATAAACTTGCATCTACTAGTGAAACCTCAGACTACTACCTAAAGTAACCCTGCAATAGCCATTTTTTGACTCGAGGCATAGCTTCCCTGTATTCACAATGTTATGACCCCCCAACCCAACCGTCCCGGATCCCGCGGGACTGTCCTGATTTTGACAGTCAGCCCCGGGATCCCGGGAGGGACATTTGTTGTCCCGCACTACGTGCCTAGGGCGGGGACAATGCAGGGGGCGGCACCTGAGTAACTTAGGTTTGTGGCTGTTTTTTTTTTTTTTTTTTTATAAAAGCTGGGTCACCTCCCCACCGACCCCTCTCCCTGTGCGGCGCTGCGCTGCCTGCCACGCTGAGGGAGAGAGCCAGCAGCATCAAGATGAAAGGTCAGCGACTCACTACCTCCTGTGTGTGCACGGAGCTCCGGCGTCTCCTGCTCTTATCTGCTATCCCGGCAGAGAAGGAGAGACGGGGGAGGTGCCGGGACAGTGCAGAGCTGTGAGCAGCCAGAGAAACTGAAGAGCTGCACATGGACATCAGCCGCCCCTGCAACAGAGGAGATTGTGTGTGTGTGTGTGTTTTGTGTGTGTGTGATGTGTGTGATGCTGCATGTGTGTGTGTGTGAGATGCTGCATGTGTGTGTGTGTGTGAGAGATGCTGCATGTGTGTGTGTGTGTGAGATGCTGCATGTGTGTGTCTGATGCTGCATGTGTGTGTGTCTGATGCTGTGTGTGTGTGTCTGATGCTGCATGTGTGTGTGTGTGTCTGATGCTGCATGTGTGTGTGTGTGTGATGGTGCATGTGTGTGTGTGTGAGATGCTGCATGTGTGTGTGTGTCATGTGTGTATGAGGTATCTGGTGTGTATGTGATGGCTGCGTGTGTGTGATGGGTGTGTGTGATGGCTGCGTGTGTGTGTGTGATGGCTGTGTGTGTGTGATGGCTGCATGTGTGTGTGATGGCTGCGTGTGTGTGTGATGGCTGCGTGTGTGTGATGGCTGCGTGTGTGTGTGTGATGGCTGCATGTCTGTGTGATGGCTGCATGTCTGTGTGTGATGGCTGCGTGTGATGCATTTGTGTCAAAGCTGCATGTGTTTGTGAGCTGCGTGTGTAAGTGTGATACTGCGTGTGTGTGTGATACTGCGTGTGTGTGTGTGATGCTGCGTGTGTGTGAGCTGCGTGCGTGTGTGAGCTGTGTGTGTGCTGCGTGTGTGTGAGCTGTGTGCGTGTGTGTGAGCGTGTGTGTGAGCTGCGTGCCTGTATGTCATTATACAGTATGGAGAACTGTGGCCATTATACAGTATGGAGCGTCATGTGCAGTCATTATACAGTATGGAGCATCATGTGCGGTCATTAGACAGTATGGAGCATCATGTGCAGTCATTAGACAGTATGGAGCATCATGTGCAGCCAGTATACAGTATGGAGCGTCATGTGTGGTCATTATACAGTATGCAGCATCATGTGCGGTCATTATACAGTATGCAGCATCATGTGCGGTCATTATACAGTATGGATGTAGGATAGCTGCGGAGACACCATCACGTGTTTCTCAACGCAAGCAGTGAATAGCCAGACCTTTCCCCGGGAAGGAACAACCACGGGAAGGGCAGCATCCAATAAAGGAAAACATCCAATACAGGAAAACCACCTATGCCAAGCATGGTATCCATCCACAGACAGCTGTTTCGGGGTGTTTGCCCCTCATCAGTGTGGAGTAGGAATCTGGCTATTAGGAGCAGTGCCTAGTAAAAGGCTGTGAAGGAACAGATGATTGGCCTCGGGGAGACCAAAACATCCAACACCGCGGAGACACCATCACGTGTTTCTCAACGCAGTGATCCAGAACACTGCCCCCATCCCTTATGGGAAATATGCAAATGCATGTAGGATAGCTGCGGAGACACCATCACGTGTTTCTCAACGCAAGCAGTGAATAGCCAGACCTTTCCCCGGGAAGGAACAACCACGGGAAGGGCAGCATCCAATAAAGGAAAACATCCAATACAGGAAAACCACCTATGCCAAGCATGGTATCCATCCACAGACAGCTGTTTCGGGGTGTTTGCCCCTCATCAGTGTGGAGTAGGAATCTGGCTATTAGGAGCAGTGCCTAGTAAAAGGCTGTGAAGGAACAGATGATTGGCCTCGGGGAGACCAAAACATCCAACACCGCGAAGACACCATCACGTGTTTCTCAACGCAGTGATCCAGAACCCTGCCCCCATCCCTTATGGGAAATATGCAAATGCATGTAGGATAGCTGCGGAGACACCATCACGTGTTTCTCAACGCAAGCAGTGAATAGCCAGACCTTTCCCCGGGAAGGAACAACCACGGGAAGGGCAGCATCCAATAAAGGAAAACATCCAATACAGGAAAACCACCTATGCCAAGCATGGTATCCATCCACAGACAGCTGTTTCGGGGTGTTTGCCCCTCATCAGTGTGGAGTAGGAATCTGGCTATTAGGAGCAGTGCCTAGTAAAAGGCTGTGAAGGAACAGATGATTTGCCTCGGGGAGACCAAAACATCCAACACCGCGGAGACACCATCACGTGTTTCTCAACGCAGTGATCCAGAACACTGCCCCCATCCCTTATGGGAAATATGCAAATGCATGTAGGATAGCTGCGGAGACACCATCACGTGTTTCTCAACGCAAGCAGTGAATAACCAGACCATTATACAGTATGGAGCGTCATGTGCAGTCATTATAGAGTATGGAGCATCATGTGCGGTCATTAGACAGTATGGAGCATCATGTGCAGTCATTAGACAGTATGGAGCATCATGTGCAGCCAGTATACAGTATGGAGCGTCATGTGTGGTCATTATACAGTATGCAGCATCATGTGCGGTCATTATACAGTATGCAGCATCATGTGCGGTCATTATCCAGTATGGAGCATCATGTGCGGTCATTATACAGTGTGCAGCATCATGTGCGGTCATTATACAGTATGGAGCATCATGTGCGGTCATTAGACAGTATGGAGCATCATGTGCGGTCATTATACAGTATGGAGCATCATGTGCGGTCATTATACAGTATGGAGCATCATGTGCGGTCATTAGACAGTATGGAGCATCATGTGCGGTCATTATACAGTATGCAGCATCATGTGCGGTCATTATACAGTATGGAGCATCATGTGCGGTCATTATACAGTATGGAGCATCATGTGCGGTCATTATACAGTATGGAGCGTCATGTGCGGTCATTATACAGTATGGAGCGTCATGTGCGGTCATTATACAGTATGGAGCATCATGTGCGGTCATTATACAGTATGGAGCATCATGTGCGGTCATTATACAGTATGGAGCATCATGTGCGGTCATTAGACAGTATGGAGCATCATGTGCAGTCATTATACAGTATGGAGCATCATGTGCGGTCATTATACAGTATGCAGCATCATGTGCGATCATTATACAGTATGGAGCATCATACCAAATACCTCTTCACGGAATCACAAGTCACACACTTACCGCCGTTCGCACTTACGCTCAGGTCACACTCAGCTCGTTCATACTCGCTAAGCTGATGATTTAAAGACATTTTGATGCCTGACCTTGGACATCATTTTGACCATCTGTCTGTTTAACCCCTTACCTCTGATCCACTATTCTCCTGGTATTTTGACCTCGGACCATTACCTGACTATACTTTTGTCTCATCCCTCTGTTTATGATGTACCCTCCTGGCTTTTGACCTCGGACTTCTTGACTATCTGTGTTGCATAGCTTGATTGTAGAAGAAACTTGATGTCAGGACATTTTTTACCTTTTGTGCATTATTACCCTTTTCCAAGATGGCGTCTTTGGTCTCATGTGCGCTGTGTCTTCCTGCTATAAAACTCCACCCCAGCCTTCAGTCTGCACTAGAGTATTCTGCCTTGCATCCAGCTCCTGACCTCTGATTACTCCCTGGCTATATACCTGCTCCTGTGAACCTGTGTGGTGATCCTGCTACTCTGCTCTGAGTTCCTGCTGCATACACCAGTTTCCAGAAATCCTCCTTCATCTGCTGCTCGTGTTTACTTCCATCTGCATTTGCTGGACATGTAAGCTGTTTCTGCTCTGCAAAAACCTGAGACTATTAACCAGGCCTCCCTGGTTGAGCTAAGATATGATTTGAACTGCCTTATAAGCTTATCTATCTGTGTTTGGACTAAGACAAGGATTTATTCGTGTCAAGTATCCTCAAGAATAACTGTGCTTCATAGACTTTCTGCTTGATTGCATTTTCATCTGAAGTTTCCTATAGACTGCTAAGCTACGTTTAATATTTACACCAAGTGTTGTGGACTTGAGTTTCTCTTTGCACCTGTTTGAATCACCGTGTGATAATATAATATAGACTTTACCACTTATAAAACTGTGTCCTGTAGTTGTCTTGTTCCACGCAAAGAGTCTCCTGAGTTATCCCCTATAATAATTACAGGATACTCTAGCCATAAAAAAAAGGAGACTGCTGGAACAATGACTGCAGAAAGCAGATTAGAGCAGGTGTTTTCCATAATTAGATCACTGCAGAAAGATGTGGAAGGTCTGCAAAAGAAGTTTGGAAGCTTTGAACACAATCAACAAGTGTTTGGACAAACTTTACCCTCTGGGCAACTGCCACCAGCTAGCCCACCTAAGTTGCCCCCATTCAGATTTAATGGTGATCGCGACAAATTTCGTGGCTTTGTGAATCAATGTATGCTATATTTTGATGTGCATGCTGACTGTTTCCTACTGATAGATCCAAAGTATTGTGTGTAATAATGCTACTGACCTCACGAGCGCTGGCCTGGGCGAACCCGATGATTGAGTCTCGTGACCCACGGTTAAATAACTTGGATGATTTCTTGGCCGCTATGGCATTAATGTTTGATAACAAAAGAAAAAATCCAGCTCACCATAGTTGTAGTCCCTGGAGGCTCGGAGCACGGAAACACTGTGTCAAGGCGTGAGGAATGCAGGAAATAGAAAAAAATCCAGCTCAACGAGGTGGTGAAAAAGCAAAGTCTTGGTACTTTATTCACTTCATATCAAAAAATAGAGGATAAAACAACAGCACAATATAATTAAAAACACTATCTACGCGTTTCTGGTGACATAGCACCCTTAGTCATGACTTTGCTTTTTCACCACCTCGATGAGCTGGATTTTTTTCTATTTCCTGCATTAATGTTTGATGACCCTAATCGCAGTGCAACCACTGAATCTGCTTTGTTGTCTTTACGCCAGGCTAAACGTTCTGTTACTGAGTATGTCACTGAATTCAGGAGATTAGTGGTAGATACCAATTGGGACAGTTATGCACAATTGCCTATTTTTAAAAGGGATCTGTCTAGTATTATAAAAGATGAACTAACTCGCTCTGAGTCACCACCAGAGCTAGATACATTTATACAGCAGTGTGTGCCCATAGACATTCACCTTACTGAGCGTAGGCAGGAGAAATTTGCTGCATATAACCTTATTTCTAACTTTTCCCTTCCTTCTAAAGAGCCTGCAGGTAAAACCTCTCGGGAGGTGGAGGAGGTGCCCATGCAAATTGATTCCGTTCAGAGGCGCGAGATCAATGCGTGCCGGGAGCATCGTCTTCGTGAAAGTCTATGTTTCTACTGCGGCCAGTCTGACCACTTCTTGATCAATTGTCCTAAGTGTCCTAGACGGCCTAAGAAAGTGCTAGCAGCAGTAGGGGAGTATGACAACTGTGATGATGAATCTGACATCTCTGAATGTAGCCTGCCTTTAAACACTGTATTCCATTCACTTTCTATGACTTCACCCCCCAAGGAGCTTAAGGAGAAGAACTCTTATTGTTCTCTCCCTATTAAGATCCTGTGTTCAGGACAGTGGATTTCCAGTGCAGCTATGATTGACTTAGGTGCAGGTGGCAATTTCATGGATATCGCATTTGCCAAGGAACATGGTATTGAAATTCAGCAAAGAGCCTCTCCAATTACCATGGAAACAGTGGATGGGTCACCTTTAATCTCTGGGCGTGTGGATCAGGAGACCGTACCCCTTGAAATGTTGTTGGAGCCTAATCATCAGGAGCAACTTTCTTTCTTGCTAATTTCTTCTCCTCATTTTCCTGTGATTTTAGGCATTCCTTGGTTGCGTTCTCAGAACCCAATTATCAACTGGGAGACCAAGGAGATTATCTTTCCAACAAGGAGCAACTCAGCGTTAACAGAAGCTGTCCCTGAGTCCACGGCTACAGAACTACATGTACAGGTATTTTCTTTACCTCCAGCATATAAAGAGTTCTCTGACATCTGTGACAAGAAGAATGCAGATCAGCTTCCTCCACACAGGCATTATGACTGTCCCATTCAGCTGCTTCCTGGGGCAGCTATTCCTTTTGGTAACGTATACCCTTTGGCGGCACCTGAGCTTCAAGCCTTAAAGGAGTATATTGATGAAAATCTGGCCAAAGGCTTCATATGTCCTTCTTCCTCACCAGCAGGGGCAGCTATATTTTTTGTAAAAAAGAAGGATGGGACCCTGAGACCCTGTGTTGACTATCGGGAACTCAATAAGGTAACCGTACGAAACCGTTACCCTTTGCCTCTGATTCCCGAATTACTGGAAAGAGTCCGCCATGCTAAGGTGTTCTCTAAACTGGATCTTCGTGTGGCTTATAATTTGGTGCATATTCGTCCAGGGGATGAGTGGAAGACAGCATTCCGATGCCGGTATGGACACTTTGAATATCTCGTGATGCCCTTCGGGCTTTGTAATGCCCCTGCAACATTTCAACACCTTGCTAATGACATTTTCAGAGATTTGTTGGACCAGTTTGTGGTGATCTATTTGGACGATATTCTAATCTTTTCTGACTCTCTACAGGAACATGAAGAACATGTCAAAGCTGTTTTAAGACGTCTGAAAGAGAACCATCTGTATTTCAAGCCGGAGAAATGCGAGTTCCATCGTTCTGAGATACAGTTCTTAGGTTATATCATCTCTCCCCAGGGGCTGAACATGGAATCTGGTAAGATTCAGGCTATCCTTGACTGGCCGGTACCCAAGAACGTTAAGGAGGTCCAACGTTTTATTGGTTTTGCAAATTTCTACAGACGCTTCATTCGAAATTTTTCTGATATTGTCCGTCCCATTACTTCCTTGACAAAGAAGGAACAACCCTTTAAGTGGTCATCACAGGCTCAAGAAGCTTTTGATCGGCTTAAGATCTGTTTCACATCAGCACCGCTGTTGATACACCCAGATCCAACACTTTCTTTCATTGTGGAGGTGGACGTTTCTGATAATGCTTTGCTATTCTCTCCCAAAGAACTGGAGAGAAGGGTCTGCTACATCCTTGTGCTTTCTTTTCCCGTAGACTAACCTCAGCAGAGGTTACCAAGAAGGATACCAAGGACTATGTTCTCTCTTGCGAGGTATGTGTTCGTTACAAGACTCCTCATGTGGCACCTACGGGTCTTCTACAACCATTACCTGTTCCATCCCGCCCTTGGGGGTCTATATCAATGGACTTTATTGTGGAGCTGCCTACATCGGGGGGCATGAATACAATCATGGTGGTAGTTGATCTCCTGACTAAAGCTGCTCATTTTGTTCCATGCACCGGCCTCCCCTCAGCTAAAGATACAGTGAGCTTGGTTATACAGAATGTCTTTCGGTTGCATGGGGTTCCGGATGAGATCATCTCTGACCGTGGAGTACAGTTCACTTCAAGATTCTGGAAGGGGTTTTGCTCTGCACTCAATATTAATGTCTGTCTCTCTTCCGCTTACCATCCTCAGACAAATGGTCAGACTGAGCGTACCCACCAGACTCTGGAAAAATATCTAATATGCTATGTCTGCCATCTCCAGGATGATTGGTTGGAGTTGCTGCCATTAGCCGAATTTTCATATAATGATTCTCAGAGCGCCGCTACTAAATTTACATCTTTTTTTGCCAATCTGGGTTATCATCCGTGTATTTTACCTAGGTCTCCAATTAATTCTCCGGTTCCGGCAGTGGAGGAAAGGCTGACTGCGATGAGACAAAATCTGGAGGTTCTGAAGGAATCCCTGACCACAGTTCAAGAACGTTATAAGAGATCGGCTGATAGATTCCGTAAACCTGCAACCATGTTCAAGGTAGGAGATTCCGTGTGGTTAGCAACTAAGAATCTGAAGTTAAACGTTTCTTCACAAAAACTTGGACAGAAATTCATTGGCCCTTTCAAGATCAACGGTATTGTGAGCTCTGTGGCCTGCCGGCTGAAGCTGCCTAGGACTATGAAGGTACACCCAGTTTTTCATGTATCTTTACTAAAGCCTGTATCTCCTAATACATTCCAGGGACATGTTGTGCCACCTCCGCAGCCTGTGGTGATTGATGGGCAAGAACAATTTGTGGTGGAGGAAATTATTGATTCCAGGATTCGCAGGAATCCGCTCCAATATCTGATAAGATGGCAGGGATATCCCCCTGAGGAAGACTCTTGGGAACCTGTGGAAAACATCAATGCCCAACAGAAGATTTCTCGTTTTCATCAGAGATTCCCTGAGAAAACAGGTCCAGGATCGCCCTGAGGCCGCTTCTAAGGAGAGGTAATGTCAGGACTCTGAACATTTTTTACCTTTTCTGCATTACTGCCCTTTTCCAAGATGGCGTCTTTGGTCTCATGTGCACTGTGTCTTCCTGCTATAAAACTCCACCCCAGCCTTCAGTCTGCGCTAGAGTATTCTGCCTTGCATCCAACTCCTGACCTCTGATTACTCCCTGGCTATATACCTGCTCCTGTGAACCTGTGTGGTGATCCTGCTACTCTGCTCTGAGTTCCTGCTGCATACACCAGTTTCCAGTAATCCTCCTTCATCTGCTGCTCATGTTTACTTCCATCTGCATTTGTTGGACATGTAAGCTGTTTCTGCTCTGCAAAAACCTGAGACTATTAACCAGGCCTCCCTGGTTGATCTAAGATATGATTTGAACTGCCTTATAAGCTTATCTATCTGTGTTTGGACTAAGACAAGGATTTATTCATGTCAAGTATCCTCAAGAATAACTGTGCTTCATAGACTTTCTGGTTGATTGCATTTTCCTCTGAAGTTTCCTATAGATTGCTAAGCTGCGTTTAATATTTACACCAAGTGTTGTGGACTTGAGTTTCTCTCTGCACCTGTTTGAATCACCGTGTGATAATATAGACTTTACCACTTATAAAACTGTGTCCTGTAGTTGTCTTGTTCCACGCAAAGAGTCTCCTGAGTTATCCCCTATAATTATTACACTTGTGAGAGTAGATTATATTGGGTAATTCAACTTTTATCTACACGGAACATGAGGTACATTGTTGTGAATTCTGTTCTCGAGCTCCATCCTGTGGTTATGAATGGTACTTCGGTGAGTTCTGTTCATGGACTCCCTCTGGTGGCTGTGAGTGGAGCTGCTGGTTCTGAGATTCCTTCTCCAGCTGATCTCGTTCAGGCCTTGGCTGGCTGCTCTATTTAACTCCACTCAGATCTTTACTTGATGCCAGCTGTCAATGTCCTAGTACTGGTTCAGTTCTCTTGGATCTTTCAGATGACCTGTCTATTTCAGCAAAAGCTAAGTCCCTACTAGCTTATTTGTTACCACTGTGTTTTTGTCCAGCTTGCTATTATGATTTAATCTTGTTAGCTGAAAGCTCTGGGATGCAGAGTGGCACCACTGCGCCGTGAGTCGGTGCGGTGGTTTCTTTTGCACACTCTGCGTGTTTTTTTTGTTAGTTTTTTATGCTGACCGCAAAGATACCTTTTCTATCCTCTGTCTGTTTAGTTAGTCTGGCCTCCTATGCTGAAATCTATTTAATTCCTGTGTTTGTGACTTCCATCTTAACTCACAGTCAATATATGTGGGGGCTGCCTATTTCTTTGGGGAATTTCTCTGAGGCAAGGTAGGCTGTATTTTCTATCTTTAGGGGTAGTTAGCTCTTAGGCTGTGAAGAGGCGTCTAGGCAGAGTCAGGAACGCTCCACGGCTATTTCTAGTTGTTGTGATAGGATTAGGGGTTGCGGTCAGCAGAGCTCCCACTTCCCAGAGCTCGTCCTGTATTGCTAGTTTGCTCATCTGGTCATTTCTAGTGCTCCTAACCACCAGCCAAACATAACAGTACATACATCCGCTTCTTTATACAGCATAACAGGAAGTCTAAAGGACCTTTTACCAAAGAGAAAGTGAAACCAAAGTACAAGTATATGCATTACATTCAACTAATCATATAACAGTAACAAAATCACCATCTACTGTCAGAAAATTGTAAACTCCTCCTGCATACAAATAAGTCTGTATCTGTTGCATATCTGCCAACAATCCTGACTCACAGTTTGTCCAAGAAAAGTGACTCAGCATCACAACCAACTTCTGTAGTTGCTGTGGGTTGATTGGTTGAACCTTTGACAGGTATTTATCCTAACACTGGATGTTGCTTTGTGCCAGGGCCGGACTGGGGCTAAAATTCAGCTCTGGCATTTGAAGTTACACAGGCCCACTTGTCACATGGTGACTGTACAGGGCCGGACTGGCCATTTGGCAATTCTGGCAAATGCCAGAAGGGCCGGTCTGGTTGTGGGCTGCCTTGTGTGATACATTGTTAACAGAATCAATGTTCTCAAGACCACCATACTTTTAACAGTTGTGACGGAGCACAAAGCCGGTCACTCCGTCACTTACCTCAGCATTCCATGGGTATAATTAGAAACATTGGTCTTGTAGAAAATCTTCCTTTCCTCCATCCAGAATAATATTAGTAATATATCCCATCTGGTTATTGGGGACGGGGACACCATGGGCCTGTATGATTTCAAATACCAGGGCTGAATTTCATCCCCAGTCCATACCTGTGACTGTATAATATCTTTGTACACTTGTAGGTTACAAGAAGTGAGGGGAGTGAAACACGACTATATAACATATAATCACAGCTGTATCCAGCATTACAGCTCAGTCCTATTTATTGCTTTTAGTTGCAGTACCAAGAAAAGCCGCTACTTTACCTACATAACTGGATCTCGTAGATAATGAAGGGATGCGACGACCAAAGGCTATGGAACCTCATTCTGATGCTCCATAAACTTTGCCTACAGCCACTTTTGGTTCCGCTGCGCAGCACAAGACCCGGTGACTGAAGAGCGGTGACATCAGTAACTCAGTAACGTCACCCGCTCTTCAGATATTCCGGGTCTTGCGCTGAGCTCGGCGACTGTGAAGAGCGGTATTGTTACTACCGTCACCGCTCTTCAGAGTCACTGGATCTTGCCAGGTCCGGGCTAGTAGTGGGGGTGTCTAATAGACACCTCTCTATTACTTACACCAGGGATTGATAGCAGCTGACATCAACCCTAAAAATCATTACACATACCAGAATTAAATGCTCTGGTGGCTGGGAAAAGCAGTAGAGTTAGCGCTATTCCCAGGCGTCGGGTGCTAACTACAACTGTCATCATCCTTGCCTGGTCTCCCTGCGAAGCATTTCTGTTGTATTTACATGCGCTGATCTCGGGCCGCTAAACGAGTGTGATCGACAATACTGAAGTCGGTCGCTTGTTTCCCGGCCTCTTTACACCAACTGAGAAAGAATGAAGGGAACAGAACAATCACAATTAGATCAATCTGTCCCCATACAGTATCATGCTATCAGCAGCTCATCTACAGTTTCCACCGGCGATGTGCTGCTGAGAACAAGGATTTCTGTGCCCACATAAACAATCCAATCACTCGATGAATAGGCTGCATTTTGCTTGTTTAGTATAATACACCCCATAGTCCTCCATATATTATAATGTGCACCTCAGTCCTCCATATAGTATAATACAGTCCTCCATATCGTATATTAAACTCCTCAGTTCTCCATATAGTATAATACACTCCTCAGTCCTCCATATAGTATAATACACTCCTCAGTCCTCCATATAGTATAATACACTCCTCAGAGTCCTCCATATATTAAAATACATTGCTCAGTCCTCCATATAGTATAATACACTCCTCAGTCCTCCAAATAGTATAATACACTCCTCATAGTGCTCCATATAGTATAATGCACCGCCATTGTCATCCATGTAGTACAATTCACTTCCCATAGTATAATACACCCCATAGTTCTTCATATAGTATAATGTATTCCCCATAGTCTTCGATACAGTATAATGCAGCCCACATATAGTATAATGATGCCACTCCAGAGTATAATGCAGCCACCCCACAGAATATATTGTAGCCCCCTCAGTATAATTTAACCCCCCAGAGAATATAATGCAGCCCCCTCTTATAGTATAATGCAGCCCCTGCATATATATGGTAGCCCCCTCATAGAGCATAATGCAGCCCCCCATAGAATATAATGTAGGCCCTCCATAGAATACAATGTAGCCCTCCTCATATAGTATAATGCAGCTCCCCATAGAATATAATGTAGCCCCCTCATAGAGTATGATGCAATCACCCCTCATAGAATATAATATAGCCCCCCATAGAATATAATACAGCACCCCACAGAATGTAATACAGCCCACCTCCCCACAGAATATAATACAAGCCCCCATGGAATATAATGTAGCCCCCATAGAATGTAATACAGCCCCCCATAGAATGTAATACAGCCCCCCATAGAATGTAATACAGCCCAGCCCCCATAGAATGTAATACAGCACAGCCCACATAGAATGTAATGCAGCCCCCCACCAAATGCCTCACAATCCAGTTATCACTCATTGATATATTATAAAAAACCCCACTCTCCTCACCTCTCCTCGTGCCCCGCGCTGCTCCCGGCTCTGGTCTCAGCAGCTGCAGTCTGCCCGGCCACACAGATATGACATCATCGCGCACCCACAGTGTCAGAGCGAGGCAGAGCGGGGAATGATGGGAGAGGGAGTGACAGCGGACGCTCTCTCCTCCATCATTGCATTCAACTGTACCGGTGTCATAGACGCCGGTATAGTTGAATGCGGGGCGGGCGATCGGGGGTGAGTCGGCGCTGGCGGGAGGAGTCGGCCCTGGTGCCGCTGAAAGCGATAGCGGCCCACTCCTGGCACCGGCCCTTCTGGCATTTGCCAGAAGTGCCCGATGGCCAGTCCGGCCCTGCTTTGTGCCATACTTGTTTTAGGTCCCCTCATATTGTATATTGACATACAGAGTACTAATAATTAATAGAATACAGGGCATAATAAGTGCCATAGTAGCCAAAAACAATTCCATAAAATAAGACAAATAATGTTTCATGCATAGAATAAATAACAGTACCAACCACCGCTCAAAATAATAAACTGTTCAATGTGTAAGTAGCTATGGTAAATAATGCTAAACAATGCTTTACTAAAAATCAGTATTCAGCACTCATCTACTATATAATTGTCTAAGGGGTACTTCTGTCTGTCTGTCAGCCCGTTTATTCATTCGCTGATTGGTCTCGCCAGCTGCCTGTCATGGCTGCCGCGACCAATCAGCGACGGCCACAGTCCGATTAGTCCCTTCCTACTCCCCTGCAGTCACTGCTCGGCGCCCGCTCCATACTCCCCGCAGTCACCGCCGCTCACGCAGGGTTAATGCCAGCGGTAACGGACCGTGTAATGCCGCGGGTAACTCACTCCGTTACCACCGCTATTAACCCTGTGTGACCAAGTTTTTACTATTGACGCTGCCTATGCAGCGTCAATAGTAAAAGGATCTAATGTTAAAAATAATTTAAAAAAAATAAAAATCTATATACTCACCTTCCGCCGCCTTTCCCTCTCCTCGCCACCCTCCGGTAACCGCTCTGTGCAAGCGGCAGGTTCCGGTAGCAAGGATCGTATGGCAGAAGGACCTGCCATGACGTCACGGTCATGTGACCGCGACGTCATCACAGGCCTTGCGCGCGTGCTGTATGCAGATGCTTCCGCATGCGTCGTTTTGACGATGCGGAGAAAAAAAAATTGCCACAAGCTGCGTCTTACGCTGGTCGCCGCATCGTCAAAACGACGCATGCGGAAGCATCCGCATACAGCGGCACGACCTGCGTACCTAATGTTAAAGATAGGTACGCAGGCTGCATGCCGGCCGCATGCAGAAGTAGGTGGAGCTAGCGGCAGAGGTGCGGCCGAGGGCGAGGCTTCACGTAGGAAGTCCGCAGCCCTCCACAGCTCATGCAAACGCTAATGTGAAACCGGCCTAAGTAGATTGGTGGCTTCCTAAATGACATACAGCACCCAGGGCAAATGCCCCAGTTGCCTTCCCTACCTAGGACCCTAGGTTGTAATGTTTCTATTTAAAATAATAAAATAAAAAAGGATGCATGGTCCTTGGTGGTAGTGGTTCTTCACTCAGGAATGGTAGTAGGATTGCAGGTACATACAGATTACATGTTAACAACTCATGAAGAGATAAACGCTTGATATCTGTAATCATGAAGTGTCATTTGTTTCACTGACATTTGCAACAATCTGCTGGCAATCCATTCAGCAGCACCTCATTAACTATGGCTCAGACTGTGTTACTTTCTTTGCAGTTCAGCACACACAACTTTTGTCACAGCAGCTCTCACAGTCACCTGCCTTGGCAACAATGTCCTGCAGTAGCTTTACTGGCACTTTGCCCAGACCTGCACCTTGTTTTACACAGTTTCAAAGCAATTGTACCTTGTACATATACTACTCCTCTTCACAATCATGGAATAAACTTACAGACCCATTGATTATTACTCTTATGGCTCCATCACCTGACTGGCAGATGAACTCTTCACAGTGTCAAGAATAAGCCTATATGTTCCCTTCTGCTCTCGAAATCCTCACCCTTTGCTAATTGTGGCATTTAGGTGGCCAGGTCTTTTTCACCTGTGACAAGCACAAACTGCAACTGAAGCTAGCGCTTTATACATGTTCCACTGTGGCCTTTCTCTATTGCCTGGGTTAGTGCACATTACTAGTGAGTACTACTCTTTCCCACTTGCTAGTTAGATATAGTGTAGGCATGGCTGGCTTTTAATCATGCAAAATACTACAGGAGTATAATGGCGCAAAAGATTAGTGACAGGCATTAGTACATTTGAGGATCACCTAAAATTAGGATAGCTACAATATGTACAGTACAGACCAAAAGTTTGAACACACCTTCTCATTTAAAGATTTTTCTGTATTTTCACGACTATGAAAATTGTACATTCACATTGAAGGCATCAAAACTATGAATTAACACATGTGGAATTATATACTTAACAAAAAAGTGTGAAACAACTGAAATTATGTCTTATATTCTAGGTTCTTCAAAGTAGCCACCTTTTGATTTGATGACTGCTTTGCACACTCTTGGCATTCTCTTGATGAGCTTCAAGAGGTAGTCACCGGGAATGGTTTTCACTTCACAGGTGTGCCCTGTCAGGTTTAATAAGTGGGATTTCTTGCCCTATAAATGGTGTTGGGACCAACAGTTGTGTTGTGCAGAAGTCTGGTGGACACACAGCTGATAGTCCTAATGAACAAACTGCTAGAATTTGTATTATGGCAAGAAAAAAGCAGCTAAGTAAAGAAAATCGAGTGCTTCTTCTCCTCAGTCTCTTTACAAGTTGCTCTGCTTTCTCTTTCCTTCCCAGGAGCTGCAGAATCACTCGTCTGCATGGCCCCAGCTTTCCTTCCTCACTCCTCGCTCTCCTCTCACCAACTGCATCTCTCCAACTGCCTAGCAACTGCCTAGCAACTGCCTGCTCCTCCTGACCAGCGAGAGCAGCTCCCCCGAAGTAGGATATAGAGCTCCCCCTTCTGGCCTGGAGTCAGAACGGTGTTGTATGTGCTGAGTACCTGTTAAAGGGATCCTTCCTCGCTTCCAAGCATGACATCACTTTACCCGTGAGGAAAGCAATGCCACTGTAACAACCGGTTACCTGGGGTATTACACTAGTACACTAGTAGTCTATAAATAGCTACCCAGGTAAGCACAGATCAGAAAATAGAATCTATATACCTAATGGCATACATGACCTAACATGAGAAGAAGCCCTATATTATCCATGATGAGATGCAGTTGGCAATAATCAAAAAACTACAATGAGCGCATCATGAAGAAGTGAAAGGCAACTATTTACCTGAATAGGGTACAGGAAAAGGAGTCCAAGTGGTCCAGGTGCCCGCCCCAATGAGCATTTCAGAACACCTTCGTCAGGGGGCATACCAGATGAAGTGCCGAGCAAGGTTAAAAAGACCGCGACCGGAAGTGTGCAACCATGCTCAAACTGGAAATAGCATCACGTAACCAGGTACCTGCCTCACCAGCCAAGAGCCAGAGACGTAACGCCGGAGCTACTACAGGTCCTTCTCAAAAAATTAGCATATAGTGTTAAATTTCATTATTTACCATAATGTAATGATTACAATTAAACTTTCATATACTATAGATTCATTATCCACCAACTGAAATTTGTCAGGTCTTTTATTGTTTTAATACTGATGATTTTGGCATACAACTCCTGATAACCCAAAAAACCTGTCTCAATAAATTAGCATATCAAGAAAAGGTTCTCTAAATGACCTATTACCCTAATCTTCTGAATCAACTAATTAACTCTAAACACATGCAAAAGATACCTGAGGCTTTTAAAAACTCCCTGCCTGGTTCATTACTCAAAACCCCCATCATGGGTAAGACTAGCGACCTGACAGATGTCAAGAAGGCCATCATTGACACCCTCAAGCAAGAGGGTAAGACCCAGAAAGAAATTTCTCAACAAATAGGCTGTTCCCAGAGTGCTGTATCAAGGCACCTCAATGGTAAGTCTGTTGGAAAGAAACAATGTGGCAGAAAACGCTGTACAACGAGAAGAGGTGACCGGAACCTGAGGAAGCAGTGGACTGAGTCTGGTGTGGAAACATCCAGAGCCACCGTGCACAGGCGTGTGCAGGAAATGGGCTACAGGTGCCGCATTCCCCAGGTAAAGCCACTTTTGAACCATAAACAGCGGCAGAAGCGCCTGACCTGGGCTACAGAGAAGCAGCACTGGACTGTTGCTAAGTGGTCCCAAGTACTTTTTTCTGATGAAAGCAAATTTTGCATGTCATTCAGAAATCAAGGTGCCAGAGTCTGGAGGAAGACTGGGGAGAAGGAAATGCCAAAATGCCTGAAGTCCAGTGTCAAGTACCCACAGTCAGTGATGGTGTGGGGTGCCATGTCAGCTGCTGGTGTTGGTCCACTGTGTTTCATCAAGGGCAGGGTCAATGCAGCTAGCTATCAGGAGATTTTGGAGCACTTCATGCTTCCATCGGCTGAAATGCTTTATGGAGATGAAGATTTCATTTTTCAGCACGACCTGGCACCTGCTCACAGTGCCAATACCACTGGTAAATGGTTTACTGACCATGGTATTACTGTGCTCAATTGACCTGCCAACTCTCCTGACCTGAACCCCATAGAGAATATGTGGGATATTGTGAAGAGAAAGTTGAGAGACGCAAGACCCAACACTCTGGATGAGCTTAATGCCGCTATTGAAGCATCCTGGGCCTCCATAACATCTCAGCAGTGTCACAGGCTGATTGCCTCCATGCCACGCCGCATTGAAGCAGTCATTTCTGCCAAAGGATTCCCGACCAAGTATTGAGTGCATAACTGAACATTATTATTTGATGTTTTTTTTGTTTGGTATTAAAAAACACTTTTATTTGATTGGTCGGGTGAAATATGCTAATTTATTGAGACAGGTTTTTTGGGTTATCAGGAGTTGTATGCCAAAATCATCAGTATTAAAACAATAAAAGACCTGACAAATTTCAGTTGGTGGATAATGAATCTATAGTATATGAAAGTTTAATTGTAATCATTACATTATGGTAAATAATGAAATTTAACACTATATGCTAATTTTTTGAGAAGGACCTGTATAATGTGATGTGATAGTACAATATCTCTATGCTGAATACAGATAAAAATAAAAAAAATGCATCACAGCTATACATCAATAATAGCAACATCTGTCAAGGAACTATAATGATATATATACCATATATTAAAACATGAAAGAGTAACATCCACATAAACATTAACAGTAGAGGAAGAAGGAGAAAGCATGTCCACCTCAAAATTAACAATTAACAAGCACATCGTGTACAATACAATGAAATATTTGTATATATAGATCACATATATAAATACATGTAAATAGCATATAGAATGATAAATTGTATGGGCATACATCTTGGGAAAACTAGGATACTATCTTCATCTGTTCTTTAATTAACAAAATGCCTTATACTTTCTCTTGATCTTCATGCGCAGCTCACACAAAAGGTCACTGGATAGTACTGAAAAACGACAAAATATAAAACCTAAATAAAAAATATATAGATTAATAACAGATTTTTAAAACCATAAAATAAAACCTCAAATATGCATGTCAGAACATATAGGTTTAACCTCACATGTTGGCGACCATTAAAAAAGGGGCAAAACTAAGGTTTTTGTTAAGTCCTTGTGGGTGTAATGTCTCAAGAGTCCATATCCACTTACATTCCAACTGAGCCAGGCGAGCGGACAATTTACCATCGCGAATGCCGATATTCAATGAATCTATACCCCGAAAACGTAATAATTTACTGTTACACTGATGGTGGACCTTAAAAATGTGAGGTAATTTTTTTTAGTGTTGATGTGTCCATGTGGCCCATTGTGGCCTCAATACCCAATATGTGTTCCCTTACACGGACCTTAAATTGGTGTGATGTAAGGCCCACATAGATCAAATTGCACGGATACATCGCATAGTAAATTACATAGCATGTAGTGCATGCAATAGATTTTCTGACTTATAAAGTTTTAGTGCCACTCGAGACCGTAAAAGTATGGGTACGATCAATATTGGGACATGCCACACAGTGGCCACGCGGAGAACATCCACAACTTGGGCCAAAGTTGTCCAAAAAGTCACCCTAGGTTCACCCATGTAGTGACTTTGGGTATGATAGTCACGTAAATTTTTGGCCTGCCTCACTGACAGCTGGTCTATCGGGTATTAATTTCGCAATCACAGGGTCCACTTTTAATACTTGCTAGTTAGATATAGTGTAGGCATGACTGGCTTTTAATCACGCAAAATACTACAGGAGTATAATGGTGAATGCTTTTACAGATCCTATAGTGACCTAGACATGTCACCAGCATTGCTACCTGCACAGAGAAATAAACTTGCATCTACTAGTGAAACCTCAGACTACTACCTAAAGTAACCCTGCAATAGCCATTTTTTGACTCGAGGCATAGCTTCCCTGTATTCACAATGTTATGACCCCCCAACCCAACCGTCCCGGATCCCGCGGGACTGTCCTGATTTTGACAGTCAGCCCCGGGATCCCGGGAGGGACATTTGTTGTCCCGCACTACGTGCCTAGGGCGGGGACAATGCAGGGGGCGGCACCTGAGTAACTTAGGTTTGTGGCTGTTTTTTTTTTTTTTTTTTTTTATAAAAGCTGGGTCACCTCCCCACCGACCCCGCTCCCTGTGCGGCGCTGCGCTGCCTGCCACGCTGAGGGAGAGAGCCAGCAGCATCAAGATGAAAGGTCAGCGACTCACTACCTCCTGTGTGTGCACGGAGCTCCGGCGTCTCCTGCTCTTATCTGCTATCCCGGCAGAGAAGGAGAGACGGGGGAGGTGCCGGGACAGTGCAGAGCTGTGAGCAGCCAGAGAAACTGAAGAGCTGCACATGGACATCAGCCGCCCCTGCAACACAGAGGAGATTGTGTGTGTGTGTGTGTGTTTTGTGTGTGTGTGTGTGTGTGATGTGTGTGATGCTGCATGTG